>NC_064437.1:57651471-58262542 GCF_023343835.1 Lagopus muta | reverse complement strand
AAGTGGCTGGGCTGTGGATGGGTGGGCTGTAGGTCAGTTAGTAACTGGCTGGATTTTGGAGTTCAAGGAGAAAAGGGTTGTGGTTTGTATTCTGCCTGAAGACCAGTTAGTTACTAGAGGAGTTTCCCGGGGTGTTCTGCCCTGGGGCTTATCTCTATCAGTGACCTGGCAGAAGGGAAGTATACATCTCAACAAATCTGCAGATTACATCAGTCTTTTGGAGGCAGCCAATAGACTTGAGGGTAGAGCTGCCAATACTTTTGGAAGGTTATTGGGGAGATGTTTCATGGTGGGAGGGCAAGAGACAACAGACAAACAGAACAAGAAAGGCTCAGACTTAATATGAGAAAAACCCTTGACAATGAAGAGAGTCAAGCTGTGGACAGGATTGCACAGAGGTAGTTCAGTTTCCATCCTTCAAGGTTTTCACAGGATCAGATCTGATCACTGATCCCTAAGGAACCCAGTGTGAATTAAAAGTGAATGCTGCTCTAAGCATGCAGCTGGACTGGCCACTCCTGAAGTCTCTTTCACATGGAGTATTTCTGGGATCCTTCAGATTAATAGCGCTAGACAGAAACAGCATTTCCCCTCCAGAAGCTGAAAACTTCAGGATATAGTGGCATCCAGTATGTGCATCTGTTTTAAGCAGGTGCTGTCCCATTCCCCACCTGTACCCATGAGCCTTAACAAGGGACAGTTATGACCCAGATGCTGCACTGGGAATAAATTCCATGATACTCATATCACCAACCAGCTGCATTTAGGGTGAGTGGGGATATCCTTGCCTGCAGGGAACAGTTGAAGATTTGAGCTGTACTTAGCTGTTTCATGAGAGTTGTGTGTATGCATTCTATCTGGCCAGGAGTTGCCTGTGTGTAGCTTCTGCATGGATCCTGAGATAGACTTCCTCCCTCTGGGCTAGCAGACTTGGAATAGTCCAGTCCCTTTGTGGCAAACCTGTCCATGGATTGTGAAGCTCAAATCAAGATTTTGTCAGTGTGGAGTGAATTGTTCTATTGGGATGAAGTTCAGGCTGTAAAAGACCAGGGCTTCTTTGGATCTGACCCAAGAGTTTAACAAAGCAGCTTCCATCTATTTGTATGGGTTTTAATGTTTTGTATACGCTATACAAAATTTCTGTACAAGATGTTCTTCTAACCCTATGAAAAGCAAAGCCAAGAGAGAAAATATGTGATGCACTGGTTGGAGGCATTCAGATACTGCCGGAGGGTTGTGATGCAATTTGGTAGAGTGCCAGTGTTTCAGTCGTAAACTGAATGTAGGTGAGTGCTGATTAAAATGAGCCCACACAGTATCAAGCTATTGCATCTGTAAGTTTGGTTTAAGGTAGCATGTGGAAATACAGGTGAGGGTACTAGACTCTGTCTGTCTGTGATACACGAGGAGTCTTAACTCCATATTTCAGTCCACAACACAAACAACCCACTGATATGCAGTATTACTCTCTTAAATAAGCTTTAAAAATAGCAAGCATACCTTACTACTTATGTTTAGTTGATGAGTAGACACCTTGGAAAAATGTTTGCTTTATGTTCTACTCCCTATTATCTTACTCTCTTGATGTGTGTAAAATGCTGGTGACTGGTTCAGTGGCTGAGGGGAGAGAGGGGCTTTGTTAATCTTGACTTTACTAAGGCTTTGGTTATTGCATCCTATCCCTGCTTGGTGCCAGGAAGTCCAGCTGGAGGCCAGTTGCTAATGTTATGCCACAGGGCTCAATAATGGGGGTGGTACTGTTCATTTGTGACCTAGCTGATAGGGCAGAGTACATCCTCAGCACAGGTAACACAAGGTTCACAGGTAACAAAAGACTGAGAGGAGTGTTTGAAACAGCAACTGATTGTGGAAGGAGGTTATTCCCCTTTATTCAGTCCTGGTAAGTCGCTGGTAATACTGAGTCTATCTAGTGCTGGGCTTCCCATTACAACAAAGTTGTGTATGTATAGAAGCTGGTTCAACAAAGTGCCATGAAGATGATGAAGGGACTGGAGGAGCTGGCACTGTTCAGCCTGGAGAAGGGGAGGTTTGGAGGGCCCTTATCGCTTTGTATAAATACCTGATGGGGGGGGGAGTAAAGAAGACAAACAGACTTTTCTCAGTGGTATCTAGTGAAAGGACAAGAGACAGTGGGCACTATCTGGAATGGAACTCCATTTTAATGTAGGGAAAAGCTTTATAATTGTGAGCACTGTTGAAAACTGGGCCACGTTGCTCTGAGTAACCTGCTGTAGGTGCTTTGGGCAGGTGTTGGAGTAGGTGCTCTCCTGAGGTGCCTGCCTACCTCACCTGTATGACCAGTGAAACCCCTTGGTTGGCAGCACAGAGCAAAACCTCAAGTGTCGGGAGCTTATGTCCCATGTCATGTCTAGGAAAAGAGCTTTTCTGTTCTAATGGATTTATACCATCCTATTTCCTTGAAGCACCGCTAGGCATGTCATGCAGAAGGGTGGTTTCATCAGCTGCTCTGCTTGGCTGGAGGGGAGACACTCTTTGGGTTGCTTAATTCTTTATTTTGGTTCAGCATGAAGTCTCCCTTGGCAGGTTTGTTGCTTCCATGCACTCATGAGCCACTTTTCCCTGTTCCTTTACTAGGAGCAAAAGGTGTGCTCCCACCCGGCAGTGGTTGATGTGGGCAGAGCCACATTGCTGTCTCCAGCGCAGCCAAGCATGGTGCTCATCACAATGATGCTCCTTGGCTGCCTTCTGTTTTCAGAGCTTTGGAAGTGTCACTGGGATGTTCCTCATCAGAGGATCTGGCTTGCTGGGTCTCCTACATGTCCTGGAGTTGATCTGGGCAGAAGGGATTTCTAGTGGAAACGTACATCTGTTACTCCTTAAGTGTGACCACTGTCAAGGTTTCCATCCCTTCAGAAAGCAGTTCTTTGCCAAAAGCCCAATAATCTCTGGTTTTTCAGGAGAGGGAATAAGTTGTGAGGATAACCAACCCTTTTTTTTCTATTTTTTTCTTTTTCAGCTGAAGAGATGAGTTTGGTTTTAAATTACAGCATATTGAGTCAGTGCTTTTGACACCCACAGCTGTGTTGGCGGAAAGCTGCTGGAGGATTTGTTTGGGCAGGGCCCTGTGCGTCTGTGTGGCTTTGGGAAGGATGTACCTTGCAAGGTGCTTGGCCCTACAGCTGCTCACAGCGGGTGCCGTGCGGCTCTGGCTTTGCTGTGCATCCCTGTCAGAGTGCAGGAGTCTGACCAGCAAAACAAATGACATTGTTTTCACATGGTGCAAAGCCGCTCCCTCCACCTTCCCCTGCCCGTATCTCGGCTCCGAGTTCTGAGGGGAAGCAGCAGGCTGAGTCATCTGGCGCTGTGTGTGTATTGACAGAACAGACAGGCAGAGCTGGGAGGAGGGACCGACGCACCGGGAGTCTTGGCCAGAGATGATGGGCTCCCTCCTCCTCACCTGCCCTCGGGCTGGGTTGCAGATACCTCTGGCTTTGAGCCTTGAACTGATCAGGAGTCAGTTCAAGAAAACCACGGACGAGGCATCAAACTGCTGGGCTAGGTTTGAGTGCATTTTGCTTGAAAAACCTGGTATGTGAGCTCAAGTGAGGGATGGCAGCATGGGGAAGGTCTTTGAAGATTTATTTGTCCTGCTCTCAGCAGCAACCAAGATAAAAGAGCTGCTGTGCTTCCCCTTGTGCTATCCACAGCTAGGTAGCTCTGCTGGGCTTGCACAGGGAGTGCTGGGGCTGCCCTGCCCTGCGCTAGCATGGTGTGAGCAATGCTGGGGCTGCAACCTTTGGTACTGTGGGTTTTCTGAACTGCTGGAATCAACTCAGAAGTCAAGGTTGTTGATTTGTTTTTTGTTTTGTTTTGTTTTCAGATTGCTTTGCAGCCTCCTTGCACTCCCTCCCAACCCCTTTCCTCCTGGAAAAAGAAAACCAAAGCAGATGTTTAGGTTATTCTCCTGTGTTTCCCTTTTCTCCAGGACTCTGGCAGCTGATCTCCTCTTGATGAGCAATGCTGCCTGGGGATGCCATATACCCATGTGAGACAATTCTCCCTGTGCTGATGTATTGATTTTTTGGTGAAAGTTCCATGCTCAGCCTTGCTTGCAGTCAGTGGTACCTCCTTTCAGGCTTTCTGTGAAAAGCTGCTTTTCTGCAGATTGGCTGCGTTTGCAAGTTTCCTTCTTCCTGGAAGGGGCAAAGGAAGGGGCTGTGGTCCGGCTGTGGTCCCGCTGTGGAGAGGGAGCCATGCTGAGAGGGATTGCTCCTTTCCTTTCTGCAGATCCCACCCACACTATGAGAAAAGGGAGTTTGCTGCTGAAACAAATAGGCAGGAAATGGGAAGTGAATAAAGGAAAGGGCTCCTTCACATGCCACGAGTGTGACCTGTGGGACATGCAGCTCTGTCAATGCTGTTAGCCTAGTGGTAGGTTCCACTACAGGCTGCCTGATCAAGGGGAGCTGAGACCCAAAATCACATACCCAAACATTGCACCCTGGGCTGCTGCTGGGCCCAGCCACCCCACTGCTACCGCATCCTCAGGGTTTGGATCGGGGGTTTGAGGTCAGGGGATTTCTGTTTGTTTGTTCAGAGCTGTTTTATTCATGTACTCCTAATTGCATACAGCTCTCGCTGTTGCTCAGGCTGTGGCTTTCAGCTATCTTGAAATGAAAAGAAAATACATGTTTGTCTTCCAGCACCTTGGGAGCCAAGGGAAGCCTCAGACAGAGCCAAGACGTAACGTGGCAGTGCAAACACTAATATCCAATCTTCCCCAGATTCGTAATTAAGAGCCAGTGATTTTCCCAAGGTTACCAGGAGGACACTAGCCTCCAGGACCCGGCTGTCTGGCTGCCACATCACTAAAACTGTTCCTATGGTGATGAGCTAAGTGCTGTTGTTTTTTTGTGCCGGTTGCAGGTCTTTTATTTTTAATGCTCTCAGATGAGTGCTGCTGCATATCTCCCTTCTGTGCAGAGCCATCACCAGACCAAACAGTTTTCAGGGGGCACCAAGAGAAGCAGCCTTTTACCCAATGGATCTTCCACTCCAAATGATGGTGTGTAGGTGAAGGAGGCCTGGGCAGCCACTGCAAGGGGCTGAGCTGGGCCTGCTGCTCCGCCGTTCTTTCTCATAGTATTTTTAGAGGAGGAATGCACCTCCTGACCTCTGCTGTGTGGGTAGCGAGCTCCCAGTGGTGCTCCAGCTGTGACATTCTGGGCAGCAGCTATTTTGGGGAGCATCTGGGTGTTTCCATCTCCCCTGTGTGCACTCTGCATTTGCCTTCTCGCTTTTGTTGATGCTGCTTGGGTAGTAACGAGGACATGGGAGCCCGCTGTGGTTTAGGATCTATTTTTTATTAGGTAAGCAGGAGACAAAATGTATTGTGGCTCATCGATCCTTTGTGGAGAAGTACCTGAGTGGAAGTGTGCAGGGAGGGCTATCAGCTGCCTTTTGCTTTTTGTTTTTTGTTCTTTTTTTTTTTTTTTGTCTTTTTGCCTGATTGGTGCTCTCTGGCTTGATGCAATGTAGCCAGGGAAAGAAACAAATATTCCTGTGCTGTTGAAAATGCCAGGCCTGCTTCCTGCCTCTTCTACAAGGAAGGATATTTTAGGAATGAGCACAGCGTACATCTGAGGAGCTCCTCTTGTTTCTGCTAGCTGGTTGGGATGTTTTGTGAGGTCTGGAACCTCCTGCAGTTGGGAAAGCACTGGCAGGCTCCTGCCTGCTTTTGCATTGAGACATCCTTCCAGCCTGGGCACAGGCTCAGATCTGTCACAGTCTTGATGCAGAGCGAGCTGTGTGTGCTGTCGAGGGATGGAGGTAACCGTGGGCTCAACACCCTTATGGTAAATCAGGACCATAAACAATGCAGTGTTCTGTAAAGGTCTGTGCTGAGAAGATGGGTTTCTTAGTCACGGATTAAGGGAAATACATGAATTTCACAGAACCTGTGCATCATCCATCTGTTGCTGTAGGTGGTACAGGCTTTGCTGCAGGTTACATCTACATGTGGAGGCCCAGTGTGACAGTCACTAGGGCTGGAGCAGGCTGAAGTGCCCCTGTTGCTGGGAGGTTCTGCAGCATGTCTCAGGCTCTCATTACCCATTTTGCATGGGCACTGTGAAAAGGAGTGTTCACCATAGCTTTGACCCAAGTCCTTCTGGAAACCAGATGTGTCAAATCAGCAAGACATCCCATCTAAATATTTTCAAACAGAAGCTCAGGGTTGCTTAATGACTCTTGTTTTTGGAGCTGTTTGCTTTTCAGTGCCAGTTTTCTGTCTTGTGGCTTCTCTCCTGCAAGCTGACTTTCAGCAGTTAAACTGGGAGCATGTGGTACTGCATTGGGCTGCGTGCAGGGATGTTGGAGCCCACCACATAGGTCAGAGGCCTCTCAGGATGCTGACTGAGGGCTCAGCAACTGTTTCCTGACCAAATGGCAGCACAGGGCAAGCTTTTAGCAGAAAAAAGTAGAAAAATGCAGTGCCAAGTCTCGCTTTGAGTGCTTGCTGGGGCAATGGGAGAAGGGAAGGAAAACAAATAGGTTAGGACATAAAGAGAACACAGAGGACCAGATTTACTGATGAGTTTTAGCTGCTTGAAGCTTGGGCTGTTCCTACGCTGACAGCATAGAAGGCTTTTCTGATGTTTTTTTTTCTTTTTTTTCTTTCTTGTCATTTCTGATCTGTCTGCTGTGTTGTTGTTGTTTTTAAATTATTTTTCCTCAACGAGGATGCACAGAAGTTAATTTTGTGTGAAAGCTCCTCAGGCTGTAGCTGAAATTTCTTGTCACAAACGGCATTCATGGCAATGACACTGCATGGGAAGCCCATATCCACAGGCCTGAGCCTCTCAGATCACTCCTCTGACAAGCTCCTACCCTGAGGAACAGTAGTACATATGTAGGGGGACAACTTAAATGGAATAAAATATAAGACAGCTGCTCCAGAAGAATTGGTGTTTGAGTGCAGAGGACTTACCTGCAGTGCTGACCAGCTGGAGCTCAGTCTTGGTCCTGGATCTCTCCTATCCCAGAGGAGAGCACCAGCAACCCAGTGGAGCTATTGGCTGTTTAAAGTTTGAGGATTCTTTTGTTTCTTATAAACGCAGAAATTCCCCATGTTTGGGCTTCTTATTGAATGTGGAGTGGTTTGTGGTTTCCCATTTCAATGAAATGTAGCTTACTTTTGTTTCAGTTTCATCTTGATTTTTTTTTTTTTTTTTTTTTTTTTTTTTTTTTTTTTCTTTCCTGTGGTATTTTGGGAATTCCCAGAGCTGGACAACTGGATTTCTGTGACATGACTTGGGAGATTTCTGCACTTCTTGTTTGTTTCTGCATAGAACTAGAATCCAAGAAGGTGTCCTTCTTGTCTGTGCTTTAAACAAAACTACATTGGTAGGTTTCAGTGTGGCTCAAAAGAACGCCTGTTCTTTAGGGAACCAAATCTACTTTTAAATTCCTTCCCTCAGTCCCTGATGTTGGTGATCATGTATTTAAAAACCTGTGAGTTACTGTGGTTTCACAGCCTTTAATGCTGGATCTCTTTCCCGCTGGCCGGGAGATTGTTTGGGTTTGATTTGGATCAGGTACCTGATGTTACCGTTGCATTAGCTACAGTGTGCGCTGTCATGCTTGACAAAGGAGGAAACATTATAGGCGACCCAGTCAGAGCAGCGGGATGGGATGACACCCATCCAGACTGCATCCTGTTGCTGGGAAGTGAAGTGATCAGATTTCTCTGAACACCTTTGAGGTGTTGATCTGAAACTGCATTCTTGCTCTGTGACGTGCCAGCAGCTGTATTCTGTCAGAACAATGCTCTTGACACCTGCCTTGGGAAACTGTCCACAGCAAACGTCATGTTTCTTACAGTCTTTGTCACACTCACCAAGTGTTGAAAGATACCTTGTGCATTACAGCCTTCAAATTTACAGTGCAAGGCCAAAAGTCCAATTAAATCAGCTTGGCCCATTGTGGTGGCATGGCCAAAGAGCACACGTTTGCAGCCAGTGACCACACGCTCACCACTGGTACCAAAGGTAGTAGGGGTGAGCGTGGTGACATGTCCACTTGCCTTGATTCCTGACCCCGATGCTCAGGTGGCTGCTTGTGGTAAGGTCAGGTTGATACCTCCCAGAGCAAATTTTGAAGTGGTGTCTGTTCTTGCATAGCAAGATGCCTTCTGCCAGTGTGCCACATGTCCTGGAACCTTTTGCCTCCTGGGCAAAAGCCTTGGGATGAGTCCTGTTTCAGGAGTGGCTGTGTTTGCATAAAGATTGTTGTTTCCGTCAAAGTTGTTGGAGTTTTGAAAGTGTAACCCCGTAAGAAGTGGAGGTAAATGACATAGTGTGGAAATTTCCATTCCTTTGAAATTATTGTTAGGTCCACAAGTCTGAAATGAATGGGATTCAACACTTGAACTAAATCCTCAAGGAGCATTTGAATGCTGAGACAATTTTCAGTAGATACTTTGCATTATGACATCCTCTGAGTTTCCTCAGAGTGTTACTGGAAGGCTGTTTAAGCTTGCCAAACTTCCAGCACATTTTTTTTATGCACTTGACAGATAAGCAACCCCAGGGACTTAACCACAATGACCCGCTCAGCTGGGAGTAGGGCAGTGCTGAGAGGCTGATTATGCATACTGCTGGAGCTCCCTCCTCTAGGCTGATTCACATCTCACCTGCAGCCCTGAGCTCTTGGACCCCTGAGGGCCGCTCAATCACCTTAATCCTCTCTGTTACTGTCTGGGTATGAGCCGTCCAGCAAGGGATTCTCTGTAGTAGGGGAAAATATCAAGAAAATGGGCATTAAAGGCTTCAGGTGGGGAAGAGCTGATGGAAAGGAATGGCCCTGCTGTAACACCAGCTTTGTACTCATTCCAGAACTGCAAATCTTCTAGGTCACTTTGCAGACCTTTAGCTTTAGCTCTTGCTCTTCCAGAAACATTAAGATCACAGAATCACAGATGTGAGATGATGGAAGGAATTTTGTCACTTGAACAAACTCAACTCAATTTTGAGTTTGCTGAGGAAAACAGAACAGGCATGATAGATTTCAGTTGAGCTTTTGCTGTTACAGTCACTGTTGTAGCCTCATATTTCTTGGAGTCCTCAGCACAAAACCACCTGTGGCACAGCACATATCTGAAAGCAACAGAGCCTATGTGAATGTAAACCAGTGTGTTTTGCACTCTCTTTCATCTATGACCAACATCAGCTCTCCAGCCGGAGCAGCAGTCCTGACCTGGCAAGTTGCTCACTTCCAAACATCAGTGCTTACAGCCCCTGGATGTCTTTGAAGCCTTTGCTTCACAAAGACACCACCCTCTGAACCATGAGGAGGGGAGATAAACTGCTCCAGTCCTCCAAGAAATGTCTTATCGCTGAGGGACGTGCAGAAGTCCTCTCTTGTTCGGAAATGATGAAGACAAGACAGCTGTTAATAAGCTAAAAGGAAAACTGGGGACAGGAGGTATCTAGTTTGTGATGGTGGCACCTTTCTCATGTTTTCAGCAGTTTGAAGGGTTTTCTTGAAGAATGTTTTGAGACACAGATGTGCATGGAACTGCACTTCTAACAGGCTAGGAAGCAATGGGAAAGTGAAAAGAAACTCTTTTGGCAGCAGTTCAGCTTTCGTAGCCTAGGGTACTTGCCCAATCTGCGTCCCTTTTAAATTCTAATGACTTCCTCCGGCACCACAAACACTCTGGCCCTTGTCACTTCTCCTTTTGAAGTCTGCTTTTCATAACGCAGCCTTTTCTGAAGTGCTCCTGCTGTCAGTCAGCTTACCAGTCCAGAAGGCTCCCTGTCTTCAAAATCACTTAATTCCTTTTCAATTACAAATAACAGCTCTCCTGTTGCTTGCTGCTGACTCACGCAAGAAAGGTAGCATTGCTTTGTGTGAATGTGGTCCCTTCAGCCACCTAAAGTAGGTCAGGGAAATCGGAGTGAGATGGCCAAGGCAGGTAGCGAAAGCGTGGGCACAGTGAAGTGTGCTAGGAGAAAAGTGCCTTGGTGAAGGCAGTGTCTGAGCACTGCATCATCTTTTGCCTTGCTAGGAGCAGAGACACTGCATCCTGCATCCAGGACTTCACTTATCTTTTGCTGTTGTACCAGCACGCAGCATTCATCTTTAAATGCCCTTCTTAAGGCAACACTGTGAGATGGTCATATAGAAGATGTGGGTAAAGCGTGCTGAAGTATTACCTCTAAAGCACTCTGTGTGAGGATGGGTAAGCATGCTGAGGGGAAGGAAGTACAGTGTGTCGTGTTGCTGGGGAGAATTTCCTGCAGATTCTATTTCTCTGCTGCATCTCTGGCAATACCACCTGTACCTCCTTGGTCCCCAGTGTGGGGAGATTTGTAGAAGTGTGTTCCACCTAGAGATTTCAGGCAGATAGCATTCAAAATGGAGAGGAAACTTAAGTTGCACGTTTCCTAAATGCTGCGAGGTAAAATAAGTATCTCTTAAAGGCTTGGCAGCTCATGTTTGAACAGTGCTTTTGGCCTGCATTTCATGGGCTGTGTGACCTGTCTGGCAGCTGCCCCTGTGAAGGCTGGGATGGAGCTCCTCTTTGCTTTTTCTCCTTTCCAACCCCTTCAGGCATGAACCTGTCTACCTGCTTGGAGGCAATGATGAGAAGGCAACTACCCTATCTCAGTGGCTCCAACCTCTCACTCCGCACTCCTGCCATTCCTTCTATTGCTGATGAAACAAATGAGTGAAATCAGAATTGCTTACTTTATCTCCAAAAAATCACATTAATGTTTTCAATTAATTCTGCACAACGCATGCCTAGCCCTTTGGGGAATGTTTTCCTTAATCATTTGTCTTTTCCTTCCTTCACCTGCCTGCCTGTTGCTTAGTAAGGCTGGGCAGGGAGATAACAATAAAACAAATGATATTGCACCAAACCACAATAGAAACAATCCTTATGTTTTCACTAACTGAGAAGATTTAAAGGCTCTGTGGCTTTGTGTTCCCTGGCTGCCTCGACTTTGCCTTTGGGGCTGGAGCTTAAGCGCAGAATTGATGGAAGGAAAGGCAAAAGGTTGAGTGGAAGTTTGCAGTGGCAGCCTGTGTGAGAAAGGACAGCCTTTGGGAGATGGGAACAGGGGATGGTAAAGGAGAAAATCCCTCTGTAAGCACTATCAAGCTTCTGGAATGGACAGGCAAAGAAATGTGATGAGGGTAGGATCTGCAGTGTGCACTGCGGGGCTGCTCTCCTGCTATGCCTCCCTTTCTCTGGACAATCACACATTGAATGGCCATTGGATTTTGATGCTTTGATTGCAGTTCTCTCACCAGCTAGCCATTTGTTTTGGGGATGTGTTTCTCTTTGTCTGTGAGCATTAGAAAACTGTCTCGAGGGCAGTTCCTGCCTGCAAGATGCTAATCTTGTCCTTGACTAAATTGGTTCCAGTGCTGGAGGCAAAGCAGTGCACGAGCCAGGCTGTGCCTCACGGGAGCTTACTAGAGACTTTCTTCAAGTTTTTACTTTCATTAAAAACTATTAATTTATTAGCACCAGTGTTTAATTATGTTATGTTCACCTTTTGGATGGAAAACACAGCTTGAAGCAATGACAGTGCTGCTGCGTGCTGGCCACAGTGCTGCTGCCTGTTTGTGCTGCTGCGTTGGTGCCCCACATGATCCCAGCAGAACCCCCAGATAACCTAGGTGGGAACAGAGGGTTACTGAGAATGACACAGCTGTTCACTATCACAGAATCACTGAAGTTGGAAAAGGCCCCTACAATCATCACATCCAACTGTCCACCTACCACTGGTATTGCCCTCCAGACCATGTCCCTCATTTCCACATCTTTCCATGATCCTTGATCACCCCCAGAGATGGTGACCCCACCAGCTCCCTGGGCAGCCTGTGCCAGTGCCCTATCACCCTTTTGGAGAAGCTGTTCCTAATATCCATCCTGAACCTTCCTTAGGAAGAGAGATTGCAGGCAGGGTAAATCAGAGCCAAGCTACAATGGTCCCTCAGAAGTCTGTTAAGGGTGAGATTTAAGAGTCAGATGGGAACATAGAGAAGTTCTGAGGAAGCCGAATTTGCTGGAAAAGCCTTGAGCTTGTTCATCAGCAGCTTCTTGACACAGATTTTCTGCTGAAGTGGGAAATGAAAATAATGATCTAACTCTTAAATCTGTGATAGGATTAGTGATACCTTCAGAGTATTTATGTAATGGGTTTCAGAGATTTATCTCAGCATAACTGGCTCTCATTCATGTAAACAAAGTGCAAGACAAAGTAAGAAAATCTTTTTTATCCAGTAAATGGTTGTTTTGCTGGTTTGAGAGCTTTCATTTCTCATGCCTCAGAGGATAGAAAGGGAGAACTTTTCCAATTTTCTTGGAAAAAAAAAAAAAAAGAAAGGCCATTCTTTGTCCTGGAGCTGTGCTGCCTCAGCCCCATTTGTGTGCCGGCAGGTGCTGGGGCCCTGCTGGGAAATGCCTACTGAGTGCTGGTGAATCAGGGCAGGAGGAAGCAGTGCTTCATCAGTTCTAAGCCTTCCATTTCCACACTTGTTAACCCTAAGCTGAAGATCAGTAGGAGTTGGTTTAGAAGAGTTGGTGAATTTCAATCCTAGGTGATGTCTGCACATTCTTTATTACTATTACATGTTGTTACCTTTTTTGTTTTGTTATTTTTATTAATAATATTTTGGAGTAAGCTTGTCTGCTGATGATAGTATCATGGCATTCTAGAGAAAGTCTCAAGCCTGCCCAGGTTGACGTCAGCATGCTGTTATTCCCCTACACTACTGCAGTAGTCTTGTGCAGTCGTTCTGCTCTACAGCTCTATAAATGGGCTCAGCCCTGGCTGTGATGCCACAGCACAGCTCGAAGGGCTCTGCTGTAGAGGAAATGTCAAGGAGAAGACAGGGGACACCAGGGCTCTTTGCCTCTCTCTGATCCCAGAGCTCTTGGTTTTGCTTTCTCAAACCCTTTGCTTTGTCTTCCCCTTCTGTTATGTTTCTAATGCTTGTTGGAGGAATGATGCCATTAAATCAACAAAGAATGGTGGGAAAATGCTTTGATGTGAGGGGGTGTGCATGTGTGTGTGCATGTCCTCTATCCCCCCCCTCCCCCCAAAAAAAACACTCAAAAAAGCCCTCTGTATATCTGGCAGTTTCCTTTAATTTGTGTTTTGCCTGTGAGAGAGAAAAGAAAAATCTATCTCCAAGTATTTTTGGCAGTTAACCTCCTGTACTCGCATTGATGTGGTACAAACCACGGGGTGTTGTTCCAGGGCTGTCGTTCACCATCACTTTGATAGCTAATCTCTTTAGGGCCTCACGTTTTCCCAGTCACTGCTTTGTGAACGTGGCATCCCAGGTTTCCTTTTCCTATGGGAAAGAGGGATCCCATGGCCATGGGCTCCTGATGTCAGTGTGCCTGCCGTTCCCCTGTTCTGAAGGGCAGGGATGAGGTGGTGCTTTCCTCTGGATATAGCCATGCAGAGTGATGGACAGGAATGATGCAAGGCCTTCTGCAGCACTTTGACAACAATCCATCTTTCCTAACCCAGAGGCCTTCCAAGACCATCTTCTTTTCCTCGCATGAGCTAAAGCAGCCCTAACCTGGGGCTACTCCTTCTGCAGGAGGAAAATGAGCACTTTTGGGAATCAGCTGCTGGCTGTGATAGAGAGCACTTTTCTCCCAGCAAGGCCCTGTGGTGTAAGAGTGCATGTTGCCACCTCCATGGAACACACACTGCAGCAAGGAAGAGAAGAACATGGCTGAGTGGGCCACAAGATGCTCATGTTGTATTTGAGCTATGTCAAATTGAATTGCATAGTTGAGTTCTTGGTGGGTTTTTTTTTTTTTTTTCTTCTTGAGAACAGCTGTTCTATTTGATCAAACACCTCTCAGTAGCCCCTTCCTGGATATAGTGATACATTACATTAGATAGCAAACAACGGAAGTCCTCTAAGTTACAGGTCAGGTGGTCACAACCCCAGAATGAAATAGCTGTGCAGAGTCTAAGGACTGAGAGTGGGAGAGAACAAAACTTCACAAGAAGGGGAAGAAAAAACCCTAAATCTTAGCAGAAAAGTGAAGGAGTAGGGAGAAAACACAGCAGGAAGGGCTGTGGGGAGAGAAGGGAATCAGTGGTGGCAGCTTTAGAGCAAGTTCTGTCTCTGTCACACCACTGGAGGATCCAGCTCTGGGGCTTGGCAGCAAACAAGATTTCTGCTTTGAAAAAATTGTTGGGATTGTTTTCCTCCCTGCTGGGAAGGGAGCCTGCTCCAGCCTGCTCTCGGGGATATTTACCTTAGGAAGAGGACCTTCTTTAACATCCTGCCCTGCCTGACTTGCTCCATATTTTTCTAGCCGATGTCTGTCCTGATTCAGTTTGATCCCAGCTTGCCCTCTTGGCTTCTGTGCTGCTATTTCCTTAGTTGTTTCCCTCTTGTTCCCTAGCTCGATCCTGCTCCAGTGAGAGCTACTTCTTAGGCGGGCGATACGTGACCTGGTCCCCCATATCCTGGGGATGCATTACTTCTCATGGTGAGAGCCCAAACAGCCCCACATCCCAGCACAGTTTGTTAGGACCCCGTGCTGATGTTACTGCTGTCCCTGAGCGCTGGAGCACAGACATGCAGTCCATGGCCTAGTGACACTTCAGGGGCTTCTTGAGGTTACAAAGGGAGGTGACACTGGCTCCTTTCAGCTGTCAGCCAACCAATTTGTTTGTCAGTTTGAGCTCCAGTGACTCACCAGTTGGTCTGCTATGGAAAGACTGAGATGCTTTGCAAAGAAAGATATCGCAGTATCACCCTGAATTTTCACTCGGCTCCTCTATATTGCACATAGAAAAGCAACATGGCACTACAATACCAGATTGCTTAGAGCTCCTTATGACAGCGTTCATGTCTTGCTTCCCTTCTCTCTTCCTTCTTTTTTTTTTCTTAATTTTTCTTGGATGTCGTTCCTTGTCTTCCAGTGGAGTGAAGAGAAGCCTGTTGTTTGCTCAGCAAACTGAAACGCTTTGTGTGCATTTTCTGCTGCCGTTTTGTTAAAGTTCAGAGTTCCTAGGTTAGAGCTGCCACTTCTCAATGCGAGGTTTGTTCCAACTTCCAGAGCAGCCCACGCAGAGCTGGTGGGGGTCATCTGTGCAGTCCACAGCCCACAGCCCACCAGACACATTGTTTGCCTCTATCCTTGCATGATTCATCCTTTGCAACAAAGACAAGCCCAATGCTCCCGGCTGGAGCGTGAAGCCAGGCAGTGCTGGATTTTAGGTGCAGCAATAGAAGCAGTCTGGATTTTTTTTTCTTTCTTCCTTGTTAGCACTTATTATGTCTGGAAATCAGACAGCTTTGTGACAGTGGTCATAATTGGCTGACACAGCAGGCTTAATAGGGAAAATATGCTAGTTCTCTAATTTCCATGTTTAGAGGGACTTTAGCTTGCCTTATTTTTGTGACTTTTACCTTTTTTTTTTCTTCTAATCTAGCAATGATTCTTCAATGAGAAAGTTCAGTGTTTACTGGAGGCCTGCTGTTCTTTCTTTTTGGTATTATTTGTTTTCCTTTCCTTTGATAAACACAGCACTTCACATTTTGCTGTGGGGAGATTTCTTTTTTCTACAAATATTTATGAAACACTCTTTTGTGAAAAAATGGAGGAGTTTCATCCGGCTGACACTGGATTGAGTATTTTATTCTTTTTTTTTTTTTTTCTTCCCATGAAAAGCTAAAGCAGAAAGGCTGGCCTGTCAGCGCAGATGCCAGCCAGGGCAATGGGACCTGGTTTGTGGCAATGAAAACCAAGTTGGCAAACTTCTTGCCTACCATCCTGCGCTCATCAGCCTATTGAGCACTGCTGAGACACTGACCTACTAAGCCACATGGTTCTCCTCTCCTCCATGCATCAGGGTTCAGAGAAGAGTGATCTGGGGGTGAGAGCTGCAAACTGGGACACAGGGAAGCCAGATTGTTTTGGGGATGGACCGGAGACCAGACCATGTCCTTTGCCAAATCACTCTCACCTGTATAGAATGCCTTGAGATGGAAGGGAGCACCAAGATCATCTAGTTCCAACTTCCCAGCTGCAGGCAGGGTTGCCCTAGTTTCCTGGTAGTAACAGTACTCCTTATCTTCCACCTCCTGTCTCTGCAAAGGAGAGTTTATCTTTTAGCATGTATCTTATTAGAATCCTTTACACAGTGGCTGGGGCCCCTCTACCTTGATAAAATAAATAATCAAATTTAGATTAAATGGCCTTATAATCTTGTCCAGTGGTTACTAAAACACTTGAGTGGAAGTTCACTCTGAGCCTGTCTTTCCATTTCCTCATAAGGTCAAGTTATGAAGTAATTAGATGTAGACATAGGTTGTTATTGTAGCAAAATGACAAAGATCAGTGATTATTGGAAGGGAATGGCTTTTTATAATCTAGTTTAATGGTCATTTACCTTTCAGTGACCTTGGTGTCAGGCAAAATTGGCAGCTCTACTGCAAGGAATGTGCTTCCTCAATGGGGGCTTTGCAAGCTACTGCATTTTTGGCTCTAGCTTTACATGAACTAGGACAGACACTGCTGCAGTGCAAGGGACTTTCTGTCTGCAAAGAAAGGCCATAGACTGGAGCCAAAAGAAGCCCTTTTCAGTGCTCTCTTCTGTCACTGAATTGACATTGAAACAGATCAGTTGTGTTTCAAGCAGTTCTTTGCTTATTGCTGCCACCAAAGTTGCAACCTTCGTACAGAGAGATCTGCTGTGGTCAGAGGGCTGCCCAGGAGTCTCTGCAAAAATGGTTTCATTGTCCTGGGCTGAAAAGGGGGGAAAATGGCTCTCTTCCTCCATTTAAGTGCAGGCAAGAGGAGCTGGTAGTTCTGGTTGTATTCTGTGCCCGGTAAGTCTTTCCTACACCACTAAAAGTAAGATTTCTGTGTATTTTAAAGTTCTGTCTTTTAATTGACAAATCAGTTGGATGAGTCAAGTTCTGTGCACTGACAATTACACACCCACACTTCTCTTCATTGCTAACTGGGAAATCCTTATAGTTGTATCCGTGACTGAGACTTGTGGCCATGAAGAAGAGCATGATAGGAGCTGTGTTGTGCTATCTAATCTAACCTATTTTTTTGGCCATACTTGGTGAGGAGATGGAGTATTCTGTCCTGGGGCTTGGGAGAATTGGCTTCAGTTGAGGTTTCCACAGTGACCTTGGCTAAATCTTTTAATTCTTCTGGGCCTTGCTTTCCCCAGCCTTAACCTCAGAGGTAGTCTGTTTTTCATAAGTAAGGCAGAATTTTTGCAAGTGCTGTGAAGGCATTTATTTGAAGTAGTGCCTCTAATAGAAGTAGATGGGTAGAAAGATTACTTGAGCAACATTGGATTTGGGGCTTTGCAAAAGGTATGAGAGAAGAGCCTTATAGCTGCGGGAGGACGTTTCACAAAAGCATCTTTGAGAACTGTACTGCCTTGTGACTCTGCTTTCTGTCTACTTCTGATTTCTCATTCTGCTACTCGCAGCTTTTGATTTTGCAAATGCGTTCCTTGCATCTGTAGCTGCTGCCCTGGAGAGCAAGCATAGCTATGGGAGTAATTGCCAACATGCTGCCAGGAGGGAGAGCCATTTGTTTCAGGCTGCTTTGGATAACCACCCGTGTGGTTTTGCCATGAATATGTTCAGCACATCATCACCACAGCACGAGAGGTCTTTAGCTGAGATCAAGCAGTAGTTTCCAGCACTCTGGGTCCTGAGGTGGTTTGACATATGTGGGTTCATAACTGTTTTTAATTCTACTGACTTGCTGGGACCTGCTGTGATTGTTGCTTGCAGAGCGGATCTGGCCTTGTACTCAGCCTTCTTCCTTCCTACATTCATCACTCTGATGAGTTTTAGATTGTTCTCCTCTGATATGAGAGAATGAATGGTCACATTCATTTTTATGGTGGCTTATTTTTGCAGGTATCAGGTTTAGATAGGGAATGTCCAGCTGAGATGAAAGTGATACTTGCATAGAAGCAGATGGTTTATGTGCGGCTTCTTGCTGAAGAGGAGCAAAACTAATCTCTTGAGTCTGAATCCCATGAAGTCTGACAAAGTCTTTCCACTGACCTCCGTGGCCCCAAGATCACATCCCAAATGAGCTGCTTTGAATCGCTGCAAGCCTGAATGCAGCTTTGGTGGGCTGGAAAATGTAACCTACTGTAGTGTCATTCACAAGAGCCTGGCCCTGTGTGTAAGCTAGCTGTGGAAGCCTAGGGGAAGAATAAAGTCATTTTCTGCCATTGTGGGGGTGGAGGAGAGAATTATCCTCTCCTCCCTGCAAAGGCAGGATCACGACTGCCATGTGGGCCACTGGGGCAACTGACAACTTCTGAACCTTCAAATTAAGCTTAGTTCTTTCTTGTGCTGTGTTACTTCTGGTACCATCGCTAACACACCGAAGTCCTGTCCTCTGGGATGAACTGACAGGAACATACGTTTAGGTCTGACTTCAGCAGGAATTGACCTCGATTTGGATTTTCAGAAGGGCACAGCTGCAGCAGATAAGTGGGATTTGCCCCAGTGGAGCTTTCTGAAGCTGGGGAGAAGCAGGCTCCCTGATGCTGGATAGCAGCAGGCGCTGAGCACACTTGATGCAAAGTGCTCTCAGTTCATTGTTTAGAGATGCTTATCAGTGTTATCTCATATTGTCCCCAGATACTACCTGTTTCCTTGTAGCTTATGAAAAATGCTATTGTTTCTTGAAATGATTCTAACTTTCTCTGGGTAACTGTGGGTTCTAGCCAGGCAAAACAGCAGCTAACAAAAACATTCAAGTTAATGCAGCATGATGCAGACATTTTCACTCCCTAATGGTCCTAAATCAGACCAGAAAGAATGAATTGGGTGTAGAGGATATAAGATGAAGGGTGAAGAGATAGCAGTTAGACATTTCCTGTGGAGCCACTACTGATTGATCTGGACTCATTAGACTGTTTAAGAGTCAACCTGCTGAAGTTTAATACAGTGTGAGAGCAGCAGCATGATTTTGAATTAATAGCTAGCAACAGAAAACTTTACAGTCTACAGTAACTTTTTCCATCTTCTTTTTTTTCCATCTTCTAACAAGCTGTCACCTGAGGAGTGGTCATCAGCTAAAGATGGGCAAGTGATAAGGTGATGGCTCTCCTGCACCAGTGTTCCTTGTGACACTGAGGTGGTAGCACTTGATCACAGAATCACAGAATTTCCCGAGTTGGATGGGACCTCTAAGGATCATTAAGTTCACTTAAACTCAGTAAGCTTCGGATGCTTTGCCCTGTAGAGCTGAAACGTGGGTGCTTCTATGGCTCACAGTTGTGTACTGTGATTCACATGGCAGCCAGTAGAATGGAAATGCTGTAAGTCAAGGCAAAGGCATATCGCCCCAGTTAGGTCACCCAGATGTCACAGCCACTTGTTCTTTGGCGGTGTGCTGAGGGGTCCTGGCCTGGCAGTGGTAACCTCACTCCACTGCCCTTCTTCTTCCCCAGTGTCCTTAGCATCAGGGAGATACTGGGGAGAACTTCTGACCAGTTGGGTTTTGCCTGCTTTTCCCACTCACTGTTGTTCCTGTGCTGTGCTTCCCCTCTCACATAACACCCTCTTATTTCCTTTGTGGAACGTGGTCCTGACACAGCTGCTAATTAGCCCATGAAAAATTTCAGAGCAAATAACAGCAAGTGATTAAACGCCTGCTGTTCAGTGTGAGCCCTGTCAGCCCCATTGGTCAGTGGCAGAGCTGAGCAGCACCATCTCAGAAGGAAACCATGGTGTGTGGATGCTGTCAAGTCATTGCAGGGAAATAAGGACTGAGCTTGGGAAGTGGAACCGAAAAGCAGGGTCGTTGATAGATAACAATCCAGGTGGCTTCTGATAGGTGTTTGAAGGGACACAAGGTTCAGGTGTCAAGATCTTGATGGATGCTTTTGTGCAGTCTCAGCCTTAATGCTCAAAATCCCTCTAAATTTTTCTTCCCTTGAGAAAAAGGACTATAGGAAGAAGGTGTTTACCTGGGATTTTAGCAGCCTGAACAGGCTAAATGAATTTCTTTTTGTTACCAGAGGGAGGGTTGAAGCTGGAAAAATAAATGTAAGTTATTCCTGGGCAGAAAAAAAAAATGCAGAAAAATGGAAAATACCAAATCAATGTATGTCATCTATTGAAATGCCACCGAGCGGCTTTGCCAACCATTGTCTCTGTTGCTTTCATAGCTCTCGAGCAGCTGCTCACAGAACTTGAAGACTTTCTGAGGATACTGGACAAGGAGAACCT
Organism: Lagopus muta; assembly: GCF_023343835.1. Classification (NCBI taxonomy): domain Eukaryota; kingdom Metazoa; phylum Chordata; class Aves; order Galliformes; family Phasianidae; genus Lagopus; species Lagopus muta. The sequence goes on along the minus strand of NC_064437.1, from coordinate 58,242,277 downwards.
GAGCAGCACTGCTCTCGTGAAGAAGAGCTTCCTCTCTGACCTGCTGAGGGTGTACAACAAGTCCAGCGGTACAGGCAGGGCTGGGGCGGCGGGCTCTCGTGGGAACGGCTGTGGGGTCCCAATGCAGCATTTTGTTGGAGGTTGGCAGGGATGATAGACATGAAATTTAAAAGGAGAAAATGAAATGGCGATTATTTTTGCAGTGACCTCTAACTGTTTATGTAAAATTACTATAGTTATGTGTCCAGCTTTACAAGCAGAGGATTCCCAAGATTCCTGATCCTTTCTGTTTTCCTTATTAAACCTTAAGTTTATTTAATCCACTTTGTAAGATACACAGGATGTGCTGTTTGGCTAAGTTAGTGCTTAAGTAGAAATTTTAACTTATGGAATTTCCTGGACTGCACAGCACTTAATTTTTCTGCTTTTTATTATTGCTTGGGATTTTTTCTGTACATTGTCTCAACCAACATGCTCTCCCCAGTGTGCACTTAGCAGAGACACTTCTTACATCTGTCTTTGCTTTCCCAGTGCTAAGTTTTTTCCACACAGGGTATATGAAGGCTTCACTTTTGCCTTTGTTTGCATGCAGGAGGCGATGAAGAATATATTTACATGAACAAAGTGACTGTCAACAGACAGCAGGGTGACCAGGAGAAGCAAGACAAAGGTAAGGAATTGAAGGTCAATGCTTGCCTCGTTCCTCAAGATGATGGAGGTGCATGTGGGGCCAGAGCCTTGGTTTATGAGGCTGGTGGAGGCCTCTCTGGAGGCTCTGGGAACTGAAGCAGCTGACATTGTGGAAGGGCTGCCATTTTCATTGCATTCCTTTGGACATCACGGTCCTTGCCAACACTAAGCGGTTATTCCTGGAAGTAGCACTTTGGAGAGCATTATTTTGGGATAAAAAATGTTGCCTTCTAAGGCTTGCAGCTCCAGTGCCTGAAATATTTAAGGAAGCTGTCATGTTTCCTTTGGCCATGGAAGAAGTCACTTCACCTTTCGAGACCCTGAAAGCCTGTCCTGTTGGTGTTGTTTTGCAGTAGGGTCTGAGCTGTCACAGCCCTGCAAGGTGACCCCCCCAGACACGGCCTGCACCATCTGTGTGAGAAGAGGAACATTGTCCCCTGGGGGCTGACAGATCTGCAGTGTACAAGCCAAGAAATTAAACCTACAACCAAGCTTCATTTCCAATTTAGATTTCCCAAGTTTTGAATTTATATTGAGGCAAAGAACATAATTCTTTAAAATTACTTATGCTCTTTGAAGTCCATAACAAATGCTGTATTTGATAACTGCACAGAGCAAGTTATTGCTGACATGCATCTTCTTAATGCACATGCAGTCAGAAGCAGACCCAACCCTGAAATTTCCAGTCCAAAACAACAAGGAGATGCATTAGTGCAGCCAGCTGTTGATGTGCTGATCCTACACTAGTCAGGGTTGCACTGTTTCTGTGTTTTCAGAGTTGTTTGGTTTGGTTTTGTCATTTTGTGTTGGCTTGTTTGTTTGTTTGGTTGGTTGGTTCATTTTTAAACTACCTGCAGCTGAATTTAGGTTAACTTCAAATACCCCTGAGGATAGGATGTCCTCCCGCATTACGCAGGCAGCCCCAGCATGAGCTACAGGCAGGCTCCTCTGGGTCATGCTGTAATGCTCTGTAACCAGACCGCACAGCCACCCAGTAGCTCTTAGTGGCTGAGTCACAACAGATGCACCTCTTTATCTAAGTTGTCATTTGGGTGGGTAAAGCACGGCTTGCACTGATTGACCATGCTGAAACTCAGGGATGTATTTCAGACAACTTATTTTTAGTGTTGCTTCTTCTATTTCAGACTTCTCCCCATCAGGCTGTGAGCCGACCCACTCAGTCCCTCCCTGTGGGATCTGGCGCTTGTCTCTTTCTCTGTTTTCAGCAACCTCCCTATTCCAAGTAAAACTTCTAGGTTGTTTGGAAATGCTGCAGTCAGTGAGATACGCGTGGAATCTTGGCCATAGCTGCATCATGGTATACAGCCTTGAGCCTGTGTCAGTCACTGCATGGAAAGGTCTGTGCGTGTCTCGGCAGCGGTGGGACCTGCAGGATTGTGGTTAGCAGGTGGAAAGGGCTGTGCCCACTGGGCTGGGAGATGTGATACGGATGCCCCAGTGCTCTCTTTATCTCACTTATCCACATCCTTTGGTGGGATGTGGTGAACACATTTCTGTGGCTGAGGTCAGTGGGACCTCTCACGCCCTGCAGGTTTCTCACACCACCATAGCTGGGCTTGGGTGTGCTGTAGCAACACAGCATGAAACGCTTCCCAAAATGATAACACTTCAGCCCCTAATGGAGGGGAACTGCATTTTCCTGGCATGATGAGGTTCAATGAGATGATTTCTAGGTTTGCCAGAGAGCTGAAAACAGATAGGCATCACTTGCAAAGGTCAGGCAGTAGCTAGCACTGTTGCAGTGACTGCTCTTCTGCAGAGCTGAGCTTGGGAGGTTCTGCCTGGCACAGGAAGGTGCAGGCTGGCCTGTCCATTTCTCTGCTAGAGAAGCACCCATAAGGTGTATTGTGTGGATATCTGAATGTGGAGATAATTCCCTTCTAAGGAGATGTGCACTGAGGCTTTAGGAAATCCCAGTCTTGTTTCTGGTGTTTCCAAAAGCAGCAATGGCCTCAGCAACTCCTTGGTCCACTTGCATAAAGACTGACTTCCAACAACCTCCTGACTCCAGCAGCGTAATCATGGGGATTTTAGTAGGTGCATCTCTCCTTTGGAACCTTATGAGACATCCAGCAGTCCTTCCTGTGTTGTGCATTGATGTCTGTCAGTCTGTGAGTCTCTGCATTTAGCTGGTGCTGATGAGCAAAAAGCCTGTGCCAGAAGGAGCAATCTGCCTTGACAGATGTGCTTTGGTCTCTTGCACCACCCAGCTGGGAGCTCGCTGCAGCCTGGGGCAGAGCTGTTGTTCTGTCTTCTGAGCCCCAGAGTGGAAGAAAGTAATGTGGTTTCCATCTTCTATTTTTAAAGCCCAGAAATATGCAGCAAGGTTGATGCCAGCATCTTTTAAGTACAGTGCTAACTGCTGCTGGGCACTGCTGCACCATGCCTTGGTGGTTCCTGTGTGTGCCCAAGGAGCATGGCTGGAGCCTTAGCAGGTGACCAAGGGTCCCAGAGCATCAACTCAATGCAGATTTTGGACTTAATTCCCTTGCTTAATCAACTGAACCTGCGAGATGTGAATTATCTCAGCCTTGTTTCTCCCAAAGTATTTGCAGAGAGACGCTGTATAAAAAGGGACTTCTACACTGCTCAGAATAAAGCAGAGTAACATTCTTAATTTTTTTGGCTCTTCAATGCCTGTCTCCCACTTGTTCCTGAACATCACTGAATTTGCTGTCTTGGAGGTCATGGGATTTGTGGACTTGCCTGAGGCCACCCAGGAGCTCTGTGCTGAGGAGGACTGCACACAGGCTGTCTGAGCCTTTGACATACCCTCTGGCTACTGAATCCCTGCATTCAGCTGCTTGGAAAAATTGACTTTCTAGAGACTGAAGCTGATCAGTTGGAGCAGTTCTGTTGCCATATGTCCTTTCACATGTTTGGCCTCTGCTGCTTCAAGAGCATCTCTTCCTCAGCTGGTAGATTCAATAGCAATTAAATTACTGTTCCTTGCTGTCTTTGAAGCATTGTGCAGCCCAGCCCAACCCAATAGGCCTGGGCTTCACAGTTCTCCTTCCAGAAGGAAAAATATGACCCTCAAAAAATCAGAATCAGATTCTTTTGCTCTGTCTCCTCATGCCACATTCTTGGACATAGCCTGAAGTGACATGGATACTTCAGTGCTGTCTCTAATTATCCCTCTGCTTCCTACCTAAATAGTACCTTACTGTTCCCGCACCTCCTCCTAGCCAGTGTTTTGCTGGGAAATGCCACATGTCATTGATATAATTGTGTTTCTGGCTTGCAGCTCTGGATGGGAAAAACTCCTTGACCAATGGAGACTTGGGACTGCATTCATCCCCTCCCCAGAAGAGCCTTCCAGAGCTGCCCCCTCCAAAGGTAGGTGTTACAGAGCCTTTGCTTTTCACTGCCTAGCCCTCAACCTGGGGACATCAACTTCCAAACACTTCATGGTCACTTTTATGACCATGCGTGCAGCGTGGCTAAATGGACAGACCTCTGCCAGCAGTTTGCTCATCAGACAAACAGGCCTGATGAGCTTTGTTAATTCAGCTAGGAGCTCCCCGATATATGGATTTTTGCCCCAGGCCTGGGAGGAAGGTGGCTGGAGAAGGCAATGTGGGGCTGCACTGCCTTACAGAACACATTTTCCTACTGCTTTCAGTGTTCAGAGATGCAAGACCAAGGCGCTGTGCTCCAGCTTACTGAGGGCTTGCATCAAAAAACTGCAGTGTTCCTTTAGATTATTCCATAGGGACAGCCATAAATCTAGTGAGGGTATAGTTCAGCATGGTCAGATTTCAGTGGGATTTTGTCCTCGTGCCAAAAAGCCAACCCAGCTGTCCTTGGGGGATGCACGTGGGGGATGTTGCTGTTCTGTAGATGGTCTGACGTGGGAATTGCAGCAGTTGGGATTTCGGGATGTGAAAGGAAAAAGGAGGGCAGGGGGTGTGAACAAGGGCAGTGTGGGGGAGGACCACGGAGAACCTGCTCCTTCCCCAGGACAGACTGCGTGCTTCAGCAGAACAGCTAGTTACCACAGAGACTCTTTGGTAGGGAGACTCAAGGAACCCAGCACTCAAAGCCCTTTCCTCAGACAGCTCAGCTCTTAGACACCCTTGTTCAGGGTCAGCTCTTAGGATGCCTGCACCTGATCTGCTGTTGTTTCCTGGCTTCTGCCCTGAAAATCTGGCTGTGCATCAGGTGTTATAGGATGGCTCTAGAGCATCTGTTGTACCTTTCTGATACAGCAATTGTTAAAAATTGTTGAAAGTTAAATGAGGAAATTAGGAAAAACAGTCCTCAGTGATAGCTGAAAAGGTTATTCTTTGCTCCCAGGCCAATTGCCTGTGCCAGAACTGCCTTCTCTCACTGCTTGCCAGTGGAGATAACCTCACTTGCATAAAGCAATCAAGTACCTCCTCACTGGGAGCATCTGAGGAGCTGTTGGCTGCAAAGACATCTGAGCACTCAGAGGTACTTAAATATTTCAAGGAGTGTTGCTGGGGAAATCCTTAATGTGGTCTCAATTAGAAGGTGGAAATTGCTACTGTGGCAAAATGAATTGTCTGTGCTTGGTGCTCCTGTGTAGGTGTGAGTAGTGACCGCCTGGGTGAGGTTAGGAGAGAATGTCTGGATGTATTTATTTTATGTTTGGGGTTTTATGTTCGGTTGGTGATGAAGCATCCCATGCTGAAGCTTCAGACTTGCCTCTTGGGGCATAGGAGAAATATGGTGATAAAGCTCTGCACAGAGGGCTGTGTCCAGTGCTCACTGACAACAGCTAGTCAGCTGCCCAAGAGAGAGTGGCCCAGCAGTCTCCTACTGATTTGGTTTTGTCCCAGAGCAGTCTTTAGGCAGTACATCCCACAGGCTGTGGCTTGGATGTCAGTGCCCTTCCATCCTCTGGTGGCCCTGGCAGCTCTCCTTGCTCTGCTGCTTCCTGCAGCCATCTTCTGGGAAAATCACACAGTACAGATGTGAACTCTCAAGATGGATTTATTTGCATGCTCCATTGTGCCACAGTGCACCAGGCACAGTTCTGTGAGGGCCAAATTGGCTTAGATAACACAGCAGCTCTTTGACTTAAGATAGAGACAAAACAACTCCATGCCTTTAGGAAAAGAAACATGGAAAAAAAATAACTTCTGTGGCAGCTGAGGCGCAGTCCCACCTAGTCCCTGTTGGTTTCCATTGTCTGTAGGAAACAAAACAGAGCAGCCCCTTTCCCCCACCCCTTCCCTGACACTCGTGGGATGGTGTCAGAAAATCCCCAGCCTTTCTTCTTGTACGCCATTTGTTTATGACATAACACAATGTGAGCTGACTACACACACAAGGCCACTGCATATGGCACTTGCAGACACATTCTCAGCCAGGGAAGGGATTAAGTAAAGCTTTGGAGTGGTTGGATTTGTTTTTGTTTCTTTAATTTAACACGTTAGGACAAGTTCCTAAGTGCTTGGAGGCAAGTGTTTTCTCTCAGCTTGTCCTAGGTGGCTCTGAAAGCAAGCTCAGGGTCTGCTCACAGCATCTGGCTGCCCTTCGACAGGAGTTTTTGTCTAAGCTCGCCCTCGTGGGAGCAGTGGTTTTGCATAGTGTGGCCAGGCTACCTGACTACCTAAGCATCTCCTCTCGTGGGCAGCTGCTGGCCAGAAAATCTTTTCATTTAAAGCTTTCTATTTAGGCAGTACCCCCTGGTGGAAATAACCAAGGCAGGATGAACAGCTTTAAACCTACATTTGATGGTGCAAGGGAACAATCCTGCCTTAGACCATGCTGTGATGCTGGTGTCCAGCTGGGCCACAGAGTTCTCCAAGCCACCCCAAAGCGATCATAAGGTCCAGCATGAAGAAACATGCATGGTCTGTGACCTTCAGTGTTGTTGTATCTGCAGGAACAGACCTGCTCTTCTGCCTGTCCTGCTGAGAGGAGTGGGGTTTCAGCCCTGCATGCACTGAACATCCTATCCAGGATTTGCACAGGTCCCAATCAGGAGCCAGTTGAAGTGGTGAGAGCCAGAGCATACCGCTGTCAGATGACCGAGGGTGGTTTGACCTGGGCGAGGAGAGGGGAAACCTCTGGGGGACAGGGGAGCACTGCTGGGAGGTTGTGATGGGAGAGGTGGGATGCCATGTGCTATGGGGAGAGAGTAAGCTGTGGGCTCATCTGCCTGTTATCTCCAGCTCTGCCATCTCACATTGAACGGTTATATGAATTACTTGAGAAGTAAAAATGTGCTCCTTAGCTTCCTCCTTTTTTCTCATGTGTTGGTATTACTAAAGGATCAAGCCTGTTTTTCCTGCCAGCCCCTGCTTGTGTTTAGGGAGGGGCTTGGCAAGCACCACAGGGATTTTCCAGCACTTGAACTCCTTTCAAAGGCTTATTTTCCATCAGTGTTGTTTATCCATTTCCTTCATTTTTTGCTCAGAACACAATTAAGGATTCCTGCTATTTCCTCAAAGAGCTGTTGGTTTGCAATCCACCAGACTTCGAGAAATGATCAACAACTTCTCAGGCTGTGCTTTTCAGGGCAAAGCCAGGGTTGTCCCTTTGCTGCCCCTCTGGTTCCCTATTAGGGTGATCAGCAGTGCAGGGAGCTGTGTCATTACGATGAGGCTGAACAGCAGGCAGGAGTGCTGGCTCACAGTAAGGCCGATGGGCTGGGACTGCTGCTGGTGGGGAAAGGTTTGACCTGATTCTCCCAGAACTTTCAGCAAAATTAAAAGAAGTAATATTTATGACACAGTTATGTGGTAATTTCAAGGAACTCCGTTATGCTTTAACTGCACACTGGGAAACCTCAGCAGTCCCATACTTTTTCTTCCCTGCCACCTCAGCTTGTTTACATAACAACTCTAGAACGTATTTTAGTCCTGCAAAAAGGGCAACCCATTGTTCTCAAGCATCTGTTTTTGTGTACCTTAAATCACACTTCTGTTATGTATTTACTCTGCAGATTCCCGAAACAAAGCAGCCTTTGGTTCCCAAGATCGAGTCCCCAGAGGGATATTACGAAGAGGCTGAGCCATACGATGTCTCTATGAATGGTACATCTTGGGGGGGTCATGTGTGAGATGCAGGACATGAGGTTTATGAGAATAGGCTAAGGAACGTACAACTCTTACAGCTTGTGTGTGACAGACGGTGTTTTCTGATGCCGGTCACACGTAAGATAGATCTAATGTTATGACAAGAGAAGTCTGATGAATTACTCCAAGTTTTTAAGTTTCCTGCAGATACTCAGATAGTGGTGTGCAGTGTGTCTGGGTTAATACAGTATCACTGAAATGCTTGAAGTTTTATGGATTCTCTTTGGATGGTTTTCTAGAAGATAGGCTGCAGGCAAATGCTGGTTTCCATTCAGAAGGGGTTAAGCTCCAGTGGTTTGCATTTCTGTCCTGCTGCTCCAGTTGTCCCTTTGGGGCTCACAGTCAATGGCTGTTGATCTGCTAGATGCTGTAATAGGTTTTATCACTATTTATTCAGCTGTATCTCTTTTGGTAGTTTAACCATCTATAAACCTGTTTTAGAAGACACACATCATGTGAAAGGACAGCATGGCTTCACCTGGTGCATATTTGCTCATGCCCATGTCCTCAGCAGTGCCACGAATGGCTGTCACCCCTCTGGGAGGCTGCTGCCTGCAGGCAGAGCTCCCAGATTCTCACTTTATGCTGTATTTGTGCCTCCTCCTTTGTGGGACTACCCTCGATGAGAGATTACCACCCTCAGATCTGATAGCAGAGCTGATCTTGTCATTGCTTTATAATCTGTTTAAATCTGAATGAGAAAGATGATACCACACACCAGGAAAAGCAATTCCGCTCAGCAGCTGTGACTGTAGCAGAGAAGGGTTTGATCTCATATGTGGTGTAGGGCAGATCCAAGATGGAAGAGACAAATGAGAGCTGAGGATAAATTGGGATTTGGCTCTGAGCTCTTGGCTGCCGAGCCTAAGCAGAGAGAAGCACAGTCCTCTCCAGCCCCAGTGCACAACACCAGCTCTGAAACTCCCAGTAGTGAAGCATGGTAGCTCAGGAGGGACCCTGTTCTCACCAAGGCTTAGGAGCTTCAGTGCTCAGCAGAAAGGGGAAATGCAAAGAGATTTTGATTGTCAGGAACTGTCCCATTTTGGCTGCACTACACTGTGGTGGGAAAGAGGAAGATGATTCCTAGCTTGGCTGAGGAAAGGCCCAGGCTCATCCTGGTGAAGCACACTGTTTGGTGGGGAGATGGGGTTTCCAGTTGCCTGCATTGGAAAATATCTCTGTAATTTTTTCCCTGCTGCACGTTGGGAAGGAGGATAATGCCCTAAGAGCTATGGCATGTAAAGGCGTGCACCAGATTAGCTGGAGTATAGTGATGGGTCTGTATGCTGGGAGCCCAGGTTTTGTTATCCAGGCAGCTCCATGAGCTCATGTTGCATTGAAAGTGGCTGGCAGGAGTGATAAACACATGCCCAGTTTCAACTTCTGCTTTCACTTGGTAAGCTGCTTCTCAAGGATGCAAATACTCCCAGCAGGACCAGTTTAGAGGGCTGAGGATCAGGGAGATCAGAGCCCTGCAAGTGTGATAGAGAGAGAAAAATCCAAGCCCCTGGTGGTGGGAGCACTGCCAGAATTAGGTTGATTAGGTTGTGGTGGGTTCTGACAGAGCTGTACCAACAAGAGCGTTGGAGGCAGTGTCCTCAGACTGCTACAGTGCCTATTTCAAATGAGGATGTTCTGAATAAGCCACACCTGGGCAGTCATAGGAAGGAAAGCAGCAGGAAGAGCAGTGTGTGGGTGCTGGTGCTCAGTCTCCCTGATTGAGCTGTTCCCTATGGGCTGCTGCAGGGGTCTGAGTGCTGCACCACCAGTGGTTTTTAGGACATTACCAAGCAACTGATGCCCTGTTTGCCTCATGTTGGAATTCCAATCCTGTGGGGCAGAACTGCAGCCTTGGCCCTGCTTTGCTGCTGTGCTGTGAGCTTGGGGTGGGGAGGGCAGGCAGGGGCTGCTCAGGTGATCTGATCCTGCAGGACACCCGCATCCCTTCCAACTATGGGTGAGCAAAATTAAACAAGAATAGGGCTGCTAGTAAAAGGAGTGAGTGTGCAGCCAAGGAAGGACATCAAAGCGAGCCTGCAGATGGGCTCAGGAGATAGAGGATTTGTGCAGCCCCAGAGGTGGGACTGCAGCATAACAAACCGCGGGTGAATGAATTAAAACCAAGCAGGCAGAAACCCCTCTGGGTGTTGGGATCCCTCTTTCATCAGCAGCCCCACCTCTCCGCTGGGAACGGCTGCCTTTCATGGTACAGCTTCTGCAAACGCTGCCGCTCCGTTCCCTCCTGGGCTGAGATGTGTTCAGCCCTTATCGTTCTCTTCCTTTGCTCTATTTGCATAATTGAAGGCTGCGATAAGAAACGGAGTGAAAATGCAAGTGGCGACAAGACTGCCAAGGGAGCAGCCGCGATTCCAACTGAAGCAGCTCAGCTGCACTGGCAGATTTTAATTCTGATGATGGCAACGCACCCTGGACCCACTGTACCTCTCCCAAGGCCACACATGGCAGCTGTGCAGGCTGGGGATGGGGCAGCGCTGTGTAGCAGGGGGGAGCGGGGCCGAGCCAGCCTGACGCCCTTGTTCTTTGCATTTGCTTATCTGTGGCTTTTTCTCTTTGTTTCCCTTTCTCTTTGCTTCTGACTGTGCAGGTCTTTTTGGTAGGCTTGCTGCGGCTGGACCCAGGCCAGGGTTGCAGGTTTCTGAGGGCGTTATTTACGCCACGATAACAATGGGTATGGCATGCATTCAAACCTGAAGTGCTTTTCCATTTCGGTTTTTTGTTTTTTGGTTTTTGTTTTGTTTTGTTTTTGTTTTTAAACCTTATTTTTAGCGAAGAAGACCATGTGCTCCCCCTGGCATTGCCCAGGATATGCATGGAGGGCAATCACCTGGCCCCTCACTTACCCCCGTGCTGGTTACACACCAGGCAGTACTGTTGGCTCCAGAAGCTCTGGCATGTGGGTTGGCTGGGGATCCCCACATCACTGCCACACAGGGAAGAATCCTTAGTGAGGCTTCCCAGGGGTGGTGAACTTCTGCTCCATCTGCGTTACTGACCCAAGTGCCTGTGGACATGGTCTAAATATGGATAAGGCATTGGAGGTTAGTATTTTCCCCTAAAAGATGAACTGATACACTGCAGGTATGGAGATATTGAGCCAGCAGCATGCTGTATTCAGGCTTTGAAAGGCAGTATTGTTTTTTTTAATAAGTTTAAGTGGTGCAGCTTTGTGCTGATCACTTAAGGAATGCTGCAGGTTAGGACTGGATAGGAGTTCAGCTTTGTTACCTCTCTCAGTTCTTTCTATTTAAAAAACAAACCCAGGTAAAGCAATGTCCTTCACTGAAGATCTTAGTGCTTTTTGTCTCTTTTCCCCTTTTCTTTTTTTCTTTTTTTTTTTTCCCACTGATCTGACAAAGTTACCTCCTATAGATATTAAGATTTGATGAGTGCCATTAAATTCTGATAAGGGAAACATTTTTTCAAATATTTTTCCTGGTGCTGTTTGATGGGATAAGACTGCAAAACTACACAGACAGTGCCCAAATCTTACTGTCTTGCTGAATGAGCTTAAGTAGCAGTGATAGGCATCCGGTCCTGTGAATAAAAGCTGCACTGTAAACACCAGCAAAGCATTGCAAATTCCCTTGCAGCCAATGGGACCATTTTTGCTGCTTCTGATGAATCTGGTGCCAATGACCAGCTGTTCCTATCAGCTGCTATAACCTACCATTAGCGCTGAGCATTGAAAATCTCAGCTCATCCCAATAAAGGAGCAATCAGTTTGAGAATGAACATGGAAAAATGTGATTGCTATTGTTTACAGCTGCCACTTGTGACTCATTCTTGCTGCTGCAGCAGTGTGTTACTTCAAAGCCCCTTGCTGTCCCCTCGATGCTGAGTTGGAGGTTTGTTAGCCCAGTGAGGGAAAGTGGAATGACGTCTCAAATACAATAGATCCTTGCTTGTTTGCATGGCTTTGCAAATACCATTTTTACTTCTGACATTCAGAGGACAAGGGATGATTGTAGCTTGCTATTGCCTTAAAATTGTATTTGGCTTGAAGTGGAAAGTAGAGAAAGCATCTTGGCAGGACAAAAAGCAGCAAGCATCAGAAGGCATCTAAGGGAACGTTCCCAAACTTCTGGCCAACTGAGACGTGTCTTTTGAGTGTTTGATGAATGAGACTATCAGGCTCAAAACACCAAGATTGGCATCGGTCTAGAAAAAAAACAACAATAAAAAACAGATCTATAAGGGTTATTTTCCTATTGATTCTTATCCTGTAGGTTATCCTCAAAAAACACGTTCCTGTGCTTGAAACTTTTGCATGTCGGAGTGTGGCTGAGGCAAGCAATAGGCCCAGGATTGTCCTGGAGACGTGTTAGTGATAAAGCTTTGCTTTCGTTATAGAAGATGGTGAAGCTGTTAGCAGCTCCTATGAATCTTATGATGAAGAAGAGAGCAGCAAAGGCAAGTCAGCAACCCATCAGTGGCCATCCACAGAAGCCACCATTGAGCTGATGAAGGATGCCCGCATCTGTGCATTCCTGTGGAGAAAGAAGTGGCTGGGACAGTGGGCAAAACAGCTGTGTGTCATCAAGGACACCAGGTTGCTGGTGGGTAAATCCTCACTGCCTAAAACAACCTATATTTTTGAGCTGGGGAGGGGAGTGATGCCTTAGGCCAATGCTGGCAGAGCACCTCTAGAAGTAGTGCTTCAAAAAAATCCTGTAAGCATAGGGATGCTATTCCAAGTGATGTGAGCATGGTTGCAGAGGTGATTTAAGGGGTGTCGGAATCCCAGACTCCCAAAATACCTAGAGTTCTGTTTGGGAAAACTTTCTCAAGTGATTAAGCAGAAGGGATACTAAAGCTGCTGGCTAACCTCATACTTGGCCAACTAGCAACACTTGTAAGAAATATTTGCAACTATTTATACGTATACACAGGAACATGTATGCATGTACATGTAGAGGTGACCTGTGTGTAGACTGCATGGCTAGAATATGTCTCATCTTTATGGGACCTAAACCTTTGGTGCACTTCATGCATGTGGTTGCATTGAGCCCCTTCCAGTGGTCAGTTCCTGCCAGCAAGTAGAACGGAAGGCTCTTCTTGGCTCCTACCTGACTTCCATCTTCCTCTCCCAGTGCTACAAGAGCTCCAAAGACCACAACCCTCAACTGGACGTGAATTTGCTGGGCTGCACTGTCATTCACAAGGAAAAGCAAGTGAGGAAGAAAGAACACAAGCTGAAGATCATCCCCATGAACGCCGATGTCATCGTGCTGGGGCTGCAGAGTAAAGATCAGGCAGAGCAGTGGCTCAGGGTCAGTGACACCTCTGGGGTTTGCCCAGGCCTTCACCTGCCAGGGAAGGCAGGTCCCTGAGTTGCATTTCCTTCAGGCTGCAGTGTCAGTTGTACCAGCCCATTAGCAGCCTTATGTGCAAGGAGAGAAGCTGCTCACTTCCATCCTGCTGCCTCCATGCATGGGGAGGTGGCTCAGCCCCTGCTTCTCCCTGTGCTGGTGGCAGTGTGAGCATTGTGAGGGAGTGATAACTAGAGAGAGCCTTTTGGAAGGGTCCTGTAGGGTTATTTCCTTGATTCCCTGGTGATGCAGAAGGAAGATAAAAATGAGGGGAAATGTGGGAGGACTGCATGCCTCATGGTCCTGTGTGGGGTTGTATATCTCCAAGAGACATTCCTCCTGCTGAATCCCAACAAGACCGTATCTTATCTCCATCCTGTCCTTGCATGTTCCAACTCCTTCCTCACTAAAAGCCCATATACAAATACAGCACCTCATTTTCACCTCTGGGTTACTGCAGTTCTACTCACCAGACATGTTTTCTTTCTTGTGTGCAGGTAATCCAGGAGACCAGTGGTCTGCAGTGTGAAGGAGGCAGTGAAGGCAACCAGTACATCCCAGAGTCACAGCGTCTCAATTACCCAAAGGTACATTTGGTCTCTACAGATAGGATAAATAGCTGTTGGGATGACATTCCCACCCTATCCCTTTAAGTAACAGCTCAAAGTACCTTAATTTTGTTTGAGCAGGGACTGATACAAATGTAATCAGCCTTCTGCGCTAACAAGGAGCATTATTGGAACAATCTTACTTTCCTTTGAAAATCTTAAACTTCTTGCTGCAAATTACCCCCAGAACTGTTTCAACGCTGGGCTCCCTTCTATTCAGGGGAACAGCTGCTATCTTATCCCGAGGGCAGTTGTGCTTAGCAGGAGTTTTGGAAGGGATGTAAACCTCTGAATGACAGGGCTAGAGATCACCTTTAGTCCATGTTAAGGGGGTGCTGCCCTGGTAACAGCTTGTTCCAAAACAGTGGAAGGAGAAAGAAACCTTCATGTTGGACAGCCAGAATGAGCTTCTTTGGGCATCTGGCCATTTCCTCTGCCCGTGTCCTCTTACTGGGACTTAGAAATGTGTGATCTCAAATCTGTGATGTGTCTGTTTTACTGGCATCAAATCCTAAGCTGCTGGTTTCCTACCTGAGCGTTCCCTCCCGGAAAATAAACTGTTTTGCCAGGAAATTAATCAGCTGGGATGAGTGCTTGCTGGAGGGACAGGCTGTGTGCATCTGCAGAGCTGATGTCCTGTGCTTGTTGGCAGGTGGACCTCTCCGAGAGGTATTCTGCAGCCTCAGAGAGCGGCAGCAGCACAGATGGGCACCCTGAGACAGTCGAGACAAAGGATGGTAAAAACTCCCCCTGGGAATGCAGGGAAAGCATGGCACTAACCCTGTGTGCACCAGGCTTCTGCAGCTACTGCTCCCTGCTGCTGCCACCCCATACTGACCCAATGTGGGGCAAAAACTGTGAACTTGGTTTCATTGCATTTTTTTGTATAGTGAAATAGCAGCTCAGAGTTTGTGTGGGTGTGTGCCACAGTGCTGTGTTGCATGGCTGCAGTGCAGGGAGCTTTGGGGCAGGACACCCAGCTGGGACAGTGGGCTGCATGTCTGTGAGTTTGAAAAACCATGCATGTTTTGTTTCCTTTTTGGTAGTTAAAAAGAAGGGCACAGCTGGCCTAAAACTAAGCAACCTCATGAACCTCGGGAGGAAGAAATCCAGCTCTCTGGATAGCCCGGAGAGATCCCTGGAGACTTCAAGTAAGTGATGTGAGTGGTGTGCACTGCGGGGTGAGCACCTAGCTACACTATGCATCAGGTTGCCCCACTGCAGGAGGCAAAAGGGCCACTACCAACTTGGTCTGTGCCAGTAATTCCGTGCACTTCACGGTGCCTTTTACATGTTGAGGTGACTGTGTTGCTTACGAAGCCAGGCAAGGGCTCACAGGGTGACTCAAGAAGAAGGGCAAATAATGCCAGACATGCACACAGCATCTTGTGCTGCTCTGCCTCGATCAACCAGGACATGGGATTCAGGTGGGAGGAGGTTGTGTAGGTCAACTAGAATTCATCACTTGGGACTAGTTTTATCCAACCATGTGTAGCCAGCTCGCTGCTCCAAACCTAACCTGAATGTCAAGTGCCCCATTTTGAACAGTTATTCACTCCTTCAATCTGTCTTGCATGGTTCAGGACCACTCACCTTTATTTTCTGCTCTGTGTCATTGCCTGTGGCTTTTTGCGGTGATCTCAGAACCTGTCGGCAGGGTGCAAAATACAACTAAATGCAACCTGTGCTTGCTTGCAGGTTACCTGAATGTGCTAGTGAACAGCCAGTGGAAATCCCGTTGGTGTCAGATAAAAGATGGTCACCTCCATTTCTACCAGGACAAGAACCGAAGCAAACTGGCTCAGCAGCCCCTAAGTTTGGCAGGTTGTGAAGTTATCCCAGAGCCAAGCCCTGATCATCTCTATTCCTTCCGCATCTTGCACAATGGGGAAGAACGGGTCGTTCTGGAGGTAAGGTGTACATCTCTATACATGTTCTGTTTTAGCTTGGGTGTCATAGCAGGCCTAAAACCTGTGTCTGCAAGCTAAATGCTTTCAAGGCTCTTTAGAGGAACCTTCAGTCCAGCAAAACTGAGCCTGAAGTATCCAACTTTGGTTCACCAGCCCACAGTCACCTAGAAGGTGTCTTGGCAGGCAATCCAGGCTGCCTCGGATGCTGGCATCTCCAGAGGAGCGTTCAGCCTTCATTGTAGGCACTCATCTTAGGATGGGATGAAGGGTTCTCTGGAATTGCCCATCTCTCTCCACTGGCTACTGGCTAAGCTGGGATGATTATGGGACACATCTTAGTTAATGCTTGATGAGAGGGGTGTCACTTCAGAGATTTAATTCTGATTAAGAGGAATAGAAAACTTATTCTTCTGAAAACAGGAGTTCTCAGCCAGGGGTTATGAGTGCATTCCAAGTAAACTGATCACAGATCTGCTCCTGAAAGTGAATTCATCTCCATCTGTTACTTTCCTTTGCCTGAATCCAGCACTGCTTATCTCTAATCTTAGTTCTCTCTGACGACAACAGCGTGATTATAGTAGGAGGTGGACAATGTGAGCCATTTCCTGTATTTTTCCAGTTGGTGGAATATTTATAGCTAAACAACTGACTTTGAGTGCCTGCCATGACGTTTTTAGGTGTTTTTGTTTAGCCTCTGGTTCAGAGTATGTCTGCGTCCAAAAATTTTTGCCTAATTACAGATGTGAAGAGGTACTGAGAAAATCTATGTTTTGTGAATGGAAGAAACTGTATTTTGTTGGGATGTCAGTCAGACTCAATGTACAGACTTCTGGCTGGCTTCCCTGGCACTGCATTCTATGCTAAATAAAACAGGTCGGAAGCTTAAAATATACTTTCCAGTTTGGGATTCACTTACCCTGAATTTTGCTTTGTACTTACTGCTCTAATGCTTCAAATCAAAGCAAAAGATGTCTGCATCAGCCCACTTCTTGCTTCAGGTGGAAGTCATCCACTACTGGAAAGTACATGTGGCTATTTGCTAAATCTGACTTCAGGCACAATACTTAATGTTTAATTTTGCAAAATGTCAGGCTGTTCACTGCACTGGGAATTTGGTACTGACTGTGTTGTAGCCAGGGGGCTGTCTTTGAAGTTCTTCCCTAACCATACTTTAATCTCTCCCCTTCTCTTCTTTGCTAAGACCCAGGGGAGGCTTTGGGGCTCTGGTATAAGGAATGCACAGGCTTTGCTGTGCTTGGGCCTGGTGTTTGGAAATCGTGTTACTGCACTCTGCTGGTCTAGAACAGAAAATGCACTTTTTCCATGAAAGTGTCTTTAGTCCTCGAGATATTTTCACTTTCATATGCAGCTGAGTTGCTCACCGTAACAAGAAAAATGCAGACTGACTATACATTCAGAGGACAGAGGAGCTGCATTTATATATCTATGTCCCAAATTTGCAAATCAGTCCATATACAGAACAGTACTTTTTTATTTTTTTCAATGTAGTCTCAGGTTTAATATAATAAATACTGTGCTGTTCATCTTCCTACTTGCAAGGCCGGAGGGCTGCCAGTGCAGTTTCCTACCAAGGCTAGCTTGGCAGTAGCTGTAGGAGCCCAGGGACGCTGCTGTAGCTACTCATAACATCTGTCTGGTCACCTCACAGGCAAAGTCCTCGGAGGAGATGGGACACTGGCTGGGGCTCCTCTTGTCTGAGTCAGGCTCAAAAACAGACCCAGAGGAATTTACCTATGATTATGTGGACGCTGACAGAGTCTCCTGCATCGTGAGCGCTGCAAAGAACTCTTTCTTGTATGTATGGGGTGCCACAGTGCTTCTTGCAGCTGGGGGAGTGGGAACCAAGCTGGACAGGGGTCCCCACATGCTGGCAGCAGGGCTTGGGTGCTTCAGCCCTGTGTACAGCTTGACTGCTCTCTTTGAAATCCAGTGCAAGACAGGACAGCACTTGTCCCCACGTGATGCATTCAACCTGTGCACTGCTGCCACGGGGAAAGGGGTGTGCACCCAGGTTTGTGGGGCTGGGTGTGCAAAGGCTTAAGCACAGATGTCCCAAAATTCAGCACAGTGTGAGGATGCAGCAAGACCTACCCCTCCTGATAGAATGTCCTGCTGCCTGTTCACAGCCTAATGCAGAGGAAATACTCCGAGCCCAATGCCTACATCGACAACCTGCCCAAGGGGAGGGTACAACAGGAAGAGCTCTATGATGACGTGGATCTGCCAGATGTGCCAGTGGTAAGGAGCCCCAGCTGGGAACAGCACTCAGAGAAGGGGAGGCCCAGCCCTTGGGGAAATCCAGAGAAGTGGACAGTGGTGAGGAGCTGCTGAGAAATGTGGGAGGTTTCCAACAGAGTGCATTTAGATCTGCAGTTACTTGCAGTGAAAGCCCACAGTTTCTGTCTGCTAACAGCACAGATGAGTTGGTGGCCATGGGTTCTTTGGACTGTTTTACCAAAACTCCTCCCACTGCATGAGAGCCATCCCATAAAGACAGGGCAGGCTCTGCTGGGGTCAAGGGCTCTGATCCTAGATCTATAAAATACTGAGATGCCTGCATGAGGCTGCTGCAACCACTGGAAAGACTTAATGAAGGAGAGTGAAGGTGATTTTCTGTACACTTTAAATATCCCTTAAGGAATGACTTAGAAAATGGGGTTGTGACTCTGTTCAATCATGGAAGAGTTTATGGAAAACATCACAGACTGCCTGACATGCTCTGCTCTTCAGTGAGACTTGGCATGTGCTTCTGGCTCCAGCAGATGGTCTCTTTTCATGGGAACATTCACCTTTTGCAGGAGGAAGTACCCAAGAGTGAGAGCAAGTTGGAAGGGGACCAAGATAGGGTGTACCTGGATCTCACCCCAGTGAAGTCATTCCTGCACTGTGCTGGCAAGAAGCCATGTCAGCCTTCATCCCTGAGCTCACCAGCTCTAGAAAGGGCTGGCAATAAGGCTGCAGCAGACAGCACTGCTGAGACAGCCCCAGCGGATAAGGATGCCGAGCCCTGCAAAAAGGAGGAGACAGAGCAGGTATTTCAGTGTGGTTTGGGGCCAGGATTCAGCAGAGATCTGGTTCCCCACCACATCATCCCACCTCCATTCCCCTATCCTCTGCCTCAGAAACACTCAGAAAAGCCGGAACCTGAAGAGCCACCACCACAGGTGCCCACTGTGAAAATCCAGACACAGCAGCAGAACATCACCTTCCCACAGACCGCCCCTGAGCCACCAGCAGGCTCTGTACCAGTGGGCAGCCCACAGCTGATGCCCGCACACCGACCCAAGATGCCACTGCCTGGTGAGTGGGAAGCTCTGCCCTGCAGTATACAGGCAGCTTGCTGAGCCTCCTAAGGCTTACACAAGTCTCACTCATTTTTGACTGTATGCACCTGTATTCCTTTTTTCGCTTTTTCCCTGTCTGTGATGGTCTTGGGGGCTTGCATTTTCAGTGGCAGCGGTGGAAACCAAGCTGGGCAAGAACAGGACAGAGGCAGAGGTGAAGCGGTTTACGGAGGAAAAGGAGCGGCTGGAGAAGGAGAAGGATGAAATCCGGGCTCAGCTCACCCAGCTGCGCAAGGAGAGGCGGGAGTTGAAGGAGATGCTTGCAGGATGTACAGGTAGAGCCAGGCAAGAGGCAACGTGCAGAAACAAGTCAAGGTGGGGACTGTGGAGGTGAAAGAGGTGACAAACTTGGGACCAGAAGGGTCTCTGCACCTCCATCACCAACTTCGGGACCATAGGTACACTAACATGAGACCTGCTGCCAGGGGAATCAGTGCTGAAATACTGGAAAAGAATGGACCCTGAGTCCCATTTCCATCTCGTGGCATGGGAGGGACAGGCAAGTTGTGCCATGATGGCATGATTTGCCTTGATTCTGTGACAGCCAGGATAGACTTGGCACTCTGAGCTAGATAGACCACATCACATGGAACTGGAGCTGGCTCTGCTATGTTCCATCTTGGGGCAAAGTATAAGTAATATGTACAGGAGTAACACAAACTCCTGTAGCTGACCTCTGCTCCCCCAGTTACCCCCCAGGTCTCCCGATTTCCTGCAGCACCTTACCTGCTTTTGCAGACAAGAACCTGGAGCAGAGGCTGAAGGAGATAGATGAAGAGTGCAAGAGGAAAGAAAGCCGAAGGGTAGACCTGGAGCTGAGCCTGGTAGAGGTGAAGGAGAACCTGAAGAAGGCAGAGTCTGGTCCTGTGACGTTGGGCACCACTGTGGACACCACGCACTTGGAGAATACAGCTCCCCGGGTAGGTTTCAAAGTCAGTGTTCCACCGGAAAACAACTGGGTTGGGATTGTGGAGCTTTTCTACAAGATAGTGCTAAAAAAGGCCACAATTTCTCTCTCTAGAATGAAGTCGTCGTGATTTCCATTATTTTTGTTGCAGACTCAAACAAAACCTGCCAGTCCAGCAACTAGCGCAGAGAGCTCACCAGTCAACTCAGCAACGGCTCTGAAAAACAGGCCTTTGTCTGTCATGGTGACGGGGAAGGGGACAGTCCTACAGAAAGCTAAGGTAACGTGCCAGTGAGTGTGTGGGGTAACCACTGCTCCCTGTCCTGGCAGCAAGGCAGCTCAGCAGGGATGGCTGTGGTCAGGCGGGGTGTTTAGGAAGCATGCTGACCCATGCTTCACAGCAGCCTGGTTTTCCTCTGGTCTTTTCACCCAAGTTTGTTCTGACTGTGATTTAAATTAGTCACTGTAACTGGAGCTGAGCCACACTGCTTGTGTTGGCAGCAACTGGAGTAAACGAGTGGTTTACTCTCACTGTGCTGATATACATTTGAGGTTTAATTAGGAGGCAATGTGACAGTCTGCTCCTGCCCCAAGCAATATAGCTGACATCTCATGGGGTTTCAGACTACACCTCCAGTGGCTGGAAACAGCAGCCCAACATGGACAGGAGCAGTTTCAGTTTCTCCACTGCTTCATATGGAGTTCTCCTTACTATGTTCTATCTTTGTAACAAAAGAAAGACACTGGCTGAGCTTTTCTTTGCCTCTCCTTTAAATGTTGCACACTATCTCCATCCTGCTCATGTGCAGCAGTGCCTCTACTGGCTGGAATGGGAAGTCTGTAATGAAAGCAGAACTCTCTGACACGCCAGGTAGCCAGAACCAGTTAGCTAAAAGATGAGCAGGCTGCTCCTGAACTTATTAGAGCTATTGCAGCTTGCCAGGTTTACCATTTTTACTAATTCACCTTTGTTCTTTGGCAGGAATGGGAGAAAAAAGGCGCAAGTTAGAAGTACATTTTTCAGAGATGGACTAAAGACTGGAACTGCCCATGCATAGAAAAGGGGATTCGAACACCAGTAGGTGGATGTTGGGTGTGCAGCACAACCCACACCAAGCACCTCCTCCGCCTCACGCCGCCTGCTTGGATGCAGCAGTGGAGTCAGCAGCTGCTGCTACCACTTATCCCAAACAATCT
Organism: Lagopus muta; assembly: GCF_023343835.1. Classification (NCBI taxonomy): domain Eukaryota; kingdom Metazoa; phylum Chordata; class Aves; order Galliformes; family Phasianidae; genus Lagopus; species Lagopus muta. The sequence continues at coordinate 58,221,197 of NC_064437.1, read as the reverse complement.
TGCTCTTTCCAGACAAGTCCCATCACGTAGCTAAAACAATAACAACTGGTGGCAATCCTTGCATCAGATTCCTAACCCAGTTACTGTAAACAAGAATGTTACTGTACATAGGGGTGTTTTGTGTATTTCTACTCTGAAGGTTTATTGACGAGTTATTAAGGTTTCTATATTAGTGACAGTAGTGAGTTCAGGGCGGTCCTCTGCTAGTCTTCATCCCCCCATGATTTTCAACCTGTCATGGCAAATTGCAGCCAGCTAAAGTCTCACCTGCCTTGCTGCTGGCTGTCCCTCAGCTGCAGATCATCCAGATGCCCAGGTCTGACTCATCAGCAAGACACAGATGAGAAGCACACAGGCACCTGTCCAGTAGGAAGGACCCTCTCAGCATTACAGGGAACTAACTGCACATACACATGCAGCAAGGATTTTCAGTGACCAATTGCATCATGCACAGGCTTAATGCTACCAGCCTGTGGTAGGGTTGATTTGCCAGAATGTGGAGGAGGATGCCTGCTCACCTTCTCATGCTGTGTTACAGACTGGTGGAACCAAGGGCTCTGTGCAAAAGTGATCTTCCAAACAGAGTTACTAAAAGTTCTTGAGGATCTTGATCTCCTTCACCTGAGGAGTTTGTTCTGAAAAAGAATAATCATAGTTGAAGGCTCGTTAATGACGTACCAAAGTCCCAGGCCTGCTTACCCTGCTGAATGAGGATGCTGGATATGATGCCCTTTCTGAGAGGAGGTAAAGGTAGCTCTGTGCTCCTGCTCTGGCACTCAGCACCACACTGCTGATGCTCTCTGGTCCCTGTGGAGCTGCAGCACGACCCCTAGCAGCAGCTGTACATTGCTAAACACCCCTGTGGGAAAGAGCCCCTTTGCATGGGTTCAGATGGGTGCTGGACCTGCTCTCCTCCCTGTCTCTGGATGGCTGCTAGCTGTCCTGGTGCTATCACCCTTATTTCTAGATCAGTAAAACTTAACATAGTCTTTGGATGCTGTGTACTTGCAAAGCTCATCCCTATGCTCCATGGCCAAGCTGTTCAATGAGAGAGATTGTGTGCCTGGAACTGCTAAAACTTAGAGATATTACAATTCAAAGAGAGGCACAGAGAAATCCATCCACCTGGAGTTTCCTCTCCAAAGCACAGGGAGGTCATGGACACCAAGAAGCTTTTGTTTTGCCCCATCCTAAGCTGTCAGGAGCTTCTGTTCCCACCCTAAGCACACACACAGCACCACGCTCTCCTCCTACACCCTGCTGTCTGCAGAGCTTGTTCAGCTCTCTCACAGCTGTAACCAGCTAACATGGATGAGAGCAGCTGTGCTTTCTGCCCTGTTGGCTCTGCTGGGTGGTAAACGTTTCCCAGACAAGAATTGTTAAGTAATGTCTCAGCGTCCCCATTGTTTTCTTAACTCAAAGCATTTCCTTTATTCTAACTGTGACCTATAAAGTGGCGCTTTAGAGGGTTTTATAATAAAATGTTGAATATATTATGTTACCAGTGTATTCTATATTAGCGAGGCTTGTCCCTGATCTGCTTTCTAGTATCTTTCATGCACTTCAAACCACCACCATTATGAAGTTCCTTAGCGAGGCCATCCACAAGGACTAAGTCTTAAACAAATAATTCAGTATTCGAGAGTGACAGCAATGGAAATGAAAAACCTTTCTGTCAGCTAACCTACTGAAAAGATCCCTGGTAGTTTGCACAAATAACACAAAATAGGCTCCTGCCTGTAGCTCAAATAACAAAATGAATCAGCAGAGGGAAAATGTGTGAGAAGTCCCTCACCTTCTGCTTGCCACCATGTGGCAACTGTGTGCAGTGCTTGGTGCCTGCTCCCATCACTGACAGGAAAAGGAGGAAGGAGTTTAGCTGGAAAGGAAGGAGAAGGGTTAGCAAGGATTGCTCCCCAGCAGCTCTGCCCATCAGTATCAGGTCCAGCCTTTCCTAGCACAACCCTGCCTTGATCCCCATGGATCTTGACCTTGACCTGCTAACAAATGCAGTTTCCTAGGATCTCAGCCACATTTTAAAGTTGAAAAAGAACATTTCTTGTTAAGATGTAGAAGTTAGCTTAAATAGCTGGGGCATTAACAAATTTATCTGTACTGTAGAGAATAAGATTTGCATGTTTGTTGTGAGCTGAAGACAGCTGGCCGTAAGGAGAGCTCATGTGATATTTACTAGTCACAGCAGGCATGATTTTGCTTGTGTTGCACAGGAAACACAAGGATAAAGGGAAGGTAAGACCTAAGGGGGTGAAATTCATGGCACTTACCTAAATCCCAGTTCCTTGCAGGAGAAATAGGCTCTCCCCTGCAGTCAGCACCTGGCCCATGACCAGTGAAGGTTCATGCTGGAATCATACAGATTAAGAGGAATTCACAGCTCTGTTAGCAGCTGCCCTGACACCCAGTGACGTGCTGGCCTTGTCCATGGGCTCTGTGCCCTGCTAACCCAGACAGGATTAGTGCTGGCTCACAGGGACCCCTGCATGGCTTTCCAGGCTCAAGCATCCCCCAGCCTTCAGGGCATGAGCTCCCTTCTGACACATTCTCATTAAACATTTCTGATGGAATTCAAAGCAAGTCTGCGGGGATTAATTTAATAAGGAGTTATGTCAGAGCCCTGAGCCACTTACCCTTTTTTAATTAAGATTTGCAGGAGAAAGGACCAAGAAATTAGCCAGGAACAACTCCAACAACTGCTCAGCCATGTCCTGCTGAGCTGTGGGATCAGCGCACATCCAGCATTCCCCAACCCAACTTACCAGGTTGGCTGTTCCCTCTCCTCCCACTGCCCTGACACCTCCTTACCTCACAGAGTGCTTTGCCCCCTACAAGCAGGGCCACTGGGCTGTGCTGATGGGTTTGTGCTCTCCTTTGGTAAAGCCCTGCAGAAAGGGAGGACTGCAAACGGGGCAGTGAGGGAAGAAGTCATGATCTTGGACCCAGCACCCAGCAGGGGATGCACAGAGAGATTGGGAAGAGGCTCCTGCGCAGCTCAGCTGGAATCCAGCCATCTCCACAAACACAAACCATGGCTTCTGAGGTTATCTGTGAACCTGGTATCACCCATTCTCCCTTCAGATAACACTTACGCAGTGGAGACAGTGCTTATGCAGCGCTGCCTATATGAACGATCTTGGTAGAATCATTTCTCTTTCAACCAAAATGTCAGCCCTTCCTCCAGGTAAGTCCCTGCTCACCAGGGACTGTACTTGATTTCATTCTGCAGTTATTGCACTGAAATTATCACTTCTGGCCAAGATCAAGTATCAGCTTAGAAAAACAATCAAATCTTCAGAATGAGGCAAAAGCTAACACCAAGACGTCAGCTGACTCAGAGTCTGACCCAGCCTATTGCTTCAACACTTTCTTAAACACCCCTATGCTCTGGGAACCAGAGCTGCCATCTCCATAATCTGCCATCAGTGGGAGCTCCAGAATTGTTCAGATGTCTACATGTTTTCAGTCTAAGACCTCTCAAGGAGTCCGTTCAAAATATAACAATTACACATAAAAATGCCAAAAATAAATACTTAATATCAAATATTTACTCGATTCCAAAAGAAAGAGAGCACCAGAAAGCCCAGTTTGTGCAGTGCAGGAACTGGGAATGGCCCAGTCACTCAACCAAGGGCAGCAATGTCTTGCTGGGTCAGAACTGGAGCTCACAGCACTTCTGGGTCAGCATCTCAGGACCTTTTCAGGTGCCGGTGGTCTCCAGAGAAGCACTGAAAACTGCCTGGAATCTGCTGCACATGGGAGTCTGTAGGGAGGACTGGAGATCTTGGAGAATCACCTCAGGGAACTCCTGTTGTAGAGGAAGAGAAACAAATGTGGGCAAGCGCTCTAGGAACATGCTCAGTCCCTTATAGCCTAGCAAACACCTTCTGAGCCTTAGCTCACAGATGTTAGAAGCAAACCTGCTGGGCCTGATGTCTAACATCTCACAGACATTAGAAGCCATGATAAGGGTTTCTTCTAGCACGGCCCAGGGAAAGGGAAACAAATGGAGGGGAGGACTACCAAAATTTTTAGACCTTCTCAATCTTTAACTCACTTAGTGAACGTGTAAAACAGTGCAGCTCAGCATCCCAAACATCTCTACTCTCCATGTGACTCACGTCCCCTCAGCACCAAGACCCAGCCACCAAACAGCTGACAGGAAACTACAGCCAGCTCTCTGCTAAGGAAGAGGTGGAGATTTGGGATGGGTTGAGTGGGGCTGGGCGGGTGCTGCAGCTGTCATCCCCTGAGCCTTACTGCTCTCGCAGTGGAGTCCTTCCCAGCCATGACATTCACACCAGTAGCTTCCCGGCCTGAGGATGCACACGCCCTGGTTCATGCACGGGTTGGGTTTGCACAGGTTCACAGGTCTTTTTGCTTCTGCAACAAACACAGACAGAACAGTGGGGTCAGGCATATTGAGGGAGTATTAACTGTTAAATGCACATCCATTAGCAATGCTTCAGAGAACAGTGACAGCAATTAAATAACCCAACCCCCAGAAAACATCATCTGGGGAAAGCAGAAGTGATACACACAAATTTGGCAGAGAGTGTAAGCCTGCAACAAACTCCTTTGTGTTTAAACTACAGAAGAGAAAGGCTGGCTTTGCTACATGTTTGATTCTAAAATGGAGCATCTTCAGAGCCGTGTGCTGAACGCACAAGCACCTCTAAGCCCCCAGGTCCAGACATTGCCAATGCAGAGCAGGACACACGCCCCAAGCAGTTTACAACCCCAAATACCTCTGGAGTTCAAACCCTGCTGTGCTCTGGAGAGGAGCTGAGGTTATATGTGAGGGAAGCAAGAACAAGAAATCATTCACAAATGAGTGAAAAAAACAAAAGAAATATTTCAGGGCTTTTTTTTTTTTTCTTGGAGATTAGAGAGAAAAGCCCACAAGCCTAAGCTGTTATTAGCTCTGTTCTTTTGAAGTATGTGACAGATTTCCCAGCCCCCTTAAGAGAACAGAGCTCAGCTGTCAGCAGGGCTGGCAGGGCTCCATGCTGTGAATGCACTGGGCTAAGTAGCAGCATCCCAGAGGAATTTGCTTGCAGCCTTCTGGCATCCCTGCAGCAGAGCTGGGAAGGGTGTGAAATTCCTTCACCAAACCACTGCATGGTGTAGCCTGGACCTGCAGCCTTGCCCTTTGCTCCACAGTAGGAAAAAACAGACAATGGGAATAAGGTGGGAGAAGGAAAGAATACAAACTCCACCCCCTATCCATCAGAATGCTTACTACACATTATAGCACATAATAGCTGCTCTCCCCGTATAGGTGTGCTGGTACACATCAGTACTCAAACACATACCTACAATTGGCAGTTATCTACTTACTGAGATCTGAACAATTTCAGTCTTCAGTTCCTGCTGACGTTATGTGGACTCAAACAACCCTTTTGTCACAGATCCCAGATGGGGTTCTGCCTCACAACGCACCCCCAAGGGAACGCCTTCGCATTTAGCACTGATGGCAGAGCTACCACAGCACAGAGGGACCTCATACCCAAACACATCTGTGCCCTTCCTGCTGCCCAGGGAGCCCTCCTGGTCTCTGCTCTGCAGAACACGTGCCCACTGCGTGTGACCCAGGTGTCCTTGCTGGGGGAAGCGTGCTGTTCTACCCAGACACCATTAACCCTGCACTCAAGCCTACCATTAACACTGCATCACCCTAAATAAGCATCTTTCACTTCACCCCACAGCGACCCCAGGAGGTTGTGTTTTCATTAGGCAGATATTACATACAGTTATTGCTTTGGATCTTTTCTCCCAGAGCCCGAGACATTTTTCCCAGCCTCTTTTCAGCCGTGCCTCAGAACACAATACTCCAGGTGTCCAGAGGCAGGGGCTGTTTTTCACATGCTTTTATGACAAGTCTTTTTTTTTTTTTTTTAGTCCTTTCACAGACAGAGCTTCTGTTATTAAGCCTTGGACTTGGAGCAGAAGACTGAATGAAGGGCTTATCTTTCCATCAGCCTTGGCCCCAGCCTATATGTACAAACAGTGATTACCTGCACACGAAATGAAAGCAACAATTCAGTCTCAGGAAATGATACGTTATTACCCAGAATCACTGAACCTTGCTGTCTCTTCCCCTTCACCCGTGGCCTTGTGGTTAATTTCATGGTACAGTAGATTGTTTTGATAGTAACACAGCTGAAAATACCATTGCAGTAGATGCAGACTGAAAAGCTCCAGGTACAAACTGCCTGCAGAAGCCTGCCAGGAGACAGGCTGCTCGGACCACAGAGATAGCTCTGCTGTCTTTTCTAACCCCAAAAGAGACACAGCATGCCAATACATTAAGACAGGCTTTGATTGTGCCGTTAATCACAGCACTGCTCTAATTGCATCTTCATCTGATCTTACATAGGGGTTAAAACACCAGACCACAAAGACAGATGTTAGACTATTCTGAACGTGAAACAATGTGGATTAGCTGGAGCAGCAAGGAACTAAAAACATTTCTCTACCACTAATGTCTAAAAACCCAGGTTGCTTTCCTCCCTGAAACGCTCATTTCAATCAAACAGAAGCACTCACACTCATCATGTTTCACTCACAAGCACAAGCACAAGCACAAGCACAAGCACAAGCACAAGCACAAGCACAAGCACAAGCACAAGCACAAGCACAAGCACAAGCACAAGCACAAGCACAAGCACAAGCACAAGCACAAGCACAAGCACAAGCACAAGCACAAGCACAAGCACAAGCACATCAATGTTTCAAACTTGACTTCAGAGTTCATTTTTTTCCTAGCTGGGGACTGGTCCTCAAGATGTGAAATTGTGAAGAAAATACAGTTTTTTGTTTTGCACAATCTTTTACATGAATATTTGAAAATTATGCCCCCCTGAATGCCTCAGAGCCAAGGATTTTGGTCCTGCAAACAAAATTAAGCAGAAGTTGTCTGAAGACCTCCGTTTTCTAGCATGCACGCTTCAAAACCAGACAGATCCTGATTTAGGATTAAATGCTGTGCAATGCCAAGAAAATCTTAAGTGTCTCACAGTGGGACACTGAGGAGGAACACGTGCACAAAGCTGCTGAAGGAGCCAGCAGAGAACTCACTGAGGGACCAACACTGGTGGCTGCAGAAATGTATTCCCTTCAGTCTCAGCTACACCACAGAGCTTACAGCAATGCACAGTGAATTCTACAGATTTAAAAGCAATGTCAAAAAAAAAACCAAAAAAACAACCAAAGAGCAATATTTTTTTCTTTCAGTGAAGGCAGAACATAGACATGACAGGGATAGAAAGAGCAGTCACATGAAGCCTCATTTCACCACCTGCACTGAACCTTGGGAAAGCTGCCTCCTATTCCCATTAGGAATGCTTTGGACAACCACCAGATCTCAATACCATGGTCTCTCCACCTGTTAAGTGGAAGTGACAACAAGATTACTCATTAACACATCATAAAGCCTACAATAACACAGGCTACAGAAGAAAGTCCCCTCTGTGCTTGTTTACAGTTTACCACAAGCTGCTGGCAGCATCATAAATAGCAAGTTTAGGATGCTCTCACCTTCATAGATTCTTTCAGTGATGAGGTCTTGGTAGTGCTGCAGGTCTTCATAGGAATAGATGCACACCAGGTAACTGGGAGACCCAGCAACCCTCAGCAGGGTGTCCCTCTCTGCATTCCCAATGACAACCACAAACACCACGACACCGCTGTCTCTCAGCTGCTGAGCTGGGGCAGCTGCATCCTCCATGCCACCTCCATTTGTGAGCACCACCACCACCTTGCTGACACCAGGCCTTGCTCCCTTCTGCACTGTCACCATGTCTCTGTTAATTTGGAGTAAGGCACTGCTGGCAGAGGCAATGTCTCCAAGGAAAGGCACCTGGTTGATGGCTTGGAGGAGAGCTGAATTGTTTGTGTGGGTGTCCAATGCGAACACAGTGTAAGCTCTGCTGCCATAGGCCACAAGGGCAATTTGGGTGACATCCCAGTTGATGGTGAAGTGCCAAGAGCTTTTCCTGACAAAGTCCCTCAGCTGCAGAAAATTCACCAGGCCAACTCCAGCTGAGGCATCCATTGCATATACCAAATCAAGAGACTGCACCTGGCAGCCTGGATAAGAGTGCAAACACTGTATTTTTCAGTATGTAGATGTATTCCAAAAAAAGCAGTGGGAATAAATTGTGGGCCAATTTCATTGCTGCCGATCACTGACTGTGAAGGATGATAAAAGGCCTCTTAACATCAACAGATACAGCTCCATCATAAGAGCAATGATGGAAGCTTAGTGCCTCACCTGTGACTGACACAAGCAAAACGAGGACATTTATCCTTCTACCTCCCCTATACCCCAACGGAGGTCAGAAGACCTCTTGGTTTGACAAACTTCTCCTGCATCCCTTACATCACTTTCTTACCTTCAGGATTGTTCACACTGCAAATTCTTCTCTGCAGCTCTGGGATCCTGTTGAACAAATCCTGGGGGTCTGAGTAGACAATGGTCTGCTTTGGGTTGCCAGTCACTTCAGCCAGCTCTGCCTTCACAAAGCTGCTGCCTACACCGATCAACAAGAGACCTCTGTCCCTTGCATACTTGGCAGCTTCTGCCACTGGGTCTTGGGACTTGGAGTCAGTGAGCAAGACCACCACACGTGGGAGATCATCCAGCACATCTGCAAAGACTGGGGTGCTCCTAAAACCATGCTGTGCAATGTACCGCAGGGCTCTGCCCGTCAGGGTTCCTCCCCCGCTGAAATTCAAAGCATCAATGCTCTTCATGAGACCAAACACATCCTTGTGTTGTCCCACTTCAACGGGTATCCTGACGTTGGTATCATACTGGGCCACCCCCACATTTGCAGGCGAGTCCCGGCCCATTGCTGCTTGAAAGAACCTCTTGAGGAACGCCTTGTAACGCAGGAATCCCTCCAGTGTGACCCCTGCTGAGCTGTCCATCAGGAAAAGGAGATCCACACCACAATCAAGGCTCAGCTTTGGCGCTGAAAAGAGAGACAGCAGTTTCTTGTATGCATGGCAGGAACAAGCATGCTGAGCGCCTCTGCCGGTTCTTGATGGAAGCTCGGTGGTGTAGAAAGGTCTGTTGTGTCCAGCAGCCTAAATAGTTTGCCAGACATGGCTCAAGTTGCAGGGCAGCTCTGCCAAGAGTGATTTTTGTTTTGGGTGGATGCCACACAAGCCTCTAAAGGCTTATACTGAACTCCCCAAACTGGGAGTCCCTCCTGGGCCCATGTGTGCAGGGACAAACGCTTCTATGTCCCTCCCAATTTTTCCGTTCTCCTACTTGTGTTCTACCTACATTTAAGGTAGTTGTATCAGGGTGACATTATCAGTATTGGTGAGACCCAGTCACTAGGCCTGATTCAGTATACTGAAATGGCGTAAGAGAAAATTCAGCTGATCCCCTGGAGTACAGCCCAAAGGCTGCAGCCTAAGTCCAGCCATTCCCACGGCCATGCCACGACCACTTACCAAGGCAAGACACAGTTGAGAAGGAAGGAGGGAGAAGTCAGGTTGACACCTACCACAGTGTATGCCTCCTCCATATCCCACAGGGCACAGGCAGTGGTACTTGTCCAGTCCCTCTGGGACACACGTACCCCCATTCTGGCACGGATGGGAGTCACAAGGGTCTAAATGGAACCAAAGAAGGAGAAGACGTAAAGTCAGCAGGGAACATGCACCCTCCCATCCTGTGACAACACAAACACAACCATTACTGTGGAAAAGGGGCCAAACTTCAGCCCATCTTCCTGCAGCATGAACTGAGGCAGGGCCGTGTGCATCTTCACACAGATGGAACAGCTGCCAGCAGTGAAGACAGCAAAGCAGACTGTAACCTCACTGCTTTTGCTTTGCAATAATGCCAGTGAAATTACGTCTGTGTAAATACATTCTTCATTATGTTCTTCTCTGCCCACATCTCCAGTCTGTCAAGGTCTCTCTGAATGGCAGTGCAGTCCTCAAGCACATATGCCACTCCACCCAATTCGGTACCCATAACCCTGCTGAATGCACTCTGTGCCTTCGTCCAGGTCACTGATGAGTATGTTGAATGAGACTGGAATCAGTATAGAGCCCTGGGGGACACCACTAGCTACAGGCCTCCAACCAGACTCAGTGCCTCAAACTCTCACTCGGAACAAAAGTTTTAGCAGTGAGGGTAAAAACTCCTCTTTGTTACCTTTTCTGTTTTGTAAATAAGATTCAAAAAAGATAATAGTCCTACCTGTACATGTGGTTCGGAAGCATCTGGATGGGTGTTTTATTGAGACTCTTTTCAATCTGAAATGGGAAGTTTATTATTGAACAGGACAATCAAATCTATAGTGGCTTTAAAGATTAACAAGGCAATCTCAAGGCTGGTAATACTTTGTTTTCAATGGAACAAATTTTCCTTTGAAAAGGCAATTTTTCAAAACAAATATTTTGAAAGAAAACATCTATTCTAAGTAAAGCAGCAAAACTAAAACACTTCATTTTATCAAGTCTGCTCTTTTGCTTTTGAACTCTACCATAACACTGCTGGAGTTCAAAAAGCATTTGGACAATGCTCTCAAACGCATGGTTTGATTTTCCAGTGGTCCTGTGTGGAGTCAGAATTTGGATTCGATGATCCTTTTAAGTTCCTTCCAATTCAGGATGGTCTATGCTTCCACCACGCTAGAATTAAGGACGATGGACATATCTTTAAGGCTTCAAATGATATATATTTTTTTTAAGTTGCTACAGAAAATATGTTAACTTTTTTGTTCTAAATTGGAATTAAAATTTTACAGCAGTGTGAATTTCTTATTCAACATTAATTCAGGCTTCTGGCTTATCCAGCTGCAATAGGAACCAGAAAGACAAGGTTTAGACTGAGAAACCTCAGCCCTCAACTATGCCTCCCCGTAGGATTTTTCAACTCTCTCCATCATTTCCTTAATCTAAGAAGACGTGACTTTTGGACTCAATGATTTTAGAGGACATTTCAACCTAAATGATTCTATAAAATAAAAGCCTTGAGCACAAGTTTGTATTTGCCATATTGAAGAAGGCATTGTCTTCACCCCAGGAAAGCCATGGTCAGATGTGGGTGTCAGGCTCACCTGTAAAAAGGGCACAGTGAAGCATGCACTGCATTCTGCTGCTTTGAGCCTTTCCAGCAGACATAGCTTCCAGCCAGTTCTTTCTCAGTCTCCAGAGTTCTGCGTTCACAAGGAAAGGATTCAATGTTGCAACCTGTAGCAAAGAGCAAACCAACTGCCTAAAAATACAGAGTCTGTGCAGGCACAGAGCACCCACTTTGAAGCAAATTAGCTTTCTTCATCTACCTGTCAAAAGTGCCTCTGTGAGACCCCAGAAGAGAAATTCTCTGTGGTCAATCTCAGTACATTCCAGCTTTGTACACACTCTTCTGCCTCCTTGGCTCTGTTACACAGCTGGCACTGCTGAGTTCAGCAGCACTTTTCAGTGCTCCGGTGCCCTCATTACTCACATATTTGATTTGCTTTTACCTATGGACCACTCTAGTCTCCATATGGCTGTCTCTTCCATCTCTTGCGAGCCCTGCCTGACTTACCACATAGCCAAGTCTGAAAGAAGATTTAGCACAGCTGTGTGCCTATGCAAGAAGTGGATCTGTGCTCTATGTACCACGAAATGTCATAAAAAATGAACTGTGAAGTGACAGTCTCTAGAAGGAATAATCCCTCTTTTACCCATGACATGAGCAACGAGCAGCATTCCCATTTCCTGAGGTGAATGCCACAGAAAGACTTAGGATCCTGCAACCTACAGCTATCTGGAGAGGCATCTGACAAGCCTGGTCACCAGAAACAGGTTATCTCAAAGCGACTGATGCTCAGTGTGACTGCTCCAAGACACAGACCTCAGACACCCTGGCTCTAGGTACCATTTCTGACACCACCTCATCTCTCCTCACTCAGTGACTCAAACAAAAATTCAAAGGCGAGGTGTAAGGAGGGGCCAGGCCTGGGGTTACCTGGTGTGGTGACGCTGCAGATGGAGCTGCTCAGGGCACTGTACAGACCATTGGCTGCATCGCTGACATCGCCGGCAAAGAGCACGTGCTGCTCAGTGGGCTCACTGGCCAGAGCATGCAGCTCCTCCCACCTGCGGAGCAAAGGGTTCAGCCGCTGGTATAACCAGGCCCTATGTCACCCCCAAAGAACTGAGTACAAAACCCCACACTTGGCTTTTGGGGAACTGGGCCTTCATTTCCAAATGTGTGGAAGGTTTCCTACCTTGGAAACTTGATTCCCACTGCAAAAACTGTTGTTCCTCTCTCCTTCACCTGCATGGCAGGCATTGCGGTACTGCCCTGGGACTTCCCATCCGAAATGATGATCAGGATCTTGGGGACAGTCGAGTTCCTGCCACCAGGGAATCCCTTACGGAGAATGTATTTCAGAGCCCGACCAGTCTCTGTGCTGCCACCTCTAGAGACAAGGGAGATAACATGGGAAAACCAGAAATCAAACTTCTTCTATTGCTATTGAATTTGCCTTTGGATTTTCAAATTTCCATCCCTCAGTAATGATGAACTTTGCGTATTTTTGTCTGTTGCCATACAGGGCATCCAGAGAGATGTCTAATCCCTGTCATTTTTTGTCATCTTTCCATAGGCCCTACCTATCTATCCTAGCCTCTCTCCTTTTCAATCTAGAGCTGTCTCCAGAAGACTTAGCACAGCAGAGCACTCCTGCAACCAGAGCAGTAACCAGACCTATAGGATACTTACATTATTTCCAGCTGTGATAGACACCTCAATTACTTCTGTTTTTCCACCTGAAGTTCCTTTAAGAGCCATCTGAAAACACTGTTTAACAATAACCTCTTAAATTCCAGTCAGAAACATAGCACCACAGGGCAGAACATGGAAAACTTCTGTGATGTTGGTGTTTGTTTTCTCCTGATGCATAGGAGAGCTCTACACTCTTGCTATATGTCATCCCTTTTCCTCCGGTGGATCTTCTGCAGTTCTGAGACCAAGACCTACAGCAGGAGAGCTATGCACTGCAGACTGTGACCAAAAGTCTGCAGTCCAACAGTGTGCAGGAAGTCTGTGCCTTCTTCTCCTGTGCTAATCTAGGGGTTAACTTATCCATCCTGTAGGAAAGCTTCTGAAAATACAAATGCTGAAAGCTTCTTAGCATGTCCCCAGAAACTCAGAAGGAACAAATACAAGGTATGTTTTCTTCAGGGTTTCGCCAGTACCCCCTTAGCAAAGTAAGCATAAAGAAAAGCCACCTGATGCTCTAGCTGTCTACACCACCACTAAACTCAATTGAAAGCAATACCTTCACCTCGTTGTATGCCAGCAGCACTGATACAACAGAGAAGCTGCATCAGCCACTGGCATTCATACAGGCTGCACACAGCACTTCTCAAGATGGGATCATGTGAAACAGGCATCAGGTCATTTTAAACACAATGAGTTATCCTTTTCAACTCACTTGTATCCTGTGATAAACCATTTTCTCCCTCTTGCCCGGCCCCACAGAAGCAGTTTGTGGATGCATGCCAGCCATCTCAGTATTTTGGCAGCCCTTGAATTCAGCCCAGAAGGGAATGCTTCTGGGTAGGAAGTAATTAGCTCAATACTTGTTGATTCTCACCGTAACAAAGCACCAAGACTCAGGTGCCAAGGCACAACATTCCAGCAGTGATACAAATCAACTTGGTAAAATAGGTTATTGCTAAGTGTTGGGGAACGGCAGACCTCAAGCCTAGCAGCTGTGTAATAACTCGCAAACAAAGCAACCTTAAAAGCCACTTCAGAAAACAAGGTACAGCTTGCCAAAGAATCCTTTCTTTTTTTTCCCCCAAAGGTGCGATTTAATTGCTATTGTGCTCTGCTGCTATAGAGGACAATAAGAAGAGGACTGCTATGCATACACAAGAGAGAATACAAGATGTGGCTGTCTTTATATGCTGCACTTTTACACTAGTAGTACTTGACAGTGAGCTCTGTGGGGCACAGACTGTTCTATGCTTACAAGACTTAACTTGAATAGACTGTTTCAGATGCCTACTCAAGGGCGAGCTCCACGTTCCACATACCATTAAATGTCATAAAAATGATACATGAAATGACGGTCTCTAGCAGGAATATACACAACAAAAACAACAAAGACTTACTTCAGCAAAAGCTATGGGTAACCTAACAGGGACCCTGAAGATGAGGCAGAGGATGGCTCTTAGATCCATAAAATCCTTACAGTTGGAAGTGACCTTTACAGGTCATATGCTCCAACTCCCCTGCAACGAACAGAGACACCTACAGCTTGGTCAAGTGCTTAGAACCTGATCCAGCCTGACCTTGAATGTATCCAGGGATGGGGCATCCACCACCTCTCTGGGCAAAGAAAGGCAGGAGAAAGTCTCACCTTTCTTGGTTGTTCTCCACTGGCACAACACAAGAGCTCTGTAGTATGCTGTCCCTGACTGGACTTGCAGTATCAGACAGAGCCCATCTCTCTAGGAACACGCTCCAGACCTGCTGATAACTAAGCTGCTAGATGAGAGGAGACATTCCATCTGTCACCTAATTCTGCCCAAGAAGCTGTGCTATAAATCTCTTCCTGTGACAGCCTTACAGGCTTGCTTTTATTTCCAGCCAGAGCAAGCAAGGGGAGCCAAAACAAAAAAGTGTCAACAGCCTCTTGGAGGCACCTCCTCCAACTGTGCTGAGACACTCACACTCCCATTTCCTTTCTGAACATTCTTCTTTTGCTTTACTATCTAGTTTGCTTGTTCTAGAAAAGCATATGATCATACCCAAGTTCACAGAATCATAGAATTGCTTGGGTTGGAAGGGACCTCAAGGATCACCAAGTTCCAGTCCCCCATGTTCATGCTTTTCTGTCTACTCTCTGATTTTCACACAGACTTTCTAACCCTGGTACCTGCCAGGCCATTTCAGTTCAAAATTCTTTCTGCTCTCCACCATCTCAGAGCATGCACAGCGACTGTGTGCTCATGGTCTGTCCACATCAGCCTTTTTTCTGACCAGATGTCAGCAACTGTCAGATGCTTCAGTGATAAATGCAGGGCATGAGGGAAAATATACTGTGTACAGTTTGGTGACAACATCTTGATGGACACAGCAAACTGTGCCTTCAGGAGCACCAAGGATTAGAAAAGGTTAATAAAGAGTCTCCATGCATCAAAGCTCATTAAACTCGCTTTCTTTTTGATCTGTATTTGGAGTTTCACTGGCTTGTGGCACAGTGGATGAAGGCCTTAAACACACATCCAATAAGGACTTTTTGAAGCCAAAGCTGATGCAGACTTCACCTGCTACCTTTCCTCAGAAAGAGCACTAAGGTTTCTCTACTGTGACCGAACTTGCATGAAACAAATTTATAAGAGATTTTGCTTCTGAGATCACTGCCAAATTTAGTTAATCTGGGCTTTTGAATCTTGCATTCAAAAGCTATTTGGATGAAACTAACAGAAAGAGACTGTCTGTCTCGGAATAGATCAACAACTGCCTCTCCACAGCCTGGGGCTGCTTCTCTCAGCACTGCACCAGGAGCAGGGGGTGAGGCTGGGAAATGCCTTGCTGGCCAAAGGCTCATCAGGAGCACATCAGGAAGGCTTTCAACCAAGACACCAAACACCCTGCTTCTTCAGAAGCCAACTGGAATCTGTCTGTAACTATTTTATCTACTTTGAAATGTCAGGTTTTCATTTAAACTAGATGAAATGGCCAAGCGCAAGATCATTATTTCTGTTTGATCTGTCAGCATCCTTCTGTTGTCATCAAGGAATTTCACTGCCAGGCACTGAACACTGCTGCTCTTTTGCTGCTCTCACACACCTCTAAGCCACAGCCAAGGAAAGGAAATGTGTCTTGCTTTCTGCTAAGCTTTCTCTGTAACATTATACAAGATTTTATAAGCTTATCAAAAGTAGTGCAACAAAACCCAGCCAACTGATCTTGTCTGGAAGTCAAAACTGATCAGTATGCTTGCAGTATGCTGAGAGCAGCAGACATCCCTGAGAAATGCCCAGCCAATCTGCAGCACTGGTGCAGATGGACAAAAGAAGGAGCAGGCACCTGCAGGCTGTATCGACACTCCTTTCATCAGAACAAGAGTTATTTGGGGTAGATGTCAGATCCTTTCTAAATCCAAAAATATTACTCAGAGATTAAAAGTTTGGGTTTTGAGAGCCTCTGAGAGTTTCTGGGCTTCTTGCTCCACTTCCTGAGGTCATGGGAACACATCCAAGTCTTAACATTCAGGAAGAAAAAGGCTTCTGTCTGAATACCAGATCCTCTTGAATTCAGCAGGAACACATGCACAGATTTCAAGGGACTAGCAATTCATCACTACCTCCGAGGACAAAGGAAATTGTAATCACCAGAAATGCAAGCTGCACACTGCCCTGCCAATGCTTAGATGGATGGGAAGACAATGCTTGCTGCTGCTTCTATAAGCCATGGCTGTGGATACGTGAGCACATCCCTGCAGCAGCCCTGCAAACGATGGCAGGGTGCACCAACCCAGCACCTCCTGCCTGAGGAAGGACATAACCCACTGCCCAGCACAGAAACGCTCTTCTATTGACCACCTTACAGAGGGATGCTGAAAGCCTTCATCCCTATCAGCCTGCAGTGACAAAGACAGCCCATGCATCACGGATCACAGGCACTGGACATTCATCCCCTTTCCTGAGTGCGCCACACTGGTATACACACAGCTGAGGTGCCAACGTCTACACTTCAGGAAATTCTCAGTCCAGAAATCATTCACAGCCCAGAAAAAGAGAAGACCTTCAGAATAAGCTGACCTGAACACTGTCCTCTTGATCCTCTCTTTCACTTGTTGTTTGGTTAGGTAGGAATCCAATGAGAACTCAAGGTGGGGAGCAGAACTAAACTGTACCATTCCTACGCGGACCTAAAAGGAAAGGTTAGAGTATGAAAGTGTGTGGGTGTCACTCTTTTGAACAATTTACAGATTGGAGAACACTAAACCCTACCACAACAAACACTGTTTTGTGTGTCAAACTCCTGGCACTCTAAATGAACTTCAGAAAAGAGCACAGTAATATCTGTACAGATTACAAACAAGGCAAAAAAAGCTCAGCTGCAAAAAACATGGAAGCCTCTGCTACAGCTGCAAGATCTGTATTTATCCTCTCAGAGCAGCTTAGAGCCTCAAAAACATAGTAAGTTTATACACAACACCTTTTATATCAAACCAATTAGACTCGCTGGGGGCAGCGTTTCTATTACTAACAGCAGCCCCTTCTTGCATTGAGCACAGCAGGCAATTATTTTTCCATTGCCTGCCCTAAAACCATTCACTATAGTTGAAAATGCCCAAAAACATAAACTGGCAAAAACATTTATATTGCCCAGAATATTGCACTGAAGCCTTAGAAGAAGTTTAGTGGAATGTGACATCTTCAAAGCTAAAAAGGCTACTGATTTTCAGTCCTATTTAAGGATTAACAGAAAGACCAGGAAAAGTACAGCATTTAAGAAAGCAGCCCCCAGAATCTGCAGGTATTCTGCAGATTCTGCAGATATATCTGCAGGGATAAAACAACAGGGCATCTGGCCAAGACCTGCTGTTACTCATGCAGCTGCTAGGTTGAATTTTGCCATTTCACTCAATAAGCTTCCACTGGCCCTCTCATACTTCATCAAGCTGCTTGAAAGCAAAAGGAATCATTCCCAACACTCACCCTGCCCGGATGGATGTCCAGGGCATCACAGAGCTTGCCTGCAAAGTGCTTCGATCTTTCAAAGCTGCCTCTGCCAATGCTGTAGGAGCCATCCAAGAGGAAAAGGATATCAACAGAAGCTGAGCACCACATCACTAGGAAAGAACAAGATACACGCTTGGGTCACAGGTGACTGCAGAATGTGGGTAGGCAGATGTTGTAAAAAACAATGAAAAAAAGAAAAAGAAATAAAATCACCTGGATTTGTCTTACCTTTTAGAAGCAAATGGAAAAAATGCAGATAGTTGGCCCTACAGAACACACACTGGAGCAGTTCCACGCTCCCAGACCAAGCCCTGCATGCTCCCCCCTTCCTGTTCTGTTCAGTGCTCATAGTTCACAAGACTTTCCCCTGACATTTCAGATTTCAGGTTCCAAGCATGGTGCTGTGAACCCAAGCAAAGCAACTGAGCCAGCAGCTCTGATAGGTGGATGTAGAGAGACCACAAGCACAGGGGGAGCCCCATCCCCAGCCTGAGGCATAGGAGAGAATTGCAAGGCATTTACAGGGTGCACCACATCCCGCTGAGCCAGATGTGCTTCATCTACAGCACACTTTCCTTCATCTACAGCACACTTTCCAAAGCACACTCTGGTTTTCTAAACAAACTCTCTGAGCAGTTGCAAGGCACTGAAGAGACGTCTCCCAAAGATCTGCCCATTATCCCACCTTCAGAGACTTGCCCTTGTGTCACCCCTGCTTGCAGAAACAGACCAGCTCCCCAGCATCTTTGACAGAGCTCGTTGGCAGCCTGCCCACTCCGCAGAGACCTTTTCAAGGCATTGACATAGAATTCAGAAGGTAGAGGACTCGCTCTATAAAAACAAACTTACATTGGCCAGCAGCTGAGATCTTGCCAATCGTCTCCTGGTCAGCATAGATTTCCTGCGTGCCCGATGCCAACCAAACTGTGGGACCAATCAGATAATCACCCATCAACACTAGAAACTGCCTTTAAAAAAATGAGAGAACTCCAAGACTGAGAGCTGGGGCAGGTTTCGCTCTAGAGATCACAATCAGAGGCACATACACACCACGCAGCTGCAACTGGAGACATCTATGAACTTTGAGTATCAAAATAATCAGCTTTTGTTTGGAACAGACTCTTCACATACCAATCTGTCACATGTTTGAAAAGCTATTTCTACAGGTATTGCTTTTTCCCTCATTTCAGAGCTTTACCCAAACTCTCCTGGTTCAGCTCATCCCTCCCACAAAGAACTCCATCTGGAAGGAGGGAAACATTTGCCACAGAAACCCCTGATGCAATAAGATGGCTTTCAATACCTTGGGGAAGCAGGAAAACACAGAGGGACTCGAATGGCAAGAGGTTCATGGTGACAAATCTGAAATAAAGAATAAAAGGAAAGGAACCCAATTAACCCAATTCCTAAAGTAGGTTTCTTTACCTACAGCTAAGATCTCTTTGCTGACTGTCTCACGTGAAGAGTTATGAAACACGTGCTCAGGGCAAAAGCAATGGGGAGAAGGGTAGGAAATAGGTGGCAAAGCATCCAAATAGAAGGAATGATAGAGGAGAAAGTTCCTCCCATGTGCTCGTCCCACAACAGAAAGCAGTTTTGCAAGGAAGGACTGCCCATCCCCAGCAACACCCAGCCACAGGCTCTTCCAGCCTTCTATTTTCTGAGGACTGGCTTGCTGTGGAGATGCTTTTATGTGTACAGGTCAGTTTTCTGCTCATTTTGTTCCTCCAAAATCAGAACAGCTGCCATTGCTTTGTTGGTGGACTGCAGCAGCACTCCCAAGCAGGCCCAGATTTAGATCCAGTGTGCAATGGATTTCAATTTGCAATACATGTATTTATTTTTTCTCCAGATGAAGAGGGCTGCGTGTACTCTTTAGAGCATTCTGGCAGCCACCCCAGTGTCCTGGTCATGGCCCAGGCTTCATGGCCTGCAGCTTCCAGTTTCCAGTGTTTCACAAGCATCACCTGGCCAAATTAACAGATCTCAGGTTTGCTCAAGTGAAGGGAGGAGAACACAAACCACACCTCCATCAAGGCAGCCCCTGTGCCCCTCAGTAGCTCCAGCATGTGCCTAGGATGGAAGGTCATGCTCCTGCCATACCCCCAGGACAGCTTTTTAGGAGCTAATCCCAGAGCAGACAACACCAGAGGAATGGCAAGCCTCCACCTGCAGCCAGAGGGGACAGCTGTGGGGGGTCTGGGGATGTTTTCATGCAAAACAGTGAGGGCTTGAGAGGTTTCTTTGGTTTCCAAAGTAAGGCACAGGTTGGAACACACACAGTTCAGGATGCTTCATCTCCTCAGTGGGCAGCTAAGAGGTAGGTGGGACACATCTATGGGGAGCCCCAGGCACCCACTCTGCCCTGGCTAGGGATAGCTAAGGGGGGAACAGCAGGCAGAGCTGCAGGGAGAAGGAAGAAGAGGATGAGGAAACGTTTAACTAGCACTCAAATACACACCAAAACATCACTCTACAGCTTCCAATATGTTTTTCTACAAGTGAGAAATTAGATTAAAATTGTCATAAAGATGCTCTACAAAACCAGCTACTTTATCCAGAACACCTGGCTTTGCATCAAGTAACAGCTTCAACGGGCTTTTCCCCTGCCCAGAGAAAGTGCATTCCATGAACATCTCTTCTTGATCCTCTGCTGGATGCCCCGTCCAAGGGCATCCCAGGGAGCCAGAGCCCACCCGAGCAGTCCAGGCATGGAGTGCTTGCTTCCACCAGTGGGTATATAGGAGTATAGGTATATAGAATATAGGAGGAAATGCTTTGTGGGATGGCTAGGGAGAAGAGAACCTGTGTGAACCTGGGGTCATGAGATAAATCAGCCACAGCGTAAGGTAAAGAAAGACACAAATATAATTACACCAAGGCCATCAAAAAATGCAGAGGACGTGGTAGTGTACCAGGTTGGGAGCTAATTCAAGGCACTGGGCACAGGTGTGAATCCTACAATCATCCCCTGCAGCTCTGAACAGCTGCAGAGGTGCCCACTCAGCAAGTCCCAGCCAGGAGCAGCCACAGCTGAGGCAGATCAGCGAGTGATGGACCTGCATCATGGGCAGGTGCAAGCAGTTCCTAAGCAGGTGGGTGAGGATCAGCACCCTGTGCCTCAGCAAACCTTCCTCTTGAGGAAAGAGCTCTGCTTTGTCCTTCCCCATACATCCAAAACTGAAAAGGGCAAACTGTAGTTTTTCAAGCCTAAAATTGTATTGACTACCTACAGCACAGGCTGGACTGCTATCATCATTCAATTCAGCTCTCAGGATGTAGAATCATTAGGTTTAGAAAAGACCTAGGGTCTTTAGGGTTAGAAAAGACTTCTAAGATCATGCAGTCCAACTATCAGTCCATCCCCACCGTGCCCACTGACCATGTCTCCACATCTCTGTTTCTTGAACACTGCAGGAACAGTGACTCCCCCACCTCCCTGGGCAGCCTGTGCCAATTGTCTCAATGCTCTTGTAATTTTTCCCTAATATCCAACCTGAACCTCCCCTGCTGCACTTTGAGGCCATTCCCTCTTGTCTCATGGCTATGAGACGGACCGTCTCCACCTCAGCACGCCATGCCTCACTCCTGTTTGACCCTTCTGACAGCAACGTGCAATGAGGAGCCCTGTGAGCTGCAGGGCCAGCCTTTGCCATGGCACCACTCCTGCAGATGTGCACAGGCTGCTACCTGCATGCACTGCAGGGCAAAGCCTTCCTAAAGGAGCCTCACAATGCAGGAATCTCCCACAGTCAATTTCTCTACAGAACCAGGATAGGAGCAGGAGATTTTTTTATTCTTCACTTATTTCACCCAGTTGTACCTGCAGCCATCGCGCCACGCCAGGAAAAGCCCCGTTGCACACAGCCGAAGGCTGAAAGCGTTCTCAGCTCTTCGCCTAGGCGCGCTGCAGACATCGCTTCGGCTCTTCCAGTCTTTGCGTCTTCTGCAGACAGTCTAAACTCAAGACGCGAGGCACAGCCCGCCTAGGAGCTGCCCCGGCACGCTCAGCACCTCTCCCCTACCGCACCCCGCAGAAACGACTCACCCGAGAGCAGCAAAGCAGGGCTAAGTCTGGCTGTCTGCTGCCCCATAAACACATGGCTTCGGGGCGATGCTCCTCCATCCCCTAACTAACGCCCGCCTGCGGTTCCCCATGTGCGGCCCCCCGGCTCCCCGTACCCATCCCCGGAGCGGGGCTCACCGGCGGCGCTTCCACGCCGAGCTCTGCGCGACCCTCGGCGGCTCCGCGGGGAGGAGGAGGAGCCGGGAACGGAGCCCTGCCTCTGCCCGGCCCGCCCCGCAGGTCTTGGTGGGATACAGCCGTGTGCTCAGCTGTCTTTTAGAGCTGGGAGAAAGGTGGTCTTTAAATACTCCGAGGATGCGATGTAAAAAGGGGCGTTGTGGCCTTGTGTTGCATGGTGAGGGCAAACCTGGAGGGTTTAGGGCCGCTGCCACTGATGCTCTTCTACATAAAAGTACTTTAATGGTAGTTTCTATCACAGCATTTATATTACACAGTGGGTGTATCACCCAGAGGTGTGCAACACAATGGAAAGCACAGCAATGACGGCAGAATAGCAAGGGTCAGCTGCAATAGAGAAACATCGAATCAATCAGAAGAGGACTTCTCTATTAGTGTGAAAGTGGTGGAAACCAAGAAGGCAGCCTTTAACGATGCTGTCTAACTTCACAGAGGCCTAAAATTAAGTTGAAAGACTAGTAAGGCTAAGATAGAGTTGTTTAAGTAAAATCAATCACAGAATCACAGAACAGCCAAGGTTGGAAGGGACCTCAAGGACACGAATCTCCAACCCCCACCCCATGCAGGGCCACCAACCTCCCCATTTAATACCAGACCAGGCTGCCCAGGGCCCCATCCAATCCGGCCTTGAACACCTCCAGGGACGGGGCATCCACAGCCTCTCTGGGCAGCTGTTCCAGCACCTCACCACTCTCTCTGTAAAGAATTTCCTCCTGACATCCAACCTAAATCTTCCCTCCCTCAACTTAAAACCATTTCCCCCTGTCCTGCAGTTACCGAACCCTTTCAAAGAGTTGAGTTTCAATCATACCACAGTTGAACTTTATGATTACAATCATATTTAATTTAACAGGGTATTTTCAAGATGCTGTGACAATTCCATAAACTTATGTGCGTTCAACAGCAAAATAAAAACAAAAAAAGCTTATCAACAGCGAGCTACCAAACAAAAACAGAACAAAAAGTTCAGCTTGCAGCTTTGAAATCGTTAACGTTATACATTTGATAACCAAATACACAGACTGATACAGTTATTTAAGCAACAGAGGAAGCAACTCATTTTTACTACAATGAATAAAACTGCTCTTCCAAAGATGATCTTGTAGGTCCTTTCCAACCTTGTGATTCCATGATTCCATATAAACTGAACAGAACTTCAGACTCAGCTTTCCAACATTTTTTTCATTTCTCCGTATCTGTCTGGATTGTGGTGTTTGTTTAAAAGGAAGAGGAGAACCTGTTCATGTTTTTTAAGCTGTGGGAGAAAAAGTATTAGAAATAGCAATGAAACAATTTGTGTGCTTTCAGATTAAGGCAGTTCCTAAAACTACAAAATTCAGCCAAATTCCACATCAGTTCATTGAATTGCAGTTCCTTTCTATGATGAAATCTTTGAAGAACACACCTGAATTCTGACTTCTTTCCTTTTAAAGATAATTCTATGACCATAATAATGGAATACTCTTAAGACTGAGGATGTTAATTATTTACCAAGAGGTAAAGCTCTTGAAACTATCAAACAGCTACAAGTTCCAATATCCTGAACACAAATTCTCACCCCTTGCTCCATGACAGAATGTGGCATGCATTAATATTCATCCGTGCCACCTGAAATACACATCTATCTCAAGCTTCCTTACGCATACAGCTGTGTCTGTCAAGCTGAATCCACAGCAAAACACAGCTTTGTTACTGAAAGAATATCCAGTTGCCACTGCCTGCATGCTGCAGTTTATGCAAACACAGCAACTACCCTCACACAGCAGACATAAAAGCTAACATCCTGAGCCCTTATGCTCCAGGAGAGAAAACAAAACAGAACTCTGCAACCTCATCCCCAAAACAAACAAACAAACAAACAAACAAACAAAAACGGAGTTGGATGTGTGGCAAAGCATAGGCTAATAGAACCTGTGTGATCTGTATGCTGTCTTCTCAGTTTCAGGCTGTTCCAATATGGCTGTAATCCCTTAGAAAACCTTAGGAAATAACTGGCATATTCCTTTCTCTTATCTTCAGTATTTCAGTTAGCTATTACCTTCCTGCTCCCACATGCTTCCCACTTAGGGCTTCAGAAATTCTGGAAACACACAAAGTGAGGACTGTTAGCACTGTTTCTTACCTACCTGCATTTTTAATTCTGCACAGCAGCATTTGGTCTCACTTCCGCTGCCTACAAAACAAATGAAACACACCAAGTAAGTGAAGCAGTAAGATAAGGGAAGCAGTGTTCACATGTGAGCTGCTATGTGACATTTCCTAAAGCACTCACAGTTCTTCAAATTATGTTTAAATTGAGAAGCCTGTGAAGATTATTACCTTGATGTGCAACATCAGAGTTTGCAGCTTTGCAGTATCTCACCAAACCCTCCGTTACTAATTTGTCTGCCACATTCAGGCTACCATTTTCACTCTCTTTCTCCACTTCTACCAATTTAATATTTCCACTAAGTCCTTTCACTGTGATTGTGACATATTTATTCAGCAACATTTCCTTTAGTGTGTCAAGAACCAATGGAGACCACTCAACTTTCTTTATTCCTAAAAAAAAAGTAATCAAATTTGTTAAGAGTTCCTTTTTATTCACTTCACAAATAACATCACAGTTTTTGAAAACGTGACACTAAATTTCCATAATAAACAGCCAAAATCCTACCACTAGTTAAGAATTTTTTCTGAAATAGTGTACTGGTTAATACTGTGATAGCTATTTCAATTGATCATGCTTATCATTACTCAGGAATGAACACCATCATCAGCAGAGATGTAGACTTAAAATAACTTTCAATTTAAAACGTCACGTTCTCATTTGTTTTGTTCTTACCTGCAAGTGAACATGTAATTGTCTGAAAAGGAATCTTTAAGAAGACATCAGTGATGGGCAGCACATTTGAAAGTGGTACATTTTCTGTGTTCCCATAGTCTGCATACAGTACTTCAACTGTGGACAGAGAAACTTTCAGAACAACAGCTCTGTACCAACGCCCATCACCTGGAAAGATTGAAACAAGAATCACCACACATGAAAGCTACATTCATAAACACAGATTGCTGTAAACAAGAAAAGAAACTGGACAACAGAAAGAACCAACAATTGACAAACAACACTTATGTTCCATTTAATTCATCAACCCCGTTTCCATAAATTCTTATCTCAACAAGCACTTTATTTTACAGTATTTACTAAGTTAAGGCTGATCAACACTCAACTAGATCTCCTGTAGCAAGGCACACACAGTCAACATTTAATATTTGTTAGTCAACACTATTTATTTATTTTTTAACCTTGTAAGTACTGTATCAGCAGAATATGTCCTCTTCCATACGTTTTGCAGTGCACAATATATTTACCCTTTTCTCTTCTGGACTATCACACTTTTTGCTCTAAAAATACAACCAAACTGTACTTGGCAAACAAAGAAAACTGAACAGTTAGTAGGTTTTCCTCCTTTTTTGAAAGGGATAAACGTGTTTTACGCTTGTTAAGGAAGTGTAAGAATGAAAGATTCCCTCACCTGAAAACCTGGCACAACAGGCTTCACCTAGCGTTGGTCTGAAAGGCTGCTTCTTACAAGACTTACAGTAGTCCTGTAGTTCAGTCAACAGCTTATGCAGTTTATCTCCATCTGCAGAAAAAAAAAATAAAATTGATGAATAACCACGTTTGCAGGTAATGAAGAATGTACTTAAACTCTTCATCTCCTCTACTCTTGCCTTTTTAAATTATTTTAATCTATATTTTTCTGCTGTCTAAGCTATGCTTCCAAGTTCGGTTCACTATAAGCATTCATCTTACCAACTAACTCACAACAATAACTTTATCAATATCAGGAACAGAGAACACAACTCCTTCTTACCTCTGCTATAAGCTGGTACAACATAAAACAAGTCTGGGCTTCTAACTTCTGTCACACAGACAGATACGGTTTGATCCACTGCCAATTCTATTGACTCCCATTGCCCAAGAGAGGTTTCTGTAAGAAGGGCATGAAAATGCTGCATGATGCTTTTCTCTAAGTACATACATGATGTAAACACCTGCTAATTTGTCATCTGTAAATATTTTGTTATTTTGAATTTTACAGACAATTTCTATATTTCAAGCGGAGAAACATAAAACAACACAAACAGCAAATTAAGTAAGAGTGAATAGCTGTTAGTGTAAGAAAGAACTAAAAAACACTTAAAAATAAGAAGTAAATATGAAAAAAGATTCAGCCACACAGCAGACTTTCAACCCTCCACTGTCAAATATTCCCCTTGAATTCATTTAAGACAAATCTAATGATTTTTTGTCTGCAATGCCCACAGGGGCACTTCTGTTTAGTTGTAAAAACATCATGATATACTCAAAATTAAGCAGATTTACTATTGATATCATCAGTAATTAAACAAAAGGAAGATGGTTCACAGCTAGAATGCTGAAAATTCTTTTCAAATCTAAAAGCTAACATTCATTTAGTTACCTTTATCATCAGACTTACTTGGAAAAGTATTTTTATCTTGCAGATCTTCCTTCTCAGCCAATTTCTCAGAAATTAGCATCTCAGTGATCACTTTTGGATGACCCATGGAATTGTCAATAAGTTCTATACCTGCCCCATCTCTGGAAAATGAAATTATTTTGGCTTGAAGCTTCATTCCTGCAGTGCACTTATGAAATCTTTTTGTAGCTTCTGGGCTCCATTTGCTACCAGCAGGCTTTATACCTAGGAAGTAGAAGATGTGCTCAAGATACCTCCAATTATTTGATTTTATCCAAAAAATCTTTTCTAAAAATCACTACCAAAGCTGTTTTGACTGCCTCAGGGATACACACTGTACTTCATATCTTCCCTTCCTTTTGCCAGGACTTCTAAGTTGTTTTTTTTTTACTGCATTTTAAGGTATTCTACCCAGTAAGTCCCATATCTTAGCACAAACAACACTGTGCAGACTGGTTAAGAACAGTTTAATACAGCCTTTTGAAAAAGGGAGCAGAAAACCATAGTGCTTTAAGAGATAAAAAGAGAAGAATATGCCTGGAGAAAATGTGGTTTTGAGCTTTTCCACATTTTATTTATTTTTTAATTCCTAAACTGTGTAGACTTTGTTAGCAGGGAACAACAGGTCTGCAGGACTGAGTGATTTGGTGTGAAAGGAAAAGGCAAGGGTTTGGGAAAAGACAGGGAACATCAGTACAGTGCCAAGTTAAGAGAAATCATATGAAACATTCCCACAGGGGCCTGAAATGCCAGCTTGCTACACTAGAACACATTTGCTCCTTTACCCTGTGGAAAAAAATATACAGAAATAATTAAGGTTCACAAAAGCACATTTATTCTTACAGTAAGCAGCAACTAAAAGCTAGCAAACACTACAGATGAAGCAAAATTACAAGTTCCCTTTGACCAGTAAATCAATAAATGACCCTCAGGCAGATCACTGCACAACACTGGCAGGAGCTCAGCAAAGAACATCTGCCTGTTAAACACCAGCAGGCAGTGTTGTAAGGCTCAACCAGTGGCTTCCATAATTTCTTGAGTCTGGAAGCAATACAGATGTTATTATAAAGCACAGTTCTGTAAAGTATACAGTATCATCATCTCCTTCTCCACAAGCAGCAAGTTTCTAGCTCCTAAGAGCAACAGTGCTTTTAAGGGGAGAATTCATGAGAGGACCCACCTGAAAGCCAGCATTTAATTCCTTGAAATGGCAGCTCCAGGAATGAGGATGAAATGTGCCGTATGTTATCCACTGGTACTTCTTCAACATTTCCATAGTCCACAAAGTGAACCCGAACAACTCTATCTGAAATAATGTCTTCCACCAAAGCACGGTACCAGTTACCATCATCTGATTTAAAAATCAAATAAAGTCACATTTAGCAATAAAACTAATCTCTGCTATCCTCTACCAATATAAAATATTGACTGTATCTTTTTTGGTGTGTTTTTTTGTTTTGTTTTCTTGTTTTTATTTGTTTGTTTCATGTTCTCCCCAAAGAACTGAAATATTTCAGTCTGTTACTTACCAGAGAACAAAGCACAGCAAGGTTCTCCTTTCTCAGGCTTGAAAACATTTGGAGGAGTTTTCTGGCAATATTCAAACAATGATTCGTTAAGTGAGTTTAGAGCACGTAACTCTGAAAAAGAATTTAAGACAAAGTCACTGACATAAGGACAGAACTCAGAAATAAGACTTGGTGCTGTAAACTCACTTGAAACAATGATAAAATCAGAAAGCAAAGAAACTGCGCTGAAAAACAGAAGCTGAAGAAACTTACCATTGCTATTTGCAATCTGGCAGTAGAATTCTCCAGGACTGTACAATGTACACACTATCACATCTACTGCTTGTTTATTAAAGAACGTACTCCACTTGCATTTTTGTTTGTTTGATGTGTCTGCTAGAGAAGAAAAAGAGAAGTAGAAGAAGGGAAATTACACCCACTCCCTCCCCCCCCCTTTTTTTTGTGGGGGGGGAGGGGGGGGATGGGGGAGAAGAGGAGGGATAGTGGAAAGGAAGAGAAGATAATCCATACTGTATACTCATACTTTGTGTAATATCATTTCTCATTATAAATAATCCAATTATTTGCATCTATACATGAATAATACTGATAAAATGAAACACAGTTTTATCAGGGACAGAATTGAAAATAACTTCCTAACATGCCTCATGTTGGAGCTAGGAATCTTCCCAGAAATACACAGAAATGTGACACAGGAGTTATAAAACTCTCAAATTAAAGCTTCAGTAAATGCAAAAAAAGGCAGCTTAGGCAACAAATCCCTTTAAGCCTTGAAGTTACACAGGCTACTTCAGTTGAACAGCTTTTGAAGGACTGAATAAATGGTTTCAGGTGCAAAATATAGACAACAAAAGTGAGCTTAAGGACAAGAGTGTACAAACAGACAGGTAATAACTAGTCATATCGTATTTCAATTAGACATGTTAAGACTTCTAACCAGAGTAAATTCTTGTATAGACTTCTAAGAAGCATGCAACTTCATTACAGGAGGTTAAACATTACCACTTTATCAGGATGTGCTTGTACTCACGATTTGCTTGCTTAACATCACCCGTTTCAATTGCTTGCAAGGCCATTCTTGATGCTTCATCTGCACAGCCTTTCTCTATGAGACATCTCGATATATTTATTTCTGGAATTACTGATGCATCTGTGAGCTCCACCACACATCTGTAACTCTCTTTATCCACTACTTTCACTGTGAACACTTTGTCTTTTACTAATTGTTTCATAAGAGAAATAGCTTCTGAAGTCCAGGCTCCCAACAATGGCTTGATACCTAAAAAAGGTCAAATAGTATGGAAGAATTCTGAGACAGCTCAGATTTCAACAATATGTGGAGGAGTACAGCAACACTCTTTGAAGTAACAGATCAAGCAGCAGATATGCCAAGGAACTCTCCCACTACAGAGGCACACAACAAGATTCTAAAACCAATTATTCAGATTCTAAATGTGCTGTATTTTGATTTAATAAAAATCTGCCCAGATAGTCTATAACTAGTAGTATTACAATGTGAATTCAGATTTAGTGCTTATTTGGTATAAAGGTCTAAGAACCACCTGCTTTTCAGTCTCCAGAATACAACTATACTCTTGAGCATACGTTTGGAACAATGTTACCGCTTTCAGCCAGTGTATCTGCTACTGTGAGCTTCTTCCTAAAACTTCATACTGCTAAATTTCATACTGCTTTCTGCTTTTCATACTTCATACTGCTGAATTTCTTTCAAAAACTGCAAGTTATAACCAGAGCATTATAGCAATATGTTAAGAGAAGACAGTTGCTTCCTTGAAGACATTTGACACAGCAGTAATCCCTGCCTCCATCAGGAAACAACTCATCCAATTGCCTTCTAGCATCCCTGAATTTAGGAACTTCCTCAGTTCCAGAATATACATTAGCAGCTACAGGCATCATCACAGTGATTTCTTTAGGTCGTATTCCATATACAATGGTTCCCACTCTGAGTATGTGGGAACCACTGCTTTATGTTATCAAACCTAGTGATACCTCCCTGAACTTCACCAAATAAAACCTGAAACATCAGATGATTTTATAAAGTATTTTAAAGAAAGTACAAAGATCAAATATTCTAAAGCAAGGATACTGAAGCAAAAGTATGGACTGTCTTGCATGGTGAAGTGAATAACAGCAAATAATTTCCAACAGCACGTTAAACAAATGTCAAAAACAACAGGCAATGACTGGCTTCAGAAAAGAGGATGAAGTGGGAACTGTCAAGGCAACTACCAACCTCACAGATTGCACATACATAGGTAAGGCTATGAGTATACCAGTAGTTTCACTAGGTTGGTTCCTAGGGGGACTGATTCCAGTTCCACAACAGATTTAAGAACTCCACTCCTCCTCCAGCAGGCATCTGAATTTTGCTTAGAACAAAGGTATGTGCAAAACCTAAGAACAAGCATGCTAACATAAAGCTGGGTTTTTTTGAGTATTCTCATCACTAAGTACATGAGGAAAGATTTGTCATGCTTTGTAAGCATGCTACAACAGTTAATTTAGAATTCTGAAAGAACACCTACTGGTATCTCTACCCTTTGATCCACAATACTGCACATGTCCTGACTGGACAAGTTAGTTACTTTCCCTTTAACCAAAGAGACTCCATTTATTTCATACCTGCCAAAGTACATCTTATGGCTTGAGCTGGCAAGTCCATTAATTTTGGAATCATAGGACGAAGTCTAGTTGGCTGCAGAACTTCAAAGTTACCATAATCTATATAACCCACCACAATGTTATCTTCAGAAGCATGTGCTATAACGGCAGCACGATACCAGACATTGTCTTCTAGAAAGGAAGATATACACATTCATTACATTTGATTTTAGCCTTTGCAAACAGCACAATTCTTTTGGGCAGATCAATGTGTTGGCAACCTCAGCATAAGAGTTGAAACATCAGCTCTACAGCTCACACAAACCTTGACAAAACCCTGTGGAAGGCATCTACCACCATCACCCCTCGTACCAGTTAAGCGTTGCAAACTCATTCTTTCCATAAAGAATCCCCCACCCACAAATGTATATTGCAAGAAAAATTTAAGTATCCCCATGTAACAAAGTTAAGTTCAATGTATTTTAAAAAAACAGGATCTCAGTTGACTCAAATTATGTGTCTAATACAAGTTTTCTAATTCAATTAAAAGATTTCAGATAGAAATACAAGCTTACTCTCAAATCTATCAAAGCAACTAATGTAATGATTTTTTTTTCTTGCTAAGTACCTGAAACTAATTATTAAAACACTAAGGCAGCTTACTGACAGTAATACCTTTTTCTGAATGTGCAGAAAAAAAAAGTTATTTCAGCTTCTGTTCAGTTCCACAGCTAGTTTACTTAAAACAGAAAAAACACATATGAGGTCAGAAATGAAGAGACTGTTCATAGATCAGCAAGTTTTAGCTGCAGCCACTTCTGACCAGAACAAAAAAAGGTACAAAAACAGCAATATGTTGGTTTCAGGCTTTTTTTTTTTTAATTCTCCTTGCTAATAGCTGGATGAACAGAAGAATGATCTTTATTCTACTGTGCTCAGGCAAGCAGGACTTCATATCCTTTCAATAAAAGTTACTTACTTCATACAGAAATATCAATTCCTAGCACAAAATGTTTGAAATTTCTAGCCTATATTTATTTCCAGTCACAGGAAATGGGGCTAACCAACATAAAATCCATTCTTTAAAAAGCTCCTTCATACAAAAAAGAATCAAGTGCTCTATGTTTGCTTAATAAAGGGGCTGTTTTATGGTCTTTAAAAAAAAATATCTATATTTCATAGATGCCTCCTTTAGACAGATGTTCACCTTTACCTGTGAACTGGGCACAGCACAGCTCTCCAGAAACTGGTCGGAAATTTGGATTACTTGGAAGTTTGCTGCAATATTGGCAAAGATGCGCCTGAAGCTCAGCAAGACGACCTGACATGAAAAAAACAGGTTTTAAGGAAGTGCACAGATCTGAAGTTCAAAACCTGAATGAACTTGTTGTAACATTAGAGGTGTTTCAAGTAACGTTCAAAGTAATATTAAGATAGTGGTCAAACTGAGACCTTTCAACCTCCATCACTTAATAGAGTCCTTGCATGAGTGGGAGAATTTGCTGTGCTTAACAGTACAGACAGAAAAACCAGTCACAGACTCTTTCAATACCATAACATAGCTGAATCCACTAAGAACTGAACCATGACTAATGAACCATGCTGGAAAAAAACAAAAGGAAGATTGCTCTTTAAAGCAGAGATATCTGATTAGCACAACTTCTTGCCAGAACAACTACGTGCTGTAAGCTCTCAGAATTCAAAGGATGAGTAGTGAGAAATTCACTTACTAAGTACACCAGACAGCCAGCTGCAAAATCCCTTTTAGCTGAAAATAACTATATACCCAGACAGTGCTAGAAGGCACGTGCCACAAACTCATTCTGCTGTCTTTCTCCTCAAAACATCCGTCTGCTAGCATTGTGCACCAAAAGCCTCTCTCACCTAGCATTCTGACCCACTGTAATTGCTCTTATATACTACCCCAGCAGAAGACAACAAAGCAAGGCTTGGGCACTATTTATCCAGCCTTCTCTCTCCTCAAAACTCAGATATTCTCCCCATACAATACAACAACAACAACAGTCTATATACATCCAGCCTATAAAGAAACTTCTCCCCAGTGGTAAAAGCCTTGGAGGCCTTTAGCAGAGTTTGCTGTGATAGAAAAAGTGGAAATGGTTTCAAGCTTAAAGGTCAGATATAAGGAAAATGTCTTCTACAGTGAGGGTGGTGAGGCACTGGAACAGGTTGCCCAGAGATGTGGTTGATGCCCTGTCCCTGGAGACTTTCAAGGCAAGGCTGGACCATGTCCTGGGCAACCTGCTCTAGCTGTGGTGTTCCTGTTAACTGCAGGGGAGCTGGACTAGATGGTCTTCAGAGGTCCCTTCCCAACTCCAAGGACTCTATGATTCTAGCAACAAACAATAATTACGTACTGACACACATTTCTGGAACACTTTAGAGAATGTTTAACATCTAACAGAACATATTTACAATGTAAATATACAGACTGACTTGAGAGGACTGCTAAAAATCCACAGCACATCATCCTTCTTAAGGTTATTCAGAATGCCCACAAACCATCACCTTACAAGTTACTAAGCAGCATTAACAGATTATGATGCCAAAAAGATTCTCTAAAGAACCAAGGCTTTTAAATGATGCACAGCATAACGCCACAAAGATTCTCCAGTACAAGATCAACTAGCAATATCTTCCCCTGGATACTCACTACTGAAGAAGAAGGTGCTGCAATAGCTCACAGCTTACTTTCAATCAAGTCACTTACGGCCAATGTGTATCTGCTGACAGAAAAAGTCTTCTGGATTTTGAACATGGGAAACCACAACAGAAAGCGTGTCTCCAATACATATAGAGACAGACTGTGCAGTTATATTTCCACAGCAATGCTGTTCTTTATCTTCAGGTATTTTTTCTTTACTTCCCTTAGAATTGTTTTCTGGCACTGTACATAGAAAGTAGAAAAAGATAGAAAGTGGTTACTGAGTAAAAGCTAGATGACTTTCAAGTGTGAAACTTCACCAGGCAGGAGTCAGAGACACTTTTAAAAATTACACTGAATTAAGCTACAAAATTAAATATGTTGAACATTCTTTTTTGCCAGACCTTTTGAATTTTGTAGGCTCCTGCCATTTCATCCCTTAAATTAATGGACACAATCATCACACAAGAAGCATTTTATACTATTAAAAAGAATAAGTACTACTGTCACCAGAGCTTAGAATTCTCTAAACTATATCCATTGGTGCACCTTCTTTGGGATACTTGTTTAGTAAATGTGTACAAAATGGAACAAGAACTTGTCAAATCTTAAGGGGGGAACTAGAAACTAATGCTGTCATTTCTAAAGGGTTTAAAATGGAGGGGGCAAAAGAAAAGGAAAAAAAAAAAGTGTTATCACATCCATGTACATCTGTTAAAACAATAATAAAAATAAACAAGACACTTCCATAAAAAAATTATTGAAGGTAGAGAGGGAAGGAAGCAAAAGACAAAACTGCATTCTAAGAGTCTTGGAAAAGACTGGAGAAAGTGAACATGAAGACTCACCAGTTTTGTTCCTTAC
The DNA here is from genome assembly GCF_023343835.1 of Lagopus muta. Taxonomy (NCBI): domain Eukaryota; kingdom Metazoa; phylum Chordata; class Aves; order Galliformes; family Phasianidae; genus Lagopus; species Lagopus muta. The sequence goes on along the minus strand of NC_064437.1, from coordinate 58,187,024 downwards.
CTCTTCCCCAACCTTTTCCCTCCCCCTTCCATACCCACACCAGATATACTTACAATCTGGAAGAACAACATCTACAGCAAAACTTGACATCATTTCCTCTTGCAGTACATCAACAACAATTACTGAACAGGTCTTTCCCATCAGCTTGGAAGAAAAGATAGCAGTGTCTTCATTGCATGCTTGTTCAGGATCATAATTGGCGAAAGAACACTTAATTGCCTGGAAAGAATTACCATCAGAACACAGGAGATAGAGGACTGTCTGCCTTCTAAGAAAAGTCAGTCAATTTTTGAGGGCTTCTTATCAGGTATAAGAGTAAAAGCTGCTGTTGAGATCTGAAGCACTACCAATTCAACTAGCATCTTTACAGAACAATTAAAATATGAAATTTTGTTCAAGCTGAACACTGTACAGGAGCATTAGACAAGGTGTGGCTGCATCACACCATGTCTGAATACAAGTACACACTGTAATCAGTAGACACTGATTAGATTGTAATCAGTAGACACTGGAGATTTTGAGATAAGGATCACAAGGCCATCAAATGTTTTAGGAATCCAGAGAACCACTTGAACATATTATGAAAAACAGTAGCAACAGTTGCTACTTAGAGAAGTCACCAGTTGAAGGAATGGTTCTCTATTTGCATCAGGTCAAACAAACAACTTTGACCTGCAGATTAAAACTAGACCACAATAAACAACTACCAGAACAGTCCTGCAACTCAGGCCAATGAGATTCACCCACGCTAAGTGATTTTTCACTGCTACATTAGACCATATTGAAATACTTCAACAGGAAGTTGAACTTTAAGTGTAGTAAAGCGATTTTTACGCATCGCTTTCACTGAATGCAAAATACTGTGATAAGGACAGTTATACTGAGATAAGAGTTACATCTATTTCAGAGCTATTCATTTAAAATACCACGCTACTGGTAGGAAAATAGAACTCACACATGGAGGAAACAGTTCAATGTCTTTGTATAGAGCTTTAATCCAGGAGAATGGAATATTTTCTTCCTTTCCACAATCTATATAGAACACTTGTGCTTTCTTCTGCAATACATCCACATCTTTAACCAATGCTCGTCTCCATGTCTGTATTCAAGAAATAATATTCTTAGTAAGAGCACACCATAATAAGCAACTGCATTTACTGTACTCCTCACTAAAACACACACACTTCAACTTCTAATTTAATAGATTTGTTTTTAAACTAAGGCAACTGAGAATTTTGAAGCAAATCAAATTCACTGCAGTGCTGACTTAACATAGTTAAACTCCTATCAAAATTGGCTTACCTACAGTAAAATAAGGATTTGTTAACAACGAAAGAGAAAAAAGTGGGATTTAACAAACAGAAGGATGGGATTGGAAACGGGAACAAGGGGAGACTACAGAAAAGCAATCAGAAAAGTCAGGTAAGAAATGAGCAATAAATTAAATAGGTCACACTCCAAACTAACAACAGCAATTCAGATTTGCTATTAATTCCTACACCATTCAATAAAGACAAAGACAAACTGCTCCTGTCAGGTTTGAGTGCATACAAACTCCTAGAAGTAAATGCTTTTTTTAGAGGAGGAATAAAAGAAATCAGTACTTTGAGTTCCAGATTTTACAAAGTTAGTTGTTACCACAGTAATTGAATCTCTAAAACTAGCAATCTCAACTGGTAGAGACATAAAAGCAAACATGCAAAAGCATGATCAACTCAACATAAAACTGATTTTAGGGTCAATCAGACCTTACCTGGTCCACAGAATTCCTTGCCACACAGACTTCCCCTCTGATTGCAACGTACTGCTCTTGAATAACTGTGTTAGCATAACAGTCTTGCAGCTTTACAGAAAGTTTGCTCATCTGCTCTAGAGCTCTGGGAGAATTCATCTGTATATAAAATTCACTTGGACTCTTGAATTCTGTTACCGTACCCTGAATAGAAAAGCCACAGTAGTTAAGGATTATGCAACCACAACCCACAGGCAGTACCAGCGTGCTTTCCAGTAAGTGCATTTCACCCTGTACCTGACACTGCTCTTTTGTTTTGGATCTAGCAGTGGTATCTGCTGAGAAGAAAGACCATTATGCTCACCGTCACAGAAATGAATCTTTATTATTCCCCATCTCCTCACCTTGCATTTGCTCATCTTTATAAAATAAAGAAATTTTACAGGCAAGCAAAACAAGATAGAGCTGAAGTAACAAGTAGCTATACATGCTTAACTGAGCTTCAAATGCAACCTAGAAAACAACTCGCATTATTCCTAAACTAAAGTACCTGTACTTCCATAGATTTTTTGATTCCTAGAGTCTGGAGATCCGAAAACATGATCTTCTTGATACGCTCTTTTGTCTTGAAGGAATCCTCAGCAGTTAAATTATCCTAATTAAAAGAGCCACAAGTTACGTTTAGACTCCAGTTGTTCTGCTGTGTCTGCTTTATTAACAAACACAAAAAGAACACTGTACCATCTCAAGCAATACGTCCCGAGTGCTTTTGTTGAGTTTCAACGATTAAGCCTTACAGATTTTGTATTACTTTTGAAAATAACAAATCACATTCGGAGATGGACTGAACAGACAACAAAAAACAAGCACCAAAGCAGCCTGAGAGCATGGCAGCAGCCATGGGTTGGCCTGTTCCTTTCACACCTGCTTTTACAGCACCAACTCAGCCATACCTTCTGCTAATGATGCTTTCCCAAGAGGAACTGAACTTCACCTGCTTCCTTGTGGCTTTAACACCAAAGTAGATTACAGCTACTGCTTTAACAGCATGCATCTTGGTTTTCCTTTTCAAAGTAACATTACACAAGCAGTTTAATCTAATTTGCCTAAATGCATACCATCCATGTACTGCCACCCTAAAAACATTCAAACAGTCTCATATGCATTTTGAAGGAACACCTCTTATCTTTGGAACAGCATACTTCAGACAAGTATGATGACAAAATACTGCAGCAAATGCCAAATTGTTTATTTTCAACACAGATATTTCAGAGCATTTCCCATAAAAGCACATTTCACAGTACAGTAGTAGAATACATTACATATTGAACAACCTTTTAATGTGATCTGCCTTGGTTCACCAGAACTTCCTAAGATGAACCAGGAAATATAAAGTCTTCATTATTTCAAAATAAGTTTTTAGAAATCGTTACAACCTCTTGGTTTAGGTCCCTCACTATCAGCTGATCAGTTTTTACCACAATACTCACAAGCACACACACAACAGAAAGCTATCCAAACTAATAGGAATCCAAACTAAATAGAATTCATGACCAAAAGTGAAACCTTCTTTCTAAACCGCTTCAAGAAGTTAAACAGATGAATTAACTGCCTCTAATAGTGTAAGACAAGGTAGTTTTCTTGTGCTGTGCAGACACGGATCTAATTGGAGGTATGCATATTTACTTGCTTCTATAAATATCATCCCAAGAAAACCAAGAACACAGCAAAACCATCTCCAGCAGAACTGTTCATAGGAAGTCTACAAGAAGAAACATTTGGGTAAAAACAGGATCAAAATGCTGCAGAGGAGAACTGCATCACATTTAATTCCTGTTACAGCAAGGAAGCAAGACCTGCATCTGTTAATACAAAATGCTACGTTAAATGCATTTCTCAAGTAAGTTACAAGGCTCCCAGTATTGCTCCAGGCAGGAAAAAAAAACCACCAGACTTTCTTCTAACCTTGACAACTACACCTGTGTCCTAAAATATTTCTCCAGCAACATCATATTTCATTATATTTCTTAGTTGTTTTTTTTTTTTTTTTAATTTATCACAAAAGTGTTTTGTTTTTTTCCCCCAAACAAAAAAATCAAATTTACTGAGAGTCTTGCTAATAGCTGTAGAAGTAACACACTTCTGAATGCTTCTCCAGTAACTTTTGTTTAGAAGCACTGATCTACAATGATTATCTTTGGAATTTGCTCATCTCCTGTACAGAAGAAGTTACAGATATTGTAACTAGCTTACACTAAGCCCACTCAAGACACAGTAAAAAACAAATACCTTAACGTAAAATCCTGTCTTGTTTTTAGCAGGTAATTTCCCTCCACTGCTATTACTTAAACTGTAATCAGAAAAAAGAAAAAAAAAAAAAGGTTAACTAAAGAACCAGACAAATAACACTTGTAACATCCAATTGCAAATAAAACAGGAAAGCTGTGTTCATAATACAAGATTTGACACAGGTCAAACCTTCCTTATGCCTCTCCCAAGAAAATGCTGAATTGATGCCACTAATGTCAAAAATGGTAACATAAAAAAAAAGGTAAGTGTTGGTGCTTCAGTTGAACAGTTAGGTAGAATTCAAGTGACATGCCTGGCAGCCTCATCCTACAATCCCAATTCAGCGTTGCAAGGAGTGTGTTTTCTCACAAACTTTGCTATCCCTGATGATGGATATCTGATTGCAGTGACCAATTGCTATCATCAGCCCTTCATGGAGAGGTCAGCTTAAATGCTCAGATCACTCCCCTAAACTTTTCCAAATCCAGCTAATTTGTACAGTGTTATAACCTAATGAAACTTACTTCAGATGAAACAGATTAGCAATCTCCCGAGCATCTCAACTGGCAAGTCAAAGAGATAATGAGCTGACAGAGAATGGTTTGGCTGAAACAACTTGTAATCAAAAATAAAATACCCATTAAGTTCACTGAAGCAACAGTTTAAATATTTAAAGTGTGCCTCTACAGAGTGTGAGAAATACAATCCATTTAATTGTGCCACTGCTGCAAAGTACAGTCTTGTTTGTCTTCCTTTCTCTACCTCATCAGCAGAGATGACATGCAGGCATTAATTCATACATACAGCTCATATAACTCCAGTACTAACACAAAGCAAAACATTTTCGTTTACTTAATTTGCAATTAAGGACTCATAGACATCTTTCAAACCTTCCTAAGACAATACCAGATTAAAAAGAACATATTTTTCTGTAATAGCATAACTTAATTTACCATGCAAGGGCACTAAGAGTGGTCTTGTCATTCTTTAAAGACTATTAAGCAGAGTTTTAAGAAACTTACATCTGCTTAACTGGCTCACATACAACGCTGTGTACTGACCAGTCTCTCTTCTGGCAATCCACAGAGCAATAGTATATTTGTTTACATTGTGAACATCTGAGGGATCCTGGAAAAAAAAGAAAAATTAAGTCACAGAGAAACACTGACACGAGAAGAGACAGCAGCTGTTATACACAAACTCCATACAGCACTTAGTAACTGCTCTATGAGCAGTTGAAGCAGATACAAATAGTTGTTTTTATTCCTCTGTATTCCTCAGAGGAATCAGCCCATAGCTCCAGATTCCTTCTGTACTTAAGAAGAAAAAACCAAAACATTTTTGATTAAGAAAAAGATGCTGTCTTCAGTTTTGTCAGTTCCACAACACCAACTGTGTTCTGAAGTCACTACATTTGCATCTGACACAAAACACACATCCATTTTTAAGGCATTTCTGAATAATCCTTCTGAATAATCCTCCAATTCCACAGCAAATGCACTATACATCACAGAGTAGAGAATAGCACAGCTTACCAGACAGACCACAATGATGGCAAGTTCTCATCTGAGGAGGTGGGGTGAGCGTATTAAAGAGACTCTTATCATAGTCAATAGAAAAAACATTCTTAGAAGAATATTGCAACTTCTTTGGCTTCTCAACTGAATTAGAGTGTGGTACCTACAAAAAAATAAAACCAAATACGTAAATCTCAAGTGATTCTTATCAGAAAAAGCTGCCCAGTTGGATGTAGGTATTCTAATGTATCAAAATTTGACAACAGAAAAAATTTCAAAGTTTTAGAAAAAGACATCACTTCTGCTGATCAGTCATGCTGACTGTTCATGCTGTCTAGAAATGCCCAGAATACTTAAGGCAATTACAAAGAGCAGTAACTCACCATTTCTCCATTATCAGTTGCGTCTGTCAATGGCAACTTTCTTCTAATGGCTGCACTTTCCATGGAACTTCCTAGGAACAGAAGCATTTGCAAAGTGATCAGACAACGTAAATGCCTGCCTGTGTTATGGACTATTTACAGAAAAACAAAACCATTCTCTGTTCTTACTATTCTGCTAGTGCATTCAGTGGAGATACTACAGGAATATTACCCACTCTGAAGTCATTTTTCTTGCTACTGAAAATATGATCATCAGTGGTATAGTTAGAGCAACAGCTTCACTGCTAATCCTCCATCAAGCCAACATAAAGCTTACTTGGCCCTCTTTCCATCCTGAAGCAAATTAATCACTCTTGCCTAATGTGGAACCATATATAACAGTCTCCAGAGGGCTGCTTACCAAGCTAGCTCAGATCTCCCAGAATTAATTTTACTCTGCCACTTGGAATAACTGAGAGTATTGATCAGAGGGTGGTGAAGGCAAACAAACAAACAAACAAAGAGTACTACTGAAAAAATTCCAACTCCACTGCATGCAGAGTATAGTCACCAGTACTCTAAATACTGTTTTTTTTTTTTTTTTCCTAGTTATTTAAAGCATCTCCGGTGACCCAAGTCTAGAACAATTCACAACAATTCACAGAATCACAGAATTGTAGGGGTTGGAAGGAACCTCTAGAGATTATAGAGTCCAACCCCTCTTGCCAAAGCAGGTTCCCTACAGATGGTGGCACAGGAAGGCATTCAGACAGGTCTCAAATATCTCTGGAGAACAAGACTCAATAATGCCTCTAGGCAGCTTGTTTCAGTGCTCTGTCATTCTCACAGTAACTTAGGAGTTAGTTGAGTGTACAAGCCACATTCATATTGGTAATATTGGTAATTGGCATAATGATCAAGCCTGTACACAACTACAGAAGAACAAAATTAAAATACATACGGTTAAAATCTATTTTCTATTGCAGTTATTCATTCCCATGCTGCAATATAGGGTAACAAAGATAATTAAGGGCCTGGAGAATCTCCCATGTGGAAAGGCTGAGGGACCTGGGACTGTTCAGCCTGGAGAAGACTCAGAGGAGATCTCATTAACACATATCTAAAGCGTAGAAGTGAAATCGATGAGGCTGGGCTCTTTTCAGTGACATGCAGCAATAGGACAAAAGGCAGTGGGAAGAAACTTGGAACACATTGAATTCTTTACTGCAAGGGTTACAGAGCAAGCTCAGAGGGGTGGTGAAGTCTCCTTGTCTGGAGATATTTATGACCCCCCCTTGGTCACTTTCCTGCTCTCAAGCTGAAGTAGGGAACCTACTTTAGCAGAGGAGTTGGACTTGATCTTCAGAGCTCCCTTCCATCCCTTATGACTCTATGACTGCCATCAGTGGGAAAAAGTATTATTTGCAAACAAAACACTGATTTTTGTTAGATATTTCACAGGCTCAGCCTCCCAGCTGAGAGAGGAGCTCCTCAGAAAGCTGACATTCTCAATCCTCACCAACACCTCGTTACCTGCATCCTTCACAGGCAGTGCCTGGGCCATGCTGCCGATGACCCCCTCGACGCAGGACAAGCAGGCTGCAGCTGCAGGAGCACAGATTTAAATAAACAAATAAATAAACTCAGGCACTTATTAAAGTCACATTCTAAAGTTAAGACTAAACATCGCTTTAGAAAGAACAACTTGAAGGTGGGACCTGAAGCCTATGGAACTGCGGAAGCTCTCTCTGGAGGAGCTCACTCCAACCAGCCACAGCCGCTATACATGGACCAGCTCTCAGGGCCTCGCAAACCTCGCTGCTCTGCTCCCTCCGTCCGCACCGCTGAGCGCCGCGCCGCACCCCGCCCCCGGAAGTAAGGGCGCTCCGCGGGGCGGGACGCGCGCACTGCCCGCCAGGCTCCGGCCGGGCCGGCCGGTGTGCGCAGTGCGTGTGCGGGATGTGTGCGAAGAAACTCGGTGCAAGGGGTCAATAAGTATCTGTTATCAGGCGTTTGAGTTTTGGGTAAAGGGATCGCAGCAAAGGCTGGAGATCTCTGTGACTTAAAATGTCTGCGTTTTTGTTGGCTGATCACTTCCATCCCCGAGGGTGAATCAAAACAGTTCTGCCAGTGTGCACTGCCATGTAATCGCATTGTGGAATTATAGAATGGCCTGGGTTGAAAAGGACCACGGTGACCATCTAGTTTCATTCCCCCTGCTGTGTGCAGGGTCTCCAACCACCAGACCAGGCTGCCACATCCAGCCTTTGGGAACAACGCTAATTAATGATACAGAATATTGGCAGGAAAGGGTGCAACCAAAGGAGGATGGAGTGTCCTGCTGGGAACAGAACTTCAGCAGCATGTGAGCTGACATGAAGCTTTCTTGCTGTGAAAAGTTTCAAAGAACGATTGAGCCTCAGCAGACCAGAAAGGGCAGGAACTGGCAGCAGTAGAAACTATTTTTAAATGGAGAAACATCAGGCCTGCCTTCTGCAGTGGGAAAAGGTAAATGGGAAGAAGGCTGATCGGGAGCTGTAGGAGGTCAATGCAGCTTTGCCTACAACTCGTCAGGGCCTGCGTGAAGGTTTTGTAATATGGTAGCAGGTGTAATTAGCTCTAATGTATGGTATCCAAGTGCTTTGGAAGTAGCTGGAGCACCGCTATGCCACATGCTGAACAAAGGACGGTCTAAACAACATGTCATGGAAATAGCTTTTTCCTGGTACGAGTTACTCAGAGCAGTTGTGTAATTACAGGAGTGAATGATATCCTGTGTAAATCAGACACACCAGGAGGAGCCAGGCTGCAGCACCAGCACCGTGCCCACTTCCTGATGTGCCCCGAAGACTCACAGCAAGCCCGAGAATAAAATAGTTACTTAATGAAAGCAATTCTTAATGAACAAAATAATAACTCTTTATGCAACCTTGCCATTATGTGGAATTGCATCAGCTTGAAGTAATGACATTACAACAGGCTGTCTTGCTGATAGATGCAGAGCAGGGGAGCCAGGCAGTGCTGCCCCTGCTCCCAGCTATATCCCTCCAGCTGAGCCTGCAGCACGTTTTATTGCCACCTGTTTGTTCGTGTAAGCCCTCAAAGTGGGGATGCTGCCACTTGCCACACCTGAAGCTGAGAACATAGGAAGGATTGCAAGCCCCTGTGGTGGACAGAGCTATGAAGATGCTGTGTATAGTTAACAAATTCCAACTAGAAACTGGGAAATTACATCAACGCTTTTATTTTCTTAGACAAAAGAGCCCAAAGCCCCACCTGCAACCTTTTGGAAGACCAGGGCACATTCTGCTGCTGCCTCTGCAATGCAGAGCTGATGCCTGCAGCGCAGGCTGAGGTGTATGACTGCTTTAGGTGAGTTCCCTCACACAGAAATTGCCTTCCGTCCCATCTGTGCTTGCCGAATAGGAGCTGCTGCTGGCTCACCAAGAGCAAAGCTAATTCAATCATTCGCATTTAATTTGCAGCACTTCAGGGAAGGCTCACTGTGCCGCTGCCGTTATCTTTCCTGAGTATCTGCAGCTGCTCCTGGGGGTACGGCAGCGTTGAGACGGAAATTTGGCACAAGTTTGGTATTCTGAGAGAGGCAGAACGGCCTGAGGCACAGCGCTGGGGCTGCGGGGAGCCGAGGAGGAAGAGCCCTTCTCATCTGCCTGAGGGAGAGCTCCGCTGAGGAGCCACATAAGGAACGCCGGTAGGGCTGCGGGCAAAGCCATGTTCGTTTTAACTTTTCACTACTCCGTGCGACGCTCGCGCACACTTGAGCGCCCCCACCTCTCCAGCTTCCGCCCAGCCCTCACCTGCCACCTGCGCGCCCCCGCGCACCCCTGCGCGCCCCCGCGGCCCCACCCCCCCGTAGCCCCGCCCCCCTCGGGTCCCTCCGTCGCGTCGCCCGCCGCCATCTTTGTTGATGTGTCAGGCGGCCGGGCTGCGCGGCCATGGGGCGGTTGGCGCGTTCTCTGTCCGCCTCGTAGCGAACGGTGAGCGCCCTGCGCGGGGCGGGCCGCGGAGGAGAGGCGGGTGAGTTGGGAACGGGGTGCCCGCGTGCCGCCGGCTCTCGGCCCCGCTGCGTTCTGAGAGGCTGTAGAGCGGGCCGGGTGAGGCGGCGCGGCTCAGCGCTCGGGGGCCGCCGGTGCCCGCGGGTCTCGCGGCGGCTTCCTGGAGGCAGGCGGGGGCACTGAGGGCGTCCAGGGAGGCGACACCGGTGCGGGGCGGTCAGCGCTGCGCCCCCTGAGCAGGGACTTCCCTGTCCGCCTGCTGAGCGGGCCGGGAGCCGCTTTGTCTCTTGACAGCTTTCTTCGTGCTGCTAATTAGGTCGTGCTGTCTGGTTCTGCGGTGTTCCGTGATTTCGCTGTGCGGTTACGAAGATCAGCGGCTGGTGCGTTAGCAGGAAGGTCGTGTTCCAGAGCCGCTGCAGCGCTGCCGTACTGTCGTTGTTTCTGCATTTGCGGGAGCTGCTTGTTCTTCTGGGTTTGGAAGCTGGAAGCTTTGCTGTGACTTCGAGATGGTCACGGTGTTGGAATGTGGGATTGGGCTTACGTCCTGCCTAACAACCTGCCGGGGTGGGTCTGATAGAGGCGTGCTTGCAGGGAGGTTGTGCAGAGCAGGACAGGATCTCATGTAAGACTGTGATCTGTATGTAAGGTGGGAAATGTAATAGTGTGCCTCTATTGCAGGTTGACTGTGTGTTGTAAAGTTGGTTTTCAGGACTTAAAATGTGACAATCGGAGCATTGAGAAATCCACGTGACTGCTGTGGCTTGCTGTGTAAGGTTACAGCTGAAACAGCATGAAAGGCAGCTGTATTTTTATATTGAAAAGGAAAGGTAATCACTCTAATCACCAACTCCTGGGAGTGCTTATGTTGCTGTTCACTTTAGAGGTGGTTGAGCTCTGAAAGCATAAGAAACTGGAATTCTGAGGGTGCTTCAAGAGGCGGTCCAACCCAAGAGGTGGTATTTATAATGGTATTTATAATGCCATCTATTTCATTAAAAAAAAAAAGTAAACTTGGACTGTATTGCCTTTGAGTTCTTCTCTTTCTGAAATCCTTCAGTTGTCCTTTCTTGGCTTTAAAACAATATTTTCTATTGTTTTGAAAGGCTTACTTGATTTGGAATTGCTGACAGATATTTATTGGTATGGTGAGATTTGCTCTTTCAAAGCATTGAGAAGAGGACTGAGAAATCAAAGAATACAGAGGATGGTTTATTTGGTCCTGATAGCTATGTTGCTTATCACTGCCTTAGGCTAATATTGAACTTCCTCAAGCTGACTTTTTAAAGAGCTGTGAAAAAATAGTAAACTTTTTTTATGGATACCCGATTGCTGTTAGGCAAAAGGCAATATGGTGAATGACTAGTCTGCAATTTTTGTTAATATCTGGGCTCCAACAGTTGGTGACGTCCTATACTTTGTTCTGTTTTGGCTTCTTCAGAATGTATTTTTCTCTGCAAAAAACAATATTGGAAAGCCTACTGGATAATTTATCTTCCAACCATAGACTGAGACTCTGCTGCCTCAAATGAAAGCAAAAAAGTCTCCTTAGAAACAAACCAGCCTCTGAAGATTGGAAGTGCAGGAGAAATCACAGTCCTGACTTCAGGAAGTGTATGAAGTATTGTAGATAATAGTTCCTCTCATATTAACTATCAGAAGTTCATTCTTTCTAGAGCAAATGGCTGATTCATTCAGATTTTTGAAGACTTCCTTATTTCTGTTTGTTTGTTTTTCCTTCAGGGATGCTGGAGAAACTCTGCAAGGAGTTCAGATTTGGAAACAGTAGTGCCTTACCATCCTCATGAGTGGTGTTTTTCAGTATGCAGAGGTCAGGCAGGTGGTAATGCTGTGGTTGGTTGTGTTCTGGAGATGCCCTTTGAAAATAGCCATGGATTGCAAATGTACTGGCACCTTTGGTGCCCAGCAAGCTAAGGCTAGTATCTTGTGTGACACTACAGTTTTGTAAGGTGTGCCAGTGTCTAATTTGTACCTTACAGAAAAGGCTTATTACTCAGTGTACAAAGGAGAAGCCCTGTCATAGAACGTGTGCTTTGTCTATGTTGTGATCTCAGTCATAATTTGCATTTCTTTCCTTCCCTTAATGCACTCTGTGTTGCATAAATGATGATATCAGTGTCAGAATGTGAATGCAGACATGACAGCGATAATAACTTGCTGGCTGCTAACTTAGCCTTGTTCTGAACAGAGTTGAAGGCGTGATTCTAAACCTCCTGCAAGGTTATCGAGGCGCTGTTTCTGGTAGTGCCTTTGTTGCTGAGTGCTGTAGGTGAGACTAGTTGGCTTGGAAGAGTTATGTACTGAAAAACAAGTGTCAGAAGATTACAAGTCTGTGCGTAATCCCTTAATTATTGAAGTTTTATTTGTAGTTTCAGGTAGAAGGAGCCTGTTAGTAAATGTTTTTCCCTGAGACACGGGCTTCTAACCTTGTGTCTAGTATGTGAAACAACCAAAAACCTCAGCCTCGCAGCATACCCAATGACTTGTGTTATAATGGGGAACAAATCCAGTCCCGCTTGTTAAAGCTTAACAGGTAAACTTTATTTTAGAGTTGTGCTGTTACTTGGTACTGAATATGGAGTTAATGTGACCATGATATTAACCACTTGAAAGAGATCAAGAGAAAAACCTAGCAATACCTTGAAGGAATTCATTCAATGCTCAACTACTTAAGTGGTGACTTAAGCAAAGTTGAAATATGAGTAATCCTTGTCTTCTAAAGTACTTGACTCATGCTAAAAGAATTGGTGGTGATACTGAGCTTTGTACTTTGACACTGCCTTGGGGCCACACGATCAGCATTTATATAAAGATTTGAAGAAACATAATTGAGCTTAAGTATTAAACTGATAAAAGCAGCGAAATCTAGAGAGTATCCACTGTGTATACACACACATCTGCTTCTCTCTCTCTCCAGGAATGTAAATCAAAGCAAGTCTTTGTGTGAGCTGCAGCAGGGAGCTGTGTAAAGTTACGCCTGGTCTGGAGAACTTGGTGTTCCAGCACAGTCAGCTTTGCTGCGTCTGCAGTGAATCACACAAATCCTGTCTGCACTGGAGTCCTCTAGCTTTTCAGTGTAGATGGGACCGTTGTTACATCTTCCCTCTCAGCACTATTGGCTGATACCTCATTAAGTCCTGTGTATTTTGCTCAATTTAGAACCAGTATCTTGTATTAGGTCTAGGGTGAAAGTAAATTAATGGTGAGGGAGTCCAGTACAGGTGGGACTCAGGTGTTTTCTTCTGTTTGCTACATGGTACACTGTTGGACTTCTTGTGTTTTGGTTGCACAGGACCTCATGGCAATCCTCTGTCAGTTCTGTGTGGTAAGCAGGAGGTGTTGGTGAACATCATCTCTTCTAGAGCTGTTCAGTTTCTGGCTTTCTCTTAAATATTTTGATGTTTTTTCAACTCTATTCCTTATTCTGCTATTTCATCACTTCTAAAACTGGGTGGCATGCCGTTCTGCTTATGTAACTAAGAGAATAGGTGGCTTTTTTTTGGCTTTGAGTTTATGTCAGTTGCTAGTTTGTGAAATGTCTGGCCTTGTGCACCTTTCCATCCCTGTCCCTTTTGATTTAGCTGAATTGCATAGTGAAGGAGGTAAGTTTCTCTTACTTCAGTTTGCCGTGAGTTCAGAAACCAGTACAGATAGGGAAGGTTAGTGAGTTTTACAGGCCATTTGAGGAGACTAAATGTTTAAGGGTGTTTACCCAGATTTTTATGGTGAATCTCCAGCGGAGATTACTTTGGTGTGATAACATCTAGAAAAGCAAAATAAATAACAGCAGCAATTGGTCCAGTGCAGAGCTTGAGAAAGGACTGAGAAATAATGATTTCAAATTACAATGTAGAGATAATTGCTGTGAAGCAAGCTGTGGGGGGGGAACAGTTCTACAGATAGGTGTTTTCCTTTAAATCTACTGACTTTGTTTAGAGGTGTCATTGTTTATTTGGTTTACAGTAGAAGCTACAGTGGCACTGTGACTATATTCATGCTGAGGTGACATCCATCCTGAGATTCCTACCTTTGGCAATGTGAGCTTCTTGTGTCAGTGGCACCAGACTTCTGTTGCTTGTCCATTTGCCTGGCCTGATCATGGTACTTCATACCCTGCAGACTCTTGGCATCATCTGCTCATGAGCCATGGAATGCTTAATCACTTCTCCCCTTGTTCCCCACCTACACTCTGAAATGTACCACTGCAGCTTTGGGTCATTAGTCTTCAGTCCGTTGCTTAAAGGAAGTCTGAGTGCTCTGTTGTGACAGATATGAAATGAAGATAGTTTTGTAAATTCAGGTTATGCTTCTGCTTAAAAATAAGCTTTTTTCTAATATTATGGGACTTTGAATGCTCTTCAGGTTTCCAGAAGCGGAGAGCAATGATGTGAGAACTGTGGCTTTGTGATTTATTATTTAAAATTGTGTGCATGCTCATTTGGTGGAGAGGAGGTGATGCTGTCTTTGCAAGTGGCTCTGCTACAGGGTCTCATAGCACAGCTATGGGGGAAAGCATCTATCCAAACATGATGCAGACCCTTTATTGTCGAAAGGAACTGATGTAATTGATTGCAGCTGACCATTATATTGTCTGATGGGTGGTTGAGTATGTCTGCTGTTCAGTAAACTACATTTATCATATTAACTTCTTGCTAACAGAATATTTACTCCTCGTTCAGAACCTTATATGCCTCAAAATACTTTTCACTCTTGTAAAATCCACTCTGCTTTGAACAAATCTTTGTTAAGTGTGTGCACTCCAGAAGCATTGCTCCTTCCCTCCCTTTCTTGTCCCCCTTTCTTGACTGTGTAGCTCTGCTTTGCGGCCTGAATATGTTCTTTTTCTGTTCCAGCAGTGATTTTTATCTTGTGGGACCTTCACAGCCAGTCTGTTTGCTTACAATACCACCCTAGGCACACACTTCTGTCCTTCTTTGCTCTATTTCTGGTAAAAGTCCAAATGTGGCAGTTCCCAGATGACAAGATACAGTTCTTTTTTTCCCTTATTGACAGTAAATTTCCTCTACAGCCAAGCTTCAAAAATACTTCCTGTCGTTCTGTCATTTAGTTTCCTTTAGAAATGTCCTGAATTTGGCTGAAATAAAGCCTCTTTGTTCTCCGTTTTAGAAGGTAAGAATGGCATGGCCTGGCTCAAACTGTGTGTTTTATGCAGTGTAACGTTCATAGTGCATCTGCTTAGGAAGTTCCTTGTGGTCCAGGATTTAAAAGAGTTGTGTTTGTGTTTCTTAAGGAGACCGAAAAGACAGGCAGTTGGAAATGGCATGGCATTGAATCAAGTGTACCAAGTTGTTGGTGCATGTCTGTAGTATTAGGCCAGCAGGCTGTATAAGGTTGTGTTCCCCTTAGGGTTGTGCAAACAGTGGGAAGCACATGGGGAATTACTTTCATTGTGAGTTATTTTTCATTGTCAGTTATCTTTCAGTGGCTGGGAAATATGCAGCAGAGTGAAGATTTTTAATGGTATAGTGGATTGCCTGATGGACAGCCCAAGGAAGAATGTGTCCTGAACATCTTTAATCAGTAGGGTGTATGTGCTTGTCAGCAGAGGAAAAGGCAGGATTGCATGTTATAGAAACAGCTGGTTTTTTTCCCTTGGTCGGTGAATGGACCCTGAATTGAGAATTTGTTTTCGCTTTATGATAGATAATAAGCAGAATGAAACAGAAGAGGAGAGCAGGAAGGAGAAAATGCTTTAACTTGGAAGTTAAAAAGATAGATCTTAACTCTCTGTTAATACAGAGGAAATGCAGAATTCTTAAATTTTCAAACAGTGTTCTTCTAGTTAAGTTGGATAGAGGAATTAGAATGGTGGTTCAATGTAGGTATCATCTGAAATGGTTTTTATTCATAATCTTGTTAATAGAGTTGTACCCGCAAGAAGCTCCCTATTGCTAGCATGTATTCTGATACCTATGCACTTATTGATAGGAATGTCTGATCACATGTTACACATTTGTTCTATATATACTGATAAATCTTGGATTAGTAAACAGGCAGATAAATGTTCAGAGATACCATCGCTGGCTCTGCTAATTCTTTCTCTTTCCCTGTAAAAATAGAATTATGAGCAAGTACCTAACTGACATAATACATCATCATAGCAAGGATACAGTACTGTAGTTATCTATGCACGTTATTTCTGAGATCACACTGACGTGGTGTAGCACATTATGCGCTCAGGTTGCAGAAGTGAGAGCAAATCTTGTCTAAGGAAAAGAGCTGCTTGACTTGTCTGCTTAGCAGCTGGATTTAGTGGGACAAGTTAAGACCTTTATCTTACTGGCTGGTTAGTTTACAGATCAGGACTGTACTGCTGAAGTAGCTAAATATTAAACATTATTTGACTTGATTTTTAAGTCATTTTAAACCTTGAGATAGATTGCTTGCAGACAGTGGAATGTAAATGAACATAATCCAAATGAATTCCACTAGACTGTAAGTTTTGACTTCTTACATGCAGTAGTTTTGCAAGCATTTTTGTATATTCAGACCTTATCTGAGGTCAGGGCTTAATAGTCTCTTACAGCGCCTGCTGCTGAAGAAGACCTAGAAGAATTTTTGTCTCTGTCACTTTACAGGATTGTGTGTCAGGGTATTCAATGTTCACTCTAGATCATCAATACCTGTCTTGTAGCAGATGCTTAACTGAAGAGCTTGAATGTCTGTCACATCAGGGTTTCTTATCACTTGATTAGCAGTGTATGGAGGATGTTTCTCTGTTCTAAAGACAGTGAGTGAAAAAAATACTGCTCATTTCCTGAGTCTCTGCTTGCTTTCACATATGGATGTGAGACACGACTTCCTTTAGAAGTTGCTGTGTTGTTCATTCACTGTATCTGCAGGCTATCAAAATCTTCCTGATTTTAATCCCAGTCAGTTTTGCTATCAGCAATTTGGCAGACAAGCACATCTCAGTTACAGTAGCATGAGAGAGTTGCAAGCCTTCCAGTGACAACCATGAATGTTCTGTGTGCTGTGGCAGAAGTTAAGCTACTTCTCCAAGTACCAATGTAATAGCTAGACTGGACATGTGCTGATGCAGATTTAAATTTAATTACTGCAAATCCTGTGAGATAATGGTGGAGGATTGC
Organism: Lagopus muta; assembly: GCF_023343835.1. Classification (NCBI taxonomy): domain Eukaryota; kingdom Metazoa; phylum Chordata; class Aves; order Galliformes; family Phasianidae; genus Lagopus; species Lagopus muta. The sequence continues at coordinate 58,169,978 of NC_064437.1, read as the reverse complement.
GTGCTTCTTTGAAGAACACATCAGTGAGAATCAAAACAGTCTCTACAAAAGAAGAAAAACCAACCTACCCAAGTTTTGGTTTTTGTGAACGTGACAGTATTGCAGTGTAACAGTGCAGTGAGGCATTGGGTGGGTTGTGCTCTGTTCCTGGGCCCAGTGGGGCTGCAGGAGAGGCTGGCTGGGTGGCCGTTCCTCCTTCTCTTATCACCACGTTTTGAATCGGGCGTTACCTCTTGCTTTGCTTTCTGTTTCTGCTGTGGGAAGACGCAGACAGCTGCCTTCTTGGCATTGTGCATTAGGACAGGAACCTGTTCCAGATGTGTGCAGGTAGGGAGATGTGAGACAGGCTGGGAGGAGGGCTGCTCAGACCCTCTGTATGAGTGCCAGGCCTGGCAGGAAACCTGAGGGCCAGCGCAACTTGGCACGTGTTGCACCAAACGTGCTGCGCTCTCCGGAGATGACTGGGTATTCCAGGCATGTATGCAGGCATGCTGGGGCTGGGTCTGTCTTGAAATGGTAATTGGAGACATTTCCTCCTAGGGTGTTCCATAGAGACTCGGTGGTGGTTACATCCGGCTGTGGTGCGGGCAGCAGAGTGGTGGTGTGCTGGTGTCAGGTCTCATAGGGAAGGGATGGTAGAGCAGGTACTTCTGTGCTGCTCGGCTTCAGTCACTGAGGAAGGAGGAGCAGGGCAGCTGCTTGAAGCTGGAGAATGCAGTGTGTGCCTGGCAGCACTTGGCTTTCACTGATTTCTAGGTGCAGGCCTGCAGGCACCTTCTGAAGATAGTGCTAAGAGCACCAAGGTATCTTCTTTTCTCCATGCAGTATTGGGTAAGAAAGTGAAACCCTAGATTTTGGAAGAGTCATTTATAGCAATATGTTAGATAGTAGAAGGTGGATACAAAACATAGAAAAGCCACCAGCTACTGTCTAATTAGGTACCTGGCTTGGGATCTGCTAATTTGCATGGTTGATGTGAATGGGTAGCATTTCATTTCTGCTGGCTGCAGCTAGCTTTGTGGTGTCGATGCTGTTAAGTTACTTTAGCATGAAGAGTTTTGTGTACGAAGTGGGAGCCTTTTCTTGACAATCATTGCAGTTTTCTGTCTTATCTGCTCTATTTTGGTGCCTGACGTGGATGGTGGCAAACTTGGGATATGCAGGAGACCTATTTGATGGTCAGGGTGGGCTGGAATTGGCAGTTACTCCAATATGAAGATAAACTGATAAGTTTTATTTCTATTTCAAAGATAGTAGTTCAAACATGAAAACTTGTCCTATTTAGTGATGGTAGGAGAGGAGAATTGTGTAGGGCATGAACAGCTTCATATAGATGTGAGTGGATAAATGTAAAGTAGTTTGGCATTGGAAAGGCTGGGGATGCTTTTAATGTAGTAACTTGTATTCTGGGCAGCACTGAAAGGTTAAGCATTCAGTGTTTCTAGACTTGCTCTTAATTTACTCTTCATGCTTTAAAAGATCAGTGCAGTCACTGTTTGATTTTCCCATGAGTTAATTCAGAACCTAAACTTTGTTCACACTTGATGATAGCCCATCATACATGGAGTCAGTGGTGTGTTATTGCTCTGCAATTACTTGAATTATGCAAATAATTTTATTTCTGCTTCCAGAGACATTTGTATTAGTCTCTAACGTTAATTCACAGTTACATTTGCTGAAGGAAATAAGATGAAAAATGAGTGTTCTTGCTAATATACGGTTTCTATTTTTCACTTGTTGCTGTCTTGTGAGGAGAAATATCATCTGGTTTGCTGACTGGACTGGAAATTTTAGATATGACAAGCAACCTGCAAGCTCCCATGCCTCATCTTACCACTTCTTGTGGGAGTTAACTGCACTGGGCAGCAGGGAGCAGCTTTGAGGCAGTAACACATCTAACAGCGACGCATTTGGGGGATTTGATAATGCTTTAGGAAGTACATCAGAAAGGGCTTAAAATAAGCCAAAGATTCTCTCTGATCATTGCAGAGAAAGTGCCAGCAAGAACTTAGACAACATTGACTGCCATTGAAAAAAATTGTGCTTTGGCTTTATGCTAATACTGCAGTTTTCTACGGCCAGGTCTGCTGAGTGTGGGGACTGCAAGCTGTGACAGGAATGTGAACAACTGCATCATTTGCACATTATTTCATGGTTATTGACTCTTAAATCCACTGGTCTCAAATCATTATTTTTAACAGCTTTTTAATGAAGTAGGAGCAAGTTCTGTTCGGCTACTATCAAGCTGAATAATTTTTCTTTTAGCTGCATTCATTTTCTTTGCTGATACAGGCTGTCTGTGGGTTTGGTTTGTTTTTAGAGCAACAACAGCACGCTGCCGTTTTGTTACTGGGAGAAGTTATCAAAAAGTAGAGATACCCAAAGAGCAGTTGTTTGGGCTGTGCAAACAAAGTGGATGGATTTGTTGGCTCCAGGACTGACTGATGTGTAAATATTTGGAAGCAAAGGAGTGGGGTGATGGATTTTGCTAATATCCTTGTAAAGCTTGGGAAACTTTCACAAGTTTCACATGGTTTGTTATATTGAAAACACCCACGTTCCCACCTCTGTGTTCATTTGTTGCTTCATTGTTGTTCCTATTGGTTTGTCCTGTTGGATGGACGTCATGGACAGGATGCATCATTCAGATTTGTTTTATAAACCAAAGAGAAGTTGTCTGCTTTGTACTGTAAGGTGTAGAATTGTCTTTTGATGATTTGTGACTATCACCACAGCGTGTTCCCTTTCTTACTCTCAGCCCTATGTTCAATTTATAGCTTCCTCTTGTTGATGAATGGATGCTGGGTTTGGGGGGTAGGAGTGGGACTCATTTGCTAGGATTTTCAGGTAGAAACAGCTCAGCTGAGGCTGCAGCTTTTTTCCTTATCTGATTTTCTTCCGAATAGAGAAAGGTAACAATGGTAGCAATAAGTCACAGTTATGATGGAATTTGTGTGTCCCACTGTCTTAGTGGTACGAGGCTCAGTGCTTAATGTTGGTTAATAAGGCAGAGGCTCTGGAGAAGGTAAGTGCTACAAAGGGTTTCCTTTCAGGTTGAGTCCAAATGCGTTCTGCAGCATGTAGCTGAACGGCTTTGTGTGAAGCACGAGAGAGAAAGCAAAGATGGCAAAGTTGCTTTTGATGTAATTGTTGGAAAAGCAAAGCTGAATTTGTAAATTAAAGAAAAAATGCTTCTGTTTATACATAGACTAATTTATCCAGTATTAGCAGGATGTGATTGCATCTGAAAGTTATGACTGCTGTAACGAATTTCTGCTGATGGAAATAGTATGTTAAGAGCTTTGTGTGCTTGCTAAGAATGCCAGCAGTCTTTCCAGACACCTGACCATCTGGGATACTGAAAAAGATGCAGCATTATACCCAGGCTCTTCCAAAAATCTGGCTATCTGGATCACAGTATGGTGTCCTTCTAAAAAGAGCCCTTCCTACATAGCTTTTCAACTCCTCAAGTTTTTGCTCTGCAAGCTATTTTTTGAGAGCACAAATCTGCTGCAGACCATCTGTGCTCATCCAGAGGGGTTTCTGTTGCTTGCAAGTGGAAGGGGAAAAGAGAATGTCACCCTGAGCCTGTTTCTTCTGAGCTGCTGGGTACAGATAGGTTTGGCTGTGTGAATGAGTAGGTGGGGATGTGACAATAAGGAAGTGTGTTGTGACCTGAATGAGGGAGTCACCCTGTTTTGTTTAAAACAAAGAGTGAGGGCGTATTACTGCTTTCAAATCACACATAGAAAATGAAAGCATGGTTTCTGGAATTTTTTTGTTCTTTTAATGTTTGATTTTTTTTTTTTCAGGAGTGATTACTTGGATTCTTTCTGGATTAAAATAATTACTAATGCTAAAATCACCCGTGTCTAAATATTTTTGCCCGTTGCGTTTTCCCTACCAGTAGCCTTTCTTTCTCCTTTCTCAGTTTTCGTTTTGATTTGGATCATAATATGTTGTCTAATGTGAGTTGTTCTTCTAGATTCTGCAGGAATACGATGGAGGAGTATTCACCAGGAATGCAGAGCACGCTGGAGCCGCCCGGTCTGTCAGAGGAGGCCTCTTACCAGTCGTCAGGTAGCAAGAAGTCGGGTGACACAGCTGGAATGAAGGGCTGCTCAAGCATCAGTTGCACTGGAGATGATGCTGGTGTTTTGGGAGCAGAACCGAGGTTGTTGTCCTCAGACCAAGATTCAGCAGCTGCTGACACGAGTGGTGGTGGAGGCCCGACGGAAAGGCAGGAGCAGCAGTGTGCTGCTCTTGACCACAGAGAAGGGCAAACCTGTAGTGCCAATACCTGCTCTGAAAGAAGGGTGGAAGGATCCATGGAAACAGGGTCCTTTTCTGGTGAAGAATTTGGACGAGATCCAACAACTAATCAGACAGAACAATCATTAATAGAACTACTGCAGGAGCTGAGGGAGGAGTCGGACTTTGTGAGAAAATCTAGTGATAAAATCTATTCGGAAAGCCCTTATGACACAGACTGCACAAAGAAGCTTATTTCCACAATACAACAGACTTCTTCACAGGAGGATTTGCTGAAGGAAATAGAATCTGAACTCTTATCTACGGAGTTTTCCAAAGAATGCAAATGCCCAAATGGTGTGAGGAAGGGTGAACATGCCTTGGCTGTGTTTGATAAATGCGTGCAAGATAAATACCTGCAGCAGGAGCAAACTATAAAAAAGTGAGTGTTTCAGTATTCTCATCAGAAATAGGGAGGTGTATACCAAACAATTTCAGTTGTGTGAATGTGGCTTTGTGTTAGGAAACAGCTAGTGTTCTGTGAGTTCAGAGTACAGTTAATGACTTTTAAGAATTTTCTTTAAATGAGGAATTATTTTTACCTATTGTGTTATGTACATGTAAGGAAAAATATGTGCTTAGATCAAACTTTTACGCCTGCTTACAGAACTGGAAATGAGTGTAATGTTCCTCAAAAGAGAAGTTCTTGTAGCATAATAGGGGAGGACAGCAAAGGGACTGAAAAACAGGTGCAGAGACTCCCAAAAAGTAGAGACAGTGTTCTCTTGTACCTTCCCAGTTAACCTCTGGCATAGAATGCGAGTGAGGGAAGTTGATGACAGGAAGGCTTGGATATGTGTGGTTAGGTGGTCATTAACTGTTGGGGAGGAGTGGGAATCTGAGCTGTTGGATGTGTAGATGGTTCTAACTCCAGAAGACTCCAGTGAACAAGTTAGGTTTAATGTATTTGTTTACAGTAACCTCAAAGGCAGGCCAGAATTTTTCACAGCAGTGGATCAACTACTTACAGACAAATTTCTGTGCAGATAGATGTAATTATTGCATACATACAGTTTTTTAAATGTAAATCTATCTTCAGTTTCTCTTTCTCTGCCAGCTGTTATCCCTGGAGTAGTGACTTTTAGGGACTCACTTCAAGGGTGCAGAGCTGCTGTGGAGCACTTAATATATTTGGTTCAGAGGGCATTCTGAGTGGTTGATTTTTGTTCCTTCACTTACGATCAGCAGAACTTCCTTTAACCTTGTTTTGGAAATAGCCCAGCTGTCTTTTATGATCAGAAATAGAACATAAGTGAGCAATAGTTGTGTGAATCCCAGTCTGCTTTTAGGATCTGTAATCTTGGAGTAGTCATTACTTCTGAACTGCTTTTTAATCAAAGCTTTCTTTCACTGCTGGTGGTTTTGAAGTCTTTGTAATATTAAGGCCTTGTTTGTTCAAAGATATTTCCTGAAAGGGAAGCTAAAAGCTTAAAGATGAAAGTTTGTATCTGAAGGGATGTTTCAATATCTTGTTTGGGTAAATGTACACCTCTCACAAATTCGTGCAGTTAATTTGCTTAGGTCCTTTTGCAAATATCCACTATTCACCTGCATCTTCAGACACTTAAATTCATTTCAGACTTCAGCAATTCTGACAGTCCTACTTCTGAGTTTTGTGTATGACTGTCTTATGTTGCAGTGCTAGAAGCTCAAGCTAAGCATGTTACTGTTGAGGTGTTAGCTTAAACTCAGGCTTCAAACAGCTGCAAGGAAACAAATCGTAGCTAAAAAAAAATACTTTAGGAATATGAGCATGGACACCATCACTGTTGTATATGGAACAGGGTTCCATTTCTTACCAGCTTCTGAACTTTGAGGGTCACTGAACAGTTCATGCCAGCTCACAAAGGAATACAGTACCTGTGTTTTCAGACCTTTGACTGGAGGGAGCTGCGTGGTTGGAAGTTGGTGTCTGTGAGTACCTTAAAATATTAACCTTTACACAGCTTGCTGCTGATTCTGTTAGTTGTGTGGAGGCATCAAATGTCTCGCTTCATCATGGACATTAGCAGCCCCAAAATGCTGGAAGCAAGCAGTTTTCTCACAAGGTGCTGGTTTAAGATTCAGCTTTTAGTCTTACTTTAGTCTTTTCATTTTGTAAGACTTTGGTGGATTTAGTTAATGTTTCTGGCTGTAGTTGCAATGCATTTCCAAATCAGGAAGAAAAAACATGCATCTTAAAATTAAGACAAACAAAGGAAGTAGCATATTTTATTTCTTTTCTTTTCTTTACAGACTGATTAAAGAAAATAAAAAACATCAAGAACTGATTTTGGAAATCTGCTCAGAGAAGGACAACTTGAAGGACGAATTGAAAAAACGGACAGAAACAGAAAAGCAGCACCTTAACATTATTAAACAGGTACAGATAACAATAGAGAAGTGGCAGATTGTATCCTATATGGTGCCAGCATTTAATAGGATGTGTTGGTAGCACAGGGATGAAGGTGGGAATGCCCATGCTCAGGCATCCTGAATGTTTTACGAGGGTGAAGCCATTCTTCCACCCATTGAGTATTTACTGGCTAAAAATGCTTTGCATCTTTAAATGGTTTGAGTTCAAAACCTCAGGTTACATGTTCAGTATCTGGAAGTCTTTTGGAGTCAAGAGAGTCCCAGTTTAAGTAAGATATGCATACCTTGGCTGTCTGCTAAAGTCAGTGTATGTTTGCTAAAGGCATCGTGTGCATTTTGGCAGAATGGCAAATTCAATCCCTTATCCTAATAAAGTGATTTATTTCTTGCATGTAAACATAAGGGGATCTTATGCAAGTGTTTCATCATGCCTGATTTCTTCATGATAATCTTAAGTACTGCATCTGCTAATAGAAGTGAGTGAGTGTATTGTCTGTAGTAAATGCTAATAATATGTGGAATATCTATGAAGACTAGAGCATATTAACTATGATCTTACACATCATTTTGGTATTAGCAGTTAATGCATGCAGATATTTGGTGAGTGGGTGGTTCAGGGCCATGACAGGCCAAAGAAGAACATGGGTTTTGCATTGGTGTGGCTGGCTTTAGTGCAGGAAATATCAAAAATACTGCAACAGGTGTCACTGCTTTCTTATAACAAAATTTATGAAGGAGTTAAACTTCTGTTTGGAGTCAGATAAGTAAGATGTGTGACACTGCTTGCTTAGAGGTGATGTCACAAAATAATAGTTTGGAGTGTGATACTTTTATATTGTAGCTGAATAGTGACTGGAGCTGTGTGATACATTGGAGTAAGATTCACTTAAGGTTTTTCTTATTTATGAATTGTGTTTTTAATGTGATAATTCCTGACTTAAGTGTTTCCTGGTAGCTTTCAAGTAAATGAAAGTTTGTCTGTACTCAAAACTGCAAGCAAAATGTGTACACTTGTAGATGTGAAATGTTTTCTTGTGCTAGGGAATGATCCACTTGCAAAATTGTAGAGCATGTGATCACATTCATTGTGTGGTAACAAATATTGTAGTTTGTTCTTGTCTTTTGTCATAGCTTGGAATTGCACAAAAATGCAGTACTAGCCCTGACAGCTCTACTTTTTTACACCCTTTCCCCCCACAATAAAATAAAAAAGGCAGACTTCAGTGAATGGTCCTCCCTGGAACAAGAGAGTAATCATTAAGGAACAATTAGAGCAACCTTTGGACAGCAGTGCAGTTTATGTAGCACTTACCCTTGTGCCAGTGCTGCACTGCTTCCTGTTGTACTGCACTTGTGTGGCTGTGCAGTGGATGTGCTTTGGGAAGTGTTCCAGTTGGCTGTCAGTAATTGCTCTGCAGCTGGATCAGGACTCTGATCTAGTTTGCTGGGTGGCTAAAAATACGTGCCAGCACAATGACTAAGTGCCACCTTTGTATTTGCTGAGTTATTTTTCAATGAATTAATTGCTGGTTCAGTTTGGATACGTGACGTCTCTGCTGGCACAGGGTTATGGCGCAGGGATATCAACCAAAGAATGGAAGACAAAGTAACTCTGTACAGCAGCCATCTCTGCTGCATCTGCTGTCAGTCTTATTTTTTTCTGTAGTAAATCACTGTGCCTCTTGTTTTACTTCGTTTGGTGCTGTTGTCTCACATAAGATGAAAATATACAATGTTCATGCTTGTACTTCAATACAAAGCTAGATGCTAGCATGGTAACTTGCAGCTTAAAGCACTGCTGAAGATCTGTTGTAGCATATAATTTTCTGTGACTGGTCCTGCCTGTACACAACATGATCAAAGTCTTATTTTCCCTATAATTGTATCATACTATTGTCTTTTAGCTAGAAGCAAGAATAGAAGAGCTTAATAAAGAAGTGAAAGCTAATAAAGACAAACTTGTAGCTCAAGATGCAGCAGCCAAAAATGCTATTCAGCAGTTGCATAAAGAGATGGCCTTTCGAATGGAGCAGGTAATAACTTTTAATTACTGAACATCTCATGGGTGACCTTGATCTTTGTAGGAAACTTGCAGCCTTGATTGTTAAATCAAGTAGTTAAGTAAAAAAAAAATAATCAAAATAGGCACTACTACCATGCAGTTACATATATATATGTGTGTGTGTAACTGCATATATAATGTGTATAATATGTATACACACATAAAATATGTGTGTATATATATATATACACACGCATATATTTTCTTTATATTTCTTTCTCTATATTTTCTATATATTATATTATATACATATACATTTCTAAATAGCTGTTAATGTTATGGAGTGACTGATGCTTTCTTACAAATGCACACAGCGGGGTGTATGCAGTTCAGCCCTGCAGGACATCTCATTTTCCTTGCCTGAAAGCTGATCTCAGTTCAAGAGATGGTAAAAGCTCCTAGTGGCTCTTTCTTATCACATAAGTTATCATGAAGTGTTTTTCAGCTTTGTGGTGAAAAGCTCTTATTTTTTGTCTCATGACTTACTGAGAGCTTGGAATTTTCCCTTCTTAATATTATGCCATGTATTTATTGTATGTTCTAAAGCTCAGTTCCTAATTTTTTTTCTTTAATATGAAGCAGAATTTATTAATGCTGGGGCAGAAGTGAATCCATCTGAAAAAAAAAAAAGCCACTGAATTGTTGACATCTGGCAAGAAGACAGGACTGAAACTGTGTTTTTACAGAAGTATTGTTTTTATTACTAAAGCTTGTCAGATACACTACTTCTGAAATAACCAACTGAATTCAAAATTACTAAAATAGAGGTACTTTGCTTGAGGTGTTCAGCTATGAAGCTGCAGCTGCTTAGGTAGGTATTGACTGTTAGGAGTAATTCCAGTTGAATTGGTTGAACTCTTGTCATGCTTAAGTGGGGATCTAATGTTAATCTTTGCAAAATTGGAGCTGTTGAGCTACTTTGTTATGCTTGTCTATTGGATATTTTAGGTATTGCAATAGTGTCTTACAAAAGGAAAATAAAATGAATCAACCTTGCTTCATATTTAAATATTTTTCAAGGCAAATAAGAAATGTGAAGAAGCACGCCATGAGAAGGAAACAATGGTGATGAAATACGTCCGAGGGGAGAAGGAGTCACTTGACCTCCGAAAGGAAAAGGAGATACTTGAGAGAAGAGTGAGAGATGCAAACAAAGAAATTGAAAAGCACACTAATAAGATTAAGCAGCTTTCTCAGGAAAAAGGAAGATTGCACCAGCTCTTTGAAACTAAGGTGCTCCAAGTGTTGCTGTGTGACTTGAGTGAATGATTAAAAGTACTATCAAACAACCTTATCAACACTAGTTTGCTATTATGCCTGGTAAAACAAGCCTGTTTTCATTTGATTTTACTGCGAAAACCACTTTCTGCTGTAGGAAAGGGAGCAGTAACTGATTTCTTACTGTCATCTTTTTCCTCGTTTGTATCTTTTTAAAGGCTGTAATGATATTAAATTGTTGCAGTCTCTACTGAAGTTTTTCTGTCTGGACTTTGTATTTTTTACACTACTAAAAATTGGAGGTACAGCAGTAGGATTTCTCAGTCCTGATTCCAGAATATCGACATTCCTTTTTTAGAAGCCAGTAAGATTCCCATCAGCCTCCTGAATTATCCAGATCTTTCTGTATTGGTTTTCACAACTCTGTTGCATGTGGAAGTCCCTCACATTGATAAATCAGTAGAGTTCATGCTGATTTTGGGTCCTTTTTGAGCAGTTTTACTAAGCACAATTGTTGAGCAAAGAAGGATCTGAAGAATGCAGTGTAATAAAAGCCATAAAAATACATTTGTGAAGCAAAAATTCATTTATCCTTTCTCACAAGTAGGAAATGAGGGCATGGCTTCAGGTTGTAAAACAGTAAGTATGTTGATAATCCCTCGTAATTACTCTGCAGCCTTACAGGAATTGTGCTGCCCTCACATGGTGCTTCTGTAAACCTTTTTTTGGTAGGTGAACCTGTCACTTCAGAAACAGTTTGAAAGTTTGGCTTAATGGCAGATCTGTGGATAAGTCTGTAATAGTGTGGGCCAGTGATGTGCTTCTGCTAAGGTCTTACTTGACACTGACTTATGTGATGATGGTTTGACCTGCATTCGCATACAGTGCTCACACTGCTCTGCACCCTGATGGTTGTAATGTCATTCGTTTTCTATCTGTGGCCTTGTGTAATATACAGCTTTGTGCCAGTTTCCTCATCCTGTTGCCAAAAAAGCAACAAAAAGCCAGCTTAAGGAGATATTTATTTTGTGCTTTGTCTTTAAACAGAATTGTGTCATTAGTGTGTATTAACAGCAGTGCAGTGTTACCTTACTACTCAGACTAGAACACTGATGTGTTGGGTTTTTTTTGTGCACTAAGGTATCATGAGCATATTGAATTCTGTGCACGGCTTTACAAAGTCCAGACATTGTTAACTGTGCAGTTTACCTTCAGCAGGAGTCTTGTTGTGGAAGCACTGGATGATTGAAATCCGTAAAATAAAATTGATGAATTTTTTTTTTAGGATGCTGAAGTCACTCGACTCAACAAAGACATTGAAAAATTGAAAGAGGAAATCAATTCTCATGTTATCAAAGTAAAATGGGCTCAGAACAAATTAAAAACAGAAATGGATTCTCATAAGGTTGGTGAAGTACTGTCATGACATGAAACTGCAGTCAGAGCAGTGTAGTTACTATATGGTTTACTCTTTAGTACTAAAATCTGCTTTAGAATATTTTCTATTTGAACACCTGCAACAAGTTGCAGTAGTGCTCTTGAGTTTATTGATATTGAAGGTGAAATGTTGGAGAGGTGTGAGGGGTCTGTGCTGGGGGGAATCGCTTCAATCTGATCATTCTTTTCAAAAGATCTTTTTTTAATTTTGACTTTGTATGATAGGTTTAACTCTTTTTGCTTTATTAGTTATGTGATAGATTTAATGTGTTTGTCATCAGAAAATGCATGCAGGCCATTTTTGTGTGCTTTCAGTGCTGGAACAGGCAAAATTAAAGCAATACCTGAGTAAAAGCAAAGGGGGTGTGTGTGTTGGTGAACCGGGGGGAGCTGGACTTCCTGTTTTGATTCATTTCAAACTGAAGTAGATAACTTTTATTATGAGAAATGCTTTTTCTAAATTAAGACAGATAAGTAAGTTCAACCTTTTTCATTCCTGTTTCCATAGGAATCCAAAGAGCGCCTCAAAGATGCAACAACGAAGTTGACTCAAGCAAAAGAAGAAGCTGATCAGATAAGGAAAAATTGTCAAGAAATGATAAAAACTTATCAAGTAGGTATCTTTGCTTAGGAGGTGAAATTACTGTTTAGGATCTGTTTTGTTTTTTCTTCCATCTCTGCCTTAAGTTGTAGCAAGAAAGAACCATTCCATGGGAGCTGCAATGCTGAGGTGACCAATCACTGATTTATTTATCAACTTTCCAAGTAAAGCAAAGGGAAAAAGTTTGTCATGCTTGGCATCCAGTCTACGTGAAGGCCTTCCTTCACATGTTCAGAACTGTTAGATACCTACCTACAGAAGCATGTTCAGTGATGTGAAAAGCTGTCTCTGCTCATAAAGCAGGAAAGGGGAATGTAAAACCATAAAACTGTCCTTGTATCTTCTATCCTTTTAGGAATCAGAAGAAATTAGATCGAATGAATTGGATGCAAAATTCAAAGTAACTAAAGGAGAACTAGAGAAACAAGTGCAGGAGAAATCTGACCACTTGGAGGTAAATATGTGATTTGTGGAGACAAATGTGGACATAGCACAATTGCTAACTTGGTAGTTAAGAAAGCTGCGAGTTTCTAATATTCTTGCCAGGCATCCCCTTCTTGGCCTAGTACTCTATTCCAGGTGTCTGCCTCCAGCCCCCATTTCTGGAGGATGTTTTTTAGTTGTTGCCCCAGATGAACTTTCTAAAGACAAAGCTATAGAAAAAGTATGGTACAATGGGAACAAAATAAGTGCTTTTTCATTTATAAACATGAATTTTGCTATAATTTGGAGCACAAATTCGCAGGCAGGATTGTCCTTCTCTGAGTATTTTGCTAAGAGTAGCTTCTTTTCTGTGTGGCAGCTTGCTGTCCCAGAAGCTAAATTCTCTAATGATTTAATACCTGATCACATGTGCATATGTCACATTCAGTTAAACAGCTGTCTCTTTGCTGTCAACATTTGCCAGGAGTTGTTGAGCTGTTAATCTTGTACAGCTGAAACCAAAATGTGGAATCCTGTTTTTGTTCTCAGTTCTTCCTAAGAATCAGGAAACCTTTAGAGTACTTGTTCTCTCTTAAACCCTCTGAGCTGTTGTGTTGGCCTGCATTGAGCTAGATTTTCTTTGACATCCCAGGAAATGTCATTGTCAGTTTAGATTTCTTAGGCAACATCTCACTCTTTGTTTTTTAAAAGGTGCCTCATGCAAAAATAAAAGAACTGGAAGACTTGAAGAGAACGTTTAAAGAAGGCATGGATGAGCTTCGAACTCTGAGAACAAAGGTAGTGTGTGGGATCATAGGGGAGCAAGAGGCAAAATGCTGGCTTTTGAAACAAGACTGTGTTCGATTTGTTAATTGTAGTTTTAGTTCTTTGAATAAATGTGATTAGGTACTGACTGGCAGGAAACCAGAAGTACATAACTGTGACTGTGTGGCCTTTATTGGTGGCTGCTGGCCCACAGTAAGTTTTGTTTCATGGTATGCACCTCATTAGACTGAGAAGGTACAAGAAACATTTAATTGAGATCTCCTGAAGTTGGTCTGTGAGTTGTCTTGCTGGTCCCTCAAACTAGAGATCAGAGGGGCCTTAGAAAGAGGGGGTTTGGGTTTGTAATTGGGAAATGCTGTCTTTGAATGTACTAGTCTTGTAAGTTTGAGCTTCTGAACAAGACTAATGTTAGTCTCACTTGTTTAATTTGATGTTTTTTGCATCAAATTTTGTGTATTTTTCTATCTGTATTTTGTATTTAAAAAAAAAAAAGGTATTGTTGTTCTGATCTGCCTGGAATCATGAAAAGTAATGTGGGGTTTTTGTACAAAAATCCAGGCATCTGATCAAAATAATTCAGCTTCAAAGCTTGGGAAAATGTTGTTTTTTTCTGTTTAGGTAAAGTGTCTAGAGGATGAGCGTTTAAGAACAGAAGATGAATTATCCAAGTATAAAGAAATCATTAATAGACAGAAAACTGAAATTCAGAGTTTACTGGACAGAGTTAAAACTGTAGATCGTCTGCAGGATCAACATCAGAGGTACAGATATGAACTTCTAGGAATGATGGGACTGATTTTTTGGGAAATGGGAAGTTACTTACTGAAATGATGATGCGTTTTAAAGCATCCATGATGTGGAATATCATCTTAAATGTTTGTTTAATGTAATCAGTATTGCTAGTAATAGAACATCTGTACTCTCTTTAGAAGACAGGTGAGTTTAGACTCATCCAGTGGAAGCTTTTGTTTCAGTATACTGTCTAGGAAGTTCTGTCATGTAGGAGCCTGCTTAGTGCTTGCTTTTTTGGAAGACTGGGAAAGTAAGAACTAAACTGGAAAAATCCATTGCTTCAAAAATGTGATGGGTGAATTAAAGTATTTAACAGCTTCATGCCTGGCAGATACTTTGCAGACAGTAAGGAGCATTTGTGTTTATGGTGGGTTAGTATTAGTTGTGCTGTGTAGAAGTTTGCTGACTTAAAAGTATAAGGAACAAAGAGTTCGTGGACAGTTGGGGAGTTTCTGTGTGCATGTGTGTTTCTGTATGAGTTGTGTTAACTAGAATGCGGAAATGCTTTCTGCTTCATTGATTCTCAGTAAGTAAAATAGCTGTTGGATAAACAGAACCACTCATGTGTCCCTCCAGTACTTCTAAGGAGTTCTTACTTGTCATTGAAAAGTCCTTCAGCAATATATGTTCTCCTCGGGTTTAGAGAATGAAGCATTTTCCATTTGCTCTGTTGGTCAGCTGTGCTAGCGCTCTCATCAGCCTTCATTTCTAAGGTAGAATGCATTCCATTAGAGACAGCTGAACCTTACACTTCAATCAGAAGTGCAGAAAGAATCAAAATAAGCTTGGTGACCAGTGAGAAAACTGCAAATGTTTTTTTCCATTTATCTTTTCTCAGTAATTCAGATGTCCTTGTAAATGACTCTATTTTCCTATTAAGTTAGGATATTTAAAAGCAAACTTCTGATCCAATGTCTGCAGTGCTCATTGCTGCTATATAATTTTTATCCAGTCTTTTATTTCTCTCTTAAAATGAGCTAAACATGTTTTCATTATTCTCAAGAATGTTTAATAAAGTTGTGGAATCTCAACAAGAGATTGAAAACTTCAGTCAGTAAATGCCTGTTATTTCTGAAACGGAAATCCTGGAATCTGGAACTTAGTTTTTCTTACTGTTGCTTAGAATAAATAAACTTAACCACCTGTCATCATCTTGGAAGGAGCTTTGTCTTAATTCATGTAAACTCTCATCTCTTTTTTTCTAATGAGAAAAGGATTGTCAGAGCAGATTTCCTTCTTTTAGAGAAAACTGAAAGGAGACTTGTGTAAAAAGATAGCATAAAGTGGATGTTCAGCTATTTTTTGTGCATTGGAGGAAGTATTAAAATATTTGGAGTTTTGCAGGAAAGATTATTTTAGGGGTCCCTTAGACCATCCTGAGATATGTAAACATTTAATTTTCTATTCCAACCCTGACTGGTAGGTGTAGAAATGCCTCTCATCATAATGAAAGAATGTATTTTGAAAAGCAAAGCATGAGCATATTGGATTTGCAGGCCTTTCTCTTACCTGCAGTACTGCTTCTGAGAGTTTTTTGTTTAGACATCCTGTACAGGGCACAGTGAACAGAGAGGTTGCCTTCCTTGAGGATGCCACTGGCTACAGCCTTAACATGAGATACAGTTTTCCGTGTTACTTCATCATTGCATCATGTCATGAAATGTGGAATCCGTGAACTCTTTTGGTATTTAAAAGCACCCAGTGATATGCCAGGCTCATTCATTGTTTTTTTCCCTTATTTGGTCTCACATGCTTTTATTTCAGTAAGGTTTCATATCTGATGACTTCAAGCTCAGTTTTCCCTAATAAAATGCAATTGTTTTGACAGAGATGAACAAGATATCAGTGCTTTAAAGGAAGAAGTAGATGGTCTCAATTCTCTTATTGCTGATCTCCAGAAGGACATTGAAGGTAGTCGGAAAAGAGAATCTGAGCTATTGATATTCACTGAAAAATTAACCAGTAAGAATGCACAGCTTCAGTCTGAAAACAATTCCTTACAGAGCCAATTGGATAAGCTTTCTTACAGCGAAAGAGAGCTGCAGAATCAGCTGGAATGCGTTCAGCAGGCTAAAGATGATTTGGTGAGTATAGCATGCAGCTTGTTTTCTGCCCTACTGAGATGTCTGGAGGACATGAATTCCACCTTTCCTTTCCCAAACTCAAGTTCTTGAGTTTGCCAATCTGGAGAGGAAAGAAATGCCAAAGTACACTGGGCTTAAATGAGGTGAGGGTGTTTCTGTGTTGCTCAATTTGTCTTGGAGGGCAAAGTTCTCTGTGCAGCTGTCATTGGAACAATCAAAAGCTTGTAATTCATGTGTGAAATTTATTACTGCAATCTGTTTTTTAGGTCATCTTTGAAAAATGTAAGGTGAACATTATTTATAATGAACGTTTTCAGAAAGAAATTAATGTAATGTAATGTACAGCTGTACATAGCTCTGTGCTGCATTGTATACATGTTTTAGAGTTCAGGATTCTCTTACTGCAGCATTGCACTATTGTGTGTTCATTTGCAGAGCTAGTGTTTAGTAAATTTTAAATGCAAGAGATTATCAGGTAAAAAGTGCTTTATTTTTTTTGCTTATGACCTATAATTTCAGACCACCAAGTTGCAGAAGGAGGAGGATCAACGAAAGCTAGAAGTTGAGATGCTACAGGCTCAGCTAGCTTCAGAGCAGAAAGAACTCACAGCACTGAAGACCCATGTGGATGAACTGAAAGATGAATTGACTACACAGAAGCGCAAGCATGCAGCAAATCTGAAAGATCTCACAAAACAGCTTCAGCTAGGTTAAAATCATTTTCAGATACAATGAGCCAGCCTAGTCTGTAAGCCCCTTTGCAGGGTCTTGTGGAGATTAGAGTCATGTCAGTATTTGTATTGAGCGCACTCCTTTAAGATCTTCTTGTCTCTAAAGAGGATGAGAGTGAGCGAGCAAGTTAGATTTGGGGGAAAGTGCATTTGGAGTGAACAGCACTTAGTGTCAGTTGTCAGTCTTATTAGACTAATATCTAATAACTTTGGCTTATTCATAATGGGCTTATTCAGAAAATGAAAATTTTATCTCAAGAGAGTTTGCTCTTTGTTACCCTTTGTGTCACTAGCTGAATGTCACTGTGGGGTGCGTAAGGATCCTCATGGTTGGATGAGCTTATTCAGAAATTGCTAGAAGTCTTCTCCTGGCTGTATCAGGAATTACTGCTGAGGGGTAACATGTAGTGCATTAAACAGAGCACTTCAGTTGATAAAGATGGATGTAGAAAGCCCAGTTGTTTTTTTTTTTCCAATAAACGGAAATAATTACTTGATAGTTGGTAAGCTCTGAATGCAGATAGCTTTGAATACATTCAAATCTGTTTGAAAGGGAAAAACCTCCTACTGGCGTTTTGCAAGAGAAGTTATTTGTCTCTTTTTTTGTATGAATATGAACAGCTGTGCACTTTCCCTTTTCATCCCTATTGAATGAGTGGTGCTTCTGGCACAAGTACTACTTTCAGCTCCCAGTAGTGATAGTCATGAGATCCTAAAACAGAGCTGCCATTCTGTCATTCAGCAATTATAAAAGAGGTAAAATCAAATCTAAGTCATCTTGGTCTGAATTAATTTTCTGTGACATTCCCCTGTGTCTACAAACTGCTGTGGTGTATTAGGGGTCTTAGTGGATGTTGCATTCAGGTACTTCATGCCTAGGGGAAGGGAGAGAAGGAGGGCAGTTGTTTTGCACGTGGTGGTTCTCCCATGTCCCCACGTAGCTTTTAGTTGCTACCTTTAAGTGGTCAAGCCATGTGAAATTATTGCAGGTTACAAAGGATTAGTGTTTGTTGTATCATACTGTGGTTCTTGATTTTTAATCTCCTGTTGGTAACCATAATTTCATTATACTTTTAGCACGGAGGAAATTGGATCAGATTGAAAATGGTAATTATGACAAAGAAGTCAGCAGCATGGGGAGCCGTTCCAGTTCATCAGGTAATACAACAAATAACAGGGCTGCCACAGCAATCCTTTCATCTTAATAAGGTTGCCATGGTGTGCTGCCATGAGCTTTTGTTCTTTCTGTGGTTTGTGCATATGTGATGTGTGGGCAATCTCCCACTAGAGCTGACAAAATAGCCTTCAAACACCAAAATGCACGTGGCTGAATGCAGTTAAGGGTTCTTATTTCATGAAGCTTGATGTTTATATGTTTTGGATCTTCTTAAGCACCTGACTTTGCTTTTATGTTTGGAGGAAGCTCAGAGCTCTCCAGTTTGTAGAGGACCCTAGTAAGTGCAGCCAGGCACAAAACAAAAATTTGCAGCAGCTTTCAGCAGTATTTAACTGCCCTGTTGACAGTTGTAACTATGTAAATGATAAAATCAATTAGCATGTTTAGAAGCATCAGCGTATTTGTGTAAAATTCATGACTTTCTATCCAGTTAGCAGTAAAACAGTTATCTTTAGTGCTGAAAACAACATCTGTTTTCTTCCTCAATAGATGAGGGTTTTAAGTTGAGTTAGGTCTGCCAAATTATTGTGTGATATTGCTGTATAAGAGAGAGATACTTAGAGAGTTGAACAGAAAGCAAAAAATATTTCAGTCTCTAAGTGATCAGTGCTGCAGACTGTTTGTAATGTAGTTCTCTGGTCATTCTGTAGACAGTTCTCATGGTTGTAAGTTTAGTGGCCTCTAGAGGAAATGTTTAACATCAGTTCAATCTTGTGTAAAGCAGTATTAATGAATATGAAGGTACTTCTACAAAAGTATTACCAAAATAAACTCAGTTACACTGATGGGATTGTGCCTATATTAGGGGACTACACTGCTGTTTCAGCTTGCATTTAAATGGTATAAATACTACTTACATAAAAACCTGCTCACATGTAAGGGAAACCAGCATTCTGAAGAAAACAGGCTATTGAAATGTAATGAATGCATTGCACTGGTGAAGTTCTGTTTTACCTAGGTTAGAAATAAAAAGAGCTTCTAAAATTGGGATGTGTTGGCAGGGTCCCTTAATGCACGCAGCGGCAATGAGGATCGGTCTCCAGAGAATACTGGATCTTCAGTGGCTGTGGATAGCTTCCCAGAGGTGGACAAGTCTGTCTTAGTCGAAAGAATTCTGAGGCTACAGAAAGCACATGCCCGAAAAAATGAAAAGATGGAGTTTATGGAGGATCACATTAAACACCTAGTGGAGGAAATCAGGAAAAAAACCAAGTATGTTCTGAATTTGGTTCATAAAGTTTTCAGTATTGAGTATGCATAAACTGTTGTGTATGTGAGACTCTTTTTTTCTTTAAGAGTTCTTAGTGTAGTTTTGGTATTGTCAGCTTTTGTTGAAATGATGTGGGAAGTCATGACTTGAGCAAACAGTGATGCTTTAATGACTGTTCCAACAAATGAGTCCAACTGTGGGTGCTGGCTGAAAAATGAAAAGAAGAAAAGGTTGCTCCCCAGGCTGTCTTGTACTTTGTTCTCTTATGGATTAATGTCATGTAGCTCTCGGTAGCAACTGAGAACTGACAGTAGTGCTGCAAATCGTTCTCCAGAAACTTGAGTCAGGCAGAAATAAAGTATGTGGTTGGAGTTGTTGCTAGGAAAGTTGGTTTAAACAACTCTTTCATGTATGAGATCTCTGAGCAGTTTTGTGTACAGGTCATTAATGTTCTACTGTCCTTCCTCTAGCTCTCAAGGCTTACTTATTTGAGTTTCAGCATGTGTTGCTACACTAATGTAATATATCTTTCCTGTGAGCTGAGGGAGATGGTTTCTGTGGGATCATGAAATCATCTTAAAATTGAAGACTGTTGTCATGTTTCATGAGACAAGTTCAGTTGCTCATCTTTCAGGATAAGTGGTGTTTTCTAACAGGTCATTCTATCTTTCAGCAAAGAAAAGTAGATGGGGCATCTTTTAGTCCTTTTATTTTTGGCTGCACTAGCAATATTATTTTCTCAAAGTACTTCTAAGTACGTATAACTTGCACACTGTAGTGACATGACTATCCAGTGTTGCCTGTATCACCTGTATAGCACAGGTGATAGATTTTCTGCTGCCATAAGAGTTGCAGGACTTGATTGCCTTGTCAGTAATACAGTTCTGATTGAAAATTATTGTATGTCACAATTCTGTAGTTTGGTGTCTGCCTTTTCTCTACCTTCTAATGCCATGATGTCTTTTTTATTTTTTGCTCAGAATTATTCAGAGTTACATCTTGCGGGAAGAAGCTGGCGCACTGTCCTCAGAGGCATCTGACTTCAACAAAGTACACTTGAGTAGGCGGGGAGGAATTATGGCATCTCTGTATACATCTCATCCTGCAGATAGTGGTCTCACGTTAGAACTTTCCTTAGAGATAAACAGAAAGCTGCAAGCTGTGTTAGAAGATACATTACTGAAGAATATTACACTAAAAGTGAGTATCTGCCTCTTTTGTTTTGTGAGTTCTTGTGGTTCTGAAGTCATCTCTTTGAAGAGATGCGTGCTATTGAAGGAGGAGGCTTTTTGGATGTCAGATCGGTGTGAATTGTGACACTGATAGCACTGGGTTCATCTAAGAGTGCTGTAACTTGAAGTACTGCTACCTCCCTGTGACTCCTGTCATACGCTGCACTGGTGGGCTGGTTCTCAGCAGTAAATGTTGGCTGCGTGTGTGTTCTGTGGAGGAAGGGGTTGTGCATGCTCTCCCCAGCTGTGTGGAGCTTATGGCGTGGGCTCCACCTGCCAGGCTGTGTGCCAGGCACTGGGTACTGTGCTGAGCTGGGGCAGCACGTCTGCTGTGAAGGGATGGGAGGCTGAAAAGAGTTGTGTAGGCTGCCAGGTGAACTGCAGTGTTCTTTAGAAGCTGGAGATCTCTTTCAGTAGTTGTCATTCTTGAACACTGTACGTTTTAGAGGCAGCCTGTAGAATCTTAGTAACCATAACGAAGGCTTGCTCAGAGGTTTGCATCTTTAATTGAAATGCGTTTGGTTTTCTCTACCTTTCTAATCATTTGCATTTGTTCTGAGTACTTGTAAGTGTCAATCTGCTGACATAATTATTTTAACTTGTTAGTGTACGTGCTGATATGACTTGTTTTCTCTCTGTAAGTTAACCTACTCTTTTTTTTCCCCTAAGGAAAACCTTCAAACCCTAGGAACAGAAATAGAACGGCTTATTAAACACAAGCATGAACTGGAACAGAAAATCAAACAGACATAACTAAAGCTTCTGTGGAATAACTGGCGTGAAGATGCAGAAAAGGCAGGTGCTACAGACCACTATTTTTTAACGTTTTTCCTGAAATCTGATTGCCTGCCAGCACAAGCAGTATTTTGTGTACACAGCCTTCAGTCATGCAGGCTGTCCTTACTTTGAGAGATCTGCAGGCATCTGTGTAGTTCTGTCTACTCAGTACCAGCCTGAGGTGTTGCTGAGTTTTACTGACACTGTTGATCTAAAACTTCCATTTGGAATGGCATACAGATGCTTCGCAGTGCATACTGTGTTTTGAGTGAGTTGCAGTGAGACTTTCATTTCTGCTGTGTAATTAATCTGTCTCTTAATGATGGAGCTTGACAAAATAAACCAATTATGTTTTAAATGCTGTTGAACATATCCAATGTTACTGAGCTTTAAGGGCTTTCAGACGTTATTTCTTGCATATTAATTCTGATGTTTAGGTTGATGAAGCGCTTTTGACAAATGCATGGAAAAATGCTTTGTCACAATTTGTTTTTTTGAGTGATGATCATGATATTGTTTATTTTCTGTATTGGATTAACATTCAGCTAATAGATTCCTTTATTGAAAGGAAGTGAAACAACAGTAAAATTAAGGGTTCGAAAGACTTCTTGATGCAGTTGTTGAGTGCATGTAACATGAACATCAATTCAATAAATCCTGTAACCCCTGATCTTTAGATATATAGATCTAAAGAAGTCTGATCTCAGATAATTGTCAAAAGTTCTCCAGCATTCTGTGTACTTAACAGCATTTTAAAAGAGTTCAGCTGCCCACTGTTACATTGTGATTGCATCTGTTTTCAGACTAAGGAAAAAAGGTTTTTTTTCAAATAGAAGCTTACTGAGTTTTCTCATTACGTATGGACAGACCTGCCAGTGAAAGTGATGGTAAGAAGTGGAACCTAGAACTTGTGGGATTTTTGTCTGTTGATTGAACTGTAAAACTGGCATAGAAATGATGTGACTCCTTAATTTTACTGTTGTGAAGAATTAGGTGGTCAGTGTGGCATGAACTGAGAATGGTTTAATTGTTGGTGTTTGAGATGGTGATAGTAGAAGAGGAACAAGGTGACAAGGTTCTAGTTTCACAATAACATATTCATGTTTTAATTCCAGGGTAAGTAATCTACAGAATCTGAAGTGTCTATTCCAGCAGTGGATGCACTATTGGTGCACTTACTGCCTTTTGACCAAAACATATTGACCAATTCACATTGTAAATACATACTTTGTTTTTTTTCTTAATTACTTGAACTTCCTATTATGGAAAAAAGGTTGTGTACACTTACATGCTACAGCATTCAAATGCTCTAGCTATTTGAATTAGGGCACTTTGGAGGGGGGGAAATCTGTCTTACTCCATGTACAGTTTACATCATATACAAAACAAGGGCTTGAATCCTGCAGCGTACAGGGAGGGGAGCTTATGAAAGCATCTCATGTGCCACTGAGTCACTTGAGTGTTGTTGTAATGAGCCAAATTGAGCAGAAGGGTCATGTTTAGTGTGAGTAGATGGTACAGGATAGTGAGGCTTCCTGTTCATTTCAAAGATAGGCATTTCTGAAAGTGCTTGCAGGTTCAAGACCCACTTTGTGGTCCAGAGAGCTTCAAGGGTCTTTGGATAGCTGGTCCTTTCACTGTCAGTGGATTTCATTTAGAAATGAGGGAGTGGAAACCAATGATTTAGATTCTCATGAGCTTTGGAAAAACTGTGACCCGTTAATCTGGGTGGGTTTTTATGCATACATATATATTTTTTTAAACTCCTGAGAGCAATGGTTGTGCAAAATGCTAGGGAATTTTTACCAGCACAGTCATGGGACTACCTCTGCTTTACCGTTGCTTAAGTGATGTGGAGAGGAAAATTCCTGGCTCTGCTGGAAGAGGCTTGTCACCAACTTCTGGGAAGCTGACATCTAATCCTGAGCAAACAGGCAGTTGGTCTCAGCTGAACTAGACCTTCTGCTGAAGGAAAGGATCTTGAAAGATCAACCTGCATGTCAAGACATAGCTTAGCTCTCATATATTTGCATTTTTGTGCTCTAATGTACCAGATCTCTGGATATTTTCAGGTGTTCAGCTGAATGACTCCAGTATTTTAGATACCGTGTTAATACTGTAATCATTTAATGTGTGTTCTTCAGGTGTAAAATGTGAATGAAGGAGAGGTGTGGTGCAGATGGAACAAGTGCAATGACATTGTGGAAATTCTTATTTCTTTTCGGCATGGTTGTTTCTCCTTTTAAGTTATTTGAGAAGCCTAGCTAGTTGTCCTTCTAAATGCTGCTTTCTTTCTGTAGCACTAGTAACTTTCCAGAGTTTTTTCCCTTGGTTGTGGAGACACAGAGCAACCTAAATTTCACTCCATGTACTGTGTTGAGTATGGTATTCACATGGACCAAAGGCATCTTCTAGAAGCTTTATTTTAAACATACCTGTTAGAGATGGAAATTTCATCAACTTCACACATTGGCAAGTGATTCTATATACAGTAAGTCCAGAATATGATGAATACATGATGGAGTCAGCCAGCAACTTTGCTAAATGATGTTGCTCATTCCTGAGAGCCAGTGGTGTGTTAATCCACATAGATGTTGCCAGGCCTTTTATTTTGGTGGGGTAGATTACCAGCAGTGTAATATTGCTCAACACACATCACAAGAACATGTCTGACAAGGTGTGTTTCTGTGATTCACACAGGTGAACAGCAGTGGGTGCAAGGCTTGTTTCATTATGTTTCACTTCTACTTTTTGGGATGCTATTTATATCATGAGCCAGACATAGAAAACTGTCCTCAGCTTAAATGAATTTTGCTGATGAACCAATAAGCCAATTTTGAAGACAGCCTGGAGCAGTTAGCTTACATATCTGTCACTGAAATTCAGTGTCCATTAGATGTGTGATTGCCACAGGCTTCATCTGACAGTTCCAAGCTGGTGGCTTTTTGTATCCTACTGGTTGAAACAGCTTTTCCTAAATACTCAGGGTGCTCCTTTAATTG
This sequence comes from Lagopus muta, assembly GCF_023343835.1. Classification (NCBI taxonomy): domain Eukaryota; kingdom Metazoa; phylum Chordata; class Aves; order Galliformes; family Phasianidae; genus Lagopus; species Lagopus muta. The sequence continues at coordinate 58,145,780 of NC_064437.1, read as the reverse complement.
AAACATCACACATCCAGATGTTCTTAGAGGCCCTACAGGAGAGCTGCTGATGCTTTCTACCCTCTGTAAAATCCCGCACTGTTGTCTAAAGCTACATCCTGTATACTGGACAACACCATTTTGTGCTGTAGAAATCATTTCAGTCTCCAGAATGCAATGGAGATCAATTTCTTCCTCAGATAAGCTCTTCACTTAAAAAATCTTCACTTTTTGCTGGCAACACCAATGCTAACTCCAGCTACTGAAACAAAAATGTACACTTCTGAAATAGTTTTCATTACAAGATTTTAGTTCTTAGCTACAAATTAAGCAGTAGCAGATTTCTGGCTTCCACCGAACTGAGCGTAAGGTGAGCCTGTATGCTGCAGGGAACGGTTCAGAGCTCAAAGCCTGACACATCCTATAGGAATGTACGGACTTGGGTCCTTCTGGCTGAGCAACTGTGATGGGAAATGCCAACGGTAGGTGGCACTAGAAATCAGATTTACCGCGTCTCCACAGCCACCTGGAACCTGCCAGAGGGCAGGCAGCTGAGCTGCAGAGGAGGGAGTTGGGTGGCATTGAAAGCTGTTCTAAGATGGATGGCGTTTCTTTCCCATTTTCATGTTCTAACAAACTATGTTAAATCTTCCAATATGTATACGTATGTTGTCTGAGTATACAGAGTGTCTATTGATTAAATTTTGTAGATACTTGCTTCTGTATAAAGTTTTTGAAAATATCACTATATATTCTGTATATACTGTACTTTGAAATAATAAACATACACACGCGTGAAAGTTGACTTTGAATCTGTGGTTTGTGCCATTGCCTACGTGCTGCTGCCCACCTCTGGGCTGTGCAGGTTCCTGCTGGACTTCTCTATTGCACTGCCTGAACAAGAGGTGGCAGTGCCTCGTTGCTCTATGTCTCAGGTACTGCCAGCCAGGCTAACAGTGAGGCCAGGAGAAGTAGAGCTGCACACCTCTCACACACCGTGCTTCATCTCTAGGAAGCTGAACTGGGACTTTTCCATCCTGAAGGCAGGTGATAGGCGTGCTGTAGCTATACTGCTTGAGTTACCAATTCTAGTAACTGATCATAGTGCTGGATCTTTTTTCCTTGTGTAATGCAAATTCACAGAATCACAGAATTGTAGGGGTTGGAAGGGACCTCCAGAGATCATCGAGTCCAACCCCCTGCCAAAGCAGGTTCCCTACAGCAGGTTGCACAGGTAGGCATCCAGGCAGGTCTTGAACACCTCCAGAGAAGGAGACTCCACCACCTCCCTGAATAATACAGAGCAGCAAACATGGTACTATGGCTGAGACTGTGGCACTATAGTCTTAGCATCAAAGGACAATTCCCTCTGTAACAGCTCTACATCTGAGGTACCACGTTTGCTGCTCTGTATTATTCAGTTACACAGATGGAGCATGTATTTTAGTCATCTTATTGCTGTTTTTAAAACAATGCTTTGAGACTAGGGGCTGTTCATTGTGGCCATGCTTATATTAAAATAAAAGCCCAGGAATCAGATTTGTATAGTCTGTCCTGCCTTTGCAAACTGGTTGTATGAAGACTGAGAAAAAGGAAGACCAAGAAGGGGATAGTTTACAGAGTTTATTCTAATACTTCATGTGGAACATTAAGTGAAAGGAGAGGAGGTCTTTTCAGTTGAAATTTAATGGCAAATTACCACTGACTTCTCAGGAGTAGGCTAAGGGTTCCCTTATTTCTGGTTGCTGTTATTTGTATTGCCCTTTGCTGGAATTATTTTGTGATTTTCTGTCTCATTTTCTACCTTTTTTCATTGGGAGCAGTTCTAGCTGACAGATAGGACCAAAACTCAGGATTTATTTGTACTCCCAAATACTTAACAGTGCTATTTAGAAACAGCCTGAAGCAAAACCTCCTCCTATACAAGTCTTGGGCTTGGTGGTATTTGTAAGTATTTGTAAGTTTGTTAGCAAAGTGTCTTCTCACTTCTATTTCAGACCAGCACAACTGTATTTGCAGAAGAAGGGCTCCCATGAAACAGCCACCTTAGGTACTGAAGCCCTCAAGGATGACAGTCTGATACTGGAGCTATTGGGTGATAAATCCACAACCCAATGCTGGCAGTCTGCTTCTCTAGCCAACTGCGAAAGAGGAAATCAATGCTTCTCTTTTTTTTCTCCCTGCCTTATTTTAAGGGCTTTTTTTTTAATAGGCATGATTGGGGTTTTGTTGTGGATTTTTTTTAGGCTATTTTGCATTAAACCACAGTGGATCTGTGCCAGATTTTGCAAGATTTTTGCATGTGTGAAGTAACCCCCATCAGAGTGAGCGCCGATGAACAAGTTCTCAACTGCTGTGTATAAATTTGCCATTGGATTTGTTTATGGCTGTTCTGCTCTGGTGAATGCTCTGTGGGCAGGAAAACTCTGGCCTTCAGGTGTTGTAGGGCTGCATGCTGAGTGCAGCCACCCACTGATCTCAGGGCTGCCGTAATGCCTCAAGTGAAGCACTGCTCTGGCTGACAGGCTGAACTAATACTGGTCTGAATGCCTGTGGGCTACCTAAGAAGTTTCTATTTAAAAAATAATCCTCTGGGTGTGGAATGAGGAAAAGCAGCACGTGAAAGCCCTGAAAAGTGTGTGACCTCTAACAAAATGCTGGTGTTTTGACACAAGGTAAGTGAGCACAGCCTTGAAGGCACAGCCTTTCCCTTTGGGTTCGCTGGTACTTCCTTCAGTACCGCCCTGGGCTGTCTAACAGCAGGTGTTCAAGAACAGGAGCTGCCTTTGAAGATGGAGATGGCTTGAAGCAAGGTGTGAATTTAGGGCAATGTTTTTCAAGCTGCGATCTGTAAGAGGCAGCTGATCTGATTTCAGAGTGGCTTCATGCCTGGCTGCTGATGGTTCTCACATCACTGCTGGAAGGAGCAGCCTACGCAGCGGCAGCAGTGTTTGTGAACTGTAAAAGCAGCTGGTTAAAATTACTCTCAAAGAAAATTATTAAAACTGAAGTTGCTTTAACTCCAGTCAGTGCCTGGCACACAGGAGAAGGAGACAGTGAAAATCTCTCACATCAACACTGTGTGTGGAAGCAGCGTATGGCAAAGCTATGGGTGAAGAAGAGCAAGCCTAGTACTGTCCAGCCCAAACCTGCTCTGTGGGTCTGCAAATCCCCTGGAAACTTCAGCAAGTCAGAGGTGAAAGCACTGAGTTTGTGCTCTGAGTTGTAGCCTACCAATGCTGCAGTCGTTAGATTATCAGAGAAATGTTCATTAGATGGACTCTGGAAAATACTTACAAGAGGACAGGACTCCACTGCTTTGGGGACAGAGACAGGATAGGCCCAGGGCTTATGCAGAAGGCAACAAGGATATTACCTGCAGCTCTCTGCCTGTTGAAGTGTCTCCTACCTGCTGCAGGTCACTGCTCAGTGTTTGGTGGTAAATTGAGAAGTGAACATCCCTGTGCTATATGCAGCGTGTTTGGTCAGTCACGCAGCCCTGGTCCTCATGCTGCAGGGACAGGGGCGCATTGAGCAAGGTGGGACAGCTGGCAGCAAATCCACTGCATGGCTGCAAGCAACACCCACCCTGCAGCCCCACTTTTCCCCTGGCTTTATTCAGGCATTACTGGGTGCTCAAACAGACTCAGCTGGAGCTCAACAGGTGTTCTCCATCAAGGACAGGCAGAGGGAAGCTTCAGCTTCGTAGACCAAGCTGGTGAAATAAGTAGCAACTGCTCTGAATGTCCACAGCTGTGGGGATGCTCTGACGCCCCTGTGGTCTTCCTGAAGTCACGCAGCTCAGACTGTGCAATCCTGACACCAAATGCATTGAGGCAAGCTGCTGGTTGTGAATGGCTACTGTGCTGGCACTTCAGAAAAGCAGGTACACCTGTGCACCACAACCTGACATGCTTCTAGGGCAGGTGTAGCCCTTGGAAACGAGATGATGGATTTGGCGATAATCCTGTAGCATGAGGCTGCCAGTTTACTTTTTGTTACTTGAATTACGTCAAAAGACTTCCCTCCTCTGGACTTTCCTTGCAGTCTTCCAAGGCTACTTGTTGACAGTGAAAGACTGTTCAACTACTTCAGACTGATTTGACCTTACTCAGATTGGTGGCAGAGCCAATACTGTGCTGGCAGCGGTCACCTTGTAACGCCAAACAAAGTATATGTCACTAAAGAGAAACTTTGGGCAACTGCAAACTCTACTGAGGCACGTTGGCAAGCAAGCTCACTTCCACTGCACCGAAGGAAAGTGTGATTAATTTTTCCTTGACTTTGATAGCAGCTAAAACAATAGAACCATCCCCAAAGGTTGAGGCATGCATGCCAGCACAGTTTCTCCAGAGGACAATTAAAAAAAAAAAGGAGGGAGTTTTGTTTAATTGTGTACATAGCACACACTGGAAAAAACCCACCAAACAACCCTCACACCGGGAAGCAGCCAGCTGAGCACCAGGGGAAGTTTCTGGAAGGGGAGGCTGGGGCTGGCGGGCGAGGAAGTGAGGTGCTTCCACCGGCTCTGAGTCACCTGAGCCACAGGCTTCCAGCTACGGGGCTTCAGAAGGGCTCCAGTGCAAAGCCATGCCCGGCCACAAAGATCTGGCCTCGTAGGCTTCCTTGGGAAGTGCAAAATCCCGTCTTGCACTGAGGTGATGGGGCAGGGCCTCTGTCTGTGGGGCTGCCTGTGAGAGGAGTCAGGCCTGGCCGCGACATATGGAAGCTTGGCCTCAACAAAGACTGCTTCTGAATGCCTCATAGTTACAAACAAAATTCCTCCCTTCAGCTTAGTTTTGTGCTCTGAAAACGTTTCAGGGGACAGCAAGCTTGTGGCTTCTGCAAAACTGGCTGGTCTGACGTGCATGAGCACTGGCCAGAAATTGTGTGAGCTGCCCCCAAACCGGGCTTTGTATCTGTGCTGGGTGAGGAGAAGCTGCTCGTCTTGGATAAGCACAGAAAGGCTTAACAGCAAAGCACAGTGCAGAGGGGCTGGGGTGAGGCTTGCTGGAGAAAGCCCTGTTTTTCCCCAGCTCTTGGCCTATTTTTCACAAAGGCAGTCCCAGCACAACGGCAGGGGCCTTGCCTGCCCACGCCTGGCATACGGCCGGCAGCACCATCTGAGCCACTGAACCCCGGGCATCCCAAACATCCACGACTAAGTGGATATATATATATATATGAAAAAGAAACAGAAGGGTCTGGCTGCTTTTGGCAGTGTGGCACAGGGTTTGTGATGAGTTTAAAGCAGGAAAAAGCACTGGGGTGTGTGCATGTTTTGGTTTTGTTTTAGCGTTGCAAAAGGCACTGTTAAGAAATGCAATTGATAATAGAGGAAAATGGACAACTCCATACTGCCAAACTATACGTGTCCAAGTTGACTGTCAGCTCTTAGCAGAAAGGCTGGGTTATGTTACAGTAGCATTGGGGATGGAATGCTGGAGGATTTGGATGTGAATCCCGCAAGAGACCATGGTGGTGCTGTGGGAGGCTGGAGGCAGAACTGCCACAAGCAAGGACCGGACTTTGCTGAATTGCTGAGGGAACAACGCAACCCCAAACTGCCTCTGTTAGGAAGGTGCACACCCAGGGCAGGAAGAACAAATCATGACGCTGTCTGTGGATGCAGTAAAGAAAGAAAGCAACAGAAAGATCGCCTCAAAAGTACTTATTTACCCTTTGCAGTTCTGAAGTCCATTTGCACTGCCACTGACAAAGGTCTGAAGATGGTTTGCATGCCAAGCATGTACACCTGTCATGCTGGGTAATGCTGCATCATCGTTTCCTGGTGCTCCTGTTTTCCTGCCCGTATCCATCTGTTGTCCTGTGTGAAGGTTAGATCAGCGGCACTTGGGGGCTGGGAGGGCTGCGTGTGCTTGTGCAGAACCAGCACAAATTGTTCCTGATCCTTGCCTGGATCAGCTCAGAACTGCTATCAAAAAAGAAAGTTTAAAGATCTCACACATGTAATTAAGGACAACTTTAATCCAAGATAAGTAATGACGTGTGAAAATTACAGAGGAACAGAAATTGCATTAGCCTTTGTGCACAAGCAAGGGAAGAATTGCAAAATAAGTGCTTTGCAAAGTTTGAATATTTAGAGGCAAACACAAGGTGCACAGAAGGGGAAATGGAGTATGCAGCTAGCAAGTGTGCACATCTGCAAAGATGCCCTATTTGCAGTGCCAAGAAAATCAAAACTGCAGCCAAGAAAAACATAGTTAGAAAGATACAATGACATAGCCCTACTGCTGCTAGTAGAGTTGTAATTACATGCTGAATAAACAAGAAGGAAAACACCAACAGCATCAGTTAGTGCAACAGGGATATAGACCTCACAACCCACAGGCAAAGGGGGAACCTGCAGAGCTGTAGGCACAGGAGCAGACTCAAGCCACGGCAGCACTTCCCCTGGATGAGGGACTTGAACCCTGCTGAAGGCATCAGCCAGCCTTTTTTCTAGTGGTGATGCAGACCTAAGCATGGGGGCTGCATGCTCAGGTTCGTGAATTTTTCACTGATTAGATTTAAATCCACCACACCTGAAGCTCCCACTAGAACAGACACCTGGTGATCAGAGTAAGCCAAGAAAGCTGCAGTTCAGCACACTGCATCTTGAGCAACCAAGACATTCTATAAGGATGCGCTTAGCACTTTGTGCTTTTGAGAAAAGAAGGAATGCGCTTTGTGTGGGCTTTGAGATCTCTGACCAGGCGAGGTCCCACTTGTAAGGTAAGTACTGGCAATTGCAACGCATTTGGGAAAGAGGTGTGATTTATGTTCTCCAGATGTCTGTTCCCTGCCTTCTGAAGGCTGTGCCCATTTAGATGTGCTAGCACTGCTTATGCTTGCAATGCACTCAGGTGATAGAGCTAGATGTGACAAAGTGCAAATGTGGAACTGCACAAAGATAGGAACATCCTGGCTCAGTCTCAAACTTATACTTTGCTAAAAAGCAGGGAACAAAAATGTCTTGATGTTGAGTAAAAGGCATTCTATTCATCCTTTATTAACAGGCTGTTCTTCAGGGGTGTCTGCTCATGAGCAGCATTTTTTACTTGTGCTTCACAGCTTCACGTATAACTTAGGCTTTAATATAATCAACCGGGTGTAACCCCCCTGATAAGCAGGAGAAAGGAAAAGCATGCATGATGCAAGATGTTCCCACTGAAGTCTCGGTTCCTCTTAGCACAAAGAGGACCTATGGGCACAGAATGACTAGAACTCAACTATTCTTATGCACGCCTCAAATGGGGAAGGCAGTTAATCTGGTGGTGTAACCACAGACCTCAGCTGCCACTTCAGAGATGCCTGGGAGACCACAGAGCAGGCTGAGATTGGTGTGTGATGACACCAGGCCCAGGATCACGATCTGAGGCCTCTTAAGTGTCTTCATCCCACAAGCAATGGGAGACCCAGAGGTAAGAACCTCCCTACATGAGCCTCCAGACCCACAGAGGAACCACTCCATCCCTGCCTGCCCTGTTCTGCCCCTTTCTGCTGCTTTGGGACCTACAGATCTGTAGGTCAGAAGGGAGAACTGATACAGTAATCAGACTACAGAAGGTGCTCAAGAACAAAAGACTGATTTTAATGTCCTAGCTTTGAGCAAGTTTGGCTGTTACCTGCAGGAAGTCTTCATCGTTTGTGTTGAGGAGGAAGCAGATGGAAATCACAGTATTAATTTGATCTGAAGAGGTTGCGTTCTGGAAAAACACGTGTGTCAGGCCCCGTTACTCAGGGCAACTGAACTGGGGACAGATCGAGCCACGTGTGGCCTGCAAGCATGCCCTTCCTCCAGCAAAAAGGTCAGCTCTTGCAGGAGCACCAAACCCTGCACAAGGTCTCCTGTCCTTCAAGGAAGGTGAATAGCAACAGGAATGTCCCCTTGCAAAGCCCCGTAATTAACAAATTGATGGTACTGTTAGTTGTCTTTGGATGAGATCAAAGCAAAGCAGAGTCTGGAGAGAGATCGCAGGCTGCCAGATATCCACAGGGTTCTGGCTGCTGCTGTACCCTGGCATAACCCAAACCTTGCCTAAGATTTACTTCACAGATCCCATCTTTCCCCAGATCTGAAGGTGTACCTGGCTGCAAAAGGGTTTAATGAGCTCATGCTGCAATAACCTGAACACCCATCTCCCTCTGGAAGCACAGGCTTTTCATAAAAAGCAGCCGCTACTGGAGATGACCCTGCAGGCGCTGTATCTTCAAGATTGTCGTCATCATGATCTTGAAGTAGCTCAGCGGTTGCTGGAACAAGCGGATGATAGCTTTCCTACTCCCTCCTACCCGCTCTGTTTTTGGATCCCATGATTTCTTTCTTGTTTAAAATGATTCAGCAATAGACTCTCAGATAGTCTCTGTCTGGTTAAAAATAGTTGCTTGCCTCATACGGGTTTAGCATGGTGCTGTCAACTGTAAAATGTTCCACCTTCCAAAAAAGTAGAGTGAAAAATGAAAGTGAGTGTTCGCACCCTATTACTCTCTGCAGTCAGACCCCTGCATTCAATCCAAGCCCATTGCAGGAGGAGAAGCAAGCTGGACAGGGCAGGCAAGATGCTGGGGCATTGCCTAGTGCTTGTGGAGCTCTGCCCCATACACAAAATCACCAAGGCTGATGGTTCACTCTTGTTTCTCCCACCAAAAAACACCAGTTTATTTTGAACAAGTATTTATTTGTTAAATTTCCAAAATACAAGAAGAGTTCAGTCATTGCAGATGGTGTCTCATGATGCCAGCTGGGAGAACACGCTCCACGAGGAACCAGTATAGCCCAGTTAGCTGACCCACATCCTAAGCCGTAACACTGGGGCAGGAGGGTCCTGTCACAGATACAACTACCATGTTCCGTGTTTGTGTAGAGCCTGCACAGCATCATCAACAGGCCTGAGCCTTGTTTGGACCAATGAACTGAACATTTTGGGAGAAAAATTAGACAATCTTATAGCAATTGCGGCTTTTTCATCTGTTTCTGCTTGGCTGGAAGCTGAAATGTGTTTGCACTCAGTTGGTTTTTTTTGGCTGGTGGATGTGCACTGAGACACCTCTGCCACAGTAGTGTCCTGGGCTGGTGTTGAGGCAAAGCAGAGGGACAAATGGAAAGGGCCTTGGGTTCAGCCTGCTGAGCAGTGCTGTGAGGTGACAGACCCATGCTTCTGCATTGCCCCCAGTCAGCTCCTGATGCACTGCTGAGCACCACAGCCAAATCCTGGCCGCCATCTGTGGGGCAGGATTTGACCTCAGAGTCAAAGGTCACACAAAGGCCAAGCCAAGTGCTACATCCTGCAGGCTGGTGCTCTGAGCCCTATCCTTGTGGCAGCTGGCACTGCTGTGGTGCTTGAGAGGCCATACAGCACAGCCTATGGATACAGCTCTGTCAAATGCATCAGCTCAAGGTTGTTCCCAGCAATGCAAGGGATGGGCCTCGGAATGAGCTACTGCAACAGGAAAATGGGCACCTTGAGGGAATGCAGACAGGGGCTCAATTTTCTAGCCTCAGATACCTACATGTGCTAGACCCAAGGTCACAGCTGTGTTTATGGGAAAGGACGTTTTCACAGGCCAACGATGTTAATGCGCACCAGGCCTTTTGCAATTTTCCTTTCCATTTATAATATTATGCACTTTATATGATCAAGTTTGTAGTGTGGCTTTTGTGCATGAATGATACAGTTTCCATAATATTTTTTAATATGCAGAGACACTTTATTTTGAGCTCTCAGGGCATGAGTCAACTCCTATTTCAGGCCACTGGAGTCCTTCCAGTAACCTCCCTGAGACCTGGCTCACGGGGCAGCTGAGGCCTGATGCGCAGAGTTAGCAAGACCTGCAAGGCTCAAGGCAGCTCAGGGTCCACCAACAATTCCTGGATTGGGAAATTACACTTACAGCATCACCAGCCTCCCCTGGGCAAGCTGCAGCAATTGGCTTCAGCCCTGCAAGATCCCCTAATTGACCCACCTGGAGCAGATGCTAAAGTCCCTCAGTCTCCAGGCTCTGGTGAACAACAGGATTGTCCAATTGCAGGATGACTGCCAGGCCAACAGCTCATGACTTAGAAATCAGACGCGTTTAATGTTTATGAAACATCTCCAAAGAGTTTTAAGAAGGGATCAAAAGTGTTTATACACAAGCTGGATGGACTCCAAAGTGCTGCATGCTGTGTTGTGTCAACTCTCACACCTGCATATATGTTAAAAAATCCCTATGAAACAAGGGAGCCAAGCAATCGAGTGAGTCTAACTAGCCCTCTCTTGGTGCTTTGACTAGAGCCACACAACATTTTTCCTATCAGAACTGCAGGATGTTATGCAAAACCTCTGCAAGGAGACCAGGCTTTCTCTGAATTTGGGGTGCTGTGGGGTGAACTCCTGGAGGGGCTCTGAGCCCGGCCGTGTGACCCCAGCGAAGAGAGACCTGACCGAAGAGCAGTGGAGCTCTTACCAAACCTCCCCTTCCTTGTGTGTTTGGGTTTTCTATGCCAGAAAGTTTTTTGAGCCCTTTGTAATAACGCAGTTTCTCCTCCTTCTGCTATCACTCGCAGAAAGTTCTGCCTTGACCGTGTTTTTACATAGGATGACAGCAAAAATCAGCCCATAAAAGGTTATTGACCTGGGAAGAGAGAGTTTATAGAATTTAAGGGTTGGGCATTTTCTTGGAAATTGTCTTATCAGCACGGCTCCAAGCCTTGCTGAGCTGTGTGTTGCTTGTTCCTATTCCTACAGCTCTGTACACGTTTTATTTTGCAGTACGTTATTTAACATAGCTTCTAGCTAAGATTGCCACAAAGTAGAAAGCCAAGCTCAATAGTTTTGCTATTTCTGAAATTAAGTGTCAAATGGGTCCTGAAGCAAAGGAGCACCCAGGGATGGCACAAAAAGTGGTGCTGCAAACCTTATGCTTCCTCTTTCACTGGTGGAAAAGGAGTGGCTAGGGGCCAGGGGGTATCAGTAGAAGCAAGAGGGCAAAACAGGAACCTCAGTTCCTCAGGCTCTTGGCTTTGTGTAGCAAGGAGTGTCACCAGAGTGCGTGCTGGTCACCGAGGGCAGCGGAGGAGGACTGGCGGGGAGTCAACTAGTGCAACACACTGGGGATTTAAAACCAAACCCAATGATATGCTGCCGTCTGCTCTAGGCATGAGCCTCTGTGCACACAAGGACAGACACTGCATTTTCACAGAGCCAGGAAGGACTGGTTCACTATAAACCTGCCCTGCCTATCACTTTATTCCCACATAGGAAGGGCAGGAGCTGTCGGAGGCATTCCTCCATGTGAGCAGGGCTTTGCGTCTTTGATCCAGACTTCGTCCCCAGGGGATGTGAGGAAGGAGTTGACCATTGAAACCCTCTGGTGCAGGCAGTTCAGCCCCTGCCTTGGTTGGGGCTGGCTGCTCAGCAAGGCTGGTGTCTTCCTTCAGAACCAACTGAAGCCTGCAGAACTATGGACACAGCTCCAGTAACCTCACCTCCCAAGCCGCTGCTCTAATAATCCTCTCTGCTCAGTCTTAGTGACTAAAGTGAACCACAGCCAAGAAAAAAAACCAGAAAGATTACCCTCCAGCACCTGCTCCCACTGTAAAGATTATCACAGCAGGTGACACTGGATGATGTCCTTTGCGTGTCTCCATCAAAGCATCCTGAGCCACCTCCTTAGCAACCCACCAGAAGACATCTCTCCCTTTCTGCCTGCCCCTTTCCCAGGTAATTTCAGCTCAGCACCCGGAGGCTCTGAGCAGATGGAGGGCAGTCCACAAGTGTCAGTACTTGCACATCTCCAGCACACATGGCTGCTCTCCAAATAGCATTGTCTCTTGATTGTCCAAGGGGGAGGAGGAGTGGGCAGTATGGGTTGGATGATGCGGAGCTCAGAAGATAGACAACAGCTCCAAAACACTTCAAAACAGATTGTTTTTCCTGCTCATTGTTCCTTGTACTTTTCCTGTGTAAGTACAGGATCTGCCTCACCTCACAACATATAAAGGCTCTGTTTTGCTGCAATTACATCCACAATCAATAGTAACTGATGCAAGAGGATGATATTTTACTGGAGAATGAAAATGTTTCTTTCCAGAAAAAGAGATCTTCCTCATAGCTGTTTACACAGGAAAGCAGGAAAAGTAGAGAAGGTCCAGAGAAATTCTGGAGAGACTTAGAACTTTCATGGAAAGCTCAGCAACAGAAATGCAACCCTCTCATAGATGGAGATCTTCTGTTTGACCTCACTTTCTGGACATGAAATCTCTCCCACTCTTCCCATTTTTTTTGTCTTTCTTTTGGCATCACCTTGGATATCAAGCTTAGTTCAATGGCCAAAAATTTGCCTCCGAGTGCTGTAGCAGTGCCATGAGGGCCGGTTCTGTGACTAGCTGCAAAGCTTCAGAAGCAGCCTTTGTAAGAAGAAGGATGCTCTGGAGTGAGGGAGGTGGCCGTCATCTTAATACTGAGGAGCATGATTTAAGAGGGGAGGTTTGAGTGTGTAAGTCACGTGTGCCACTGGGGCTCTAGGGACAGGTTTTCTGTCTTCAGCCACTGCACAGATGTGCAATTTCCTGTAGCAGTGTTAATGAAGTTCTGCCATGCCTCAGGCTGTGACCGAGCACATGTGTTCCAGTTGTGTTAGCAGAAGGCCAAGTGCCCTGGGCCCCTTCAAGGAGGGGTGGCAACTGTCTTTTAGTCTTCTGCGGTGCAGAAAAATGCTGTAACTGCCCCAAAATTTCCATGGCATGAGCCAACTCCTCTCTCGAGATCTTCTCATGAGCATTCTCCCATTGCTTAAGCAGAGATTTGGTGAACAAATTACTGCAGTCACAAATGGTTTTTCTATAATGGAACGTGGCATTAAACTAAACACCGGAGATGAAGACAAACAAAACAAAAAAATCTGGGAATAATCCTTAGCTTGCAGTGAATTTTGCAAAACATTGTTGAAATTAGGTTTTACTGGAACAAAAATGTATTTATCACATCTGTCAACACTGGAAAATTATGTTTAAATTAGGACTTTATTTTAAACCCTGAAGATGACCCAGAAGTGATATAATATTTATAAATAGCTTAACATACACAGTATAAAAATACATTTAGCCTCATACTATTGAGTCAATATTGAGTCAACAATATTCTTGCCATTGTCATATATGAGGGGAAATTAGTTTTACCTTCCTTGCCAACAAAACAGAGAAAAAGAATTAAAACTATGGAGAGGAGAGCAATAGCAGCCCACAGGACAGATCATGTTGTGAAAAGGGGCACGAGAAAGCAGTGCCCACCAGAACGGGCCACCCTGATGCTGAAGGTTGTGTAGAAGCAAGCCAGCACCAAAGCTTCTGATCCCTGCCACTGTGCACCAGCTTTGAAGCTACAGTCTGCTCAGATGCTGATCCCTGCCCTGAGCCAGTCTGCTGGGATGCACTGTGGATGGGTGGCTCTTTTCAATGTCTTCACTCTGTTGTTCTTGGCCATGGCTTTGACTGGAATGCAGACTGCAGGCAAATTCTTGTGCCAGCTCAACTTCAAAGTAAGAAATGCTCTGTGAGTGCAATACAACACACTGTGCAGGTTCCTCTGACAAGCCTGAGTAATGCAGTGTGTAAATTCAGCCTAACACCATCCACTCTGCTGTCTTATATGGCCAGGAACACCCATGGAGCCACCAGCACCGACATCATCCCCAAGTACTTGCTCAGCCCTCATTGTGCATCCTGGAGGCTCAGGCACTGAGCTCAGCTACTGAGTGGTACCAGGATGTTTCGGGGTGTGAAGATCTTAAGCATCCCACCTGCTGGCTCCATCAGGATATATGCTGGGGATGGAAGCAGTGGGCAGCAGTGGATCATGGATGCATCTAGATGGGATGCTGGCTGGCTGCACACAGAGCTATTGCTGGAGTAGCAGGGAGCCAAGCAGGAGATCATGAATAATACTGTGAATCCACTCAGAGAGAAGAGATGGTGGGAGGACATTGGTAGCAGGAGGCTCTCAGTGGCCGGGAGCCATGTGGTGACATGGGGAGATAAGGCTCATGATGGATGGACCTCAGAAGGTTTGAAGGCTTTTGTTCTTCTTGGGTAAGCAGTCAAATATTCACACAGATAAGCTTCAGAAATGCATCTGATCAGAAACTCTTTGTATGTAAAAATGCAGGGCTGGAAATAGCACAAGATATTTCCTCTGGCACTTCATCGTTCAAGGGCTTTCCTTCACCAGCACCAGCATGCTCGGACCCACCCATGCAAGTAACTGCGGGTCAGAGCACAGTGTGCTTGGGCACTCTGTGCTTTGTCATGGTGGTCCAGGGCTGTAGGAAGCTCTGAAGGGACCAGTAGGTATCCTGAAACTTTAAATTGCAGTGCTTGAGAGGAACACTTTTGGAGAGTGCATCATTTCCTTGGAAATTAATTATAACATGCTCTACCCCCGCGAGTTTCCTTGTACCATAAGTTGTTTAAACAGTTTCTCATTACACATTTCCCATTCAGATGAAAAACAAACCAGAAGGCCTGAGGCATCAAGGCGGGTGGGAAAATGGAAATCCTGCTCTGAGCATTGGAGCAGGCACGGAGCAGCTCCCAACTTGGGACCCAAGAAGGTTTGGGGTAGGCAGGGGTAGGTAGGAGCAGTGAGGCTTGTGTCTCCATAGGAAGTTTTTGGGTGACCTAAATGCATTTTGAGTTCACCATTAACCAACCAGTCAGTTATGTGGGGATCCTGTTGGAGCATGCCTAGTCTTGGGATGCTGCAAGGAGGACCAGATCCCAGCCCCAAGGGTAGTGCAGCAGAGGGCTTTCAGGGAGACCTTCACCCATCTGTGTTCAGGGCTCATAGCTTCCCTGTGTTCCTCCCCAAGCTTCCTGGGTTGCTATTTATATCTTTGCCCTAATGAGTCCTCCATCCTCCCCCAAGTGTTAACTTCTTCCTTGCTAAGCAGTGCTTGCAGTTTACATTAGAAAGTTGTTTATGTTATATAGTTTTGTGATAGTTTCCTCCTACACCCCCCTCCCTTCCTTCCCCAATAAAATCAAAACGGCATGCTTGGCAAAGCCCATGAATAAAGGTGGGGGGCTGAAAACCCAAACACTTTTTGGTGAACCCAGTAGGAAATAACGTCTCTCCTGAGGAACACTAAAGACTGAGCTCATAATAGTAGGAAATAAGTGTCCACCCTAAGCGACGAATTGCCTACTTACAGCTACCTAGTGTAAAATACAGATGTCATGCAGCAAGCCATGAGACCTCATGGGATGTAGAGGTGTCTTCCTCACTAGTTGGAATGGATGGTAGCAAACCCATTTGTGTGCAAGGCTCTGTGTACTAAAAGTTGTATCAGGTTTGCAGGGAAATGAGAGAAAAATTAAAAGGCAACAGTGTTTTGAACTCACCTAAATGGGTGAACAGCAGCAGAAGGCAATACAAACCCATTATCCTGACTGCTCCCTGCAGAGGAAAAACATGCACACAAAATCCTATTCATTATTCTCTTTCTTATTTAATGCTAAGTAAGTCATTGAACTTTACTACTTGATCTATCCATTTTCTTTAATAGTAGTGCTGCAGGAAATCTTTTGCTCCTCAAAGGGGGTTTCAAGTTTCTCACTGATATCATACAAAAAATACTTGGAATGCATGAGTAAAAAATAACTGCATTTCAAAGGGAGGTTGAGCCACGCCAATAATGATAATTTTTCTCTTCTGAGATGCAGCACCAAAGAGTGGAGGTCAGAAGGAATTCAGAGCGCCACTGTTCTCCTTCCAGGGACTTTATCTGGAGACAGGCGCAGTGACAGACCCCGCATTATCTGCTCCTGGTGTTAATGGCATGCATTTGACAACCTCAACAGTTTAATTTATAAAGTGTCTCATAACATAAAGGCAAAGAAATCCATACCATGCAAAAGCGTGAACGCATTCAGTGCAATTAAAAAGTATCTCATCGATGCCCAGCATGCTCTGCAATGTTACCTTCTTTATTATGGTGATACACAGATGTTCCTAAAAGGCACCTGAGATGTTCTAGAGTGATGAAAGCATTATATAATGAGATATATTAATGGAAACAATCCAGCCGTGACATTATTCCAGGCTTTTTTTTTATCATTGCATTCCTTGCTCCTGCATGAGTGGAGTGCACAGAAATAAAAGCAGTGACGTTTCTTCCACCAGAAGACACGCATAATGTGAATTGCTCAAAGTCACTAACAGGGCCCATCAGTGTCAGAACACTGTGCAAACAGAGCTGCTCCTCCTGGGGAATTATTTATCTGCTGGCTGTGGCTTGGTGCCATGCCACCCCCTTGCAACTGAGGACAAGCTTAGTTCCCAACTACTGCTGCCACCAGCTACCTGAGCTGCACTTCCAACCCCCTTGGTCCAAGGCTCTGCCAAGGGCTGACGAGTCAGTCTCATGATCTTCCCTTGGATGTAACTACACCCTGAGAAGGCAAAATAACAGTTCAAAGGGTACTTGTATGGATCTCAGCTTCTGCAGCATCACCAGACACAAAGCTTGTGATCTCATCCAATAGATCGACATCAGGGCTGCAACCAAAACAGATTGTCTCAGCCTTGTCACTCTGCACCTTCCCATTTCCCTCGGGCCATTATCCGTGTTCTTGCAATCCATGCAGACCAGCTGAAATAAGCCTTTCCTGGAAGGCCTTGTTCTCCCCCCAGTGAGCCTGATGCTTGTGTGTCTCCAGAGGCTCTGCCAGCAGGGACATGCCATAGGGTTGGATTGGCACTGAAAACTGCAGATGTGCTCACCCAGCTCCCAGCTTGCTGGCAACCAACCAGCAGCAAAAAAGAAACAAAAGCTCTCGTGTGGATGCTCTTGGGATGATATGAAGCACTGTTACAATACCTGTTGTTATTGGCAATTACTGCATCTGCAGCTGTCTTACTCTGAATATTATGTTAAAGTTCCAAAAGGCCTGAATATTTTATGCAATCCTATTGGTCTCTGTGGTGCTGAGAACACTTTAATGCACTTTATTATCCTACCTCTTGTAAGCTACAGAGTGCTGCTATCAATCCTCCTGTTTGTGGTGACCATGGAAAAGAGTGAGGAGTGGCTGCAAGTGGACCTTGGTGTGGCCATCTTAGCTTCATGTGCTGCAGCCACCATCCTGGAGCCAGGTGGGCTGCCTGTCCTGTCCAACACCCGCTGTAAGGCTGGTCAGTGCCCTGTGTCAGCGTTTCTGGCTGCTCAGTTGGGTTACACATGATGTTCTAGCTTGGGCTGTAATCAGGTCTCCCTGCTACCCAGTTGTGAGGGCACTGCCTGCCAGGGAACTCATCCTATGTTACTTTCAATGGCGTAAGCGAGCTAATTGAGGCTTTATTTGAAGGCTCCCAAGCGAGTAGTTAGGGGAAGAGCAGACAAACATCACATCCCTCCTTGAAAGCTGGGCTCAGAGAGCAACCGGGACACTAAACAATGGTAGCTTTGTGGACGTCTCCCAATTTACCTGCTCCTGTCCAAGAGGAAGCACCCCTCCCTCCCCAGCACAATGGTTGGTTTGGTAATCCTGAGCAGGGGCGTAGGTTGGCACAGGTCTTTGTGTCACCGCGCTCGCCTTCCTGGAGCGGGGTTGGGGAAGAAGCGTCCAAGTTCCCACCTCCACCATGGGTAGAGCACCCCGCTGAATGTAGCAATGAGGGGAACCTGGAGGGAACAGCAGCCTCAAGCCCTCAGGCTGCATGGAGGAGACCAGCATGGAGCAGCATGGCATTGGAGAGGCACTGAGGAACTTCCAGGCAGAAAGTTGTTATCTACTCCCTGCTAAGAAAGTGTGCCGGGGGCTTCTCTGAATCTCTTGCTCTTAAGAAGTCCGGAAATTTTGACCACAAAGTACTCAAAAGTTTTACCACATTGCAAATTGTTTGTCAAGAGCTGCTCTGTTACGCCAGAAATATTTTATTGAAACCAGAGGGTATTCTGAAATCCCGCCTGAAGGAAACAACTGCCAGCCCCTTAAGGGGCCTTTAAAAATGGATTTTTTCTGCCTGCAATATTTATTCAATCAGCAGCTGCTGAGATTTTGAGCCCCATAGTGCCTCTTTGCTGTATTCCCTTAAATATACCTTTCACAGCTCTGTGCCAATGAGTTTAGGACCAATTACCAAAATCATTTTGGTGAGAAGTCTGAATAGCATGGCTTTGAGAGAGACATGAGGCAAGGCACATCATTGCCTGGAGGTGAAGAAGAGTGGCTGATGGCTGGAGCACAGAACCAGGAGAAAATCCCCATTTAATCTCATTAAGGGTAACAGGATTCGGCGTGTTACACAGGATCAGAGAGGAAAGGCACACCACCGTGCCCACAACACACCACTGCCTGCAGCAGCGGCAGAATCCAGGGTACACTTCTGCTTTCCCTTTCAGGTTACTGACCTCGAGGTCAGGGTATTTTCTATTTGTTTGGTGTGTTTGCAGCTGGCACTAACAGCATTGAGCACGGTGCCCATCAGGACGGGGCACAGCTCCTGTCTGGGCAGAGCCCTGCTGGGCGCCAAGGCAAAGCGAGCAGCCAGCAACATGAAGGAGCGTGCAGCCAGCTGCCAGCAAGACAAGATGGCGGTGGGCAGGGGAGGGAACGCATGCTTGCTGCAAGCTAAGGCCTGTTTACCGTTAATGAATCCGAACTCTCTTGTTTACTGTCCCTTGTTAGGACCACAGATGAGGCATGAGGCCAGGCCGGGGAGGACTCTGGGTCACAAAGCTCGGCGTGCAGCGATGGCCTCGGCAGGAGGGCAGCTGCTGGGGGAGATGCAGCCTCCACTGGTTTGACAGGCATGTCTGCTGGGGGCTGCTCAAAAAGTGTCAAAATCGTTTAGGAGTGCCTGGGGCACGTGTCAGCTGCCAGGCAGCAAGTGGCACCTCTTAGATCATGTTTCTGCAGCGTGTCAGCCTGATGTCCCCCTATCAGAAGTTGTGAGACTTTCCCAGAGGAAGGCAGCACCTCCAGTATGGTTCCAAAGCCCCCAATTTTGCCATTTACAAACAGGTTTGCTTGCCATCACCACCTCTCTCATCCTTTTCCCATCCTGTGGCTTTTCCCAGCCCAGTCTGCCAGCCCCTGGCGAGGGCGAACCGCCTGCTGCGGCTGTTCCTACCAAGTGGGCAGGCAAACAAAAAGCGTATTGATTCCTTCCGTGAGCCCATGATTACAAATAGTGTTGATCTTACATTACGTGCGGCTGTTTACCCAGAGAGGAGGACTCCTTGCTTCCTCCCCGGGCGTTGAGGAATTTGGCAGGCTGTGAAAGCAAGTCAGTGGTGCATAGGGGAATGCTCCTCGGGGAGAGCGTGCTGAGCGCGATCCCAGGAGATCGCATTAGCGCTCCTGACACGATCAAACAGAAAGTTCCAGCTGAACAAAGGGTTTTGAGGACTCAGGCTGAAATATTAGGAAGGTGTGTGCGTCTCGGTGAATTTGCTTCACTTCCCTCGTTGATGGGGCTGTAGCAGAACTATTTTTAGGTATAATCCTTCAAACAGAACATGACTTCTCCTTTCTGATTAGCACAAAGCTGGCTGCTAGTCAAAGGATAATTATTTCCCAACACATCACCTAACACACACCGACAAACAAAACACTTATTATTCAGCTATCCAGCGTTAACTGTTGGTTAGCGGTTAACATTTTCTTGACAGCTTTGAATGGGACTAATTGCTCCAGCTTCATTAACAGAGGTCATTTACTGCTGGAAACAATACTTTTGTGGAGATAGTCTCTCCAAAAAGATTAGATTATCAGGTCAAATTCTGCTGCCAGTGGCAGTGATGCCTGACCGCATTTGGCCTCAAGAAAGCCTGCTCCTTTAGTTCATAGCTGCACAGTTTCCAGCCCTGCAATTGATATATTACATAAAGGAAGTTAAGTGCACTCCTCTAGACAGGAAATTACAATAAATGAGGAAAGCGCGCGGCACAAGGAAGGTTTGCAAAATAGCCATTTAAAAGTTATTAATAAAAGTCAACTTCAGATAGGGTTTAGCAAAGAAAAAAATAACAAGCTGCTGAAAAAGTTGTCCCTTTACTTGAAAACACATGCTTACTCAGAAGGGAAAGCAACTGCTCACAGAAGCAGCAGAGCGTGCTGCATCACAAGCCAACAGCTGATGCTGTCAAATCCTGTATGTACTGTGGGTGCTGCTCAGATCATAATTTTAAGCCACATTTTTTGGGCACTGTTTCATTGGTTCGTCAGTTATTGCTTGGTGTGAATCTACAATCAGTTGACGAATGGAGTCACAGTTTTGAAGTGCAGTGAGTTTTCAAGCAGCACTTCAGTACATTCAGACTTTGGAAACATCCATCTACACTTTTCCTCAGTTCCCTGCAGACAGCCAGAAGTAAAACCGGGCTTCCTACCTGACATTCCCACCCAGGCACCCGGAGGGCTGCAGACTGCTGCTCCATCCTGCTGCGCAAATGCTGCCAGAAAGCCACCGGCACCTTTGAAGATCCAGCCCTGACATGCACACGTCTCAGGCACTCATAACAAATGATTTGGGCCCTGGTAGACACCCGCCGCCTTCCCAGCAGGGATTTGTTTTGCCTTTCTCCATTCCTTGCAGGCCTGTGCTCTTGGTGGTGACTTCTTTGCACACATACACGTGCAGCCATGTGCTGCCACCTGTACTTTCTGACACAGCTCCAATTGATAATCAACATCTGGCTTTCTTCAAAAAACCCAACACACTGAGCTTTTGACTCATTTTCTCCAAATCATTTCAGGAATCCTGTTAGTCTTTGTGGGCTTGCTCCTTCTCCAGCCATGAAGCACAGCCTGTCCCAAGCACAGTCCGTGTCCTGGGGTCAACAACAGCTTCCCATGCTCATGCACATGGCCAGACAAGCGTCCCTCCGTGCTTACAGGGTCACCGTGCCACCCTTTTGGTATCCCCTCATGACAGACCCCCATCTGCTACCAGTTGAGTCCTCTTCACTGCCTATTACCACTCCAGCTTGCAGGCTCCAGGCTTTCCCAGCGGGTCCTTGACTGGCCAGACCTCATTGGGAACACCTCCTGACCGCTGTGCTCATGCAGCTGGTCCTACTGTGGTCAATGAGCAGCACTCGCCTTGCCTTTATCCTCCTTACTGCTGTGATGCTCTCCCAAGGGATGACCCAACACAGCTATTCAGCAGAATGAGCTGAGTAAGTTCTGGCCCTAAATTTCCCACCTACAGACCCCTCTGACCCAACACACTCATTGCTTGCTGAAGTCTGAGTACATATGTGCTGGGGCCAGATCCTGCCCTGTCAAACCCAGTGATGGGGTTAAAGGGTTAGTGCTGCTGGCACCAGGCAGTGCTGCCATGCCCTCCCATCCCATCCTGCCCCATCCTATTCCATCTCCAATGCAAGCAGCCACCACTTTTCTATGCCACTTTCCCCTGCACCTGCAGCGCCCTGCTGATTTTGCTGGAATCACAGACAGAACCAGGTCTGCAGGGTGAAAAACCAACGTGCCTTGTGGTAGCAGAGCAGAACTTGCCCAGCACCTGACCTGCTACTGCAGTGTCTTAAAGACCCTTCCCCACTGTTATCAAGGGAGAAACCACTAACTGCAGCTCACAGTCAGACTCCAGCTAAATCAGCTCAGAAGGATTATTTCTCCCTAGTGCTGCTATTTTGTTCTTGCACTAAATATACAACTTCCCTTCTTTTACTCTTCAAAATACATCACTAGATATTGCTAAAGACAAATTCTTTAACTTAAAAAAACGCAACAAATGATTTCCAAAACAAACTGTTGGCTGCTCTCCTACAGATCTCACCTTGGGAAGCACTCTTCCTAGAAGCTGATTTCTAACTTAACTCTCCTTCGGAGTCTAATAAAGCTAAAAACGGCTTCACTTTCATTCCGCACTGACGTGAGCTGTCCTACGCTGCCTTTTTGTTGCTCTGCCTGCAGTAGTGCACTCTGCATTCATTGCAGTAATGAAACATTGATACAGCGTACCTTCACAGAGCACTGAGAGCGGGCAACCTTCTGCACCAACAACCCAGACACACACCCCCCTTGCTCACAGAGCCCTGAGTGTTGCAGTCCCCTGACTCTCTGCCTCTAACAAAGCATGAATACAACCCCAAACGGCACGGTTACAGAAAGCGAGCGTCCTCATTATCAGGCTGGAAACACCTTGTTGTTAGCACTGGTTCTAAGGGAAGTCGGCAGACTTTGGTGCAACAGGAACGCAAGCCAGTTGGGTTTCAAACACGGTTTTACAATCCCGCGTCAGGCAAAGCCATTAGATAAGTTCTGCTGGTAATCTGAGCCATCTCTGGGGAAAAACAACACTGCTCTTCCCTTTATAGGCAGGTATTGTTTCGAAACCTATAGAGACACGCTTGCTTGTGCTGCAATGGCATTTATTGCACATCGACTAATTACTTACACAGTAGTAAATTGCACCAGAGTATAAATAGGTTATAAAACACACACAGAGGAGAATGGAAACGACACACAAGTGCTAAAATAACAGCAGATTCACGCGGGCACTTGGAAATAAAAATAATAGAAGTCCCTTCAGATATTTTAATTTATAATACGGATGTATTTACAGTACCTTCATAAAATAATATAAAAAGTCACTCTCTCAATAAACCCATAACAGATCAGACAAAAACAGAGATCACTTTCAGGCTTGGTGTTGTTTAAACCTCCATTTCATTTTTAATTTGTGTGTGTGTGGACATGTGCAAGTAGCATCTTCAAATAACTTTACAATCCTTAATACTGTGCAAAAAACAGCTTTGTCGCCGTTTCCCAAAAATGTGCAGTAAAATCTTGTTGTTGCCAGGATGTTTTTTTCCCTCTCCATCTGTAATTACAACGAACAAGCTGCAGAAGGCTCATTAACTCCCCCCTCTCCCTTTCCCCTAAAATACTCCTAACTGTAGGCAAATATGCTGTTTAATATAAACACGGCCCATTTATTCCCCTGTACAATATGCACAGTTTGAGGTAGAAGTTTCCCAGCCTGACCGCTATTGTCTGGCCAAAGAGATAAGCACAACAACTCACTGGTTGCTGATGCAGAGGGGAAGAAAAAAACAAAACAAAACAAAACAAAAAGCAGAAGAGTTTGGGTTGTTCGGGGTTTGGTTTTTTTCCCTTTAAAAACAGATCTGTGTTCCTCATTCTTAACTTTCTGCTCAGCAGAAGAGGGGAGCACAGCAACCACGGGTTTCGGACAGCTCTCGCATTTTGGCAGCTGAAGTGCAGAGCACCTGCAGCTCCAACCTCAGTTGGAGGTCAGCTGCTTTGCCGTGTGCGTGCAGGACCACTGCCAGAGCCCTCGGGGTCACGACTTGGGCTACTGCTGCCCTCGGGGTGCAGCCCCAGCCACTGCCCAGCCTCATGGAATCATAGCATCACAGGACTGCTCCTGCTGCTCCAGCAGCTACTGGCAGCGTCCAGGGAAAACTCACCCATGCGATGGGACACAGCTAAGCCTCCTTCCGACCCAAATATAACCTGGTTAGCTTTGGGACAGGCTGTTTATTTGCTCCATTCTCCGCTCAGTGGGCTTCCTGTTTGCTTTAGGTTCAGATGAGGTATGTCGGATACAATTCACCTGCTTTTATTCATCAGTAAACACGGGCTCTCTCCCCGCTCGTCCCTTGCCTGTGTCCCCCAGCTGTGGCCGGCCCCACAAACCCACCCCCCTATACCTTGGACTCCGAGTGGGACGTTTTGCTATGTCTCTCCTCCAGGCTGGACTCACTGCCGCCCCGCGTGCCCCCGTTGCAGTCGGACCACGTCCCCCCTGGGCTGTGCTCAGGGGAGCCCAGGGTGCTGATGAAGCCCCCGGGCAGCGGGGCGGGTTGGCCGCCGGCGTGCAGCCGCCTGTCGGCTTTGCGGGGAAAGCAGAGCAGCCTCTTGAAGGCCTTACGGAAGTCCGGGCTGCGGCAGTAGATGATGGGGTTGAAAGCGGAGTTGGCGTAGCCCAACCAGTTGAAGAAAACGAAGAGCCAGTCCGGCACCAGGTCTCTGTTGAAGACGTTGACAATGTTCACCAAGAAGAAAGGGAGCCAGCAGAGGGTGAACACCCCCATGATGATACCCAATGTCTTCAGAGCTTTGTGTTCCCTCATGGCCATGACACGGGATGTCTTCCTCTTGCTGGCGCGGCCGTTGCCGAGGATGGGCTGGTGGTGGGGGAGCGGGGGTGGCTGCGGCTGCTCCTGGCTGCCATAGAACCGGCCCTCGCAGCGGTCGATCTTCCTGATCTGCTCCTTGGCCTCCCGGTACACCCGCAGGTACACGAAGATCATGATGAGGAGGGGGATGTAGAAGGAGATGATGGATGAGGCGATGGCGTAAGCCCGATTGGTGACGAAGTCGCAGCAGCCCGGGTCCTGGTAGCACTTGAGCGCCTGAGGGTCCTCGTCCCGCCACCAGTGCATCATGATGGGCAGGAAAGACACCAGGGCGGAGATGGCCCAGACGGTGCAGATGATGCCCTTGGCCCGAGCCCTGGTCATCAGGCTCTGGTAGCGGAAAGGCGAGGTGATGGCCAGGTAGCGGTCGATGGCGATGACGCACAAGGTCTCGATGCTGGCCGTCACGCAGAGCACGTCCAGCGATGTCCAGCACTCACAGAGGAAGGAGCCCCACAGCCAGGTGCCCCGCACCACCAGCGTGGCCCCGAAAGGCACCACCAGCAGCCCCATCACCAGGTCGGCGCAGGCCAGCGAAGTGATGAAGAGGTTGGTGAGCGTCTGCAGCCGCTGCGTGCGCCCGATGGCCGCGATCACCAGCACGTTGCCGGCCACGATGAGCAGCACCACCAGGGCCATCAGCAGGCTCATGCCCGCCTCCCACTGCTGCGACAGCAGCTCGGCGGACACCTGACGGCTCCCGGTCGGCGCCGCCGTCTCCCCGCCACCTCCGGAGCGGTTGTGGGGGCCGCAGTCGGGCGGCAGCCACCCATCGCCCATGGCTGCGGGGCGCTCCGGCCGCGCCGCGCCGCGGGCAGGCAGGAAGGCGGCGCCGCCGCCGCTGCCGCCGCCGCCCCGGGATCCGCATGGCCCCGCGCCGCGCCGCCGGCCCGCCCCGCCCCGCCCCGCCCCGCCCCGCAGCCAATCGGCGCCGAGGGGCGTGGCTTCCCGCCCGCTGCCCGCCGCTCCCCGTGCCGGTCGGGTCGCGCGTAGCGTTTGCCCGCCGTGCGCGGGGCTCCTTTGCTCGGCGTCCCGTGGACCGAAGCGCAGCCCTCCTCGGTGGGCTGAGCGCAGCGCTCCCCAGAACAACAGGAGACCTTGTGCTGGAGCACCGCGGCTGGGGGTATTTGCCCAGGACCGGCAGCTGTAACACCGATGTAAAAAAATGCATCTGAAAGCAGTTTAGGACAGTGGAGATTTAGGACGGAACGCTTTTTTTTCCCTCTCCGTCTAGCTGGAATTTCTAAAGCAACGATGAGCTCTGCAGTGTTTCTGCACCCCAGCGCTGAGAAGCTTGGGTGGATTTTGTGAATATGTATACTCTGTTTTAGCACAAAATCAGACAGATTGTAAACTGTTAAGGTCTTGCACTCTATTCCCAAGCTCGCACAGGCAGTGGGAAGCAGTGTGAGAGAACCATGCAGCTGTTCGGAGTGTTAATCCTGGAGCATCATCCGTCATCTGCTCAGATCCCTTATTGCTGCAGTATCCTTATATAGTTAAACACCAAAACACAACAAGTGCCTGCTCTCTGCTATCACACTGTCTTATCAGATAGCCACCTGAAGATCCCATCCCATCCTACAGGCAGACAAGCTTCAGGGCTGGAGGAGTAAAGCGAATTGCCAGTGAGGATGCCACGAAGCAGAAGCAGCCTAATGTAGCCTTGCTTCCCAGCATCTCTGTTGGTTCAACGAGTGTCAATGTGGAACGCCAGATTGGAGCAGGAGCCAGAATGTCTTTGGGAAACAATGCAACTCCAAAGGGAAAAATAAGCAAATTTATGATTTCTGTACAGAACATCCCTCTGGCCCTTACTGCCAGTCTGCAGCCAAATACTGACTGTAGACTTAACCCCTTATCAGAGCATTACTTTTGCACATCTCCCTGAAGTCAAATTTTCCTCGCTTTTTTGAATTTCACACTGCTCCTTAGCATGATTTTAACACAGACCTTTGTTTGCGTGTTACTTAAGGATGTCAGCGCAGGAGAGGGACTTCAAAAAACTGAAATGAATTGTTTCTACTTGCTCTCCAGATCACGGTTTTTAATGAACACCTAATTTATTTTTCCCTTGGAAGTCATTAAAAAAAAAAGCACTCAAAGCACTGGTAGTAATTAGGACAGCTCAGTTTGATGTTGCAAAGAGTGTGGCCTGTGTGGCTGGTGGGTGAGGGAGGAGCTGGCTGAGGGCTGGGGAGAGCTAGAGGATGATGGGGTTGGCAAAGGAGCAGAGTGAAGAGACCATTTCAGCTTGTTGAAGACACAATCTCTTAATGTAGCTGGAGGAAGAGAAAATTGTTAGTGAAGGAGAGGAACGGATGAATAGAAGGAGGTTTAATGAGTGGTAATATGATGAAAGGGCAAAAATGATAAAAAATGACTGAAAGGATGTCAGCTCCATTAGGTTGCCTGGAGTTTTACCACTCTTACCATTTAGGCCCTTATGGTTAGATTTGATAAAGCTCAAACTCTCAGTTTTGGATCAGACAGCATCTTCCTTGTCCTACCTTGGTCCGGTCACACCCTCGCTGCAATTGAATTATAGCACCATCATTAATAACATGATATCAGCTTAAATATCAGCTGTTTGTTCTTTTAAGGCGTTAAGCAAAGCCCACAGAAATGCCTGGAAGGACTCCCATTGATCTCAGTGAGTTGCACGTTACTGTCCTTCCTCCCTCTCTGGTGAACCATGTAAAGGCAAAGGAAGAATGCATTTGCTGTCCCGTTTTTCTTCTCTCTATCCTCCTAAATCCCTTTGTAAACTTAACATACATCAGAGAAACCGTTTTGTATTGGTTATCCAGACAGTTCCCCTAAAACCTGAGCTGAAGACAGGCAATAGAGACACAGCCGCACAAGCCGTCACATGAAGCAATCAGGCTTCGCCCGCGCTGCTCCGTCCCAGGAAGAAGCTGTCGTTTGGCTGCATTCACATTGGACATTTGTTATTGGAGGAACAGAGACACGATGGAACACTGCCATGAGATCCATGTCTCTTGTTTTTAAAATAAACATCTTGGCTTTGACTTGACGTTTATTTTCCATAAATGCCTCAGCTTTAATTTGGCATTTCTGTGGCAGCAGGAGACTGTTTTCCTGTGACAACATGCAATTCCATTGGCATTATCTCTTGATTACATGTGACAGTGCTCTAAGCACAGTATAGAACTGCTTTTAGTTGAACAATGACAGAAAAATGTAATCCAAGTGGATTTAATACCAGTATAGGACGTACTTTCCAGCCCCATTCCATTGCTGTGACACCATGGGGACATGAGGTACATGTGTGGCAGGGAGAATTGGGTTAGTGAGAGCACACTGGGATGCCTTGGGGGATCCTGTGGATCCTTGGTGGGCCCATGTTGGTCAGCGTGTACAGCACTGAGCTTACCAGTGTTTTGAAGAGATCTGAACTAGTCTGAACACACGCAACTATGGTGAGAGCCCACTGCAGTAATCCAGCCTTGCCGAGCACTTACAAGAATGCTGAGTCATTAATTATCTCCAGGTGATTAAAGATGGTCTGCGATTCTCTGTCTTTCTCCCATACATACTTTGAACAAAAAGTTGCAGAGGAACAGCCAAAATGATGGCCTTATCTCCTGAAATCTCTGCTCACTGATCAGACTGCCTGAAAAGGCTGTTTGCCTGCTGAGGTCAGCTCTGCTCAGTCCTCACAGAATGGACCCACGACCCTTTTTCCCAGTGCTCCTCGTAGATGCAAATTGTGAATACTATATATTTTTTTTTGTAGGATTGAGGACAGGTTTCTATTTTTCTCATATTTAAGAAGGGTTTTGACCTTTTTTGTAATCCTATCCACAACTTAAAAGAAATGTAGAGTTCTGGACTAATGTCTCATTAGGTGCATGAAGGCAGGGGCTGTTACTACTTTGGAGTTACACCTCTTTCACAGGGTAGATTTAGATTTGTAAAAGCAAAAGATGTTTGGACTGGGAGTAAAACTTGAGGCTCATGCTGGACTGTATGTATTTGTCATAAATAAGCCTAATTGAAAAGGAGTCGTACCAATTTAGGATGCTGAAGAGCGGGCTCCTTGCCTATCTGGCTGATAGTTTCTGCCTTTCCCTCCTCCAGCCCCCCTCCGCACACCTCAAAGGAGGTCCTTAGCTCAGCCTGTTAGTATCTCACTCTGGAGAAGTTCTTTTTTCACCTATCGCAGTGACACTTTGGCATTTCCATGATTCCTGCTGTTGTTGAATGAGCCCTTCATTGGTGTACCAGTTCTGGTACAAGAACAAGCCAGAATTGGTGTTTATGGAAGGAATTTTTAATTTTGCTACTGATAAAATTTTCATAAAGTTAATCCTTCTCTTATTTACAACCTACACTAGCATTAATTGGAAGCAACTGTAGTCCTTAATCCAGAGTATAACTAAGAATTGTCTTTAACTGCTTCATTTTCCTAGTCTCTCTCTGTATTTATGTATATTCTTCTGATGCACAGACTCCAACACTGAGACAGTGACACTGTGAGAACAGCCTGGCTAAAGGTGCCTCCTTTTTAAGCATCAGAAGTTCTTTTGGGAGTGATAGCGAAACATTTTACAGCAGTTCAGAAAACTGGTGATGGCCAGAGGCTTTGTTCATAGGTGGAGAATGTGGTTGAGAGATCAGAGCGGAGGAGTGATGTCTGGGAGTCCTCTGAGATTTCCATCCAGTCTATTCCTGCTTCAACACATGCTGGCTACATATATTGAGGTTGGATATTAGGAAAATTTTCTTCTCAGAAAGAGTGGTGAGGCATTGGCGCAGGCTGCCCAGGGAGGTGGGGGAGTCACTGTCCCTGGAGACGTTCCAGAACTGTGGAGATGTGGCACTGAGACACATGGCTAATGGACATGGTGGGGATGGACTGGGGTTGAACTAGATGATCTTTGAGGTCTTTTCCAACGTTCTATGGTTCTGTAAGGAGATAATTTACTTCCACATATCCAAGCTTACCCACTTGTGGAATGAAAGATAGATGCTTTAGGAAATATCATCTCACATTGTCATTGGAACATGAAGCGAATCCTTATAAGCACCTGTTGAGGTGTGGATGTGAGGTGGAATGGAAAGGTATGATCATGATTTCAGTGCACAGTGTTCAATGTTGGTGAAACGTGTGCACTAAGAAAACTATTCCTTCCTTTTCTAGTCATGGAGGACTCCACCATGCAAACTAGTGGCTGGGACATGCAAAAAGATGGTGTGAGGTGGAACCAGAGTTTTCAGATGTTTGGAAAATCTGTATGCATTCCAGATAGCAGAAGACTGAACTTAGCAGCACGGCTCAGAGTGACTTTGAAGTTGGACAGCCCCATGTTGCTGATGAATGTCTCTAGATGTAGGACCAACGCTTCAGATCCTGTAGGGAAATGGATTAGGGCTCCCACTGGGAGAAAATATACTCTGGAATATTTTTTTAAGCAAAAAAAGTCAATTGCAGTTCATGCTAACTTAAGGCAGTGTCCTGGGAAAGAGCTCTGAATAGCTGAGACTATGTTATAACATTTGAAAAACGGTTATTCCCTTTTAGTGACATTGAGAGTGCATTTTGAAGCTTCTGGGGGATGCTGAGTTGCAGATTTTATTTTTCAAACAGTAATTGCTCCCTGTTAGCATCCATTTGTAGTTCTGTGCATCCTCTCAGCAAGCCCTCAAGAACATATCGACTTGCCCTGTCACATGCTCAAGTGGATGCTATCTTTACTTCTCCTTGCGCAGATCAAAGCTGTTTTAAAGCAGTGAGGGATGTACCCCTCCAAAAAGCGTGGGGACTCCAACTGCTTTTATTTGGTGCAGGTAATCACAGGATTAGCTGAAAGAGAAAGAAACAGTAGGATGCATCGATGTGAGAGGGCCGGCGTGCGGAGCTATGTAAGGTTGATGTTATGTTACATCGGGCAACCCAAAAGCTGAAAAATCAATGTATGGAAACCTATGGAACAACTTTAATCTTATTCTGTGTTGTTTTTTTCCTAACTCATTGCTTTGGACCACTAATAAATGTGTTAGATACCCAGTTCTGGAAACTCCTATGTAAGTTTAGACATCATTAATATTAATCTTAGATACAGTCAATGCACGGCATAGAATGAAAAATCCTGCAGGCTACTTGTCACAGAATACACTGCTGGCTGGTTCCTACCTCAGATGTGGGCAGGGTACCCTGTGCCCAAGTGATGCAGGGCCCTGGTGCCTTGTGGACTGCTGGAGTCCTCCAGCAGATGGGAGAGAATTGTTGGCATCCTGGCACACCCACTTTTGATTGTTGTGTGCAGGGGCTGCCCTAAGGACAGCAGCAGGCAGATGTTAGGTGTAAATGAAACTTCTGAAATTCAGTTTCTGAGGGATGCAGAGCAGTCATGGGATGCAGGCTTCTCCAGGTTGGATTTCAGTGTGCAGCATCCCTGAGAGTCAAATATAGGTGCTGTGTTTTAAGGCATTTGAACCAGTGCCATTCCCTCCATTCCCTCCATTCCCATGTTTTGCTTGTTGCTCACCAGTTTCCACAAATTAGTTTATTGTGTTGCTACCAAACACGTACAGGAGAAGACTTGTGCTGTTATTTCCCTTATCTTTGTTTAAAAAGCCATAAAATTAAAATGGCAGCTGCCAACTTCGTATCCAACCAGACAAGATACACAAGTGATAATGAAATGAATGTGAAGTGAGGAGAAGGACTTGCATAGTTCAGCATCATTTTATAGTCATTAAAACGCAGCTGTAATACAGGCACTTTGTCTCTGTCTGGCCCATGCAGACTCATGTAAACTTGGAGTGATGTTTACTTTTGTGAAGAGGTCTGGCATTATTCCTTCAGGGATTAAGTGAAAAATTAAAGCCTCACGCTGCCAAGTCTGTTCAGCTAAGTTCTACTCATTGAAGCAAGGGTTGGACTCTTTGCTAGAGCCCCAGGACTGGTCATGTTTTTCATGAGAGCTGTGACAGGGCCCTCTATGTGTCTTCAGCCTCCCTGCCCATAGCAGTGACCAGGTAAACCACCAGATTTTCAGAAAGCACTAAAATTCCATTATCCACGTGTTGGCCCAAAGCTGAAAGATGAGACGTCTCAGAGTTTCAGCTCAATCAACTAATAAGAGCGTAATAAAGTCTTTGTTCACGGGGATACAGAGTCAAAAATTAGCTGTTAAAGCATCACTGACAAATCAGTTTGTCAAAATGTTCTTTTGAAATGGCCATAAAAATAGACAGAATATTTCCGAAAGCACATTGTTGATGCTGCTCTGAGAAAAGGGTCAGAGCCAATGATGAAAATAATGCTCCTGCCTCTTTTAACCTCTCTTCTCATTGGCTTGAGACACCTCTGCTGACCATTTCTAGGTAGCCTTATTCTGTTGGTTTGGCTTATATTGTTTGTCACATGTGAACATTTTTCTTCTAGAGTCATAAAATCATGCTGAGATAGTGAAAATTATTTCACTGTTCACTAGTTTGATTGTTTATTTGGAATAGCAAATTATATTATGATAATTAGGCTCTGCAGGTAATAGCATGCTTCTGATGGCAAATCTTCTGTTTGGGTGATACCCATTGGGAGGCATCTCTTCAGTCTGCATCCAACAGCACATACTTGGCCTGGTATATTGAAGTCCTCAGCATTTCTGTTTCCTGGAGATAAAGTGGATAAATATGTGCACCTTCTGAATATTTGGCCAAAATTTAAAGCTATAAAACTAATCATTTTGGTAAAGTGATAGTGATCTTAAGGCACAGCTATAGGTAGAAATAGAGCTAAAGCTCTCCTAGGTCTGGCTTTGGACTCAGTGTTTCTCTTTTCCTCATAACTTGCCCCAAAGTCTCTTTTGAGCCAAATTACAGTGAAGTGTTTAAAATTCTGCATTGTGTTGCCATTGGAATATGACTGCTATGAGATTGGATCTGATTTTCTCTCCTTGTGATGGGCTCCATAAAATCCTGAGCAGCAGAGCATGACCCTGATGTCAGCCCTGTGCTGGCAGCTCCTTTCCATTCCTACACCATTCCACCTTTCCTGACAAAGTGATGTCATCACCAAGGACTTCAAGGCTTCTCTACACCCCTCCCAGACCTGCTCTTCCTCAGCAGTACTTACATCCAGCCACAGCCCCAACAAGGTGATTTTAAGGTCTTGAAACTGGAGGGATGGCGGAGGAGAGGTTCTCATCCCAAATTGGCAGGTAGTGAAGTGTCTATAGCCTCTGGCATGATTAAACTATTAATGAACAACCACCCTGAAAATTACAAAGCCTTCTTGTCAAATTCCTCCAGCTGAAATTAGTTTAAGTTGAGTTATGAAAGAGGAAGAAACAACATCCAGCGTTATTGTTAGTAACCTCCTCAACACAACGCCTCTTCATGGAGACATCCCGAGTAGCACAAAATGCATTTCTCTAGAGATGGCATTCTCTTTGACAGCAGAGAGCTGCAGTTGCCTCCTTAACCAGTCTAGTTTTGTTCAGCCTGATGAAACATTCTGGAGTCATTTCTGAATTCTATCTCCATTTTCATTGTAAGGATCTAATTTTAAAGTCAGATTAACTAGACCTCCCATTTCTTCTTCTTAAATCACTAAGAGATTTAATAATCTTCAGATTCCTCACTGTGGCTTAAAGCTACATTCATTTATGATCAAGTGACATAAGTGACACCCACAAGTAATTCTTGGTGCACCTGCTGTTTGTATACAGTGCCTTTTGGCAATAAGGGAGATTAATCTCTTTTGTTTGTAAGGTTTGTTAGCTATTATGCTTAATGCATATAACTCCCTCACATCTGAGCAGCAGAAACTTACATCTGCCAATAATATTGTAAGGTGTTTGTAACAATGCCATAATTGCATCTAATTAATATCCTCTCTGTCCTCACAGGGTTTTTGTGAAGCTGAGTAGCTGTGAACCACTCTGTAATCCTCATCTGAATGGGCTTCTATAGTCTGAACAATATTACTACTTTACATAGCAGCACCGGTATTGAAAGTCCTCTGTTCTAGCTGTTCTTGAGAGTAACCACATGCTGCTCATCACAGCCTCAGAATCTGAAATTGCTAAGTTCACAGTTAGCTTGGGTGTTCTCACTCAGTAAACACCTTGTTCCTTATGATTTATTCTACTTTTTATTCTGATGTCTATCCAGAAATGAGTTTTTGGTTCCTTTTTGCACATCAATAATTCATAATGATTCATGGAGTTTGTGTATGCGAACATCTCTCAGGCCACAGGCACTCTGTAATTTCATTACCTTTCTAATTGTTTTGTGTATTTGCTGCTCTTCACACACTGCCTATAGAACTCAAGGGTCTCTGCAAACTCTATCAGATGGAATTGCTTTGTTCTCCAGCTGATGGGGCTCAGACCCAGGGGAGGCATTTTTGGAAGGCGCAGGAAGACTTCTGACATAAACATCTGGGTACCTTCCTATTTCCCAGGTCTCTGCAGCTCCCATTCACCTGGTTCTGAAATCACATATTCATTATCATGTAGTATTCAATAAATGTTTAGATGCTGTACTAAGGAACATGGCTTAGTGAGGAAATACTGATAGAAGGTAGACAGTTGGACTGGAAGATCTTGGAGGTCTTTTCCAACTTTGGTGATTCTATGACTATATTTGGAGAACAGGTGACATTGCTTGCTCAATTTTATTTCAGTTGCTAGTGTAGGTTATATTGCAGTGGAAGTCAGCAGTTCAAGTAAGATAGGAGTAAAGCAAGCACCCTCCAACAGACTAAACCAAGTTAGGTAGCTTAGAGAGAAACCAAAGGGATGGGTAGCTTAAATAGCTTTCCCATTAGCACCCAGAAGGTACTATATGGTACGACTAAACACACAGCTTCAGCTGTGCCTGAATGCATTGGAATTACTAGGTCATGGCCTGAACCAGTGGTTAAGCACCAGGTGAGACAGCATAGCTAACCCAGGGAGCTCAGGTGCAAGCAATGCACTTGAGTAACCAGAAGCCAGGATCCACCCCTCCTCACCCTTCTTTAAGGGTTAGCAGCTGAGGGAGTAGTATTTCTCTAGATAGAGGCTGCACTTCTCTTGAGCTGCTGCTGGTTGTTGGAATGGTGAGCCACTTTTTCTTCTTTATTACTGCAATTGCTCTGCAATTGTTGTACCTCATTAGAAGGAACTGTCGTTGCCTCCTTTTTGCCATATGTTTGATTTGGAAAGGCCCTTAAGGGTTATTTAGCTTGATGTGTTGAATACTGCCTGCTGATTCCAAAAAAGTTTTCCTCTTTATATTTGCTTATGGTGCTTGTTGCTCTTGGTACTGTTTACTATACTGTGAAAAGGCTTTCCTGTGGGAGTACAGCTTAGAGAGTGATGACTCTGCTTTTCTCCAGGTAAAAAAGTCCAATCAGCCTTGCATGCTTTAAGGTCAGTGAGGAGTGGTAACCACAGAAACACAAGCAGGTTGTAAAATAAATGTAGGATGTTACTGTGCTGGCAATGTTTGTGTCCAGACTTGGGTGCCAACATCTGAAAATGTGAGCATAGCAGAATGATCCCAAAAGAAAATACTGAGAATGGCCAGGGTGCTGACACTGTGGCCCAAGTGGAAAGGCTGAAAGAAGTGGGTTTACTTACTACAAAGAGATTGCAAAGAGGCCATTGATGACACATAAAATCTTCTTGAAGAGAAGAATAAACTGTTCCCTATTGGATGCTGGAAAAGAAGGAATGGAAATACGTTGCAGGAAGAGAGATCTTGGTTGCAACAGTCGCTGCTGGATTCCATACTGGATTGCCTGGGAGTAAATTTGAGTACTTAAACAAGCTCTCCAGTTCGGGAACATTATTGAATGTTAGAGTTAAGGCTTCTATTACATGTAGTAAAGGATGTTGGTAATTCTGGTAATGCTTTCCATTGCTTTAATTAGTAAGGGAGCCCATTTTCCTGCTTTAGTCAATTCATGTCAGTGGCCAAAGTTAGGTGGATGGATCTGGGCCTCTATTACATATCATTACACCCAGGGGTCCTGTGTCACGGTCTCCAGTTTCTCGCTTTCATCATTGCTTTTCAGTTTACTTGCTGTGTTCAGCAGTGAGTCTTTGCTTTACGGAAGTTTGAACAGCCTTAGCATAACACACCCTTCCTGTTGTTCAAGAAGGTTAATGGTTTGTTTACTGCATCGAACTGTTTCATGAATTGTCTTTATATATACAAAT
Source organism: Lagopus muta (assembly GCF_023343835.1). Lineage (NCBI taxonomy): Eukaryota > Metazoa > Chordata > Aves > Galliformes > Phasianidae > Lagopus > Lagopus muta. The sequence continues at coordinate 58,110,441 of NC_064437.1, read as the reverse complement.
TTGATTTGGAAGGCTGTATCATCTAAATAATTTCTGTTTTAAAACAATTGATAAGGAATAATGTTTTACATGATGGATCGTATTCTAGTGTGTTAAAATATCGCATAAATGGAAATAGATTTTAGTCTATTTTTAAGGACACATTTAGTCAGTTTTTAAGGATAATTGCTACACATGAGCAAGTCTGGGGGGGGAAAAAATACACCATGGTAGTATCCTAATAGTCTGATGGCCTTACCAAATCAGGAGTTGTGGCATTTTAAAAGAATGTTTGTCTGTTGCCCCATCACTGTGGTAAGGCAATTCTGGGGAACTGTCTTATGCTAGTTAACAGCACTGTTTTGCAGCGGAGCAAAGATCTTCCTTCTAAAAGAACAATACTGGCCTGAAGCTCCTGTAACCGTGTGTATATATAGTAAATCTGAGGTCTGTTTTAAATGTGCTCTGTTGTTTGTGGTGGTGGTGTTTTCTTGGAGCCTTTGGGGCATGCTTGCTTTGTTTCTTATGCTGTATGCCCACAAAGAAGTAGAAGATAAGGGCATGATATGACATCGCTGGATCTGAGACTTCAAAAAAATAAGCACTTGAAATCTAAAATAATGCAGAAAAATTGAATTGAAAAAGCTGCTACAGCTTCTGTCTGGGTGGTGGGACTTGTCAGTGGTATAACAAGAGGCTTTGATGTGGGCGGCTGTATGCTGCAGCCAACAACAGGAAGGGCATTTCCATGGTCCTTCCTAATGGCAGGAATAAATGCTACTAGGATGAAGGCAAAGCAGGCTGAAGTCGTTAGCCTGGGAGGCATGATTTATTAATTCAGCTGTCTGTGATGCAGATATTTGTCTTTCTACCCATTGGCAAATTTTAACCAAAGTTGATAGAGGACAAGAGATCTTAAAGATGATGATTTTCAAGGTCTATTAGAGTGAAGCATTTGTTCCCTGATCTTTATCTCTTAGAGCAATTATCTTTACAAAGCAAGGTTTACTTTTTGTTTAATTGCCAGCTCAGTCAGGTCTACTTGTTACCTTATAATTGAGCCGCTGCTTTTTTTTTTTCTGCCAACTCTATAAACGCCAAAGCTCCTGGACTGAGCTGCTACTGCTGCTACGCTGCTGCAAAGGTATGAGCTGTATCAGAGCATAGCCTTTTCCTGCAGCTGCTTTGGCTCTGGAGAGGTGTTTGTGACAGTAAACTAATCACACATGACTTGGACGAGAGGCAGGCAGGGAGCAGATAAGGAGCTGTTTTTGCAGGGCCCGTTGTTTGTCCATGACTATGTTTTGGTGAATGAAATCATTGCAGCCCAGACAGCAGTGTGACTGCACAGGAAGGGAGCCTGGTTGTCCCTCAGTTACAACTCCCGCTTGGTTATATGCTCTCAGACTTGGCCAAATCACTTAAACCTTGTGTGACTTCTCTGACCAGTGAAGTTGTATGTGAGAGCCGTGGCCTGCTGTCTGGAAATAGTGAGCTGCTAAAATTCTGTATGCACCAGACAAATGGGAAACATGCTTTACTCTCATCTTAAAAGAGATGAGAAAAGACCTTCCCAGAGATTTCCTTACTTGCATGTTAGAGAAGGGAGAAATAGTAGTTTTTCTTTGCAGTGCTAATAAATGGGATGTTTTAAATTCAAGATTGTGGGGTTGTTTATTCTTTTGTTTTTGTTGTTCTTTCCCCTTAATACCAGGAAACTGGTGGTAAGAGCAAGTAAGACACAATATAGTTCAATGACAAAGATATACACCATCTCTTTTTGCTAGAGGAAACGTGAATAAATCAATAGTTTTCTAGCTCAGTTACCTACTTTTGACATTGTGGTGAGTGAAACTGAGATGGTCAATTTATGGGAGGTGCTTATAACACATCAGCTTTGCTTTCTCCCTCCAGAAGCCAGCCTTGTTTCCTAGGTCCTTCTTCAAAATGACACAGTGCCTTCTGATTTCTTCAAGTAAACACTGTGATCGTTGATAGTTGTCTGAAGTGTAGTGTGGTTGGTGACGCAAAGGGACATATCCTGAAGAATGGATTTGAATAAGACACCTTAGCATATCTTCGCCAGATAAAGAAGGAGGATTTCTTCAAGCAGAAAATCCTGCTAGTATTATCTAGTTGGCTGTGGAATAGTTTCAAAGAAGCAGCAGAAATCCCTATAATTATGAAGCAGAACAGAACTCAGACAAAAAGATATGGGCTATTCTTATTTTGTGAAATTCAACATAGCACAAGTTTTCTACTTTTCAGAGAAAGCCCTGAAATCACAGGAGGTTAGCTAAGATTTTTTTTTCTGGTTTTAAAAAAAAAAAAACCCTATGGAAAGGTTGATCCACTCAGTTTATTAAATATAGTAGCTGGCCTCCATAATCTTGATTGTTTGTCTTCCCTGTACTGCTCAAAAACATGATCTTCATCAATTACACAATGCTGGATATAGTTTTAAAACCTTGCTCAAGAACCTCATCCAAGACAGCCGAGCCAAGTAGATTTTGACTTGAAAACAAAGAAAACCCTCCTCTGACCTAAGAGGTCCGTTGCTATCAACTTTGCTTTGATCAGAATGAACCATCACCTGCTTCCTTAAGTTCAGAGGTGAATAGTTCATGGGCAGAGAAGAAAAGCTTTAAAAAAGAATCCTCCATCCGGGGAACTGTCCATTTGGAGACAGCTTGGTGTGTTGTTGGTGTTTCTCTGATTAACCAGGAAAACAGTTCAAAAGGGGAATCAGTGCAGAATTTTTTGTAGGCGCTGCTATCTTGCAGTAGCTGGCATCTAAGCTCATCATGTTGGGGTGGTTGGAGCATTTTGCCTTCGATTTCAACCTGCCCAGCCAGAAGGGAGAAAGAAGAGGTTACAAAGAAAACCTGGTTCAGCAGTGATGATGCAGTGGGCTTACATGAGATGTTGGACTTACTGTGTAGAGCCTCACAACGTGTGAAACACACTTGTGTTTCTCAGCACTGTTTCTGAGTTCTCCTCTCAGTTCTCCACCTCTTTTCCAGTCTTAACACATTAGAGTTGTATGGACTGATGTATAAACTTCTTGTACCTTTCCTTCCCATAGCCTTGCAGAAAAGTCAGTTTGCAGGTATCGGGTCTGGCTGTTACAGCTTCTCTTACCACTGGGAAAACACATACCTGCTTGATATTGAAGCCTAGGTGTATGATACTTCAATTCACCACTTTCATCCAAGGGCTTCTTCGGAAGCTCAGTAATCCATTCTGTGGGTGGGGCTATGTGTGGTGACACAATAACCTTCATACTACATTCTGTGGGCTATAGTTGAGCCTGTAGAATGGATTTTCTCTTTCGGTAGAGACTCTACTAATTTAGGAGGACTTTAGATTAGTCTGTGAGGACTAAGCTGGGCCATGGAAACTGCCCACACAGAGCCTTTTCTGTGACTTGGTTCTTCTATCTTGTGCCCACTAGAACACTAGTGTCCATCAGTACGAATAGGAAAATCTGAATCATTTTATTGATAACAAATAACTTGTTTCTGCTGTAATTAGGTTTTGAACACCATGCTGCTTTGCTCTCCAGCACAGTGAAATCTATCAAGTGTTTATTGCTTTCCTGGTTACCTTTCTCTCAAAGCATTAACCATAAAGAGCAAAACCCCTCTCTTTTTAACGTACTCATTGTCATGACAACAGATCTGTGCTTTGTTGTTTGCCATTTTATAGCCTCTAAAGCTGAGGAAACAACATTGCTGTAGTTCAGCTCCGTGAGCCCCAGTACCTTACATCTTTGTTCTGATCTGAGTTATTTCCAGAGCTTATGCCAGCTTCAGTTTCTAATGTCATTGCACTGATATATAGGGCTAATCCACCCATCCTCCTTTCACTTTGGATGCATAAACATGACTGTGTGTTTAGGCAATTTATCTTGTCTCAGCTGTCCTCTTGCTGCAAGATGCTACAGTTTTATGGACGAGGGAATCCTGTTTTCTGGGTAATTTGTTTCTCTGTCAACCTCAGTTTCTCCATCTGTAGCTGAGGAGGCAATTTTGGCCTACCTTACTGTGCTGTCTGAGCCAGAGATCACATTCCAATGGACAAAGATGTCTTCTGATAATGGGATCATAGCTAGTGCTATATTTTCTGGCTGCTCTCCCTCTGAGCGCTGAAGACCTCATCTAAATGATAGAAACAACTGTTAATAAATATGACAGTCCCAATGGCTTTTAGGTAGCACTTACAGCTTTTACAAGCTGACCACAAGATTTCACTGGGAAGTCAATACCTGGCTGGGAAACTTATGAAAATGGCAAATATTAATTTGCTTCTAATTGATTATGGTTACTCATCTTCTGCAAGAAGAGCCCACAGAGATATTTGAACCTCAACAGTGATTTATTTGAAGAGTACCTCAATTTCAATAACATTTGAGTTGGCGAAAAATTTCATGGAAAAAATTATTTAAAATACTTTAGAGACTACCTTGATCTTACAAAGTTTCCCAGGGCGACTACAGGGGTTTTACCTATGCTAACTGCCTGGAAATTTCCTCTCTCCCAGTTTTTCTCTTAATAGAACTAGTGCTTCTCTCAGTATTTGCAGTGCCGTAGCAAAATAGCACTTGAGCATGCCACCCTTGGTGATGTTAAGGTGTTTAAACATGTAACTGGAAGCTGAATTTTCCCTGAGAAAAGAATCTGAACTTCCTTCCAGGCAGATCACGGTAGTGGGAGAGTTTTCTACATTACCAGAACATAACATGAAGACTTATGTTACTAGATGGCTAATCAAAGGGACTGAAAAGCCTTTCCTCCCTTAACAAACGAGAAGTGCCACACAGTATCTGGCTGGTACATTAGCTGGAATTTCCTTTCTCCGGCCTGATCCACTGGGGGTTATAAATCAGTGACAGTGCTAATTTTTTAAATCTAAATCTTTAAAGTAAGCCTCAGGTGCTGGGCTCAGGAAGGATCCTGGAGCGCAAAATCAGTAGCCAGTCCCAGGGCTGCTCTCACTTACTCTCATAACCTCAAGGTGCTTTGGCTCTTCAGGGAGAAAGACTGCAGACAGGTGGGCCAGATCTCTTGCTATCCACATTCTCTGGCATTATCTATAAATGACAGCAGAATCTGGCTTAGTGTAGTTACCAGTGTTGAGACTTCCCAAGTTCCTACCTTGCTGGTGCATGACCTAATTTGTTCCCCTACCCCAGGCACTTGGATATCATCCTCACAAATCTGTCCAGCTCTGTCCCTCAGCCTGGTGAGAACGTTTGGGTGCCAAGACTTGTGGATCCTCCCTCTCTGCAACTGATGCCTCTTCTGCACGAAGAGAAAACAAAGTAGGTTAAGCTTTTAATTTAAAAATTTAAAAGATCTCAATTAAAAATTTTCTGCTTTCACAGTGAAAGTGGAAACACTTTTGGGTGTCTCCCTACTAAATACGAAGGACAAAACAATGCCCTGTAGGAATGGTACAGCTGTTAAACCCTTTGGCACATCTTGTTCAGCTCTCTTTCCTTAGAAGTCAGGCTGGGGTGATTTACACCAAGTGCTTCCCTCCTGTGTATGTGTATCATAGAGTCCTGTAGATGAAGAGGAAAAATGAAGGCATTCATAGCAAGCATGATGTGATAAACAGATACTCACATGTATAAATGACATCTACACTTCCTGAGAGGCACAGAACTAGTGGTTTCATCTGTTGCTTTTGCTTAAGCCCTGTGGCTGAACCAAGGGCTGTCCAGCTCTTCCCAAACTTAAGGGCTGTCAGTTGAGAGTTTGTTTCTTGTTTTAGTAGCCTGTGTTAATATCAAGGAATAGAAACAACTGTGGCCTGACTCAAAGCTAGTAGAGATGCCTAACGGAATTTAAATGTCCCCAGTAAATAAAGCTTCAGCAAAGTTGTATTAGGGCAGATTGGAGAAGCCCAGGATAGGGACAGGCTGGCTGAAGGCTTTCAGGCCTTTTGTTTTCCTGTTTTCACTCCTGTTCCAGTGTAGGTATTACAATTTTAGCATATGTACAAACCCCATTTGTGTGTGATCAGGAAAGAATACTCAGTAATGCGCTTTTGGATACTGTTGCAGGGAAATGAAGTGTTTCTTATGTGTGCAGATGCTTCTGGAAAAGGCAGATTAATACTCAAACATAAAGAAAATAACTTCCAAGCATTTCTATCCTTATCAGTACTGATCTTGATTTTGCTCTTAAAATAATTCAATGCCACTCTTTGCTATTACTCTGCCAAGGCTTTGTGCAATGCAAAGCATTTTTCTATCATGCACAGAGATTCTCTGTGAGAGCACAGACAATAACACCATCCATCTAGGCCATCAATCACTTCTCAAACATTCAATGAAGTGGTATTCTATTTGCTTCCTGACTGTTTTTACTCAAAGCAAGCAGACATTGAATGAAAATTTTCTTGAGGTCATGAAAACTGAGTCAGTGCAGCCCTGACTCCAAGCTCACTGCCATTAAGATAGATCTACCATAACTGCAGATGATGATATTAAGATGGCGTTCATTCCTGTTAAACAACACACTGTCCTTTCACTCTCCCTACCTCAATTTTACTTTCCCTCTTAGTAAAGCAGGCTCCATAGCGGGGACAAAGAACTGAGTTCCCCTATCAGGTTACTCTAATGCCCTATGGGCCTCCTTGCCAAGTGAAAGGAGAACCTGACTTGGAGTAAAAATGGTCAGAACTCTGCTGGTTTCTGTAGAGTCAGGATAATTTCTGCCAGCAGGAGTTTTCTTAGGACTCTCACGGAGAAAGAAATGAGAGGATTACAGGGGAAGCTGTACTGGTATTCATGGAAAAGGCTAATCTTGTGTGTGAATATGGTCATACTCTGGCTAAAGTAATTGCTGGCACTGGAGAATAGCAGAAGTTAGTCTGTCACTGAGACCAATCTGTCTTGGCTCATCTTGCACTGGTTATCATGAGATGTGGATGGGGGCAGCTCTGTGCTATCTGTCAGGGCTGGCTCACTTGTAATTGCGATGCTCTGAGGTAGCACTTGAGCCATCAGTGCAGGGAATATCATCCCAAGAGTGGTTCAGCCTTGTGTAAGAAGCAGCAATGAATTGAGGAAAGGATGAGGCAAAAGGTGTGTGGTGTCTGAGGACAAGTAAGCCCGAATCTGTGGCTTGTCTATGGTTTTTGGGAGGCCAGGAAGCTGACAAAGTTTGGAGACCTTGGAAGGACAAAATGTGAGAAGGGGATCTGTGGCGTGTGACATAGAAAGAGGGAAGGATAACTTCTTGTGTGGTGTTGCAGCTACCAGGAGGATTGCAGTAGTTGCTGGAGCAGAGCCCAGCTGAGGTCAGAAACACTTCTAGAGCACAAACAGGGATAGCTGCAGATCCAAGTGAAGCTGGCAACACAACAGTTTAGTAAATGCACTGAGAGACCCTAAATCCCACCAGTAGTCACAGACAGAGCCAGGAAGAAAAGCTTTTGAATGATTGATAGTTTTGTTTATTTAAAAAAAAAAATCTATTCAGCTCCCTATTCCACAAGTTTCTGGAACTCAATGCAAAGAAAACATTTTATTTCTGATTTGAGCATTGCACGGTGTTCTAACGTCTATCTTCTCCAATAAAGTGGAACGAAGAGCCATTTCCAACTGGAAATTGAATGTTCTGGCTGGAATTGCCAACGTAAAAAATTTCAGCTTTCACCATCTATTGTGGTTTGTTATTCATGGACAGTTAAGCAAAACGGAGATGAATTCCCCAAACATTTATGTTTCTGGCAGACCTCCTGACACTCTGCTGAGTCCATCATAAGGAGTTCCTCCTGTGCATTGCCTGCCAGGGCAGTTTGCTTAAGCCACCCCTCCCCAGCTGGCACTGGCTGCCCACGTTGCTATCTGTGGCTCAGTAGCAGCAGAAGCCAAGAGCCCTGCTGATGGAGCTGTGGCTGTAGATCTTCAGTAGCTAGTGCACCTCTCCTAGGAATTCAAGATGCCTTCAGTTTTCTTGGGTGGGATTCAACTCTCGGTGTCCTGTATTTGTTTTAGCATTTTTGTAGTGATCTGAATTTAAAAGCAGTGTCTTAGATAAGTTAACTAAAAGAACCTGATTCACTTTTTCACAGAAACATCACAGCACTTATAAGAATTTTATTAATTTGGATATTTGAGTGGTGGAAAGTATTTAGCCACTGTTAGCAGATGCTTGTGACTTGACAGATAGTAAAATTCCATAAAACTGTCTCCTTGCCTTGCTGAGGAAAAATGTCAGCTATTTATAACTATTAGCTACTTATCTATTATATGTTTGCTCTTTGTAGCTGTTTATAGCATCTTGTAGTGTACTTTGAGGACGCAGGACTGCGGCATCACAGGAGGGTTACCATGGTGTTTGCAGGGAACAGAACATGAGGAGCTAAATGTTGCTACTGTTTGCATTTTGCAATGCACACACATGCCCTCATGGTGCCAAATACTTGTCCAAAAGGAGGAGGCTCCCCTGGCATGCCTAGAGCAGCACCCATTTGTGTTTGCGGGACACTTGTCCTCTGTGGTTTATTTATTCAAATGCAGTAGGAAGTCAAAAGAGGGAGATCTAACCCACAGTGCTGCCTTACTGCTGTTTTCTATCTCTGACCATTTTGGGTAATAACACAGATAAACAGAATTCGCTGGAGTTTGGGTTTAAGCTCTGCGGACGTTCCTGGCCAGTGTTCCCACAGCTATTGCCAGACTGAACTTTGCCCCAAGCTCTGTTTGGCTTTTTCACCCATGGTGTGAAAGGTATTAATGATCTGATGATTTGCTCTGTGTCTAAGGTGCCATTGTTATTGTCATGCTTTGTAAGCGAAGGGCCAAATTCTTGGATATAGTCAAGATGCTTTGTGCGCAAATTGGGACACTGCAGAATCTTACCAAGGCTGTTACCATGTCACCTTGCTTTTGTTCCTGCTTAGCACAGACCTGTCCACCAGCACTGCTTTCCAGCTGTCAAAGCTGCTCCATCTTACCTTACCCTTCACTAATAATAAGCCAGGAATAATTCAGTTGATGAGTAAGCAGAGCAACACTGGCCATGCAGTTCTCTCATAGAGCAGAAACTATTTTTGCTCATGCACAGCTGGGAAATAATCTCTGCCCTGAAGTGACCTGCACAGGGTGGGAGTGTGGCTGCAGAGACCTCATGGAGAGAAGTAATCATGGCTTTGCACAGGAGATTCTAATCTATGTTCACTGGGCTCAGGAAGAAAGATATTGATATCTTTTTAATACTTACAGCAATAGCACTTAAGTTATATTTGTTATTCTTCTTTAAGGAAAGGACTGTAAGTCTGACTAACCCAAGTGATCAGGAATAGGCAACCTTACTCTGAAAGGTGCTGTGTATAAGCTTTCAGAGACTTGTGGGTTTTTTAATCTTGTGTGGAGTATGTTAATCTTCTGCTACTATTTAGAAAAAAACTTTTGTTAGCAACATTACCAAGAGATCAAAATGCTGATTCCATTCTCTTCTAAGGGCCACAGTGATATTAACCTGTTTTTGGTGCCCATTCAATTAGGGAGTTGGCTTTGTGTTCTTCCTGAACACTGGTCAGAGCTACCTATTAGTAAATTTTAGTTCACTGGAAAGCTCTTTCCATTTCAAAAGGTATTCATACAGCCTAGAAGAATAGGATCATGAGTGCTAGCTGGAGGCTGTGCATTACTGACACTGAATAAATTGCAGGAGTAACTTACTGATAAAGAGCCATTGTCAGTGAGCTATCTCACCTCCAGCTGTACTCTATGGTTTGACAGTGCTCTATGTAAGCATAAGTGTGTGGTTTTATTAATGATTATGTGGTTAGTGACACTTCCATTAGCACCAAATATCCAAGCCACACATTCCTCTTATGCTGTTTCTGATGCTGGTATCTTGAAGATTATTTTCATATAAATTAAGACTTTAATTTCTTTCAAGAACAACAATTATCCAAATCAATATTGTGTCTCCAGAAATTTTAGGTCTTTACAAAGAAGTGAATAAGTTTTAAAAGCAGGACTTGGTAGAGAAGCATGTTAGATAACCTCCTGGTCTTCCTACACAGAAGTCCTACACTTCTTGGCATAGTTGGCGTGTGTGCAGCCAACTATGTATCTTCCATTCATAGTGGAATGAACCAGTGTGCTCTTTGAAAGGCAGTGTCTCCTATCCCATTCTATTTATGAACATCCACAGATGCTGGTGAAAAGGAAAGTCTGTGTACCTTGTGCTGCCCCACAAGTTGAGAACAGCAGCTCAATGCAATCCTGCCAGTTTGCAGAGATGCTGTGAGCCAGAAACTGCATCTGTTCAGTTCCACCCTGGGGAACAGATGAGTATGAAGGCAGAGAGGGGAAACTTCTGGCCATTTATTTTTTGTTGACTCAAAAGAAGTGCCAGAGGAAAACAAATTTCCTAGAACTTGTGAGGATAGCCTGGTAAGAGGTGCAGGATTGATTCCAGGCCTGAGGATTCTGAGTTGTCGGAACCCTGCTGCAGTTAGTCTACAGAGCTAAATTCCGCTCTTGTGAGGCTGGAACAATCTGAACATAATTGATAAGCCTTAATTAGGACCTTTGTTGCCAATGTATCTTCTTCAAATTGGCCGAAGTCTGAGAGTACAGAAAGACAAAGCAAAGCGGGAAAGCCAATGAAGTAGCAGGAAGTCTCTGCTGGTCTTTACCTCTTCTCCTACAGCAAAACAATAAAGTTAATTGGCAGTTCTTCTTTTCATTAGCTCGTCATTAATTACTATATACACCTAATCCAGGCGTCTGTGGTATTGAGAGCTGGCTAACACACAGAGCTTGCTGTGCAGCGTTAAATGTCACAGGACGGTGATATGAAGCCACTTCAGTCCTTTCTGAATGTATCCCAATTAAAGCTTAGAAAAGAAGGTCGTGAATGCATGATAAAATACATGAGGAAAAAGTGTTTGTATTCACCCACTTACATCACGTGCATTCAACAGAGCAATTTGTTCTCACCCCGGGTTACCTGATATCCAAAGTATTTGTTTTCCTCTCATTTGCAGCATAGAGACACTCTTCTCTTTCATTCCCAGCGTTTAGTTCTGGTTGGCTTCACTTTGTCTTTAGTCACAGTAACACGTAAAAGGGTGTGTGGGCACACAGCTCAACCTTTTCAGTCTACAAAGCTCCTGACTGTTTGTCCACCAACTGCATTTACCACTGTGGATCTTGTGTTGGATGACTTCTGCTCTCAAAGCAACTTCAACATAAATTTTTTTGCACATTTCTGATGCATTTAGTACGTTCATTAGAGGCTGTAATTTTAGCTGAGGGTGGGAGTCAAACTCTGACCGGATTCACCTGTGGTTACACCAATCCTGCACAATCCCAAGATGTTAGAGGAAATATTGCATGCTATAAGGTCATCCAGATAATGAACCAGACAATAACTTTAAGCAATATCATCTTGTTGTTTGTGGATTTCTTTACACCTTTGTTTTATTGTTTGTTGTATTGTTTGTATTGTCTTACTGTTTGTAAACAGACATAATTAATGACTATGTTGACTACCATCCTGCAGCTTCCCTTGCTCAATGAACCCTTGCTGTTTATCAGTCCCTCTTGTGGATTTCATAGAATCATTAAGGTTGGAAAAATACCACTAATATCATTTAGATCAGCTATCTCCCTAAAATTGCCAATCTAGCCAAAGAAACTTGTCATGCTCTTAGCTGAATTGTTTTAAGATCTTTTTGGCATGAGCTGTGTGAGTGTGGTCATGCCCTCTTCCTAAATGTTGACAATAGACTGCAGGACTTCTGATATGTCTACCACTACCATGGTCGTCTTCCACCCTAGGGAAAGGATTCTTGTGGAAAGAACACATGATGTAACTTTGCTATAGATGCAATCTTTAATTATAGAAATGCTAGTTCATGGCTTGAAACAGTGATCGAGCACCTGGTGGAAGGCAGAGCCAACTCAAGGGAGCTCAAATGCATGCAAGGTGACAGGATCCACCCCTTCTGAGACCTCATTTAAGGGTTGGCAGTGGAGGTAAGGGTATCTTGTGGAGATCCCTGCATACCTGAGGCTTCCCAAGGGTAAGTAGATATTTTCTTTGTTGCCATGTACATGGCTGTTGTATTTGGGCTCATCCTCACTGTCTGCAGCCTAAGACTTTGCTACTTCACTATTATTGTTGTGCTTTGCACTGCTTTACAGCATTACAGCATCCTAATGCAAGCACAAAATAAATGTGAACTGCTGAAGTTATTCAAACTCCTGTAAATCATGATCCTTAAACATCTGATTTTCCTCTTGAAGCCTATGCAGTCAGACACCACCGATTAAGCAATACTCATAACAGGGGTTTGTGGTTTTTTTTTTTCTCCTGGATTTTGTGCCTTTCTTCAGTGCCTTGAGAATGGTATTCGATCCACACTGTTCAAAAGCCACTGTGTATGACCTGATGTCCATTTGTTAGGTTGCAAATGGTACTCATGTGGTGTGATCCATGCTTCCCCAGGCCCTGATAGAAATCCTGTGGATGAATAATGTCTGTGAGGTGTAGAAGTCATTCAGACAGAAAGACCGGAGCATCTCAAGGGCAGAAGAGGAACCACAAACCCCTGCCTACTCAGCTGTGAATTTATTCCTTTTAAGGTTGTGAATATTTTTACAACATTAATTTCTCTGCATTATGTCAGCCACCTTACTGGAAGCAGAAGTTTTCCCTAGTAAATTCTGTGCTATGGAAAGATTAGTGCTAAAGTCAGACTATGCTACTTAAGACTTCAGTTTAAAGAAACACACAAATACGTATATGTTACTTAATACAAACAAATCCCAGGAGCAAATATCCAAATCCTCCTGCTTTTTGCTATAAATCTTGGATAGTCTGAGGTACCAGAGTCTAAGTTACTTCAGATGAATACTAGACAGAGTAGGATTTGCTCAGTATTTCTTGTCTGAGATTTCTTCCTTTCTCTATCCTATTTGGTCTGTGGCTGATGAGAGAATTTTATATAGCAAATGGCAGAGCAGAAGAGAAATAGGTGTTATCAGAACAGCTCTAAAACTACTATCCCAATTCCTTCACCATCTCACTTATAATTCCTCGTATGGCAATAAAGGCACAGTTCTCCATCTACGGTTTTAAAAGGCAAGAACCTCTAACTAGATGGAAGAAAAATAATTTGTCAAGCAGGCTGTCAGACTAGTCAAGCCAAGCAGCTAGCTTAATCCTACCAGGGCACGTTCCCAGCTCTGAAGCAACACGGGTGATGTTGTATCTGCTGAGTTGATTGTGTTTTCTGGTTTGTCAGTCTGAGTTTAAGAAGGGAAAGAGTAGAAACTGAAGTTGGTAGCGGCTTGCTGCAAAGATCAATGCTAGATCTTAAGCATGAAGGGAAAAAAGATAAAATAATCACAAGTAAATACTATCTGTATTGCTCAAAATACTTGAAGTATTTTGAAGAAAACCTGCTCTCTGGTCTCATTAACTCTTAATAAAAAAAAAAAAGTACACTGGTACAGAGAACAGAAACACACCCTTAGAACTATAGGTGTTATACTTTAAGCATTGCTTTTGACTCCAGAATACAAAGAACCAGAGGCTGAAGCTTTCTGTGGTATGTAAGTGGCTGTTTGGTTTGAATCATAATGAAATTATCTGCTTATGGTCTTTCTGAGGGCTACAGCTGAGCTTGCTCCTTTAAAGTTTTGTGAATACATCTTTCCTCCAGGTGATTAGCTAGACTTTCTGTTATAAACCTGAGTACCTCCTAGTTATTCTTAATCACTGTCAGACAAGGAATAGCTCTTTCTCTTTCAAGGACAGTTAAGACATAGGGAATGACTTTACTGCTCCAGATGACTCTAGGAATACAGGTAGGGGGTGGGAATGGAGCCTACAGTTAATCATTCAGTTCTCTGATCTGTGCATTACTCCTTTTTTTTTGGGGGGGGGGGGGGGGGGGGAGGGGAGGGGGAATTTTTCTCATGATGCAGCTATGAAATCCATAAGCAGTTCACCACAAATCACCTAAATGACTTGTCTTGGAAGGAAAAGGCAGGATTCTTATCTCTGATGACTCTGCCCATGTATTTAGGTTGCTGTCTAGATCTTTTCAATGTATGTGCCTCAGCCTGTGATTCTATTTTCAGCAACCAGCTGTAATACTTGGGAAGTACTTTGCTTTTTAGCATTAGAAGCATGGAGAAAAGATCACATGGCAATTAACTGGCAGCTGGAAATTCAACATCTTCATGTTTGATGCAATTTCTTGCATGTTGCTGCAATGATTTAGATGTTGGAAAAGAGAATTCCTGAAGAATTACCTATTGCAAATAAGCATGTATAAAGTATTTCAGATGTTTCTCATGTGTGTGCAGTGCTGTATTTTCTGGATGAGGACAACATGTACAACTCCAAAGATGATCTGTGAGAAGAAACAGAACCAAAGAGCTCTAAAGTAACAGTGCAGAAAGCTTTGGAGGAAGAGAAAAGCACATATCAAAGCAATTGGCTTGGAACAGAGAGTCCCATGCTGAACAACTCTTATCTGCTTGACTGGCCCTGGGGATGTAATCATGCCATGGTTGTACTGACACAGGCAGTGAACAGAGTGATTTCTCATTCTTTCTCCTTTACTGGGGAGGGATGCCATGTAAAAATACGTTAAGGATAAGACTCTAGGCAGAAAAGAGCGGTTGTTCTAGATCAGACTCGAGGCTTTAATTTTTGAGGAAAGGTGGACTTCACAGTCACAGAATGGTTAGATATGGAAAGGAACCTCTGGAGATCCTCTTGTCCAAATCCCTGCTCGAGCAGATTCACCTAGAGTAAGTTGCCCAGGACCACAGGCACTTAATTCCTATGTGAATTGCTACTATGGGGATCCATGCTGGGAGGAGGATTTGCATCCTTTCTGACTTGAACTCTGTGGTCCGCTTGTGTACAAACTTCACAGAGATAACCGGATAGTCTAGATCAGAACAAACAACTATGACAGCATGAATGAATGAAGTTCTAGGCCGGGAAAGATAACACAAACCAGCACATAAAGTCAGTACCTTTGAATTTTCAGCACGTAAAGCAGAGCACGTTAAGCCTCAGATAATTTGCTAATTTGTTCTTATAAAAGCACACAGTACGTTTTACACTGCGTCAGTGAGCCTGGCATGTTCCATATGCAGCATCAAAGGGACATGAACTTGAACCTCAGCTGAAAGAGAAACCGTGTGAGATAGTGCCCTGAGATTAAACCATGTTTTGAAATCAAGTTCAGCGTCAGGCTTTTGTCCTCTGTGCAGCAAGTTATCGCTAGTTTTGCAAACAGAAAGAATATCATACATTTCTCAGAGTAAAATGGATCCCACAGGCTTAGAATCCAGCCAAAATCAGAACAATCTTGAGGTACATCTGGTTTATTTTAGTTGTATTTCTTGGGCTAGTGAAGTAATCACTGTTGCAGGGGGCAAAGGGACAATGTTTATTGAGGTTTGGGCAATTGGGCATCTATGATTTTAGTGTAGATGTACACATCTGTATGCTTATTGCCTACAAAAGGAAATTAGTATTTTTATTATTTGAAATGGTAGAAAATCTGAAGGGTCTGAAGAGCGATTATAGTTAAAATATTCTGAAAGGGATCAGTGTTGTTCATACCTGTCTTTAGTAATGGCAAACAGTCTACAGAGACTCAAAAACTTTGTTTCTGTAAGAGATGCAGTGGTACCTCTCCTCTCACCCAGGGAAAATGCAGTAACTCTGTCTTGTGAGATGGAGACATAGCAGGTCCCCAGAAATCTGTCTTGTGGTTAATGCAGGTATTAAAGACATTGATTCATAGAAGGTGTTAGAATCAAACACCATTCCTCCTTTTTATTTTCATTTAAAATGCTGCTGGGATGATGGTGGAAGTCAAAGTTGCTTTACCTTGTTACGTAGTCTGAAGAGCTCTGTACAAAAATTCAGGGAGGCAGAATCTCAGTGATCTCTGAAATGTTTTCATTAAGGATTTATTTTAAAGAGTGTTTCTTTGTTGCATTTGTGGATCCACATCTTTTTGGAGCTGGCTTTTTACTTTGACTTTTTCATGGGTTTATACAAGGACATCAGAGTTGCAAGAGTCTGATGAAAGGTGCAGCTCTCACCTCTGACTTCGAGCACTGAGTTCTTCTGAACTGAGATTCATGGCACAGTTCTCTCCATCACCATTATGCCAAACCATAAACTCTGACTGTGAAGAACTGACAAATATTTTTTTTATTTCAGCCCAACTACTGCCAACGGATGGGTGAACCTGTGGGTGGCTTCTGGGATGGGGGGAAGAAATCTGCAGTAAGAGCATTGGAAACCCCTGACAGCTAGCCTGAACCCAATCCTTCAAATCCCTGTGAAAACATTGCATGGTGTAAGATACAGGATGTTCCATCTCCCACAGACCACCTAAGGCAGATACTCATATCCGTGTGCTAGATGGGTGCAGATGAGGTGCTTCCTTGCATGCCTCAATTAATAGAAGATGAATATAGTTATAGTGTGGCACTGACAGGTGTGGTCACTTGTTTTGCACCTGTGAAGCAGGCTATGAAAGATCAGACACACCTCCTGGCACTGCTGTCAAAACAAAGGGGTCAAGCTGACTAACAGCTCAAGGTAAAATATTTTACTAAATTTGAACACACATGCTATTCAGTATTCTGTCTCCTTGCCTTCGTCTGTGTACAGAGGTATGACCAATATGCTTGGTGACTCATATCAAGAGACGAGAATAGCATCAATGAATTACTTGAGTGTTTACAGCAAGACTTGCCAGAGAAGTGCTTTGCTCACAGTTTTAGATAAGACTGACTGCAGTTTGTTATAGAAAGATCAATTGCTCTGAAACATGACTTTATCAAGCTTGTCTCAGCTGAAAGTTGCTATTTCCCTATCTTGTGCTAGCTGAACTTCCACACTGGTCTTATATTATTGCAAAACTGCCAGAAATCTCAGTGGGAGCAACAGATTCCAGTGAACTGTAACAGTGAGCAATCCATCTCTAACAGCATCCTGGAGGAGGGGGATAACATTGAGTAGATTATCAGGAAACTCTCTTACATGATAAAACTCTTCACTCATTCACAAAAATTGAAGAAACTAAAAAAGATCTGAAGAAAACAACTTATGTAATCTGTACTCAGGTTTTCACAGTTATATGTTTTTGTTTGTGGTTGTTTGTTTCCTTTTTCTGCATCCTAGCTTTATTACCAGAGCATTGCTACTACTCTCCAATGAAGATATAGCTGTGCCATTCATTTCCTTTACCTGGGTTGAGTTTCTGTTCTGCTTGGCCGCTACATGACACCTTTGAGGCCATAGCAATGCCTACTCATCTGTGAACCTCCAGTGAAACTTGTGGTTTCATAACTTAGCAACTTCAAACAAAGACTGGTATGAGATAGCTATTTTACCTCTAGCAAAGTAAATAGCAAATTTCTGAATGTTCTGTGACCTGGGTGACACAACCAGGTGGTGTAGAAAAAAATGGTCTCCTCCTGACAGCCTCTCCTTTCATTCTTTTATTTCCTGGTCCCATCTTCTTGTTTGCCCAACACTGGATCTGTTTGTTAAAACATTTTAGTTGGTAAATATCTTGGACCTTTTTTTTTTGTGCTGTTCTCATTGGCTCTTCTCTTTCTTTTGTGCATTACGTGTCTGGAAAGCTTTCCTTTAGCTCTGAAGTTTTCAAATGTCAGTAACTCACTCTGAGTGTCTTTGCAGTAAAATCACCTCAACTGAGCGAGTGGGAAGACCAAGACTGAGCTGGGAAAAAAACCTATCACTAATGTCTGTGAATCACATCAACCTAATTTGCATTTCAAGCCAACCTTGTGCAGCTAGCTGGTTCTTAATGAGATAGATACCAAAACAGTGCTGCATCTGTGTGCAGAGCCGCCCATCACAGGGCGCTGATCGCAGGGGATTAGCGTGAGCAGCTTTCATCTGCATTTTGAGGTAGTTGCCAAACTGAAAAAAGAAAAGTTGTTTGTAACTCAGAAGTTGTTCAGCAGCAAAGAGGCAGCGCTGCTGAACCTCAGAGCAGTTTTTGCCATGATGCCCTGTTCCTGTCCCTTCAGTAGCAGTGAGGCAAAGCGACTCTGGTTATATCAAAAAGAAGGCATTTGGTGGCCATGAAATCATTACATTTGGAAAACAAGATGTGCAGTGCCCAAAGTCAGTGCTGTCAGGACAGCAGTTTGGATGCCATCCTGCTTCCTTATGGTCAGCAATTGTTTTCCTCTGAGGCAGCAAATCAGTCTCTGGGAATGTGTTGAATTTACAGTTGCTTTTAATTGCCATCTGTCTGTTTTGCAGATTTCTTTATTGCTGGAGAGTCTGAAGGAAGAATGGGCATGAAAAGTGAATTGCTCCATCACCTCCTGTGAGCACTCCCCTGAGCGGGCAGGCTTACGGGCAGCTGAGTGTCACTCTTGTGACACCATGCTGAGCTGGGGCCGTTGGTGGAAGGCTTGTGTCTTCATGGCTGTTAATGCAGCACTCTTCCACTAACTGCGGTCAACCAATTTCCTTCCCCACTCTGAAGCCCACTGGGGGTGTGAGACACTGAATTTGCACAGCTGAGCCCTGGTGGCAAAGAGACATGCTATGTGATGGCAGGTTCTTGCTCTGAGATTGCACATGCACTGCTTGCAAAGGCTTTTGAAGAGAGAAAGGACAAATAAGTAGTGCCCAGCACTGTGATATAAATCTGTTTTTGCTTTTGAGTTAAAAGTAAAAGAGGTATAAAACAAGATAGCTGGAAAACTTCAGGAGAGCTGACTGAAGCATCAGGGAGTTGGCAACTGGATAAGATGATGTTCAGGGGAGATGTTGATTCTTTGCTAAAGAAGTGAAGCAAAAGAAGTGCTCGGCTCTGTGAGCCCTCCCTTTACAGACAGGGTATCAATAGTTTACTTGAGCAACTGTTAAAGTAGATGACAAATATAACACAAAGGAGAAATCACAACATACTAACTGATCTGCAGAATAAGTTGTTATTACTGCATATAAGCACAGGGTAAATCAGCGTGTGCACAGAATAATTTGCACTTAATTTTCACAGCACTGTGAAAACTATTCTAGAAAACTGTGAAAGAACTTCTATAAGACATATAAATGAACACTGGAAAATGTCAAGGGAATGGTGGTTTTAATAATAACTTCATATAGTATTTTATAGACTTTAATTGAAGGCTTTGCAAATATTATGTCCCTGTTCACTGCAGGGGAGTTGGACTTCAATGAACTTCAAGGGTCCCTTCCAATGCAAATGGTCCTATGACTCCATGATGTTTATGTGTGTGAACACTTAACTCCTTGGACGCCTAATATACAAGCATGTAGTGGGGCTCAGGAAATCAGAAGCTTTAATTTCTGGCATTACCATTGCAGGTGACAGTTGATTTTAGCATGGTAGGTTGATTATGGCCAAATCAATTTTAATGTGGATGATCCCATAATTAGTAGCTCATGTTTAGAATGAAGAATTATGGCCAGTATCCATTACTGTAGGACAGTAGACAGTTCTAAGATATTTTCCTGAGCGAAGAAATAAAATCACAGTGAGTTGAACGGTTGTTGGTTTCCTGAAAATATGGCTTTTTCCAAGAGAAACCAAAGAAGTCTCTTTTAACTGATTTCCTGAATGTGCTCACTTTCACTGTTTGGATCCCAGACAGCTCTGAACCAGACCACCAAGTAGCACAAAGTTTGGCAGGTGGCTGAGGTAAAACTAGACTCAAATTCAGATCTATACATCCATGAGTAGGTCCCACTTCTGCCATTTGTCAAACTCAAGCAATTTGAGAGCATACTAGTGCCAAAGCTCATGAAGTCCCATGATTTTCTCTAAAAGGCTTAAAAGGAACCAAGAATTTAAATGCAGCTTTATGCATGCAGACAAATCCAGGAGCAAACTGAGATTTCAAAAAGATATTCAGATTGATTCTGATTTCTGAATCCTTATGTTGATTTGCTTTGCAACTTGCTTTCTGGAATGAAGCAGAAAATGAGACAAAGCCTACCTCTTCCGATCTGAGACTCTCTTTGAAAATAAATGAGGATATAAATGGGGAGGTGGTCATGGGTTCATTGTGACATTAGTTTGTTCTGCCATACGACCTTCTGAAATATGTCTTCTTTATGCCCCGAATTTCTATTCAGCAGTAGAAATGTGAGGTGTTGTGTTAAATCAGCAGAGGTATCTGATATTTAATGGCAACTGCGGTGGGTGATATGGACAGTCCTGTCCAGCTCCCATTGAATCCATGGTACAGAGCAAAGCAGGTGGAGTGGGGCTGCTGTCCCTGCAGATCTCTAGCTGTGTCACAAAATAATCTGTCATTGCAAAAGGCTGTTTCTAAGTCACTGCTGGGACCTTAGAGACAAGCTGTTCCCAGCCCTGCTTTATATCTTTATATCCTGTCTGCAGCTTTAAAATTGAAGAAAAACAAGCCCTCTCCCCCCCTTTTTTTTTTCCCACATACATATTCTTAAGTTATTGCTTGGCTTAGATCAACACTATGTTACAGTGGAGGTATAATATTAGCACAGCATTAAATCATGGAGCTGAACCTACAGGAAACATTTCCAGCCTGCAGCCAGGCAGCACCTTGCTGAGCCCTGAGCCTGCAGGGCAGCTGGCGGCCCCTTGGCCAAGGGAGTGCAGGGGGCAGGGAGCTGATAAGCAAGAGGGAAGGCAACCTTTTATGTGGGTAGATTGTGATAGGACAAGGGGAATGGTTTTAAGCTAAAACAGGGGCAATTTAGATTAGATGTCAGGGACCAGGACCCCGAATTCTCCAGCTTCAGTTGCACAAACCTTCATCCTACAGAGGCTGTGTGGAAGCAGGGGGCCCCACAGACCCACGGCCATCCCTGTATGTCTGTGAGGGTGGGTTTTAGACTCTTGAACCAGTGCCTGACTGAGATGGCACTGGGTAGTCCATGCTTCTCAAATGTTGCTTCTTCGCAATATCAGGCCCTCCCCTCAGTGCTTCTGCCTAGCTAAGAGCTTGGGAGAAAGAACCTTCTCTGTTAGCTTTCTAGTTTGTTTTTTTTGCAAAACAAAAGGACATGAACAATTAGTTCAATTAAACTCTTTGGAAACACACTGAGTCACCAGAGAAGCGTTGGTAGGGAAGTATCACTTCAATCCAACAGGCACATGCTGTGAATACAAACTGCCAAACAGAAGTTTGAACTCCGTTTTAAGAGAAGATGCAGGGGGAGCATGAGAGGTGTCAGCTTCCACAGCCGGGTGGACAAAACTTTGGGTGGAATTGCACTGCCATGTAACACAGCTCTTGCTTTGTACTTCATCACCCACAGCCCAGGCACTGCGTGCTTTCTATTTCACCTCCCTCTCACTTATGCTTCTCTCTGAATCCCTTGATAAAAGACAGCAGATCTTTCAAGAGCCCATTACTTCTTTACTATGATTTCCTTTGCTCAGCCGTGGGACTGCTGTGAACAGTCATGGTGATGCTCGCTGGGAAGGAGGAGTGAGGAGGTTTGTCTCCTGGGATGCTCTGTGTCACTGTGCCTCTGTCCTCCAAACAAAAACAGAACAAAGAGATGGCAGAAAACTGGCCTAATTAACACGACTCTGTACAGCTCATCAGGGTGCTCAGATGTAAGGAACAGGAATGGGGAATAAGAGATGGCTTTTCAAAAGGATTTAGTTCAGCCTGAAAAGGTTTACAGGCATATCTAACAAATCTCCGGGTAATTAGGCCCGTTTCTGGCATACCAAAGCAAATTGTTTAAATCTTTTCCCCCTCAAAATCATATTATCTGGAATTCCCTCTTTGATACCAGAAGGACAAGACTCAGAAGCATAAAATCCTTTGTGCGTGAAGATGAAGGAGCTCTAATGGTCTTTTCTAGTAATTTCCATGAACTCCATTCTTTTCCTTGGGCAGGCTGTGACAGGACATTTCAAAGCACGTGCATCACCTCCTGCTGCGTATCCCCATAATTTCCTGGGGAAAGATGAGGCAGCAGCATCTCAGATGGACTCTTGGATGCAAAAGGACTCTCAGACCTGTGCTCTTCCCCTCTGCCTCCTCAAAGCCCTCTAATGTATTGTCATTTCCACTATTACTAGAGCAACGTTCCTGCCTATTGAAAATGAATGTATTTTCATCTAGTGCATACATGTGAAGCCAAGCCAAAATCAGTGAGAACTTGATTTTAATGCCATGCTGGAATGGTTTTATTCTCTGAGTCTGCTTGTCTTGAGACATGCTGCTGCCTTAGAGCAGAACTCCCACACGTTTTGGTTTATTACCAGAGCTCATATTTTATAGGCAATTCCTAATCTTAATGTTATTTTGTTACTCAGACAAATTTATCTAAATCTAAATTTTTTGCAAATACAGACTGTGCTGTCTGAGGATGAAGGCATCTGGGACTAGCTGAATAACACAACAGAAACAGCACGGTTTTTCTTTGCTTAGAAGTTTTAAGCCAGAAAATTCCTCAGCCTGCTTGAAAACTCAGAGACAGAAGTGAGCAAAACTGGATTTACAAAGCTCACCTCAACAGTCCCAATGCTTACGATAGAAAGTGCTGTAAATTATTAAAAAGAATAAAAAAAGAGACAACCCCTCATCTTTCTTTCTGACTGTCACATTTTATTCCTGCAGAGAAAACCTGCCAATTCTTTGTGATTTCAATATTTCTGAAAATGATTGTATCAACAGTATGCACCTTTATCCTACACGTTCAGCTTCTAAAATGTGACATGAGAGCATATGACTTCATTCTACCTTTGGCACGAGTGTTGGCTTCTGATTGTTTTTTCAGTTCACCTCCACTGATGATCCGTCCAAATAACTGTCAGAGCTCTTTCTCCACCAGTAATGCATAATTTAAATGTGTCATTCTTTTGTCCCTTAAAAAAGAATAAAAAATCCCATTCTAAATTGATTCACAAGGATGGAGCAAAAGGGGTTTTAAGAACAGATTTGAGTTGTTAGCATGCACCGTAAAACTATCAACAGCTGCCTTGGGGTCTAACAGGAATGCTGAAAACTATGTCAAAGCTTATACAAATATTTAAGTAGAAGGCTTTCCAATACAAATCTCAATAAAATGAAATCAAATGTGATGCAGAAAAAGAGAAGTAGATGACTGTTTCACATCTTCTTTCTATTTGTCTTTCTGTAAAATGTTCTCCAATGGATGCACAGACCTGTTTATGGCAAACTGAAGCAGAGCAACATTAGGCTTAATGCTTTCAAAGTGCCTCGCATGACGTTCTGCCAAGCCTTTAGGACCTATGGATCATTAGGTAGGAGCAATTGAACTAGATTCCCAAATATTCCCCCATGTTACCCACAGCTACATCTATCAGTTCCCCACACACCCCACTACAACATAATTGGCCCTGCAGTATCCCATTGCATGTCACGATTCAGTAGGGTGGAGAAGAGAGGTAGGACAGCTCAGGGCATCAGGCACTTGCACTGCAGTGAGCATTGCAAAGCACCCTGCTTCCTATCCTAAGCCTGAAGTTCACTCAGCAAGGTAAACCTGAAGTTAATGGGCTTGCAACTGCATGGCTGAGAGCTGGATCTAATGCTCGGTCTGTAATTTAGAGGGGATCACCCTGGCACCTTGCTATTTTCCACATTTGAGGTTGCTCTAAAGTGTGTTCTGAATCTTTAATGTACATCGCTGATTTATGGAAAAGGTACTGTCATTAAGGTAATTTTCTCCAGACAATTCTGTTCACCTGAAAGTTTTCATAACCATAGAAAGAATAGAAAGGAGAGGAAAAGGAAAAGGTGGAGTTTCCAGAAAAATGGGGACTTAACTTTACCCATCTCCTAATTGTGGTATTGAACTAAACTGTCAGCTTTTTCTTTTAGTCTTGTTCAACACTAAAGCTACCAAGCAGTGGTAGGTAGCAGTTATGGAGAGACTGTTATGTAGGAGATATGTAATGTCTTATAAAAATGCTAAAAATCTCTAAGACATATTTGTGTATGAACTGCTAAAAAGTGCCTATGGGATTATCAACACAAATAACAGTGCTTTGGGCTTTCAAACGTTCTGAGAACTACTGGTTAGTTTATATGAAAGTAAGTGTCCTTTTAATTTGCTTTCAGCTTCAGCTTTTGGTTTTCCATTTTTAAGTCTCTGTGCATTATCTGTGCTTTAACATTTTCTCTCTCACTTTCCCTGATGGGAATGTTGATGTGTAACGAGAGATTCTTTCTCATTTTCAAACTTTGGATTAACCAAATAAGAAAGGTACACAATGAAAAAGCTGTGAGAAGAGAAATATGTGCATCTGGTGATGCATGAGTCCTCCCACTGAAAACTCTTTTATAGATATGAGGTCAGAATAAAAATAACATGTAATAGAGAGTCTTGACTTTTAATGGAAGGAGAGGAGGAAGACCATATGAGTATTCTGCACTTCTAGGGCTTAGGTTGGTGCGTGATAATGTAGTAATGCTCAATTTAACCAATTGTATTTGGTCTAAAGTAGAGAGAGTGCTCTCCCTCCTTTCAAGCTCCACTTGTTGCTGGTGCATCCGCTTTGCTGGTGTGATTGGAGATGAGTCTTAGTCATACAATCCAGTCCCAAGTAGTTGCCATCCATGAAAGCAGTCAGGAAGGGCAGCTTCTTTCTCATGTGGACTCATCCGTTTTGTATGGATTCAAGTAATTTGTAAACCCTAAAAAAGAGCTCTTACAATGAGACATGGGCTGAAACGATGAGGATTAAGCACTGAATTCTGTTACATTCTTCCTTTTTGTGAGCAGGAAACTTTTCAAATGTGTGATGCTATGGGATTCAAACTCTGTAGCCACAGGAAAGTGTATGATGTCATTCTCCTTGGGGTTCATCAGGAACACAAGTAAGCCAGCAATAAGACACATACAGGAAGTGTCTATGGAAATGCAGCTGGTATTTGTGTGCCCTGCAGAACTTAAGGTCAGACCTTAAAGCAGAATTTAATAAAGCCATCTTTCCTCAGCCCAGATTCTCCTCCTTCAGAAAGCCACCTGAGCTTATTTTAACGTCTGATATGTTTTTCAGTTCAGGTGTTTTTGCTCATTTCTTCTTCCTTCACTCATATTGATGAAAATTTGGTAAGAAACCAAGGTAAGTTCAAGAAAAGAGAATGTCTATTGCTCTCAGTGCTGGAGAACCATGGCTTCTTTAGAACTGCTAGCAACATTGGGCCCAAATGCCAGAGAAAGGGCAATAATTTTAGAATTTCTAAGCACCTCTGGCAATCCTTGGCAGTCAGCATTGCTCTCTGTCAACTAAGGATAGAAAATAGGTGGCAGCTCTCAAGATGGTAACGGCCTGCAAATAAAGGACATAATATATCAAGTGCTACAAGCAAGCAGAGAAGAGCTTTTTAAAATTGAGGATGTAATCACTGTGAGTTCCAAATGAGAAAGAAAAGGGAACAAACTAACTGTACCAAAATTTCCCCAGTAATTCCAAACAGTGCAATATTAACTTTCAGGTGGAGTAACTCCAAAACCATTAAAAAAAAAAAAAAAAAGTGAAAATTAAATCCTCAAAACACATTGTTATTCAGTGTTTAAACTGAGATCTACCTGGGAAAACTAATTTCATAGGTCCTAGAATTACAGATCTCAGCAATGGAAATGAACTCAACGTCCCTGCGTTGCTCAGGCTCATATGCTCTTGTACCTGTCTTAATGGTTTGTTTTGCCTTCTTTGAGCAAAATGAATTTCCACATTAAGTTCATTTCTGTGCACCTCTGAAACAAAACAATCCACATTTAGAGGCGTGTTGCAATGGCAGTAAGCAATAAAGAAATGGGTTGGTTTAATACAAAATGTCTCTGGAGTCTAGAATATTTAAGAAAAATGGCTACGGTAGGGACGTGAGGAAGGTGGTGCTTTTCTGTGCTCCACTGGTGTAATGGAAAGTACATTTTAAGGCAGAAAAGAGGAACGAGGAATTTTAAAAAGGCACAGAGAGAAATAAAAAGCTAAGTAGTCATCAAGAAAATCTATAACTGAGCTGGCAAAGCGACATGCCAAGTTTCAGCTAAGGATTTTGAATTTCAGCTGACAGATTCATCTAATTTACTGCTTTGTTTTGGACATCAGGTTAAAACTCTTTAAAGAAAAGCTGGACCAATGCAGCTATGTCCTGAGTTTCCAAGCATGATGAGCTCTGCTTGGAGAAGGAACCGAGCACTTGACATTACTGTGCAAAACTTGGGCCCTTGGTTTTCCTTTTTTCTTATTATTTTTCTAAAAGGGTTATTAAATCACGTATGCTATCAAAAGGCAAGGATTTAAAAGCTTAAGATATGCTTTGGACAACAGTGAAATAAGGACTTGCAGCTAAGCTTGAAATTCAGACTGCTTACTCAGGTGGCAGTAAGTCCTGTCTTGGAAGGCAATTTGGATTGCTCATGCTCTAGGTGCACCCAACCCCAAAAGAACCTACCCACCACCTCCACCTCTGACTGCTGGAATGTTCAAGCCAAACTTTCTGCAGAGCTGAATGAGGGAAGGCTTTGTGAAAGTGAGTTTGCGACACAAGGTCAGATGCTAGCATCTGCTTAAAACTGACCTCTAAGTTAAAGACCCCATTACGTGATGAGCAGCAGTCATTATGAAAGTTTAGCTTGAACATTTAGCTCCTGATTGCCAGTATCAGTATCAGAGTTGTTTCCAGACCCCGAGAGTGGGAGAAACACTTCACATATGGACAACAATTTCCTGCTCTGCTCTGCCATAGATTGTGTGGCATATCTCAAGTGAAAATTAATATCCCGGGTTGCTACCTGCTCATTCTCTTGCAGTAGTCAATGTTTTCAGCTTCAAATGTCATGCTGGCACTATCGTGAGCTGCAGAACTATGCAGCTCCCAATGACCACTGCAGTTGGTCCAACTTCAGGAGCAGACTGCACAGACGAGTATAAATGGTCATCTATTCACATCTCCACGAACACGTTTTCTTGGTTTTATTAAATGACAAAAGCAAAACCAACTGAAATGTTTTGGGATCCTCTGGCATGACTGAGGTGCTCAACCCCAAGAACGTTAAGTAACGACCCAGCAAGTGATGCTGCAGCTGATGGCTCAGATGAGCTGGCAGAACAGCCTCAGGTCTGTATGCTGTGTTGCCCAGCCACAACTGTTAGATCGTTCTAATTCCCAAAATAGTCCAGAAAATCTGCTCTATCTTTCACCTTCCCAACATAAATACAAGTCATGAATGTGTTGGCTGGATTCAGCTTGTGTATCTTTGCTTTTTGCACATTCTTTCTGGTTTGAGATGGAGAAGTGCAGTCCTCTTAAGCACAGAACAGGCCCGGTCCTGGCAGCAGATAATAGATATTAACCACACCTGTAGATGAAAAGTGCTGTGTGAAAATGGCTGTTACTGTCTCTTCAGCACACTGCTTCAAATCAAATCTGGAAGGACATACAGGCACTTCTGCTCTTCTCTTTTCTCAGTATTTTAACCTTCCACAAAGTCAGCCTAAATGTGTAAGCTATAATGGTGTTTTCTTAGAGGGTGGCCATGTGACTACTGAGAATAGACCAAGGCCACTAATCTTGATCTTAACTAGGCATAAGGTAAGCAGCTCCTCCTTGCTTCCTACTTGGAAGTCTTCCAGCCAACGAAGGTTCTGGTTTCTCAGCTGAATGAGCATATTTATGTAACCCACCTGAAAATGCAATCTGTATAAATGAAACCTGCAATGTGCTATGAGTGCTTCAGTCCTCATCAGCATCACCTGATCTGCAAGAAATCATGTCTTTACAATTCATGCCTATAGGTATGTGTCTGCTACACGCTCTCCTGCAAACTTAGCTTGAGGTCTGTCTCAGAATTTTAATGAATGTTATGGTGAGGAAAGGGCTAAGGATTTGCAAATGTGATGGTTTAATCAACTTCAGAACCACATGCCCATATATATGTATATATATTCTTACAGTTTCAAGGTAATTCTTACACAGCCGGATGATTCATTTTGTTTCTTGGTCTGATGCATAATTTTAGCAGTGTTACTTATTAAGGAAAAAAAAAAGAGAGAAGGTTGAGCTTTAGATAGAAGCGATACGCAGTTTTGAGGCACTCACCGATGTCAGAGGAAGCAATGTCAAAAGAGACAGGGAAGCGAAAATCATTTTTGGATTCCGAGGTTGTGGCAGTGTTTTTTAACTATTTACGTTGTGCAAGGTCTCAGAAGCAGCAGCATTCTTCTTGCACATTCTTTTTAAAAGCAAACATGAAAACCCAACAGTCAAGTTGCTTACAGTTTCTCAGTTAGGCTTGGGTGAAAATTTTCCATCGCATTCAGATGACTTTGCTGCTGTTACTGCTGCCACTTTGGCACTGTGTGGTCTTGTTCCACAGACAGCTGGAAGCAAAGATCATAGAATGGAATCATAGAATCACAGAATGGCCTGGGTTGAAAAGGACAGCAATGATCGAGTTTCAAACCCTCTGCTATGTGCAGGATCACCAACCACCAGACCAGGCTGCCCAGAGCCACAGCCAGCCTGGCCTTGAAAAAGATCAGAGTGTGCTGCTCTGACTTAAGGTGTGGGAAGATTTTAATTTTTTTCCAAAGGCTTAAGTCATTCTATCACTAATCTAGTTTCCAAAGGGCTGCAAGGCTAGGAAATTGCACACAGAATGAAAAGACTTTGGGCATGATGATGAAAATACTCACAGATATCTGCATTACACCATTGTGGGGTCAAGGTAACCCCATGAGAAGTCAGTGCTGCTGCAAAGTTAACTTTAATGGCATACAAATACAAGCTGTACAGTTAATTTTAATGGAATACAAACATAAAGGGAGTTTGCAATGTGTTAACAGCCACAGATCTAAAGTCAGGCATGTCATCATTTCCACACTTGACCTGATGTGTCAAGGGCTCAAGGTTAAAGCTCCCTTCTGAGAGCTCTATTCCCATGACAGCGCTGTCAACACACACAAAAAGCTCCCGCTGTCGTCTTCACAGCTTCAGCAGGTTCAGGTGTGACACCAGAGCTCTCAGGAGAGCTGGGATGGTGATTCCAGCAGTCTGTGGCAGTTTGGAGCTCGCTGGAAGTTGTTTCATTACTGTCACTTCTCATTAATCTGAGCCCTCCAAGGATCCCCCACCAACTCCTGCACTACAGATATGAAAAGCTGCAGCCGTATCCGTTCTGGAGAATGTGGGCAGTGCAGTGTTTAAGCAGATTTAAGCAAATCACTGGTAATAAATCCTCCAGTATTTCTTTTGTATACAATTTGGTGTCTCCGTTTCCCATTTTTAGTGATACATTCTCTTCTGATTTATGTCTCGTACAGAAACAAAGCCTCTTAAACATAGGAGGAAACCCAACATTTCATAGCTGGTGCAGTTAAATTAAATACATTAAATATTGTTCTGCCCTTGGAAAAAAGAGATGAGTGATCTTTGTTGCCATTGCTTATAGATAGCAGCAGAAAAGCAGCCTGCTGTTCAGAAAGCATTGAGCAGCCGTCCTTCAAAAACTAGATCCATTTAAGTGATCGTTAAGTTGGGTGTCCTCAAATTGAGGTAACATTTAAACCACCTACAATATTCTGAACAGACACTCTCCTGATGACTTGGGGATGCTGGAGTGCTCTGGGTCTTGCAAAGATGAAAGCCTTTAATGATAGACTCATGCCACGTTGCCAGATTCCTGCCTGGTAGGTAATTCAATTCTCAACTCAGTGCTGTTTAAGATGCTTGATATTGCACTGTGTCTACTGAAGGATGTGCTCTGCGGAAGTGCTTACAGATTCCAAAACTAAAGGAAAGCAAAGATTCCAAGGGCTTAAAGATGAGAGCCCCTCAGATTTAGGATGACAGCACTGCATGGTGGACAATATCTTGCTTGCAGGATGGAGAATGTGTACTACTGACTTGGCATGCACAAGAAATCTGACAATAGATGTTAACCACCTGGCCATACCATCGAAAGGATCTGTTTTAAGGCGTTGTGTAAATAAACTTTGATAGCTTGCATAATAGCATGCTCTTATCAGCTCTGAGGCTGCTGAGTTCAAACAGCAGGACCCTGGGATCAGCATCATGAGCCTTTCTTTGGACAGAAATTCTAATTCATCTGTGTTTTGATCTGACTGCTGCATTTTTTTGCCACCATGAGAAACTTTCATAGATTTGCTTTTTGTATTTCGTGTGTTTATTTTGTATGACATAAGGTATATCTATACAGGCTTAGCTCAGGGCTTTTTACTCCTTTTTTCATACTGCAGAAAGTTTTCATTAAGAACACAGAAAATGTAATGCGAGCATTCAAATGTTGCACAAACAGCAAGGTAGGAAAAGCCTTTTATGACAGGGCTTTTTAAATGCAATCAAGTATCTGTCATCACACAGGCCTGCTTGTGACACTGTCAGTTCTCTTGCAGAAGAAGCACTTTGCAGTCAATGTTTCTGAACAAGTGAGAGTGTAGGATATTTTAAAAAGCCATAATAGGTATCTAAGAAACAAGTTACAATTCTCATCCTTTATTTCTATTGAAGCAGCACATGGCAGTCCCAAGTCTGGGCTGGAGCCCCACTGTGCTCAGCACACAAAAAGCTGTGTGCGTGCTGATGCAGCTGTGTGCTTATGAACAGTCCTTTAGTGCAGTGAATGAGCTCTTTGCTGACAGCAGCAGTGCTCCTGGGCAATGAAGCACGCATGCAGACTTGGGAGTAGACCCTAAAAGGATCACAGTCTTCCAAAATAGGCATCCCAGTGTAGGTGCAGCCATAGTGACATGGGGAATGAGTTCAAATACAGCGTCTGTCTGTGGTAGGGGACAGAGATGGGTGGCAGAGGATGGCAGAAAAGATTGCCAAAAACATACTAAGTCAGTACCAATGAGAAAGGTGCTTAGTTATGGTTTATGGAATTAGGAAGCTGATAAGTAATCAGAGAGAAGCAAGCGCATCCAACTCCCTGTGTCAGAATGGAAAAGCCCCACTTGTGCTCTGTATTTTTATGGCAACTTTGGCTGTTCATCCTCACATTAGTGACTAAAGTATTAGTTGCATTGAACGTAGAGTTTCTAAATCTTAAAAGATACGTCTGTGTGACTCTTGGGGCTGTAAAATAAAGAAACCAAACTTAGAGAATCTGGGGGGAAAAAATTCCTGAAGTAGTATCTTAAAAATTTTATTGAATTTGTGGTCTGAGATGCTTTATTTCCCAGTGCTCACATCATGTGGTAGGTGCTTTGCTTCAAGGTCATTTACAGAGAAGAGAAACTAACGTATTTTTCCTTTTAATATTTTCCTCAGACACTGCATCATCTTAAAAGGAGAATTGCTGAGGAGAAGGTCTGAAAGAGTTAAAAGGCAGCTCTTGGTGGAAAGCTGAGCTCAGGACCCACGCGCGCTGGAACGAGGCTTTGTAAGTTGGTTTTAATAAAACATGAGAAAGCGAGGTTAGAACATCAGATAGGAATTCTTCAGGATTAAAGGTAAAAATAAACCAGGCCATGCTAGCAGATTTATGCAGGACTGCAGAAGTTCCCCCAATAAAAGGCTTGCTGCCTATCTGTCTGGGTACTTGCATTGCACCTGGAGCCCTCCTGGGTTCCTCACTGACACTGAGCCACACACAGCACCATCTCAGGGCAGTGCCTTCTTCTTATGCAGTTGACTTGGAGATTTCTGTCCTGGCAGGCTGCTGGAGTGTTATACACATCTTACACTGCCTGGACTGTAGCCATGCAAGGCAGAACATGAATCATAGAAACATTAAGGTTGGAAAAGACAACCAAGAGCGCCAAGTCCAGCCCTAACCCACAACCACCATGCCCACTGACCCTGGTGCCATATCTGCACAGTTCTAGAATTCCTCTGGGGACGGTGACTCCATCACCTCCCTGGGCAGCCTGTGCCACTGCATCACCAAGTAAGCAGAAGTGAGAAGTGTAGAGACAGCAGGCTATGCAGAAAACTTGTGACTGAGGAAATAAATCTCTCTAATCAAAATGTCAAGTAAAATCCATGAAAATAATCATAATCTTCTATGCCAAACATACAAAAGTCAGCTGCTGAAAAAGAACAGTGATCAGGCCCTCAGATTTCCATTGTAAGGGTAACAACCTGTTCAGGAGACTTCTCTGCAGCTTGTTCAAAACCAGAGTAAACTTCTAGACAAACTAAGTATCACCAAGTATGTGACCTCCTACAGATAACCCAAACTCATCCTTGGCAGTCCAGTTCTTCCCGAGATGCGAGAAAGATGGAAACACAGATGATGATTCCCACTTGTTAATTAACACTCAAATAAGAATGCTCATCATCGTAAAGAAGCCAGGAAAGTATCCTTTCAGAGCACTGCACTAATCACACCTAAACTAGTCTGTAATTGTCAGCTCACAGCCTCAGCTCCAGTTTAGAGATATCAGCTCTAACTTGTGTCGCACAACACGGTTTGTGGATGCACTTCTACGCTGGCATTCTTCTAATCCTAACCCTAAGTAAGTACAGGGAGGCCCAAGAGGTATTTTGATTGCAATGGCTGGCCAGTACTTCTGTAGCAGCCATGTCTCAGACTGTGTTTACTACTGCATTCATCTGCCACGACCTCAACGTGCAGCTGCTGCTCGGTGTGACAAGGCTGCTTCTTGTTGAGAAGACTGTGCTAAGATCTAGTGGACACTGGTAAGAATTGAGCAGCTTTGCAATGGCCTACGATGGAAAGGGCCAGCCCATCACTCATACAGGTAGGATCAGTTGTATTTTGGTGAAAGACAGATATATCACAGTATCATATCAAACCCCATCTTCAACATCTTTTGCTTTTCATCTGTTCAATCAATCATCTCTCTAGCAACTAGAACAAACAAAAAGAGCTAATAAATATGTGAAGACTTGCATCTCTGGCCAACTTCAACATTTTTTCAGCATGTGATCAAACATCCATATAAAAAACTCGATAAAAATCTTTGGACCCTTTAGGGCTTGAACCTGGAGAGATGTCTAGTTTGGCTGAACTCCATATGCCCTTCCAGAATTCCTGTGCTAATGACTTAATCCCTCTGGTTCAGGAAAGTTTCTGAGTGTATTTGCTTACACATTTCTGAAGCTTCAGGAGGAAAAGCAGTGAGAGATTTGTACATAAACAAACAAGCAAGAACAAGTCTCTGGTATGATGGAAGAATAATTACAAATTTCATAGAAGTCACTTATTATTCCGGTTTCTGAATCTATTTTTAGAGCTGTTTTTCTAAGACTAGACACTACTGGGGAAATAAACCTGTCATATCAGCTGTTATTATCATTTATATTACCGTAGCATCTAGGAGTCCTTCTCAGGAAAGAACTCCATTGCATTAGGAGCTACATACATAAACGCCTAGGAAGAATAAAGGGGAATTCCCACAGGAAACTGAAGGTTGGGAAGACGAGGACTGTTCAGCCAAGGGCAATGAAGGAGCAGCTTCCAAAGTAGGCAGAGAGCCAGGATCAAGTGTTGAACAGACGCAAACAGAAACAAAGATGTTAGAAATAGAAGATAGGTTTATGTGTTGAAAGTAACTAGTGGGTCAAGAAGCCTGAAGAGATCTGGCTAACAAAAGGTTATTAGAAACCTTGCTGAGAGCAATTTCGGTGGTCAGCATGGAGACAGCTAAATTAGTGGGAATGGAACACAGACTCGAAATAGAGGAAGTTGGAGCTCTTGTTAATAGAATATTTCACAAGCGCAAAAAGAAAATGGAAGGGGTGTGCAGGTTAGGAATATTCTTTCCAGTATGAGAGGAACTAAATTACTTTTCTTTTTTTAGTGAAAAGAGCTACAAATGGATAGTCAATGGGCTGTGAGTTTTGGGAGAACTAATTAGAGCAGTGATGGTGGAGCAAAAAGGATCAAGTGATAGTCGTTAAAAAGAGATTCAGCAGAGATTAAAGAGGTGATTGAAGCAAAGCAGTGGCAAATGCATCTATTTGCTGCCTGGGATAGATGTATGGACGCTACTGCTCAGATTGAAGCAGGACAACCTCTGCATACAGAGCCACGTGAAACACTCGGCCTCATCAGCTGGACATCTGAAAGGAAGACACAGGCTGACAACAGATGTGAGTGGAGAGAAAGGTTTAGCCAAGAGGTGAGAGGCACCGGCGTGGTGCACATCCATGAGGACCTCGAGCATCTTCCTGTGCGCTGTGAGGCAACAGCAGCTGCAGTCCTCCTGCCCCTTACTGCTGGGTTACACCAGGGCTGCAGTGACCCTTCTCAGTGAAGGAGTGAATGTGCTCAGGAGCAACCATGGTGTGACGAGTTATTGCTAAAGAGAATGACTGATTAATTCCTCCAGAGGATTCAGCCTTCACATTTTATATCTCTGAGTTAAACTTATTACTGAATCTGAACCTCATCCTACTCAGAGATTTCAGTAGGCTTTAATGCTGAGGGGTACTGCTACATAAGCCTAGTGGATTTTCCTCACTAATTTCTTTGGCTAACAACAACAACGATGAAAGGATCACAGATATCATGGCTTAGGATAGTTCCCAAAGTGTATTGTTCACCTGACAGGTCAGCATTGCCTCAGAATACCTTGGTCCCATTTTCTGAAAATTTCTGTAGCAAATTAGCACTACTGGACTGCTTTAATCATAAGTATCCATTCCCTTCAGCGTTGTGTGAAGCTTCAACACTAAAAGGATCCTGATCTCTTTTCACTTGTTGCTGTAAAATTATACTCCACACTTCTACATAGTAGAAGTTGGAAAGCAATTACCGTCACAGGTTCATCAAAGCTAGAATGCTTTCTGCAAACAAACAGGTGCCCGATGTCAGGTGCCTATAGTGAGACAGTCTTTCCTACTGCCAAGACCAAAGCTGTGATGTGCACAGTCCTAGCCATCAGAATATGAAAGGTATATGAGAGGAGGAGACGATGCACTGAGTGTCTGTGAAAACTAGCTATCCTCGTGGAAGGGTGTATGCTTACGTAAACCCAAACTAGGTCACAAAGTCGCTGAGATTCCATCCACTAACATTTCAAAATCTTTATTTTTAGAATCAACAAGTTCTTTGTGTCTTAGAACAAGGTTCTTATGCAACTCTATAAAAATAGCATTCATTCTACTTCATGTCTTCGCTTGGTAAAGCTATTTCTCCTGTATTTTATACGTGTAATTTAAGCCTACTATAAAGAGAATTGCTCTTCAGCAGCCTCAAGCAAATAAAAAATGTTAGCCTCCTGCTAAGCTTCATTTCCTAACTACGTCGTTGTGAGTCAGTCGGTGTTTCAGTTTACAGTTCCAAGAGGCAAGTTTTGTCACTCTTTGCTAGGGACCCCATCTCAGAGCATCCCAGCATATCCTCTGCACTTTCTGCACAGTCTGACAAGTTCTGCCACAGAGGCCTCCTTTGACTCAAGCCTATGACAACTTTACAGCACTTCCACTGCTAAACGAGCAGCAAAAATCCTAATTAAACTCTTCTCCTTCACTCAACTGCATAAAGGAGAGAAAAATGTAAATGTTTCTCACCAGCCCCCGGCAAATTTCCCTTGGATTTAACTGCCATTCCGACACCGACGCTCCTACGCGCTGTTTGGCACATTTGATTTCATTCTCTCCTTTGTGATTCCGTTGGCTCAATACGTTAAAGATGCTGAAAGACAGCTCCATCTCTCATTCTTAATGATCTCTGTACAACTTCAGTCAAGCCACCGGTGTGTCAGCATGTATGGAGAGAGAGGGGAAATGCTGAGCCTGTGTTTGAGCCGCTGCTCACGCCTGCTGCTGACAGAGTGCTGACTGCTCCTTGCTTTGCTTAAGGCACCTCACACTGATGTGCTGTCGCCTCAGACCTTTGCTGGGGAAGCAATGTGCTTTCCCAAACCTGCTGTAGAAATAGGATGTTTCGACTGATGTACTGCCTTCTCATTAGTATATAGAGATGATGTTAGAACGTATCCAGTTCTCATTGACAAGAATTGCAGCTTTAGCATCAGAGATCAAAAATAACACTGCGGATCAACATTATGAACTTACAAGCAAAAATAAAGCACAGAGGTAATTGTGGCTATTTGGTTTTACTCGGCCTCTTCATTAATATCTGAATCACCACTCTTTACAATGCAGCTTTGTTCAGCTTTTGGAAAGCATATGTATTATTTACAGCCTGCTGATAGGATCTCTGAGCACTGATAAGCCCACATACTCTGCTTAAGGCACTGCCTGAGAAAGGAACAATACAGAGATTTAACCAAGGGTTGCAAAGTACTCGTGCTTTTCCAGAAAAGAAGGAAATAATACCTATTGCTGCAGCAGTACTTTAGAAAGCTACTTTCAGAGCTGAAGGCTGACATCTCCCACTCTGGTTTCACTTCTGTACGTAAAGAAGAAGGCAAGGAGAACAAACCAGCCTTAGAAAACCCCAGTAAAGCGAGGGTAGAATTTTGCTTCACACAGCAGAGTATAAAAATAGCCATCAGACACTGTTTTCAATTTCTGCTGGGACTGCGCACAAAATACCAGGCTGACAGGAAGAAAAGATAAAACTTGTATGAGACAGCGAGACTTGTATGAGACTTTGAACACCCACAGGAAAGTGTACTGCGGATCGGAAGGACGGGGCAGGGAGAGGCCTTCCAAAGCCACCATCTACCTCCCCTCCAGATAGGGTCTTGCCAGCAGATTGCAGAATCCCTGCAACAGAAAGAAAATATCTTCATCCATGGAGAGTGGTGAGGTGCTGGAACAGCTGCCCAGAGAGGCTGTGGATGCCCCATCCCTGGAAGTGTTCAAGGCCAGGTTGGATGGGGCCCTGGGCAGCCTGGTCCTGTATTAGATATGGAGGTCGGTGGCCCTGCATGTGGCAGTGGGGTTGGAGGTCGGCGATCCTTGAGATCCCTTCCAACCCAACCATTCTATGATTCCATCGTTCTGTGATTCTTATAGCAGTCACTTTGAGACCACAGAAAGGAGTGGTGCCTTCCTTGGCTCTGGCGAAATGCACCCAGCTCAGTCACGGAGATGTCATTATACCTAATGGTGCCATCCATGGGTTTGTACGTACAGTAATACATTATCTATTAATGCTTTAAATATTTCAACTGGTAAGAGCAGTGATATTTATCAAGGAAAAAGAATCAACATAGCTGCCCTGCTCTCATTAGCACTCACCTATAGTAAACAAACCAGATTTTTTGGCGTGCAATGCCTTCATGAGCAATTAATCATTGTACCAGTAAGATCACGAGGGGAAGCGTAAGTAACAGATTATATTTGTAGGTATGTTGGTAGTGCTCCTCACTTGAATGACTGCGCACCAAGCCTGTACAAGTACTCTGGCTCCATATGTTCTTAGTCAAAGCTGTAAAATTGTTATCTAAATGAAGTGGCTGTAACAAAACAATTCTAATTGGTAGAAGCTGCTGTTAAAGCCTGGCTCAGCCACAGTGAAACATTTTTACTATGGTAGTTATTGTCAATAGAACAAAATGTTCACCTCCCAACATGAACAACAAATGGGGGAGGGTGTGTTCTCTCATTCCTTACATTAAGGTCTGGGTGAAGTCAAACCAAGCATTTGCCTACACAATCTTTCCAGGGGCCACGCAGTGTGGAGAACAGCTGTGTCTGCGGGCGCACACACCCAAACCATGCCACCATCTACACACACTAAGATGGCTAACAGGGCTCCAAAGCAGAATCTGCAGCAAGACCCGCTGCAGCAGCTAAGCTAACCCCTGGGATCTCTGCAGCAAACTGAGTGTGCAACAGCCTATGACTCATGCAGCACAACATTTCTCATCTGTCTTATGTGCAGAAATGGAATGAAACCACATCTCGTCTTCCAGGTTGCTGAATCAATCTGAAGCTGGAGAGTCTGCAACTCCATAGTTTTAGCCCAGGCCCACAAATGGCCAGCTGACACTCGTGGCTGCACTGCCCTGCAGGAAAGGGAGTGGGAAATGAATGGTGCTTGTTGGCTAACAGATTTTAACTCGGTTGTAATGCCTTATGGCACACACATTTCACTGCTTCCACATCTCTGTTGATGTAAAAACTGACAAACAAATCAGATCATGAAAGATAAAATTTTTAATGTTTATTTTTCAGTGAAAAATACTTTACAAAGAGAAAGAGGTTTCAAAGGAGAAAGAATACATTCTTCAGTAGCTGTTTATTTTCTCATTGAAATCTGAGGCTGGCATTTCCTCTACAATGTATTTATTTGTTCTCCCAATATTACAGGACCTTTACCTTTTACTTAAGAAGGATCATCATCCATGAATATTGTTAAGAACTCAATCAGGTAATGCTGTATGTGAAGAATCTCCACAATCTACATAAGCTGTATATGAAGTGCCTTCAGATTTAATTCTTCCCATACTTTGCAGTAACAAATACAGAATATATCCTTTAAACGTCCAAACATTTGAAAGGCTTTGCAACACACACAATGCAAAAACAGAAGTTTAGTATCCCAAAGAGCAGACAACAATACTCCCACATCCTCAAAGCAACGCTGAAGTTCTCGAGGAAGATAATACAATCCCCATCTTTCCACCTAAAGAACACAGAGACATTTATTAAGGTGTTCAGTGCTCGACTGTGACTTTCTCTGCTACTGTTCTACTGCTGGAATGTGAAGATACCCCAACATCAGTCTAAATGAAGTGATATGGTTTCACAGTGAGAGTACCTGACCCTTCATAGCTGCCTCTACACACAGACCTCTGCCATTTAACTTATCTTTGCTGACCTGTAAGGGGGTGGGAGAACAACAAAAGACCAAAACCCTGCCCCTAAAATATCAAGAAATATCATCCTTGCCCACTTAAAGTTTTGCCCTCCATCTCACTTGCAATTTCTGCAAGATGTTTGAAATCACCCTGCCAAGTTTACTCCTATCTCTCATGTACACTTAAAAACAGTTTCAGAAGTACGTTCACAAGATTGAGGAAAAGACTTGAGAGTGAAGTACTTCATAAGAGTAGCTTGAACAAAAAGCACCTTCACTGCAGCTCAATTCAAAGTGGAGGAAAACTAACCCTAACAGTTTCAGAATTGGCAGACTTCAAAAACAAACCAACAAAAAACAAAACCCAAACTCACAAATCAGGAAGGTCAAATAAATACCTTATTTCATTCAGTACTCCAGCATTTCTACGGAGACACACTTTCAAGTACTTTCATTCAAGGCACTGATTTTTTCCTTCAGTCATCCTGATGCAATGAAAGCCCAGCATTTCTGTCACACTGGGCTGACCTACTGTCCCAGGAGATACTTGCTGCTATCCCTGGGGAGCCTGAATTTCACCTTGCTGCCGTTTTCCAACTACCTCATCATATATAGAAGATTTAAATGCACTTATTCTCCTCTAAAAGTGAGACTGGATACATGTGAAGTTAAATACTCAAAATATAAAAATATTCACAATTCTGTTACAGAATCACAGAATATCCCAAGTTGGAAGTGACCCCCAAGGACCATCCTGGCTCCATGCAGGACCACCCAAAATCCAAACTCAAGTCTGAGAGCACAGTCCAAACGCTCCTTGAGTTCTGGCAGCTCAGGGTTGTGCCCACTGCCCTGGGGAGTCTGTTCCAAGCCTGACCACCCTCTGCTGAAGAACCTTTTCCTAACAACCAACCTGACCCTCAGGACACATTCCTCGAATGGATGGTTTTAGAACACGGATTTCAGTTTCATCAAAAAGCTTAAAAAAGATTTTGTTCTTCAAAACTTAAAACTCCATTAGGAATACTTATATTCCATATTATTGTCTGACTATAGGTTGACCAACAGGTTGACCAGTGAGGTTGTGGATGCCGCCTCCCTGGAAGCACTCAAGGCCAGGCTGGATGGGGCTGTGAGCAGCCTGCTCTAGGGGGAGGGGTCCCTGCCTACAGCAGGGGAGTGGAACTGCATCATCTTAAAGGTCCCTTCCAACCCAAACCATTCTGTGATTCTATGAGATGGGCTGAGTTTCTAAATATTTAGTCAAAAGGAGAAATACACAGTGTGGAACATTGCTCTCCTGAGGCACGTTGAGTACATCGCACTGAGCAAAGGTAGGTTATGAACGCATTTCTACAAGCATCATTTCTTCAGCTCAAAATTTGTCAATTGTTTCAGATGAATGAGGCAAGACTTGAAAAATCCTTCAAGTTCTTTTGCTTCACCCTAAGCACTGCAGTTGGACAATACGTTCTCTGGTGTGCCTGAAAGCAATGGACCAACAAAGCAGTTCACTGAACGAGCAGGGGAGGGGGAAGGGGCTGGGAAAGGGAATTATCTATCTTGGATCCCTCTATGGAAACAAAATATTGGCTATGTTTCATTCTTGGGGAAACTACTGGAGGAAAAGACAGACACAAAAAAACATAATTAATACCTCCATATTATTGTGACAAAAGAAAGTAAAATAAGCCAGAAACTCAAGTCATGCCTAGATGTACCAAATACTCAGTAAGAATGAATCGTAATCCTTAAGAAGAGCAAATGATTTTATGCAACAACATCTGCAGCATATAGGAACAGCTGGTTCTGATGGATGGGAGTAGTCAAACTTTGTTATATGAGCAAAATGGAATGTAAAATATTAGAAATATAATTTCTAAATTCATGATACAATGCAAAGACAAATTTGGCAGCCCACTTAAAAAAAAACAAAACAGGGCTCACTTTTGCAATGACTGTGTATATTACCACTGTGACACCATCCCAGCTAGGGACACAGAAGCTCATTAAATCTCTGATAAACTTTTTCCAATTTAAATCATCATTAATTCTGACTACTAGATTTCTGCTACCATAAATCAGTGATCTGAACAGATTCTGTAACTGATGCAGTAGATTTCAGAGCACCATCAAGAAGGGTGGGTGATAAGCTGCCACGCGTGGTACATTTTTCTCAGTCAGAACAATCGCAGCCTGGAGGACACATCATAAACACAACCAGCTACAGCATCTCCCATAAATTATACAAAGAAAACTTTGGACTTGCAACACACAATTTATAAACACCCTTCTGTGTAAGTGGAGCTGCAAGGTGGCACTGAGGTAAAGAGCAACAGTAATTCTCAGAAACTGTAGACCATACAAATGTATATAAATCTCTGCTGTTTTCTGCTGAAGTGTAAGCCATTTAAAACTAGTTATATGATCAATTACTCTGCAAAGTCAAACATTTAAGCTTTCATGTATGTAGGAAACCTTGTTAGGATCGAAAATTCAAGACAATTTGAAACTGTGGCCAAGAGTACAACACTCTTTACTAAATTAATAGCCAATAATTGAAGGAGCAGAAAGGCATGCCCCTGTCACTTCACTCTGATCATCTCCCTCCTGGAAGCAAGGGATTAGGAACAAGTTATTTCTTGATGCTCTCACAAAATGTAGTTTTTCCATAGTTTGAATGACAAGATTTGTTCACCGGAATAAAACAAGTGGATTAAGAATACATAAACATGCACCTTTTCTCAGCTGAGCAGATCAGGCATTCACATGACACTGCAAACTACTCTCTGATGTATTACTCAGCTGGTCTGGATTTGCTTTGTATCACATTACCACAGCATTACACGAGCACAATGCCCTACAAGTGGAAGACATGAGGGAGGCAAAATGTGAACTATGAAGAGGTGCACCAGTAGAAAAACCCAAAAAGGCATAAGAGAATCTAATATAAAAAAGAATGAACATAAAATGCATGTCCATCAAAGCCAGGCTTAGGCAGTCAGCATTCCTCCTCTTCTTTCAATGGAGGGGAACAAACTGCAGAGAGATGTTACTGAATTCAAACAATGTGAAAAGCTACGAGAAGACATTACTCTCCTTCTTTGAAATGACACTCTCTTTCTCCTAGTGAAATTAAAACTGTAATTAAATACAAACATCTCCTGGAACTTCTAACATATTCATCCACAAACAAAAGCTGTTCTAGGAAAGCAAACCCTAGAACTAAAAACTGCAAAAGCCTCAGAACTTGCTTCTATTGTAGAATGCAAGCATGACCAATATTCTTTAGAGATTTGCTACAGTAATTTACAACTTCATTAAGGCCTGATGCAAAACCTATTAAAATCAGTGAGAAAACACGACGTGAAGAGGCTCTGAATTACATACTGTCACTTGAAGTTCAAAATCTGGGAGTGCTGAGCCATACCAAACTGCTGGTAATTTACAGTTTTTACATCAGGAAATACTACAAGCTAAATTGCCATACAAAGAGATAGCAGCCATCTGATTTTTCAGTATTTAGAGACAGAAATCAAATATCCCATTTTTTAAAATAATATTTTAAGGATGCTTTCTGGTAACTGAACTGAAATTTCTGCTGCTTGTACAAGCTACTGTTTCCCTGTCTGGTAACATCCATAGCACTTGTTGCTTTAGTGTAACAGCACCCTGTACCCTGGAGAAAGCAATGGAAACAGCATCCCTTTTGCAGGATAAAAGTAAACAACATAAGCTCTTAAAAAGCGTGTTATGCTAATTATAGAGTGTTCAAATGTCTGTTCAGCTGATGCTGTGAGTGAAACATAAGTAGGGACTCGGTGAGTTTGTATGCTATTTCCTGGACAAACAAAATAGTGTCAGGCTTAATGTGACAGATGCCAGTCATAGTGAACACGCAGAGTGAGGAGGATCAGAACAACCCCAGTAACTTCATCAGGGAGAGCTGGAGCATGCTGATAATCAGCTGCTCCTATGACAACAAAGGAGAATTATTATAGCAGTGTCCCTGTGTGATAGCCATGAAGGCATCAGGGTAAGAAGGTCTCCCTTTTACTCTGAAGGGGGTTAGGACTTACAGGATGCAGGTGGGGAAAGCGTTTTGTGACATGCACCTTTTCTTTAAATAACAAGACAGATGTATTTTTGAGATGGTCTCACACACCTTCTGCCTCTTTTAGCACAGCCATTACACTGCAGTAACAGGGAATGTACTAACAATGGCAGGAATTTGGTATGTCCCCAGTTTGTGTTGGATACCCTCCTTGTTTATATAGGATCCACTCAACTGCTGCAAGACATCAACTTAAAAGAGCAATAAAATAATCAATCACATATTCCTACCGTTTTCCTTGAAATACAATTACTTCAAATTTGGCTAGGACTAAATATTTAAAGGTCCTTTGAACTCTGAGCCTGGATGTTAGCTGGATCGTGTGCAACAGCTTTCCCACTATCTACTACCACTCACTTCCATTAAGTTTACAGTGGTTCTGAATGTGCCTACTATGTACAGTAACTACAAGGGGAATCCTGGAAACAAAAACCATAAGACCCTTAAGCACAACTTGATAGATACATGTTTGGATAGACAACATATCTGCAATACTGTATTTCAACATTACACACTGAACTTAAATAAAGTTAAGAATACATGGCCTTTCCCTATAGTAATATTTTAATTAAAAAAAAATGTGATTTAGATTGCATTTGTGCAGCTTTTTTTCCTGAGTTTGAGAATAGAAGGCAGAA
Source organism: Lagopus muta (assembly GCF_023343835.1). Classification (NCBI taxonomy): domain Eukaryota; kingdom Metazoa; phylum Chordata; class Aves; order Galliformes; family Phasianidae; genus Lagopus; species Lagopus muta. Next base: position 58,066,987 of record NC_064437.1, on the reverse strand, counting down.
TTTTATGATCCTTTTCCACTGAAAGACATTCTTTTTCTCTGATTTCCAATTAAAATTATTTTATATTGGTCTATCTGCTGAGTTACATTCTCAAGGTAACTTTTAAGAGTTCGATCTGTTATTCTGAACTTCTGATACTAACACTTGGGCTTTTTTAGTAAGCAGCAGAAAAGCTGTGATGTCGCTGGAAGCTGAGCTAAGGTTTCCTGGTTACCATCCAAAGTTAGATAAACACCAAAAGAAATCTGAAGGGGTTGCAATAAAATGTAAGAAATGTTAAATGCACCAAGCAATTTCTTTAGCTTCTTCCTTCCAAGGCATTTGCAACTTCTGAACAACGTAGCAAAGCTCTGTCCTTCTTCAGCATGGCATGTGAGACTGTGAGACTTACCCAAAGGGACTGAAAGACTGAATTACAAAACGTGGCTTTAAAAAAGCAAGCAAACAAAAGAAACACAAGAGAAGTAACAGTTCAGTCCTTGCCCTGCTGACAGGTGGTGAGATAATCACCATTTCTGCTACTACAGAGAACTCAGAGAGGCTGGCACTTCAACAGAAGGAAAAAGCATATCAACCTGTATGGTCCCCCTAAACAAAAGTCCCTCGAGTTCATGACCAAGATGTCAGTCAGCTTTTAAGAAACATCAACAACAAATCATACTGGGGAATTACTGACAGGAGTCAGGAACCATGATGACTGCTTTAGAAAATACCACATAAAAATTGTTCCATGACCACACTTCATTCTATGTGCAAAAATAACTATCTTCCAACTTACCAACAAATTCATCTCAGAACTGATCCTCATCATCAAAGCACTGACCCCAGCCCAGCTGCCACTTAGGCACTGTGGAAACCCTTCCAATTTGGGTCAGACACTCACCTCACACATCCTCCTGTATTCTTGGTACTCGCTATTGCAGATTGATCAAATTTTTTCTGCAGAACTTTTAAGCACCAAAGGCAGAGTTCTGGAGCACAGCTTCAAAGCATTTTGCTCGAAGATGAAATCACCAGCTCTCTAGCAAAATGTCAGAACCTCTAGACGTGGTATTGTCACATGCATAGCTCTGATTCAGAGGCCACCGTAACAAATGAGTGTGTGGACAAACAGTGACTTCAAAAAACTCTGAACTGGGCTTCAAGAAGGAAGTATTACTCTAAGTATTTTAAGTTTGCAAGAAAGAAGTCTTCAGTCAATGTTTTACATTGAAATTTTAAAAGTGAGAAAGTGATTCACTTGCTTGAAATGGTTGACATTTAATTTTTGCAGTTTAGATAATCAAACGTTTTTTATCACTTACCATAAAATGTAAGTCAGTACATATTAGAAAGACTCCAGCATGGTTTTATGATTTTTTTTTACAAATATACATCAGAGAGGCACATTCTTTGTTAGAAATGAGTGTGATTTTTTTTTGGAGGAACTTAAACGCTTCCTGTCACAGGAATTTTTCCATGAAGCTGTGCTCTTCATATAAGGCAATCAGACAGAGCTAAGAAAAACAATCAGCTTAAATAATACTAGAGCTACACTTAATTTAAGATCTATTTTCAAAACACATGTGCCATAGATGCTGTTCAGAAAAACAAGCAAGATGCTTCTTTTGCAGCCTTAAGAAAGAAACCTCGAGTTCTGACATTCTCTTACAATTTAAGGGCACAAAAGGAATCAGTAACTGTTAGTCTGAAGTAATCCAACGTACAGCACAAAGAACTTCTTACAGTAACATCACAAAGCAGTCTTAACTCTTTCAAAAGGACCTGTTGCTCATTCCTTAGAACGGCGCACGTCCCATATATTCACAATTGGCAACAGAGTCTAGAGCATTACACCATCATTGCTGCTACTGTAATGAAAGGAAATGAGGTTCTGATTACAAATTTTCCCATTAAACTAAGAAACTCTACTTCATTTTACCAAGCACTAGTTAGTTATAAACGAATGTGTTAGTTCAACTTGAGTCACACCGCCTTGGTTTGTACTTCCTATCTGTAAAGGCTGATTGAATGAGATTCCTTTCATCAGGCAGGCACTGCTATCTTTACTGCAATAGTAGAGGCACGCTTTGATAGCCAGCACAGCTTCGGCTGATAGACAGACTCTTGGTAGCTGAAAGGGAATGACAGTTTGACAGGAAACATCCTTAATTTCTCCAGACAGATACTGTCCTTGAAGCAGCCATGTATTATTACCTGCAAAAGAAGAACAACTTTTATCGTTAGGATATTTAACACCATATCTGAAAGCAATAGAGAATGCTAGTTTTACCTGTATGACAACATGGCCTTTCTTTACAATTTTATAAGGATGGAAAGATCCAGAGCTTTGCTTCACAGCTATGGGAACTCCTCCTATTGTGGTACATGTACAGTACACCTTTGTTAAACACAGTGATCTGCAGTTTGTCCTATAGACTCTTCAGAGGATATTAAGATATAAATTTTTTCTGAGATACACAAGCAAAACTCCTTAAATTAGTGGGCTGTTACACGATTTCATCAGAGGTCTAATACTGCAGGTAAGATAACTGCCATGAACGCACAGAACTGCAGGTACTTCATGACATTTCCAAACAGAAACGCTGGCTTTACGAGCGCTATGCTGAAATTTACCAACACAACACAGTTACAACACAACTGGAGTTTCACACTGATTTAAATATTGAAAAGTGTGTGAACTTAAAAAGCAGCTCTACAATCAGCAGTCACTGCATTGTTCTCTGCGTTTCAGACTGCAGTGGGACGCATGAAGTTCTCCTTCTGGCATTTTTCAGAGAACACATCAAAGCTGCTCTGGAAGTTACAAGCTTGCAATGACTTCTCATTGAGGTGAAGTCACTCAACTTCCTCCAGTTTCACAAATCCTCCATCACTAATCTGATGTAGATCCCCACCTCGACAATATCTAGAGATGCTGCAGGCAGAAAGGTTTGCTGACTGTCCTGGAGATATTCTATTTGTTCTCGAAAGGCACAAACTGTGGTGAGAAATTACCTGAATTCATGAGGTATATCCACAGATTGTGGTTGCTGTACCATATTTGTTGAATGCTTCTACAAACAATGAATTTAATTAAGCTATCACACGGACAGTCTGACACTTTGAAAGCTGGCCAAAAAGTCATGAGTCACAAAATGAGATGTTTAGTTTCAGATCACTTTAATTGCATCTACAAGCTGTAATGACTATTAATATGTATTCATCATTGTAAAAGCCAACAAGGCACATAAATTCAGGCTGAGAACAGTTGCTAAAACTCAGCAGAATTTCAGAAAAAAATGACTTTTCAATGCAAATGGGCAAAAATAACTGAAATACAAATGTTCTGTTCATTGCTTCTAAAATTTGACAAGGAAGCTAAAAAAAAAGTTATTCTAGGTCTTTTTGTTCTTTTAAACTGTTTAGCAAGGTTTGTTCTACAGTATAAAGCCTTAGTGGATATTTTAATAACTTACTCCAAGAGGTAACAGCTCTCTGTACATCACTGACTTCTAGAGTGTAAAAACAAATGCGTTCATATCACATTATCTGAGCAGTAAATGTCATCCCTTCAACTCCAAGAACACCAGCTCATGGTGGCAGCCTTACTTAAGCACACAACACCTACTATAGATACTGCTTAGAAACACAGGTATTTCAGAGAGATGAATAAGTTAAACACATCAGACTTAAAGCAAATGAGCCGTATCTGAATAAGTCAAGAGCCAGGCAAAATGGTGTTAACATATAAAGAATGTGAAAAGCCACGGGTTATTTTGTTTCATATGGTTGTCTTTCAAATGGTACTTGGTTCTAATGGTACTTCATGGAAGTTTTTACTTTGGAATGGTGCTTCCAAGGGCACTGACAGATATTCCCTTCCGAGTGCAGCTGGAACACTGGAAAACATTGTCTCCAAGCACTCACTAATGGTCACCCTTTGCGAGAAGGTTTTTCAGATAACCTTACTATTTTTGTACCAAAGGGAACTTCAGGGAACACGCTCACACAGTCTAGTTACCAGTCACAACTATGGACAAAGCAGAGTCCAGAGTAAGGATGGTAATGATGGGTGCAATTAAACCATTTCAGTCACATGCAATATGAACGTGTTCCACGTGCTCCTTTAAATATTTATTGAGAGAGATTAATTTAGACTCAGTACTCCCATTTCACAGTAACCAAGATGTGAAGTTACAGTGCATCCAAAGTCACACAGAAAGAACCTCCAATAAACGTCAGTAATTTCTGCTTCCTTGACATACCAAAATTTATTTCTGATATAAGGTGTGCCTTGTTATAGAAATACTCAAGCACAAATAAACAACCAGGAATTACAACAAAGTCAGTTCAAAATGGTTAGGTGCAAATGTTCCTCCATTTCTGGAAGAGACGAAAGGAAAAAGTGGAATTTTATTCTGGAATATGTTTCAGCTTCTCGAGAAGCTTTCTGCCACATACAGGCAGTGAGGCTGAGATGAGCCATTCAGAGAGACAGAATAAAGAGGGCAAGCATGTGAGAAGGAAAAATCTCCACTGTTCTGGGAACAGCACCTCTGCACGCCCTCACTGGCTGTTTGTTTCAAGGAAGTTTTACAAGAATTACTGCAGCGTGCGTTAACTCAAGCAAAAACCTTCTGGGCTTCTGCTGTACCAAGTGCTTTATTTTTTTTGCTTAGTTGGTTTTTGTTTAATTCTTCCCACTTTGATTTTCAAACGTAGCAACTCTAAATGGCATTTAGCATATCACGATGTAAGTAATACAGCAGACTGGGAGGGACGTTTTGGTTCATCAGCCTGAGATCCCACGTATTATATACATGCACATAAAGACAATATCTACTTCTCTTATCTACTCCCATTCAAACGATAAAGCAACGTAAGCTCTTTACCTTCTGCTGTGATAAACCAGGCATTAGGTGCTTCTTCGTTCAATTCTGAATCTGGAGGGAGAGTCAACTTCAATAGAAACTGAATGGTCTGACCGGGAGCTGCACTCAGCGAAGGAAGCTGAATGTTTGGAGCAGATTTAGGCAGTTTTGGAAGGTTTGCAGTTTGGTCCTTTTGTGCAGCCAGATGATCTGTAACATCGCAGGTTTCTGGATTCAGGATAGGCAACTACCAGCAGAAATCAAAATATTAATTTTCCTTCGATTTGGTACAGCAAGTAGGCTTTCAAAACACAGCCTCACTTTCACAGCTGACACGGACTAGGAAAATTAACAGATGACAATACAGCTACTGCACTCTGAGAGTCTGATAGATGCAATAATACTGCAGTGACAGGTGGAGAAAAGGAAGGGCAAAATGACTTCTTAAATTAGAAGGATGAAACTGATTGATAGAAAAATGTTTGCTATTAAAATCACAAAATCCGTACCTGTTTTACCATATCCACTATTTAATTGAAATTTTTAGCATTTGCCTTCCATTGTTATTTTAAATAAAATCTGGAGATATTTTCTGCTGATTGGGTGCTAACTGTATCCTTTGGAAATAAAATCCAAGAATCTAACTCTGCAGATTATACAGCAAAGTAAACAGCAATTTCCAAGAAAATGAACCTAGATGTTACATGGCATGAAAATTTAAACATACATTAAGATTGCATACTGTGAAGTGCAAGAAACTTACAAGAAAACAGCAGGACAGCTACATCATATATTTATGAGAACATTAAAACATGGTGCCATTATAAGATGGACAGCAGTGCAAATCTGTTTTGCTTTCATGCTTACAAGCACACCGAGCACTGCTGGATTTGAAAGTGGATTTCATTTGGCAACTTGAAAGCCCCAAATAAGGAAGACATGAAATTCTGCACAGCATACACTAAAACTTCATGCTTGAAGTAAGTTTGGACGTTCAGCACCATAGCAGTAATATTAAGACATCACAGAATGCATTTTTGTCAAACTTGGAAGAATTTGGATCTACAGACTTGTAGTTTTGGAAGTACAGGAGAGTGACAACAACAATCTTGCTCTCCCCACAGCAGTTATGTTACAGAAATGTTTGTTGACTTTTCTCTCCAGATAGATGCAGCAAGTTACTGTTTCTGTATTTTATTTTCTCAACACTGTGCAAATTTGGGGGTATATTTATATATCAGAAACACAGATGCAGAAGTAGAGACAACAGTGTTAACAAAGTAGGATCTGTTACAAACACTGTGGTAAGTAAGAAAAGTAAGCTATAAAGTAAGCTATAGCACAGTAAGCTACACAGAAATACACAAAGCACACAGGGTGAGATTTGCTCTGCTGTACAACAGTTTATGCAGTAGAAAATGTAGAATAGCTGAAATTTGGCAAAAATGCCACCTCAGATTGCCATCTTATCTTTGGGACAGACTATGTACCGCACCTCAAGTCAGTGGTCTCCACAAACCACACTTTATGCCTTAATTAGAGGACCTGGTCATTGATTTTAATTCCACTCGTTATTAATGGAATTGCTGTTGCTTACAAAATTTTCATACTGAAAAACTGGGCTACACTATTTAATAGCTCGTATTTCAGCATTATTATTACTTAATAAAGGATAATCACTGTTTTCATGCAAAAGATGGCTTTCCAAGGACCAGGACTTTGAACAAAGACGCCAACAGGTGATGCTTGTTTGTCAGATCATCACAAAGCATTATGTGAATAAGTTACCAACAACTTTATTAGCTAGACGTTTTTTCTGCCATTTGCCAAAGCCTGGAATAGTAATTCACACCAAGAAACACCACTATCAGGCTGTTTAATAAATATTACTTGCCATGGACAGAACTTTTGTTTCCAAATCCAGCACTTTAATCTGGTGATTATTTGTGTCTGCAACATACATCAAACGGCCATTTTCTTCAACGCACAAACCTCCTGGTTCATTAAAAGTCGACTGTGTAAAGCTGGAGCCAACAACATTGCTTGCTTCTCCTGTGCCTGCCAGGGTAGCACAGTTCTTCATTTTGGGATCTACAACCTTAATCTAAGATTTAAAAAAAGATTAGGAAAAAAATTCCACTTTCTGAAAAAGAAACACGAGAATTCAGACGTTCTGCATTATATTATATCCCACATCTTCAGGAGACAGTGCTAAACTTGCTTCTCTTAGCTAACAAGCGTGTGTCCTAGAAGACAGGTTACCATACTTTACCAAAAGACATCTCCCTCCTTTCTTCCTGGACTTCATTCAGTTTTCTCCACTTAAGGCACCTATCCCTTTGGTATAAGCATATGCTGAACAGCTTGTTTTTTTCTAGTATTTGTTGCCATTGTGAAAACATTTGCAAAACAGTAAGACAACAAAACTGGGAGGCAGACTTTTAAACATGTTTTTCTAAAAATGGACGAGTTAGTTTTTTTTATTTAAAGTAATAGCAAAAAAGTTGATCATGTATAATGCTTTAAACAAAATCGCATCTGCACCCGAAATCTTAATGAGTGCTTACTGATACCTACCTTAGTCTTCAGGTAAAACAAATTACTTGCCTTTAATGCAATTAATCAACGTACAGCTAGAAACTTTATGAAAGCTTACACAATATCATGTGAAAGCAGTCATATAAAACAATGTCTCATCTCTGAATTCCAAGGGGTAATTCAAAACATGGGTGGCTTTTCTGAGGAAAGAGCCAGTCCTCTTGCTCTCCCAGTTTTATCAAACCTGCAGTATTCCTGAATAAACACTCCTAGCTGTTTTGCCATAGTTCACCATCTTTAGAAAGATATAAGGAATGAGTCTTTAGTTAGAATGGTAACTTGGCACAAAACTGACCTTCCTCAAGGCGCCACCATATCAACACAGCAGTGTATGGCAACAAAACAATGGGTAAAGAGGACTTATAAAGGAAGGAAGGAAGGGAAAAGAACCCACAAAAGAACTCTTATCGTTTGTTTCTTCAGCTCAACCAAGCACAATCTTCATACATTCTGAAAATAATCTCTTACAGTAGTAAAAATTGTGAAGAATTGTGAATTGTGTACCTATCAAGCTACTACATGCTTACCTTATGATTATAGGAATCCGCCACATATAGCAGCTTTCTTTTCTTGTCCCATGTTATTCCTAGGGGATGCTGCAGCTTGGCATTTATGCCTGCTCCATCCACATCACCAAAGGCAAACAAATTCTGAAGATGTTATCAAATGAAATTATTTGATTATTCAATGCTGGTATTAATTTAAACTGTCGGAATTAAATGGAAATTCACTGACAAAAAAAAAATATCATGACAACTTCAAAAAAAGGATACTGAAAACGAGGAAGCAAGAATGCTAATGATGGAAATGGAAATTATCACATTTAAATTATCAGTATGAATCCAGCTGGCTTTAACGACCACGCAACGCAGTTTCTGTTCAACTATCTTACAAACAAGTCAAGTGATTTTGTATCTGAGGAGCAACAGTCTGCACTATAACCTGAGCACCACCACTGGCACACATTTGCATTCCAAGCAGTGAAGTTAAGAAACTGACGGCCACAGAAACTAATTTACCCTCTCACCCCAAAAGTGGTTCCTCCAGGTCAGGCTTGAGAAATATTAGTAGGGCAGTGTGGGGAAGTTTGAAGTGATTACCAATGGATCTCTCTCTCCTCCTACAAGGTGCTTCACAGCTCCATCTTTCAGAGAGATCATTCGCACAGTGCTGCTCTCACTGTCTGCTACAAAAAGGCAGTTCCACGGCTCTTCGGAAGCCAGAGAGAGTCCAGAAGGCTGTGCAAAGCCGGCCTTATGAGGGTATGCATTGTTTCTGTTCTCTTCATTTCCACTCCCAGCAAATCGAAGACAGACTCCTTTCTTTAAATCACTGAAGAAAAATAGCACTTATCTTCAGGAACAAGTCTGACATAGTTCAGACGTTATGCAGAAACAAAATACAGGAAGAGCACTTGTAAGTTATAAAGACGGCTCTACTATGACGGCATAAGGAATTACTCAAAGGCTTTATGCTATCTTTTAATTCAACTTGGTTTATCACTCACCACTAGATAATTCAAATGGAATGAAAAGTAACATTAAAATGTACAACTGTACCTTACTGTCATAGAGATTTTTAGCAAAGGTAGTGTATTTCATTTCCTCTAACAGATGTGGGTAAAAGCACACAGCCATTAAAGGACACAAGCCTTTTCACTTTGAACAGCAGTAGCAAGCTTTAAGCTAAGTTACAGGTTGAGCTAAATTACTTTAATTTAATCAATTTATCTGTCTCTTTAGGGTTTGAAGGCTAGTTATCCAGACAAACAGCAGTTTCACATGTCTCCTACTGCAACTGCTTACCTTCCCTTTGGAAGTTTTCCACCTTCCAACATCAGTGCCCATACCTGATGAATGCCTGCCATTGCTATCCATAAAACATCGTCCTCCTGGGTCCCTGAAACTTAAAAAAAAATGGATATATAAGAACAGGTGAAAAAGAACCAAAAAACAAAAACCACCCTTCGTAAATGAATCATAAAGCAAACAAGCCAACAAACCAATCCTGCCATCCCCATTGTTCCAGCTCACTGTTTGCCACAGGGAAAAACAAAAAACAAATAAACAAGCCACAGAGCAAGAGAGCAAGAGAATGTCTTTCATTTACCAAGAAATCTGCTACTGTTCTTACATTCTCTTCCCAAGGATATAGAATTATGTTTTTAATATCTCTACCTGGTAAGGACAATACTTCAAACGGGATTTGCTCTTTGGAAGGTTCTGCTATTGGGTCCATGTTTCACCTGTCATTTTGGGACTGTATGTTAACACATGTGTTTTTCCTGATCATGGATTTCAGGGTGGTGGTTTTTTTGTCTTGTTTTAAACTAAGCTAATGGCCAAATTAGACACAATCAAAAGCTATTCATCATTGTTTACAAGCCTTGAGAGGAATAACAAGGAAAGCACCTTTCAGATCAAATGTTCATGGTAATTCCTGGTCAGTTATCCTGAAAGTTCAGATATTCTCACTGTGTTACACTTAGCAGTCCCACTGAACCCAGTGGAGCACTAATGACAGCAAAGACAGGGTACACAATGTTTTTAACATAACGCAAACTGACGCTGTCCAGTCTCCGAGTTGTTTTCCCTGTGCACACACACATTATTGCACATAAAAGATGCAGAGCTATGGAACAGTGATGTTCTGATCAGGCATATAGCAAGCATCTAATTTTTTCCAACACTAATATTCACCAGTCCACATCTATAAAATCAAACAAAGCTCTCCTAGATAATATCACAAATAAAACAACAGAAATAGAAACAGAATATTCAAGTGCTCTCTAGCTCAAAATATATCACATTACATAAGAAATAATATCAGGTTAAAAATTAAAATTAACTACTACCTTATCAACAGAAAAGCACTTCTAAAAGGCTCACAGATACTTTTTAACACATATGAGCTTATAAAGCAACCTCCATCTCACAGCTATTCCTGCAAACAACCCCTTGGACCAGCCCAGGTTCCAAAACAAAGGCAATTATATGTGAAATGCTTGCCAACATCTTAGATCTGTGAAGTCAGTCCAAAGCAATCTTTTAAAATGAAATTGCCACAATTGCCCCAATTGATATTCTGCTGCTGTTCCTTCAATCCTAAATCTTTCTTTGCAATGCAGACTGAAAGCAGAAGAAAACAGCACCCCATCTTCAGCATCAATCTGCTCACTGTGAGCTCTCTTAGGAGTAGCACTGGTACAACTGCAATGCAGTTTTGGTTCAGCCTTTCCTATTGGATGAAGATACAAGTTTCCAAGACGGTGATCAAAGGAACTCTGCTGACTCTCTCCTGCACTTCCACATAGTTCCATGTTTTTTACTCAAAGCGAAGTTCCAAGAAGAAAAGTCAGACTTCCAAAATACCTGAATGCTTTTCGATGAGACGGAATGTTTGCAAAATCAGTTGGAAATAAACATTTTGTTACTCATCAGAGACAAATGCTTTTTACCAAAGCACTGGCAATACAGTGCCCTGCCCCACACACCTAACAAAACTCCCCAAAACACAGAATCCCCTTTGGTTCCAGCATGTTTCTAAGAGATTGAATTGAGAAAATGACTAAGGAAACATTTTACTACTTCCTATAAAGTGCATGATCTACTTCCAGGACTTTGTGTCTACGCTGTACAGTTTGCACTTTTCAGGTGCTACAATTTTGAGGATCCCAGAGGGATGCTAAAATCACTGGTCAACTCCAAAAGCAAGCTTTACATCTTGCTGTGCTGCACTCTGCATTCTGAGGGGTGTCGAAAACCGCTTTGTTCATTACTTCATATTCACTTCACCCAACAATTAAATGAAGGAGGAAGACTAGAGCTGAGCATTTCAGAAAATTCCGTTCTATAAAATCCAATTTCTGTAATTCCACCCACTGCTGCTCCCCTGTGACAGCTATAAGGTTTAAACATAAAAAAAGTGCCTTACTCTAATTCTGCACATCAAAAGGCTCATCAAACATGAGACACAGGAAAAAAAGTATAAATATTAATTTCAAATTTTATGCAAGATCAACAGAGATAGGATTCCTTCTTCATTTGGAGATCAAGAGAGGAAACGTAAATAAGAACAAGAAGAAGCAATCACTGGAACAAATATTTTCTTCTGGACAGTAGTTAAAAGAAATGGAATGGATAAAGCACAGTAACAGCACAAACACACTGAGCTGTGGAAAATATGTCAGAGATTTAATAGAAAAAAAAATTACAGAAAACCAGAAAAGCAAAACCAATGCCAATGGCCACACAGAAAACATTTTTTTTAAACAAGGTGGTCCTGACACTACAGAGTTTAATGTTATACGTTATGAAATGGAAACAAACAATCAAAAAAACCTCAGACTCTTCTTTGAGGATTAAGCATTTTGGGGATACAGCACCACTGTCATCCTTGTACTGTTCTCACAAGAGGAGGGAACTGGGGAGAACTGCTTGCTGAAGTGATGATAATGCCAACATTGCCATAACTCCTTATCATCCTTGACTGGAAAGAATTTACTTTTAAAGAATTTATTATAAAACAACATAAAAGAACAAAGCAACTCTTTTACATTTATTCAATTAAGCACATTCCAAACTATCTCGAGCTGCTCTAAAAGTCCAGTGTAGTTTCTCCTTATTAGGGTATGTACTTTCTTATCTTTAGTGCTGCCTGTATCAAAGCAGAGTATGGCTTACTAAAGTGATATACTTACATTAGAAAGATTCACTCCTAATAAACTAGAGCTCTGAATGCATTTGTGTGATGTGGTATACCATATTTCAGTGCTTTTTAGTTCCTGAGTCTGCCTGTGCTACATATCTGTGTTTTAAGAACTCATAATCCTGTATGTACACACACTCAATTTTAAATAGTTTAGGAATACTGCTGACCTTTTAAAGACACTAATCTGAACACACCAAACGGACTATCTGTTGTAGCAGGCAACACCTACTTGAAGAGATTCCATTCCCAGGCCTGCCACACACTTCCAGTTGCCCCTGTGGGGACTTCTTGCTTCCTTTCAGTTTGGGAATTGAAAGTCTGGAAATCAAAGTCACATCTCACAGCTGGCACCACTGGTATTTTCTAAACAGATTCAAGTTTGAAAATATAATTTGCGTCAACTAATGTTATCTTTTAAAAATGCAACAGTAACCAAGAAGATTGTTGGTATGATCATCTGGCGCAAAACCCTCACAGGCAACAAGGGCTGATCAATGGCCCCCTCCTCTTACAGGCACACATGGTGCATTTGCATGCATATGGATATAAGCCTTGTCCTCATTGAAGCCAGTGGAAGTTTAGCACACTAAATCCCAATCTGACTAATACAATGGCTAGAGAATCACTGTTCTTTTTCCAGTGAGACAGAGACAGCAAGTCGCAGAAAGAAATGCCTTAGCACTCTAAGTCTGGACACACACTTACACATCATCCCTCTTGAGGAGGAAAAATTAGTTTTCTTTTTTTCCATGCTTTTTTTCACATACTTCTGCATCACGCAAACAGCACGATCTTTCATGAAACAAAATGCATTTAGAATTTTCCTCCTCAGTAAACGACTCCTAACCTCTAATCAAGGGAAATCCATGCACATGAATAGCAAGTGGATGCTCAACTTTGAGAGATAAAAGAGAACTAAAAATAACAGCTATGATCTGACGGCATTTTTAACACCAACAAACTAATTTAGATTATCTACTGACGGATACAATAACATAACTACGAAAAAGCTAAGATTGGTTACATGTTTTATTCATTCTTGTCAGAGAACAACCACATACAGTCAAGCTTAGGTCAGTACTGCACTCCCCCTCAATGAACTTTCCACATTGAAAAGTGCTTTCAGCATCAAAGCAGGCAAGCTCAGAAGCCACTCATCCTGACCTAACATGCTCATCAAAGCCTCTGTAAGATTTGTCAGGGATGTTTATTTTCAGCAGATCTTCATCTGGAACTTAACATCAGAAACAGTATCCAATGCCGAAGAGTGTTCAGGCATCTGACCAACAGTTCTAACATTTTTCTAATTCACAAACAAGACCTGCACACTGCGGAAGGAAGAAACTGTATAAGAAACCAACATTACAGGTATAAATATCATAATTTATAACCAACATTACAGGTACAAGTATCATAATATACAAATATACAGAGGGCACTGAAAAGTCATGGAACTGAAGATATTACTGAGCTATCTGTTCAGATGGTATCTGCTAAACCAAATGTTTCCTTTGCTATTGAAAATCATCATTATCCATTTTGTCAAGATTTAGAAAAGTCTTAATAGAAAATAAGTCTGTCAAACTAAATTATATAGGATCACCGGTGGAAATCCAGTCTCAACTCCCATTCAGATGTTATGTTCATCTCAAAGGCGTGTTATATTAATACCAGTATCTATTTTCCTGCCCTAAATCTACAGTGAATATGTAAAATACTATTGAAGTCTATTGGTGTTACTATTCAGCAGTACCATAAACTCTTTAATCACTTAAGGACCATTCACAAAGAGATTTAGGATTTGGTTTGAGAAGACTGACAAAGCTGTCTCATGTCAGCAATGTTTCTAATGTGACTTTCTGTGCCGTTCATGACTAGAGGGGCAGCTGTTGCCCAAAGCTGGCTATAGGTATCTCTGAGCTGGTACTTTGCACTGGAAACCTCTGAAGACATGAGAAGGCCTTCTGTGTTTCAGCTAAGTCCTCACTGATACATCATGCAGTCATATCATATATGCAAGATACATTTAGAGCAATTCAAATTTGAGTCATCAAAAGAAATGATTCCTAATTAAAGCCTGATGATCTCATGAAGGAGCCCTTTAATTTCCATAGCCAAGGAAAATTCCTTCCACAAGTCAGTGGAGGCTAGAGCCTCGATGCCAGAATGAGACCAAACTAAAAGGGAAAAGAAAACTGACATGCAGAAAAGCATGCTTCCAAGATAGAGACAGTTCACACACACAATGTAATGTTAATTACTTATAGCTGAAGTGATTATTGCTTTTTTTTGTTTGTAAAATTAGGGGAGAATTGCTAGGAATCATTCAGAAAAAAAACCAAAGAGTATTTCCCTGGGAATACATTTGTACTAAATAACTGTCTAGTGGAAACACCAGGAAAAAACTGTATATACTTTTGCCCTTTAAGGGCTATAAAGATTGTATCAGTCTTATAAGGTATGGGACTTCCACTTAAATAATAGATACTATTTAAAATGTAAATACCACACTGACTTAAAAATTTCCAGTTAGTTTACTGAAAGCACAGCCAACGTTGTGCTTGGGAGGATCTATAAATAGGATACAATCATGCAACTTCAGACTGGATTTTGGAATGTGAAACACACAGTTATGTCACCAAGCACAGGTCATTGTCCTTTACCTCCCAGCAAGAATGCAGCTATCAAGAACATTTCACACTCAGATCAACTGTGCATTTAAGCATCACTTGCTTTCAACACCCACTGAGTAAAAATAGAAGAGGACAACAGAGAAAGCTAAAAAAGCACACAGTCATTTAATAATGTATTTTTAAGCTGCTGGCCCTTCCCCTGTATTGTCTGCTTCTTGCATAATCTGAGTCGATTCAAATTCCAGAACCACTTTCAACAACAGAATTTAATCCATGGAGTTCATTCAAGACTTTCAAAAGGGGAGGGCAAAACTGAAGCTTACCCTCAATTAAAGATGGCAAGGAAGAATAGTGTTTATCAGAATTCCAGCACAATGTTTGTCTTAACCCCCCTACCTTAGAAAGACATTTCTATCACCTTCCTATTAAGAGGTATTTCAGTCACTTAACCTCTGTGCCTCAAGTTTCAGCATCTGTATAAAACAGAAGCTTGTTATCTCATACAAGTACTGTCAGGATGGTTCAAAGTATAATAGTAGCATCTGCTCTGAAGATGAACTTATCTATGCCTTCATTAACTTTTCCTCTCAACAGTTTTATCTTCAAAATATACAGAAAGCAAATTCTAATCACACAGAACTGTCTGCCAGCGGTGATAAATCTGGTTTTCATAAGGACGACATTATACCCTGTCAGGTCTTTGGTTTTGCTCATCTGATTAAATGAGAACTTTATCCTTATGAATACAGGTTTTCAAAACTGATCAGAAACCACAGAACTGAACTGCATATGGAATTAAGAAGTCTGACTCTTTAAGTATTCTCAGAAGTGAATTAACACAAAAAAATGTCATTCACTGAAACCATTTCCTGTATCGCCACAACAGATGTCAGCAACAGATTTGAGGACTTCAGTGGGCTTTGAATCAGGCTAAATGTCATCTGGGATCCACGAGACAACTGAAATGTTACAACTAAGCTTTGTATTTACTTCACACCTTTATGCCTACTGTCTCAAAGCGATAATGACTTCTGAACACAGAGTTGGAGGATTAACTGAGGGCTTTTCTTAGTTCTGTGCACGGCACCTTTTATTTAGACCAGGATCTGAATTTAAGCTCACAACAAACAATACATTAAAAACTTACGAAGCAAACAATGCAGTCTTTAAATTGATCAATACTTACTTTAAACTTTATGTAGGAGGATTAATCTTGGATGAGATCTGATTGATAGAGGCAAAAAATTAATCTCTCAAGATGTAACCTTTCCCTCTGACACTCTGAGAAAGGTCAGCAGAAGCTGTTTAATACCACTTGCATCTTTTCTTTTCTTAACTCCTCTCATGTTTTGATTAGCATGGCTCTGGGCCATCACTTGTTTAAAAACTGTAATATCCATAAATCTACATTCTGAAAAAAAATGTTTCTTGTACAGTTTAAATTACATAGATCTATGGAAAACAGAGAGGCATGAATCTATTTCCCATATGCCATTCCAGTTCTGGCAAAAGTCAGAATTATAAATTATAAAATTTGGAATAATGAACCATAAGTTTTTCAAACACTCATAGACTCCCACAGCTTGCAGTTACATTACAGGAATGGGCACTACTCTCCAGATGCAAACAAAAGTCATTTGGGAAACTTTATTCATCCAAATGCATTAAGAGATACGGACAAAATAGTTTTGATAACTTGTAGACAGCACAGTGAGAGTCACCAACAGAAGTCTGGCTTTCTGCTCACGGACAGTTCTCTGTGTGGTAGAGGCTTCCAATAGAATTAGCTTCATATGGGTTTACCACATAACATATGCATTCTAATGGACCTTATGAGAATGTCCTACTAGGTTCCAGCGACTTGCATTAAGACAAACCCTACCCAATGAGTTTTTTAGTGTTAACAAACCTAAGGAAAACAAAACAAAAGAAAAAAAACCTCACTGCAGCTCATGACTGTATCCATGCCATACTGCATATGTGGTGCAAACTACAACACAGTCCTGGCTCCTTGCGCACAATCTGGTTGTTTTTGTGCTTCATCTTAAGACAGCACTACAGTGAGCATCACTCATTCACTTGTTCAAAACTCCTCTGATTCTTCAAGTTTCCTTGAAAACGGTGACTTACTTGCAATTTTGGTCCCCTGAAAACATTCCAATTTCTATGGTGCTCCCAAAAATACTGCACACGCACCAAGAATAAGTAAGCACTTGTACCAACCACTCATCAGTGCTGTCTACATTTGACAGATTTCATTTTAGTCCAGTAAGCTAAGCCCCCTAGAAAGACCCCCTAAAATCTAAAACATAGAGACTGCTGCACAGAGTTCAACCCCAGCTACATGTTTTGAAGTTCTTTTAACAAACCTAATGAAATGAATGTGACACCATGACACGAGGTATCAGAAACACCCTTCAAGAAAGCTGCATTGAAAAGACCAGCCTGAGGCTGCTGCTCTGACATGTAAGGCTGTTTTAGGAGACTTTCAGGAGCAGCAGGGGAAGGAACTGAGGCAACTATCTGCAGGACAGGCTCAGCCAAGGAATGCAGGAGGAAGCTGAAGAGCATGGCTGGAGTACTGCAGCCTGGGATGGTGAAAGGGAGTCTTCAGTTTTGTTTTACGCCATTTTCTGAGCGCTGTTATCATAAATGCCAACCACATACTCCAAGGAGAACAGAGAGCAAATCCTCCACACTGTAACACTGACTTAAAGAGGCTTCAGGAAGTGATCTAGTTCATTACCCTTCTTCAAGGAGATGCTATGTACCACCTCACATCTACAGCTCATGACCAACCATCAACCCATTTTCCAATACTTCCAAAAAGACTCCGCAGTCTTGTTAGGTAGGAAGTTTTACCAACTTTACCAACCTTTCTATGCCAAATTTTGTCCTGCCCAGTGGAACATTTAGAAAACAAGATTGCTCTCACACTGTGGTCATCTGTAATTCAACTGTTCTCTTCATATGTACAATATGTGGCAGTATGTGGTATTGCCCCCTACTAAATATTAACAAAGCATTCCAAGCAGATTTGCTGTATCAAAGTCATTTTCAAGCTGTGCTTCCATCAACATACTGTCTGCCTTTTGTACTTTGATGACACTGGGCTATGGGACACATTGCTGTTAAAGTACTACTCAGCATAACCTCATGTTTCCACAACTCCCTCTAGTTACAGTTTACTGAAGAGATTCACATAGATATTACAATCATTTACATTTTCCCTACCTTGCCTTTCTCACACTAAACCATATCAAAACTCTTAAGAAATCCTAAAAGCAGCCCCCTCATTTTACCTATCTATCCTATTCTTCTCTCAAAGAAGAGGACATTAAATTGATTTAATCTCCTCTTAAATTCAAAGTTTTATAATATTTTTTAGAGATCTAAGCAGCCAACTGGTTGGTAGGATGTGACTGAATACAAAAAAATCCTACACTGCTCTGAAAACAGTGCATTTAGAAAATCTGATTTTTATATAAACACTGATAAAAATTCAGCAATGTTAAACAGTGCAGATGACTAATTCTTTACAGGTGACTAATTCAGTGATTACTGTGTTCAGGTTGATAACAATCATATCATTTAACGTTTTACTTAACCATCAGAGCTCTCAAAAATAAAAGTATCAACAGATACTCAGCTACCGGTTGATGCAGGAAAAAAAGCACCATGAAAATGGCAAAGTATAATTAATGTATATTTTGAATAGTTCTGTTAAGAGGATTAAGTTTCTGATCCACTGGGGCAGTACTTTCTGAGTTGGAATTCTTCTCCATTACTGATCTGTAAAATGGCTCTGCAACAACATCCCACGGCAACTGTGTTGCTGGTTCAGTGTGGTTCACTAAAATGAGAACTGTAGCACTCAGACACAACAGTCTACTGGATCACAAGAGTGAAATCAGACTGGGAAAAAATCATAAACAGCAATCCAAATCTGGTGAGATCCTCTTTCAGCTTTCCCTGAGTAAGACTCTGTAGGACTCTCAATCTGTAAGGGTCACTGACAGCATTAAACGTAACATTGATGCCTATGGCTTACTTCAGTAGTCAAGGCTGCTGGCAGTACACTGTATATAATAACAATGTATTTGTATCCTAAGACTAGCATACAATCAGCATTCGTGAAATAGCTACATGTTCTCTTAAACTAATTTTTTCTCCCTGATGCAAAGGGTTTTGTGCCACAGACAATCATTTTTCTGTCATTAAGGAACTTGCATTTGCAAGCTCTAAATCATACTGAAATGGAAACGTAAGAAAGGAAGATACTAACTCCCAGTTAATAACATTTAAAATCATGGCAGTTATGTGATGTCAGGCTCAGGACTGTGTTAAGTTGATCAAGAAAGAAAACCACTTAAATCCTCAGGAGATGATTTTTTCCATACTATCTTGTGAAGACTTCATTATGATCCCCTGAGGCTTGGAAGGTGTTTTCTGAGGTGTTCTTCTATCTGTTTGAATCTACCATGATCTATTAGGCTAACAATTTCACGTCGTCTAAACAGGAATAAGCAGAAGTCATCAGATAAAATTTATTTCCTAAACTCAAATATTTACAAATGGTGAGATGTCCATACAGCCAAGAAAAGGAACTTCAGACAATGTACACTTCCTGTAAAATGCAGCTGCTTCTTCAGTCATCCTGGCACAAAGCACTGGGCTAGCAAAGGCAATCACAATTTCCTTCTGTATTTGGACCGAGTAAATACGTAACTTTCTACAGAAGAATTTTTCTTCAGGTTGGTTAACAGCTCACATTTTTTCAGGATTCACATCAGAAACACAGACTCAGCTAATAATAGTGGTACTTATACAGATGAAACCACCAGTTTTTAGACTCAATTGTAAAGTATGTCTTAATATTTCATGTTTTCGGTTATTACCAGAACAACAAAACATTCAGCAAACACTCATGCATGTGAGATTTTGTTAAAAGCTCAACTGAAATTGCACCTGAATTTCCAAAGACCACATCCCACGGAGAGCTGATAGGCTGTTCTTCTCCTTTTGCTCCCCCTTCTTTATCAACACCTTGTATCCCAATGCCTGCTACAGTGGTCACAATCTCTAAATCCAGGTCAATCTGTAAGAAGCAAAATTATACATGCTAAATACACAACAGCAAGCATAGTTAATAGAGAGGTAATACAGATAATCTGAGACAATCTATGTCATAAATGGTGTATCTTTGCAAGTAAAACTCAAATCCTAATAAATTTCAAGCATTTGCTTGAAGAAAAATCATTAATTTTACCATAATGCTTTCTGCTGGTGATAGGAGGGTAAGGCAGCAGGAAAAACAACTGAGTGCATTTCTCTTCCAGATGCACCAAAATTTAACACAGATTTGGTCAGCAATTTTAGAAGAAAGCATTAAAATTTTCTGGAGAAGTGTTTCAGATGGATGTGGTTACTTTAAACTTCTAAAGGAATATGCTATAAGAGCTCAGATACTGTAAATTATTTCTCATCATTACATAAAATAATCTATACTAAGCAAATTATTTTTGCAATTCATTTCATGCCTTGAAGCAAAAAATATTTTCTATTTCTGCAGCCCAAATCTACTTATCTTTTTTTTCCCCTATGTTTATATTCTAAGTGACTTCTGATATTTCTCTTTTAATAACAAGGTAACACGATATTGCTTCAGCAAACTTCTCATTATTCTAAGTTTGACCTCACTGGGCTTGAGATCCAATTCCAATTAAATATTAACAGCAATGTTTCTATGTGCTAAGAACTTGCATGTGTTAAACAGAAAAAAAACCCCACATGGATTAAAGTAGATTGTAGACCCAAACATTTAGATACCCACCAATCCGTAAGAATACAATAACTTCTGATAAGAATCTGCCACAACTGGAAGTGAAACAAAAACAACTTCTGCTTCCAGCACTAAGAATAGTTATTTCTTATAACAGGAAGGTAAGACTCACTAGAAGTAGTGCATAGCTTCATTTGCAAGGAAGTACAAAAGATAGATGCAGCCCTTTAAAAAACCACCATACAAAGGCATTTTTTAGGAAGCTGTTAGACCAAATTTCTCTCTCGATGTTGAGAGTATCTGTAGAATAAGTCATTTGATATACATTTTCAACTAAGTAGGGCAAGGCACAAGAGATTAAATTTTCTTATGGAAAAATTACCTTTCTAATTAGATGATTTTCTGTATCAGCTACGTAAATAACATTATTTTTTATAGCAACGCCTTGTGGTGAGTTGAAAGCTGCCTCTGAAAATCTTCCATCTTTTCTTCCACTATTTGGACCTATAAATGAACCAAAGCAAACTCAAGATTCATTTTAGAAAAAGAAACTCAAAAATAGCCGGTCTATTTAAACCTGTAAGATAATCACATGTTCTAAAAGATGCTCCCATAGTGCCCTGCTGAGTTACATTACGTACATTCTGCGGAGCCTCATTTTAGCCACTGTGATGTGTAATTGCTGTAGCCCCACACTAAGTTTTGAACTCGTTCTCCATGAGTTCTCTGCATCTTTAAGATTATCTTTCACAGAAAAGTCTTAGTAGGGGTCTACGTTGCTCCAGTTCCATTTTGCTGAGAGGCAATAGTAACTGCAGAAGACAGCAATCAGAAACTCTTTTTTAAAATGTATTCCTAATTACATCAGAGCAAGTCAGCAGCAAAGATTTTACATCCCAACCTCAATTCCATTTCAGTGGTTTCGATTTTACTGTAAATACAATGGGTTTGATTAGCAGCACTTTCTCATTACTAACAAAAACAGCAAAAAGATGACAGGCAACAAATTACATGGGAGAACAGTGAGCATGATGGAGTGACAGCCTTCTGCATAGCACAGCGAAGAAATAGAGAGGAATGCGACCTTGATAAGCAGTATCAGTGTAGGCATGGTATTTCAGATGGAGTAACATTTAAAGTGCATCAGCACTGTGTGTCAGCAGAAGACATTTAAATTCATGAGTGCGTGCGCAACATGATTTATGATGCAAATACAGCAATTTCAACCTCTGTGCATGCCCATATTTATTACTCTATTATCAACTCAATTACACTATTTTCTGCCCACAGAATCATTTAACTGAGTCACTAAAATACACAAACTTTTACGACTTACTGTCAGCATACAATTCAGACCTGAGCAGACATGAAATACTGAGGTACCAGTGTGTTGGGTTCCAGTCGTTCCTTTATGACTAGGACCAAAGGCACCAATTCAGAGATTAGGACACATCCCTCCAAGCTGCTCTTTACTGAACATCCCAGAACACTGATGAGTGTTTTGTCAGCAGAGACTTCAGCTCATATACAAAACAGAAACCAAACTGTCTGATTCTTGTCATAATAAACCCTATTTGTGCTTCTTGTGGGAGAAGAGCACTGAGACTGATGCTTTGAGCAAGGTTCACTTGGATAATGAGTCAGTGCACTGTCTGTGCCACTGGTATAGGGAGTTTGATGATCCTACTGAGAGGTGCTCTTCAGTCAAAAACAAACAAAAAGCACTCCCGAAACACACACCACCACAATCCAATGTTCTCTTTTTCCTCTTGGAAAGGGAAGCATTCGTATCTTTTTTTCCCTATCTTGCTGCTAGATGTGGATATACATCACTTAAATCTAAATGCATTTGAAGCTCTTTCAGAAGACAGAAAAACTGTACTTTTGTAATTCATATAGGCTGTCACTTAAAAATACAGAACTTAGTTAATGAAACAAAGAAAAAAAATTAGAGGTAACTCAACCATTTGCCTAAGAGCTTCTCATTGATAGTACTATGCTTTTTCCCTCCCGTGTCCAGTAAAAGTGATTTTTGAGAAAAAACATTCTCCCAATGCTTCTGAATTACTAGCTCAAAGCAGCACCACAGAACACAGTCCCCCCTAAACGAAAAAGTCTGCAACAAAATTTACAAAACCTTACCTCCAACAGTGTGTAGAATTTGCCCATTTTTCAGAGTGACCAAAATCCTGTGATGTCCAGTGTCTGCTATCACCAGCCTTTCTCCTGATTTATCTACTGTCACTTTGCCAGGAAACAGCAGGGGAGAAGGCGGGAGGGAGTCCTTGTATAGCTTTATTCCAATATTGTTATCTTTAATTTGTCCTCTCTCCTTGTAGAATTTCAGTGTTATTGAAGTAAATAAAAACAACTTCTCTTTGTGCCCTTCTCCAACAAGCGAAAACAGCATGTTTCCACGAGGCCCAAGAATGACCAGAGTTGGCCAGCAGGACACTTCTAGTTCATGCCACAGTGTTGCATCTGCATCGTTCACTACAGGGTGGACAATATCGTACCTCAAAACTGCACTCTTAATGCTATCCAGAACTTTTTCGTTTGGAAACTTCGCTGAATGAACACCAATAATAACAAGACCATCTGAAAGGAAAAGTGAATTATTACATTTAGATATATTTGCATTTCAACGGAAAAAAGTAAAAATGAAGCAGTGCTCCAACGTAACTAAGTGCATTTCAGAATGAAGAGGGTTGAACAAGTAAAAAGCATAATATGTCATAAATAGCTCTTAATTTCTTAAACTGCAGAAAATGCTTTGAAAATAATCATGGGTAAGCTGTAGCAGTCCAACTGATACAGTGTTTTCTCAAGTATTCACCACACCTCTTTGACTTCTGATTCCTTTACACAACTGTGGTGTTTACAGAAAATTAATACTTTTCTACTGTAAACTAGGAATCATAAATATAACACGGAACTTTAAAAAATAAAGGAATGGTACAGGCTCCTAAAATCAAAACAGTACCCTGTGTTTCACATAGAGCTGGCAGCGTCGGAAACCATGAAAAAAAGTGCCTATCACATACCAGGCCCCTACTCCTTGCTTTAAAAAAGAAATAAACAGTGGATTAAGTCAATTTAATCTTCAATTTTTACCCCTCTTAATGTTCATAACAAAAAATCTATATTTGTTTAATAGAGATAATCAGTAGTATAGAGATACTGCACTTGAAATCCTAGCATGAAGGTTCTCTTCAGTATTTTCATCACTGACATCGATGATGGGCTTAAGTGCACCTTCAGCAAGTTTGCTGATGATGCCAAGCTGAGCAGTGCAGTTGATACATTAGAAGGAAGTGGTGCCATCCAGAGGGACCTCGACAAACTAATGAGGTTCAACATAGCAAAGTGCAACGTTTTGCACTTGGGTCAGAGTAACCCCAGATAAGTATACAGACTGGGAAAAGTGCACCTTGAGTAGCCCTGTGGAAAAGGACCTGGGGGTCCTGGTGGATGAAAAACTGAACATGAGCCAGCAGTGTGCTCTTGCAGTTTGGATGCAAACGTATCCTGGGCTCCATTAGAAGAGGGGTGGCCAGCAAGGACAGGGAGGTGATTGTTCCCTTCTACTCCACCCTTGTGAGGCCCCATCTGGAATACTGTGTCCAGGTCAGGAGCCTCCAGTACAAGAAAGACAGGGAGCTGTTGGAGAGGGTCCAGAGGAGAGCCATGAAGATGATCAGGGGACTGGAGCACCTCCCCTAAGAAGACAGGCTTGAGACAGCTGGGCTCATTCAGCCTGGAGAAAAGAAGGCTGCGGGGTGACCTCATTGCAGCCTTTCAGTACCTAAAGGGAAGCTATGAACAGGAGGGGAATCAACTCTTTGAAAAGATAGACAACTGCAGGACAAGGGGAAATGGTTTTAAGTTGAAGGAGGGAAGATTTAGGTTGGATGTTACTGAGAGTGGTGAGGTGCTGGAACAGCTGCCCAGGAGAGGCTGTGAATGCCCTGTCCCTGGAGGTGTTCAAGGCCAGGTTGGACCCGGGCAGCCCGGTCTAGCATTAGATCTGGAGGGTCTGTGCCAGGGGTTTGGAACTTGATGATCCTTGGGTCCCTTCCAACCAGGGCCATTCTATGACTCTCTGATTCTATGAAGGTGCTGGATAAGCACAAAGTAATATAATTCAGCTTGTATATGTGGAATAGACAACATCAGCCATAAATTGATCAAAAAGCACACAACTGAATTGCTTGTTATTTTCTCACTTCAATGAAACTCAGACAGAAAATCTACAGTTCAGAACTCATCAGTTTTTCTCTGCATGCCAAAAAATAAATATACTTCCACTCCATGTAAGTAATTTAATCAGCAGTCCCAAATTTTACACCCCCCCACCTACTTAACAGGAAAAGAACGAAGAACCTTGCTTTAGTAAAGTCATTTTTCAGTACTTCCTAGGAGGAAAAATCCTCAAACACTCCAACAAACAACTCTGGATCCTTTTTCAGTGCTTTAAATAATGTTTTCTAGCATAAACTCCTGGAAATTAAATGAGCAACGTACATGACATCAAACAACATATTTTGTTTCATTTTCTGCTTCAAGAATACTTAGCCATAAACGTCATGTTGTTACAGTCAAAGTAACTTGTCAAATCTGGGATGATTTGGGTTCTGGGTTATTTTTATTTTAAAATTCAGAGATGCAAGTAAAATAAATGATAGTATCTGAACCATGACATTTGATTAAATTTCAGAACATTCCATTTCTAGAATCTGCTGCTCACAGCCATCGTAAAAGAATGAGATACTGAAGATCTTTTGTTACTGAAGCCAGGAAGATAACAACAGTCACAAGCATCCAGTTGTAGAAAACTGCAGTACAATAACTTTAAACTTTAATAACTTTAAACCCAAACTGCTGATCTAATTGAAATCTTTAGATGTTAACCCTATGTAGAGGAAATACTAAGTGACGGCTTGAACCAGTGATTGAGCACCTGGTAGGAAGGCAGAGCCAACCCAGGGGAGCTCAGGTGCACGCAATACCCCTGAATGATTGGAAGGGGTGTAGCCAGGATCCACGGCGTCCTAGACCTCATTTAAAGGTTGGCCAGGGAAGCAATGTTATCTTGCTGCAGATTACTTTGCCCCTAAGGCTTTCTGAAGGTAAGCAGCTTCTTTCTTTTATTCCTGTGCCTGCTGCTGTTCCATTTGAGAGGATCCTGACTTGTTACAGCCTGGGATGTTGCTGCTCTGCTGTTACTACTGTACGTACCACGTGTTGTACCCTACTATGCATTGAAAAATCACCTGTGTTTCTGGATGTCGCAACCTTTTTATAACCACAGGTAACTGGAATTATTCTACTACTTTATCCAAGGAAAAAGTTATGATCTTTTATCTTATGTGTTAGATTGAGTAGAGAGGCTAAATTAAATGGGGAAGGGAGAATATCCTTATGGTTGATATCTTTTTTAGTTAATTTTAATTAATTAAAAAATATTTTAACAGCAACAAATGCTTTCTCTTTTCCAGTCATATCAAAGCAAATATTTAGCATTTATAGATTCTTTCATTGCTTACATTCAAATATTTGTAGTTTCCTTCCTTCCCCTAGCTACTGATGTCTATAGTGAATTCCATATTTTTATCATCAATACAAGTAATGTCATAAAAGAGGAGAAGATGGGGAGACCCTGTGAGCGTCAGGGATGAAAAATTATCCAACCTAAATCCACTTCTGTTGATGCTTAAACTTTAATATACAACTGTGCAGAGTCCTCAAGGACTTAATGAGGTTCTTAAATGACATTTATCTTAAGTTCCATCTTGGATTAATTTGTGCTTCTTCAAATACTACAGTGAAAAATGGTGTGCTGTACTACTAAAGGAAAAATGGGCTTTGTTGAACAGCTATTAAACTTATATAAGAAGGATACAATTTAGAGGTTAAAAAGATAAAAGCAGATGTGCAGTGCGAATTCCTAAGGAACTAAGTGCCTTTATTCGATGCTGACTTGAAAATGGTAAAGGTCACTAAACTGGGGAAGGCAAATCTCAAATGTTTTCTTAACAAATTTTCAGTGAGACTTCAGAGCATGAACTGTTCAGTGATCTGTAGTGGCAGATAATTAAAAGACTATTCTGCACTTATTTGAAAATAATCATTTGTTACAACAGAATGAAACTTTCATCAGTTCCCATAAATTTAATCTGAAAAAGATTGCATGTTTGCAATCATACTTCTGGCAGATTTATTACTCATTTTCTCACAGAGCTCTCCCACTGTATCTGCTGCTCTAAGTTCTGTCATCCTAATGACTTCTGATCAGACAGGCCATTAGATTCAAGCAAGCCAAATCACTCCCATTAAAGAATCAGTTCCACATCACAAGCACTGCTGAATTTAATTAATTTAGTCTAAATCTGCGAGTTATTCTTCTGAATGTTACAGTCCTTAACTTTGCTGGCACAGGAAGAATGCTTTCTGTTACACAAACTTCTTTGAGTTAAGAAATTTTGGACTGCTTTCTTCCAGGTATTTGCTATATATTTTTTTTTTTTTTTTTCCCCCCAAGAGGACTTCAAACCTTCAAGGCCTACAAGTTATCCACAATCCAGTTGGTTTGAATTCAGGATAGCAGCTGCTTCCTTTTAGGCTGCTCTTCCTCTTACCTACAAGCACACCTGCAAATCTCCTCTTCCTGCATTGCTCAGTGGATACTCTTTTATTCAAATATACTTTTCACAAAGATGTCAAACCTTTTTCTCCTTATGCTCTTAAAGATCTCTACAAATCAACAGGTATTAAGCCATTACATTCCCCTAAAGCTTTGTAACATACTCCTATCTATGCCATAAACCAATGTTTTATTTCTAAACCTAACAATGTTTTCTTCTCAAAGAAAGCCTCCACAAACACCTGCTGTGGAATGTGTGTTTATCTTGCTCTATTCTACAATGTAGAAATCCAAATTCTACTTTAGGAAAGCATTCCTGACATAAAGAATTCTACCATACCTTGCTTCTAATGCCTGCATTACTGCTTGGTTTTGGTTGGTTGTTTGGGTGGGGTTTTCTGTGTTGTTTTCTGTTTTTCGAGGCTTTAAAGATTAAACCAATATAATGATATGATTACTGAATGACTGTGTTACTGCAAATAATGCAGCAAAAATATTGCAGTGTATAAAAGCCAGAGCATAAATAATCCCCTTCTACAAAAGGAGAATAAGCATCCTATTGTACATTAGGGTTGCCTGACACCTGCTCCAGGAAAGAAACTTTCTGCAGCAATGCACACTGCATTGCTAGCACTTGATGAATGGTCTCTAAAAATGTAGGGCTGACAGCACTGTTATTGTTTTGGCAGTGCAACTCGTATTTAATTTTTATTTCAAGTAAATTATTTTGATGATTTTGTGTCAGAAATGTAAGAGGCTATTATTTCATGACTTAAGCAGTTGGATTATTGAGCTCAGAGGAGGTTGTTGCATTCAAAAAAAAAACCCACCAACCAAAGAAACCAATTTAATCTTTGACTTGCTTTTTATTAGCTTACAAAGAAATTGAGACTTATTTTTCTATTTTGGCTTTTCTCCTCAGCTGTAGAACAGTATTAATAGGGAAGAACCACAACTAGAGGAGTAGCAACTCTTGTTTTCTGGAAGAAAACAAGGAAAGGTGAAG
Source organism: Lagopus muta (assembly GCF_023343835.1). NCBI lineage: Eukaryota > Metazoa > Chordata > Aves > Galliformes > Phasianidae > Lagopus > Lagopus muta. The sequence goes on along the minus strand of NC_064437.1, from coordinate 58,038,762 downwards.
CTCTGCACAGGAGCTGCATAAAACAAGTTCAAGGATAGAGAATCAAGGAAACCAAAGAAATAGTATTGTTGCCAATCCATTAGGCATGGCATGTTGCAATGGGAGACAACTCAAATTCTAGTATCATAAAGTGATAAACTCTGAAGAGCAATTTGAACGTTTTCACTATAATAAGATGAGTAGCAGTGCTTTATCCATCCATCAAAAATATCATTAAGGCTGGAAGGATAATAGACATTATAATACTCCCTCATGAAGCGAACTTCTGTGGAAACAGATGCTACACTGATACAAGAAAATGCACACCATTTAAAACACTATTTGAAGGATTATAGCAGAGCATAACACTGGAGTTATGCCAAGCTATTTCTGAATATTAGAAAGTACTCCCTCTTATAGAAGTAATTTCTGGACTGCTGATAACATGAACTGGATATGCACTGGGGTTTAAAATAACTTTTTGAACGCCACTTGAAAAACAGAAATAGCTCCACTGAAGATAGCAACAAGAACAGATCAGATAAAGATGCTAGGTGACATTTAATCCTATGGAAAGCAGCCTTTACTTTGAGACAAATCTCAAATTCCAGACAATAGAACTGTGTGCATGTGTGCAAAGATACATTTAATGGCTTAGGATCATCCTGAAACTTCCAGATTCTTGTTTAGATGTCTTATGTGATGATTGTATTAGTGAAGTTTCTACATTCTTCCAGCAAGACAGGGTTTAAACCATGTGGACAAAAATCAGAACATGAAAAGTTATGCACAAAAAGATGCTGCTGCAAATTATATCAACATTAAGGTTTGTTCTCAATTATGCAGAAATATGGAGAAACACTCCTTTAGCTATTCTAACACCAGATTAAAGACCCAAATGTGCTGTGAAATAACCTGTGAGAGTAAAATATTTGTTTTTCCCTCTGAATAACACTGTCTGCTGGATCAGGACTCTTCTGCTAAATGTCAATGAAATGTGTGTGTAAATGCTGTAGGTTTTGTAATTGAGGTAAGCGATGGGGAAACCAACCCAAGTGAAAGTGAATCTGTCCCCCAGATCCTGAAGGGACAACAGACTTCCATTAGCTAAAGAAGGCAGCAGATTAAAATAGAATGAAACTCTGGCATCAGGATGAATGCTAAAAAAGTTCTTATCTTAGTAGTTTTAAAGTATTTTTGGTATGCCCATCATCCTTTCTACTTCAGTCTTATTCTTCCAGCCTTTACTTTTCTCAAGTGTCTCAAGCTGGCCTTTCCTCTCATCTCTTGCTGACAGGTAACTTTTATCTCCTATACACTTGCTGTCATTTCTTTCTACTTATTCTTTTTACTTCCATCCCAAGCATCTTTTTCCAAACTGCAGTTCCTGTATATCTCAAATCTAAAAAGCATTTGTTCCCTGTCAGCAAAGTACTTTGTACAAGGTTGTTAAAATAACTTTTTGTTCCCAACAGATTTAACAGCTTAGTTTATTTTTTAAATCAGGGATGGCTGCTGTATTTTTATATATATATTTTATAATATATTTTAAATATATTAAACATATATATTTTAAAATGTGTTGCTTAAAGATGTTATCAATTCAATGACAAATTCCATCTTCTGAAGCAGACCTTCTTTCCAGCATGCCTGACATTCAGAACAATCCCTTCCTAGTTTCTTCATTGCTTTCCACTTAAAACTGCCTCCTTCACAAAAAAAAAGCTATGAAGATGTTATTTTAATGAAGCTCCTCATAGCTAAAATATTACACCAGTTCTCAAACTTCTCCAAAGCAAACAGTCAAATTTTTCAAAGCAGGTAAATTATTCTATTTCAATCTTTTGGAAAGCACTACTTACACCTACAATATACGTGAACTAACTTAATGAACTTTTAATTTCAATGACACTGCCATCTGTTTTTCTAACAAAAACGGGAAACAAAAATAAATGCTGACAGAATGACAATCAGATCAGAAACTTTACTGTAGGATCAAAAATGTAAACCTTAAAGTAATGTTTACTGTGTCAGTCATTACAATATTTTACTGAATGAAAGTAACAATGTTCATCTAACTAGTTAGTCTGCTAAAACACAAGTGAATTTAGTTGCTGATATGTTTGTGTGTAAGAACACCTCTTCTCTCTGACAAGTCATCAGAATGACAAGAGACTAAATCTTAAATAGTAATTACCCTGAATTTTCATTCGGTCAGAGAGAGATGGGCTTTATTTCAGATGTGAACTTTAAATCTTTAAGAGCTTAATCCCCTCTCTCAGGGTAGATGGCTACTAACTGAAAATAAGACGATGAGGGGGAGAAAAGAAAACTTAAACCAAGTTTTTTTTTTTATTTCAATTGGAAAGGGAAAAAAAAAAATAGACTAAACCATGTCCTACTCAGAGTTGATTTGTAAGGCACGTGTGCATACAGCAACTTTGTGCCTGTAACTTACATCCATGTGTTTTGCAAACAGTCCTATGAGGATATCAGATTCAGGCTTTAGACACACATCGTGTCTTTTGTGCCTGTATAGTTAAAGAAACCCCATATTTAACCCCACCTAAAAATGTGATGAGAGCACAGCCAGTAACCTTTGTCAGGATACTTAAAAGATTAGGAGACATTTTTAGGCATCCCTGAAATGCTGCCAGCTGTTTAGTAACTTAGTGACTCAGCTACTCCACCTGCAACGCTGCCAGGAAATTCTATTCTGTGCAAGCCAAAGCTCTTTTACCTTTATCAGAGTACTGGTGCTCTAATTCATGGAGATCAGGCAGCAGGTGCAAGCAATTGATGCAGCAGTAAGTGAAGAAATCCAACACCACAACTTTTCCACGAAGGTCTTTGTGAAGAGAAATGGGACCTTCAGTGTTTAACCACTGTAGATCTGCACAGAGAACAGAGGAACACTTAGAGGAAGGGCAGGGAAAGGAAGGCACTTGTACCTAACTGGTATGCTAACACAACATTTCTAGGGCATTTCACTTAAGGCAAACAACCCCATCTCTTTCTACCAAGTAGAAAAGCAAAACAGAAGTCTTATGTTTATCAAACTCACCCTCATATTACACAAATATTCAAAATTACTAAATGAATTTAATGTAACATTGAAAGTACAACTTATATAGTTAAAAGGTACCTTTTAATTGCCAGAAGATGCAAGCTGAAGAACAATTTCCATATATTTTAAAAGAACCTGTATTACTCAACACCTAACAACATCATAGGTGTTAATAACGACTTTAAAAACTCATAAATGCAAATGGAATAGAACTCAAACTCTTCATTTTACAACATTTTTGTAAATGACATTTTCAGAGATGACTTCAATATTTTTCCCTTCATTTTAAACAACCTAAAATGACAGACATGAAATACTACTTCCCAGGTGACAGAACTATAACCCTTTCAGATGGAGGTGGAAGTATACTTGGACAGTCATTCTTATTACTTGATTTGAAACGTGAAGGCAATGCTTTCTCACTGGTGACTGATATTACTCTGATCCTGGCATTGAGATCTGAATGTCCTAGATAACTGTTTGCCACTCAACAGTTTTGGGGGAAAAAAAGGAGAAAAAACAGATGTGATACATTGTGAAGTCAAACTCAACTCTTAAAGGACTATTTTTTGGAGTGCAGAAATGTACTCAGAATAATCTGAACCTTCACCCCATCAGTTTCAGCAAGCTCAGTGCTCCAGAAGTTACTGCTACCTGAGTCAGCAGATTTGTTTTCTGCTTTGCTATGAGGAAGTTTGCCCTCCCTCTATACACAAAGTACATATTGATGTATATTCATATATACAACATGAATGTATGCACATTCAGACCTGGAGACAGTAATTAATTTCAGTTCATGTATTTCTGCAGTACAAGAGTGAAGCTTTACATTTTGCTTCTTGAAAGAAGACCAGATTGGTTTAATGGCATCACTCCACTTTTCACTAGAATTAAATTATCTTCCCTTAAAGCATACTGGAATTAAAAAGTGTTGGCTACTTATTTGATCTCATCTCCAGAAAAGAACAGAAGCTTTGACAAAATACAGAAAGCAAAACAATGGTAATGACAGTGAAGATTCAATTCAAAAGGCCAAATCCAGACAGTGAAAGCATTCACAATGGTTAGAAGTCAGAATTCACTCCTATGCTATAACGTTAATCCTGTATTTTATCTGTTTGGGTCTCTGTCTTGCAATCCCTCATTTCTCACAGCCCCAGCAAGCATCTCTGAGGCCACAAGCACCCACAAGAGCAAGAATTGCAGGATGAATGCTTTGCACAAAAGTTACAGGAATATGGGAAGTGGAAAAAGGAGCACCACTGAACCAGGACGGCATCTCCAGCACGACACACTTTATCAGGAACATGAAAATCAGCAAGCATAAATTGGTCATGGGGTGAAAGAGCTCAGAAAGGCCTGAAGTGGAAGGGCAAGAGCTGCAGCAAAACCAAAGGAACCAGAAGAAAGCTTCCTGCAAAAAACGAAAGCGCCTATTTGGAAAAAAAAAAAAAAAAAAAAAAAAAAAAAAAAAAAAAAAAAAAAAAAGTTAACAAAGCATAGGAAGCTTAAGAACGAGGCTTTAAAGAAGGGGTTTTTACAAGGGGTAGCAAGAGGCACACTCGTAAAGAGGTTCTTTTCTCCTTCGCTCCCGTGCCTTCACGAGCCCGCTGCCCAGCAAAAATGCCTTTTTCTACACCAGCCCACGGGGCGGTGGTTCCGCGGCACAGCCGGGCCCCTCCACCCACCTCCGCCGAGCTCGGGCACTGTCAGGTCCCGCTCCCGGCTGTCCATCTTCTTCAGGTACTGGTAGACCAGGTTCTCCTTCTCCTGAGCGGTGTCGGCGTCGAGCAGCGCATACTCCAGCTGCGTCTGTGCGGGCAGGAGCCCCGCCAGGCCCTCCGCCGCCATGGCGCCTCCAGGCCGAGCCCGCCGCTGTTTACTGGCCTGCCGCTTCACCGCCGCACATTCGGCCTGGGATAGAAGAGCTATAATCAAAACAAAGCAAAACAAGCAATGAAAACGCTAAACGCAAACACACAGACATTCGTCTTTCCTAAAGGGAGGGGCTTTTAAGTTCATTTCTCATTTTTGACCCGGCTTTTGCAATTCGCAGAAGCAGATTCGTGAGGGAAACTGTGCGCCAAACCCCGAGCGGTGATTCCTATCCAGCAGATTCAGCACCACCGCCTTATTTTTTTTTCCCCGCTTATTACGCTTTTTTTTTTTAAATTATTCTTAAGCGTAAAATACGTCACAACTGGGATGTATCGGAACCAAAGATTGAGGTTTGTTGTGTTTTGTTTTTTTTTTTAAATTTTCGGAGCGGAAGGAGATGTAATGACAGAGGAGGTGACGAAACTGCGGACGCCGACGGGGCTGTGAGGGCCGGCCGGCGGCGCGCGCTTGAAGCGAGGCGGCTGCTCGGCGGCGGGAGCGGAGCGCTGGGCTCACCTCGATCTTCGCTGTGTGGCGGCTCGTGGCAGCGATCTCGGAGCTGAAGTCACTTTTTCTTTTAAATCCTTCTCGGGGGCGGTCAGGGGTGCGGGGAGAGCAGCACCCCAGGCCGGGCTGGGGGTTGGAGGGGAGGGCTGAAGGAAATGGCTCTGTCAGCCATTCCTTCTGTACCTGACAGATTCTGCTCTTGTTTAACAGCTGTTGCAGATACTCAAAGAGACGCTTGTTAAATTATTTTCAGGATCGGATCCACCATGCTCCTGTCCCATCAGGGGCTGCCGTTTGGTTTGGGGCACAGTGATGCTTTTGTAGAATGGGGCTCGGTTGCTTTTCTTCCATCTCCCATTCACTGCTGGAAGACAAAACTTATCAATGGTAGGAAAGTTAGATTTGTGAACTGCTGCTTAAGTGCAAGGACAGTATTTCGTATGTTGCCATGTCTGAAGATGCTTTATTGGAAGAGGACATTTGGGAATACAAATCAATTAGGAAGCGAAAGCCACAGAGTAACTCAAACAGTACCTCTGTGTCCATGCAGACAGTAACCAAAGGCAAATGCAGGCCGAAAAGAAAGGGAAATGGAAACAAAAAGAAATCTGTGGATAAAAGTAGTACTCCTCAGAAAAGCGGGCAGAGATTGAGGCCGAGCGAGGACCTGGATCCGTCTAAAGATGACAACAGTGTGCACACTCAGGAAAGCCTGAGCAGCCTGACAGAACAGGGCTCACCAAGCACAAGGCTGGTTTGTGATGGATATTGCCCAAGCTGTCAGATGCCCTTCTCCTTGCTGCTGGTGCAAACACCTCGCTGGCACGTTGCTGAATGTTTGGATACTCCAGGATCCGTTGAAAAAGGTAGGAATAGGGTAAGAAAGAAGTCTTCAGCAAAATATGTTAAACAGATAACTGCTGTAAGCTCTGGTTTTCATATGTAGTTAAAATGTTCTCGTATCGAATTTTCAGTTCTTTGTGAAGAACGTGGAAATCTGCTATGAAAATCTCAAAAAATGTGGAGCATTAATAAAGATTCATGATTGTTTAACAAGTTCCACTTCCATTGTATTAAGGAAGAAATTGAGGGTACATATTTACCATTGTAAAATAATGGGAAATATCCTTCATTTAAGGATTTGCAGCTTTTGATTCAGAATTTCTTCATATCTGTTTTACTTTTGTTGAAGTTTCTTCTTCAGAACAATTAAAATTGAGCCTTTAATCCTGATTTTGATGGTGGTATTACCTTAAGCAGATGTTCTATACTTCATTTCCATCTCTTCTTCCTATAATTAATGGGGAAAAAAGTCCTAATTGATTTGCATCCGTCAAAATTCTCAAAAGTTAGGTTAGCAAACTGTCAACAAAAAGTGTTCAGGGAACAGCGACAGATCTTTTGTTGGCATCTGAACCCTGAGTCCTTTTTACAGTACTTACATAAGCAGATACCTGACTACTTTTTAAAATGTCACCTAGCAGACAATTTTACATGGAATTTCAAGTAGATTCAGAACCTAGGTTTGGTTTGGTTTGAAACACGTTGTAGCCTTTTAGGGCACTTTTGATCTGAGCCTTGCTTGTACATGAGACAATTCTAAACTAGAAACCACATAGCACATTCGTAAGTACAGTACTGAAACAGAGTAACATATTCATCTTGCTAGAAAGGTGAACTAATGCAGGCTCAGAGCTGTGCTAATATCAGGCTGGAAAACCTAAAACCTTTCATTTTGCACCAGCTTGGGGCAGGAGATGTGGCAGCCTGACATTACTTTGTACTTGTGCCTTCTGTCCTCCAATAACTACATTTATAAGAAAAGCTTTAGAATTGTATGCCATATGAGATTTTTATTTGATGTAATAATTATGCAAACTACATTTACAAAGATATTAATGTTACTTTTTGGTTGAACTGCTTTTCCATAGAGTGTCCTGATGGTTTACTGTGCACATCCACCATTCCATCCCACTACAAGCGCTATAGCCATTTTCTACTTGCAGCAAGCAGAGCAGGAGAATATCTTGTGAACTCTTCAGCAAACACTTTGGAGAGGAAGATGACATGTTCTACTACTGCAAAGTCCAGCTGTTTTCCAAGTCATGTAGAAGTCTCGCAGACTGAGAAAACATCTAAGAACTTAAAAAATGTCCCAGATAATGAGTGTACATCAAAGATAGAGGATTCGGCACAAAGGAAATCTCTAAATATAACCAGTGAAAGCACTTCCTCTTTTGCAGATGTTCAAAAGCCTCAACAAGTATTTCAGCTCACACAAACCACAGATAACAGCTGTAAATTTGAATTTTATGACTTTACACCTTCACAAGAAAGTGTTCCGGGAGAGGACCTTTGTAGTCAAAAAGATACAAGTCAGCCAAGCCTACTACAGTCAAAAGCTGATTTCAGTGACTGGGAAATTTCATATTCTCCACTGAGTACTTGTGAGGAAAGTGAGGGTGAAGTTGAGGAAGAGACAGAAGTAAAAACATCACAGAATAAACTACTCAAAGTCCAGAATCTTGAAGGTGATGAATATGATGCTGAAGTTCTTAAATTTAAAAAGGAAATAAATACATCAAGCTGTTTGTATCTTAGTGGAAAAAGTGCTTCTCAGAGTTATGTAGACAGCAAATGCTGTAATTCACCATGTGTAGATAATCAGCAAGTGATGCTATCAGCAGAATCCTCTTTTCCTCTTAATTGCAATGAGGAGTTTCAACAGCCAGGATTGATTTCCCCTGCAGTTAACACAGGTAATAAAGAGTCACAAGACAAGGGTGCTTGTGCTTTGGATTCTGGGTATTCAGGTCTTATTCATACACAACCAGAGCTGCTTACAGAAGGTGCTGGATCTCCTTTGTCTCAAAAAAGTAAGGTTTTGAGAGGCCCAAGTGTTGTTTTACCTAATACGGATAAAATGACTGCTGATGCCATTGAAAAAGGAGCTTGCCAAGAGAGTTTGCAGCCAGCGGTGAAGAAAGAAGAAAACCTCGATTCAACTGGTGTGTGCTTTCCCAGCCCCATCTCTAAAACGGTCTCATCTCGTTCCTTAGCAAGTATGAAGGCCAAATCCAGTCCTGCCAAAGGACTCAAACAAATGGACATTGGTGTTTTCTTTGGGTTAAAACCTAAAGTAAAAGAGGAAAGCAAAGGAGAGGCGTGTTTGAGTGAGGGAAAGCAGATACTCAGTTCAGTAGCTCCCAGTGGAAAGAAGCCCAGACAGCAAAAAAGAAAAGCTGAAGGATCTGTGGAGGATCTAGAAGCTGTTAAAGAAAGTTCAAATAAGGATGGAGGCTTTGCAGATGTAACTTCTGGTGGCCGAAGGAAGTGGAGAAAAAGATTTAGAGAATCATCTACTCCAGATGAAGAAGCAAGGAAAAAACAGTGTCCTTTCTACAAGAAAATACCAGGTGAGAGATAACTACTGCTTTGTGTAGTGGTTAACTAATTTGGGCTTGTGTACTGCATTTTTTCCTCTAACTTTAGGCTTTGTTATTCTTTACTCCCCATATTAATTTAAACTGTAATCTTTAATGACTTCTTCTAGCAGTCAATAAAAACATGTCTGGGTGCAGATCTTCGGAAGAATCTGACCATGGGACAACAGCCCACAGAGGCCTCCTCAATAAAGCACAGTGAAATGTTTGCTTCAGGAAAACAGTTGCTAGGAAGACTTTTGCTTATTTTTGGCAGAATAAGAAACACGAGCTGATTTACTTTCTACAGTGTTTTTGAATATCTCCTTTGTTAATGTTCACTTTTAATTCCTCTATTTAATCTTCTACATTGTATCTTTTGCCCCTGAAAATAGGTTGGTCAATTACACTTATTTTATGCTAATTTTAAAAAAAAAAAGAAAAATAATTTTGCATATGAAGTTCTTAAATGCTACAACTTTATAAGCAAAGACATGAAAGTGAAGCAGAAAAATGTAGCTCAGGACACAGGAATTTCTCAGTCTTCTCAAGCAGTTATGCTAAATATGGGATGATACACCAGCAACTTTAAAAGCTTCACGATTCTGTTTACCACCAAAGGGTTTAATTATACATGAATATTTGAGGAAGCCAAATAGAAATACTTTGGTGACTAGGAGAGCCAGAGTGCTTCTTGAAGGTTGACCTATAAATCTTCATGAGATTACACTACTATCATGGGTTCCATGAACTGAGAGCATTTCCCCTATATAATAAATTTGACTAGCAGAGTTCTGTGCCTGCAACAGAAATTTAAAGTTGTTTTGCTATAATCTGTAGTGCTTTTTGTTTTAATTACTTTACCTGAAGTGTGTTTTCTGTGCTGATAATGCTACGTGTGGATCCTCACTTGAGGAGTTTCTGTTTTATTTTGCTTTTTATTGGCAGACAACTGTTTGTTTTTTTTTAATGGAGTTACAAATTCTAGCTATTTCTAGCTATAGCAGAGCTATTTGTAGTTCTTCTGGAAGAGCTCAACAACATACAATGAAAAATATTTGATTGTCCCCAAATGAATCGGATCATGGGTGGTTTTCCAAAATTATGACCCAATGTAAAAGGACCACTTGTCATTTCGTCTGCTTTAAAACATTACATGTGCAGGGAAGAGGGCTGGCTTCCGTGCTGCTGTCCTTATGCAATAGCTCTGTACAAACAGTGCCTCACTAAACATGTGGAACACATTCATTCACATTTTATCTCAGCAGACATATCTGAAGATCCCAGATTGCTCACTCAGTAACAGTACAGTAGCATGCTTTGTGGAGGACGTTAAACAGACTAATTGAGGTTTTGCAGGTTGATCACCAAATCAATTGTTAAGCTGTTGTTATCTGTTTTATTTTGTGCTAAGATTTTAAACACGAACTTTCAGAAATGCCAGTTAAATACAGAGTTGCTCAACCAGCTGCTATCTGTAGGATGGCAGCTGAGCGACCAACAGATGGGAGACCTGTGAACGTATCTGCGTGTGGACGCATTGCTAAAACTCTGTTTTAATGTGAAAAAACCTTTTTATTATTATTTTTGTGTGTGACTGTTGACTCATTTGCAAACTGAGTCCATCATTAAGTCGTCCCTGACACTTTGCATGGTGGAACTGTGTTCCGTTTTTAATTTGGAAGAAAGAAATAAAAACAAGTAAGAGTATAAGAGAAATCTCATTAGAAACTTGTTCTGAGCTATCTGTGATTACTGACTGGTTTCTCTTGCCTTTTTGCTTTAGGAACTGGCTTTACAGTTGATGCTTTCCAGTATGGAGAAATAGAAGGCTGCACAGCCTATTTCCTCACTCATTTTCACTCTGATCACTATTGTGGGTTGACAAAAAACTTTGTATTTCCACTGTACTGTAATAAGGTAAGGTTTTTCAAGGTAACTAGATATTATCAAATTCATATATTGAGTCCATACACAACTATAATCATGATGAAAATTAATACAGGACCAGAGATTCCATTACTGGGGCAATTCAGAACAGTGGATAATATGTATAGGGGAATCTGGGAAGAAATCTTATCTTAGTTTGTCTGTTAAAGAAGATTAATGAAACTTACTTGTTTAGTTACCAGGAATTAATTTAGGTTTAAGTGGATTTCTAGAGATCATATAGCTCAATTTTCTGCTCAGTACAGGGCTAACTTCAAAGTTAGATCAGATCGTTCAGAGCCTTTGCCTGCTCAAATTTTGAAAATAGAAGAGGACAGGTTCTGCTGTGTCTCCATGCAACTTGTTGCAGTGCTTAAGCCACTCTGGTTTCTTTACATGCAATTGAAATGTCACATTTTACAACTCATGACTGCAGCTTCTTTTTTTCTTTGTATGTGTCATGGGGAATAATATGGGCTCCATAGTCTCCATTGACCTCATCAAGGGAGGGAAGTTTGAAATTAAGTTCCCTGTAAGCACCCTCTTCTTGAGGTTAAGTAAATGCAGTTGTTTTAGCCTGGTCCTGCATGTCCTGTGCTTCAGGTCTCCGAGTGGCCAAGACTGCCACTGGCTGTGTTTTGTCCAACCAGGTCTTCTCTACTCTTAGCATGGTAGGGCACCTTCCCTAATAAGCCCATCCAGAGTCTGCATCAAAAATTTCTCTATGAGGTTCTCTGGAAGTCCCCTGAAATGGATGCCTCCCATGTTGTCCTTCCAGCAGCTGCTGAGTTGACTACAGTACCCTACGATGAGAATCAGGGCCAGTGACCTGGAAACTTCTATAGTTATTTAAGCAAGCACTGACAACTTCTCTTCCTGATAGACAGTGACAAATACTCATCATGTTGCTTCTTGTTGGTCTCTTCACGTTCTCACAGTTTCTCTCTAAGCCAGACAGTTTGGCTTTGAGAGCCTTTGTTTCTAAGAAAAAATAAAGTCTTTTAAAAGATTTTGTTCATTTTCTTGTTACAGATAACTGGCAATCTGGTGAAGAGCAAACTTCGAGTCAAAGAGCAGTACATCAATGTGCTGCCAATGGACACAGAATGTATGGTGAATGGGATCAAAGTGTTGTTGCTTGATGCCAATCAGTAGGTATCATTGCAGTTGTTATGCAGTGTTTGTTTGTTTAGAATATTAAAGATAATTGGCTGAACAGACCCAGTGTTTTCATAATTTTGGGGTTTCCATGGATCTGAAAAAAGAAGGGAAGAAATTCTTCAGTACCCTGACTTGACTTGTTAACATAGATTTTCATTTTATTAGTGACTTTGGAGTGCAGAAGCCTAAGCTTATTGCTTATGTTAGCTTTTGGAATAGGGGAGCTATTTTTTTAAAATGGATCTTAGGCTTTTTTGGTGATGTCACCTTAGTTTTATTTTGTTTGCTTGTAGTGAGCACTTCAGTGTTATCCACACGTATCTCCTTAGTGTTTACACTTGAGAGTTTGGATGGTTTTCTAGGGTCTGGGTACTTCAGTTTTTTGTGCCTGGTTGGAAACATCCTAGAACTGATGATCAGATCTGTTAGGTTTTTGTAGCTACAACTCAAGATAGTGAAATCTTCAGCTGAAGAAAAACATGGTACTTTGGTTCCTGAGAGAGATGAAACACAACCACTCAGAAACAAAAACCCACAAACATCACAACAGGTAACTTGTAGTGCATTCAGTGGTAAAAGGGTGAGATTCTTACCCAGTGTGATGCACTGCCAGTGTGTGGTTATGCTGGATTTTAGGTTCAGTAGCTCCTGACTTCCAGCCCCGTGCTCTTGCTGTTCTGTCTCTTGGTACCTTATTTGGCTATGTGCTTGAAGAAAAGTCCTTTCCCTAAAGTATATATTGAAATGCAGCACTGTCACAGCTGGTTTGAATGTTACTTATATTAGGATTTGTTTATAGTTGGAGAGATAAGATTCCATGAAGTCCTTTGAGAACCCTTTCTAGGAATGAAGGAAGCCTTGTTTCTTATGTGATTTGGACACTTCTCATTTTTCCTGTTTGCTTCCCTGCACCCCTGTTTCAGTTTGAAAGGCATATAAACCTTAAGGACGAAGTTTAACTTGCTGGAGAGTTTACCAGTTTTCTCATTTTAGCTCTGATTCATGCCAGTTTTATCCTTTTCTGAAGTTTCATTTACCCTTTCCATATGACTCATGTCCAAAATAGTCTCACTCTGATTTTCCTGTCTGAGCGCTTGCCCTTCAGACAGCTTTGGTGAGGAGCTGCAGAAGGTGCAGTGGATTCATTGTGGCCAAGGATTGTACTTACAAGCAGTGAATTCTGCAGTGAATTCTGCATGCTGGATGATATTTAAAACCTGCAAATAGAGTTTAAAAGCAAATGCTCCATTAAGTCCAGGACCTGCAACAATGCAGTGCTCCTCAGAGATGAGAATGCTGCTTCTTTCATAGTATGCTGTTTCCTTGTGGACTCCAAGTTTAATAGAACCTCAGAGATTGCAACTGAGGCAGCATCTTTGTTGTACCCGATGAAAAAAGAGCAACCAAAAAGGAAGTTAATGCTTGATTACTTTACTGTTGATGTGTTTTTTCTTCTCTCCTTCTCAGCTGAGAATTCAAGTCTGTCTTCTCTATAGCCTTAAGGATAGCTTTAAAATTCCTTTATAAGCTAGGAATTTCTAGCTACATTAGGCAGCCCAGTAGGTGTGATTTACAGTGCTGTTGTGCACTTTCTTGCTACTGGAGGGCAGCGTATTACTTGTCTCAAAGCACCACATCTCTGTAGATTATTTACATGCGGGTGTTTTTTCTATTTTCTATCCAGTTGTCCAGGTGCAGCAATGATCCTTTTTTACCTGCCTGGTGGAGCTGCTATTCTGCACACAGGAGACTTCAGGGCAGATCCTTCTATGGAACGTTACCCTGCTTTGATTGGCCAAAAAATCCACACCCTTTACCTTGATACCACGTAAGTTGAGTTCACTTTTTTTTCAGTATGACCTATAGTTGCAGTTTTGTATTACTTTGTGAACCAACTGCATGTAAGTATAAATAACCTCACTGTTTTAATACTCATTAGTTCTGTTCAGTGTTATGTAAAAGCCAAAGTTCCTATACGTCTGTCGTGTTCATCTGCTGTGCTGTTAACGGGAGAGAAGAAAAGTGGATACTGGAAAAGATGCATTCATTGAAATGGCTTTATTATTTGTAAGTGATATGAAGTTCTTGGGGTTAAAATTTGTGCAGTGAGTTGTTCAGCTTTAAAACTGGAGTCTTCTGGTTGTTTCTATGAGTGTTCAGCTCTGTTATGAAAAAGCAGGGGGAGGGAATTGAAAGATTGAAAGAATGCCAAATGGATAAGTCAGATTTCCAGGTTTTCATTAGACCTTTCTGTGACTTGTGTATGTAAGTGTTTTTCTGTGATGACTAATGTCCAGCTGCAGTTCTTTATTTCTGTTCCATATGTTTCTGTGAATGAATAATGCTTTAAGTTATGGTTTTGTGTGCATGATAAAAAATAGACATCAGGATGTAATTAGAATATGCTACAAATGTCTAGCTTGAAAGTGCACTTGGTATTTATAGAGGAAAAACTACAGAATAGAGAGGCAACTGAACTGACATAGGGAGAAGGCATGCATAGGGTGAGTTTTATTCAGTTTTATCTTGGCACCTCATGGTTTCTGATAAAGGGATCTCAAACTGAAATTATATTTTAGGATAGCATCTTTTTCATTTCTTATTGCATATATGCAGTTTGGAGGTCCTTAGTAAATTCAGATGTCTTCCATCTGATCTGTCTTGTTTCCATGCCCCAGGTACTGTAGTCCTGAATATACCTTTCCTTCTCAACAAGAGGTTGTCCAGTTTGCTGTCAATACAGCCTTTGAGATGGTGACTTTAAACCCCCGCACTCTAGTTGTCTGTGGCACCTATTCCATTGGAAAAGAAAAAGTTTTTTTAGGTAAGTAAAAAAACAAAACAAAACACACACACACACACACACACACACCTCCCTCCCAAGTATGCAGAAGGAATACTTGGATACTAAATGAATGAACCTGTTTAATTGATTGTGGTGACAAATGTGCCATTGATCATTTTAAAACGTGAATGATGTATTTTTGCTTTAGTAATCTCACTTTACCAAAGTAGCAGAGGGATGTAATTATTCTTCAACTTCTATTTTGCTAACAGTTTTTCCTTCAAGCTTCCTATAATGTAGTTTCCTAAATACACCTATTTATCAGTTTTAAAGAAATCAATTTTTACACAGCATTCCCCAAACCAAAGCACAACTTTTCTATCCTAATGAAAATCTTGTATGCTATGCTTCACTCAGGTACAGCATTAGGAATCAAAGTGATTGCTTTAGAGTATGCTCCAGAGCAGGCAGCTCTGCCCTGGTGGTGCTCCTTGTGCTTTTAGGTATATTTGAAGTCATCAGTACAAAACTTTTTCACCAACATTTAGTTGCTCTAGCTTGTTTTCTTTGTATGTCCCAAAACCCTGCATGTTTCCAGCTTATTTCAAGTGATTACCAGTAAGATTTTACCAAAGAAATAAGACTTTGAACTTGTCACTGTGCTTCTCTTCTCCTTTTCTTTCTAGTTGTGATTTCCAGTGTAATTCTGACTAAAACATTGGAGCTGGAGTAGTTGCTTTTTGGTGTGGGATTTTTTTTTTTCAACAGCTGCCACATGTTTCTCTTCTGAAACAGTTTCACATTCTAAAATTATCTTGTTGAATATAGGTATTTTTTTCCCAATAGTAAAATTGACCCAGGGTAATAGTTAAGAATGGCTCCCAGGAAGCAACAAAATAACTCCTATTTATTTGATTTGTTTGTGTTTGGTTTTATTCGTTTCTCTCAATCAATCCTTAAGCAATTGCTGAAGTTCTGGGTTCCAAGGCAAGCATGTCCCGTGACAAATATAAAACACTGCAGTGTTTGGAGTCAGCAGCTGTTAATTCCCTCATCAGTACGAACTGGAATGGTACTTTGCTTCACATTCTCCCCATGATGCAAATTAATTTTAAGGTAAGTTCTAGAAGTATTCTCTGCTTAACCTTCTGGCTAATCTTGACTGTTGGCTCTTCCCATCAGTGTTTGGTGCTTATTACCCTCTTGTCAGATCATATTTAGTTAGTGAAGTTTTGACATACAGCATTATATTGAAAATGAAATGCAATTAAACATTAATAATGTCTCCAAACATGATACACAGAAAGCGTAATTTCACCTCAATACGGTGCTTGTGCAGGATAAGCTGAGATTTGTTCCAGGACTTGCTCTGTGCTGGCTTTTTGAAGTGGATTTCTGTAATGACTGCAGGGTCTACCTTATTAGCAATTAATGTTTTGACACTGAGTTCCTGCTTTCAGCCTGTCTTTTACTTTATGTGATGTAGGAGAAGAGTAGGATTTTCTGCCTGCAGCTCTGCATGAAGATGAGCTTCAGCCCATGAACATTGCTAAATGCCAGTTTGGTATTTGACATAAAAAGGGGATACGGTTCTCTTCTGTTCCTCTCAGTTCGATTTCCAAGGATTTGTAATCATATTTTTACCTGCAAAAACATTATTTCTCCTGCTGAAGAACAAGGATATGGATATTTGAGGATATGGATCATTTAAAGCTCAGAGAAAATTTCTGCATAAACAAATACAGCAAATGAATTGAAGGATGCTTTTTGCATGCACATGCTTTAGTTTTTCCACGTGATCATTATTTGTATTTTTTTAGCCAAAGCAAATAAACCAGTTTATGTTTAAGACGTTTCACAGCAGATGAATATAAAAGCACACTCAGTTGAGATTTGAGCCAGTAGACTTTTGGTGTTGAGACTTCTGTGGGAATTTCTTAGCTAAGAAAGGTGACTCATTTCTGGGGTGAAGAGCATTTTAAAATGGTCCACAAAATACAGAAAGGCAAAGCAGCAGGCTCTACTTTAAAGGCAGTCTGAAAAAAAGAGAAGAACGGAGCTCACTTAGTACTGAGAAATGTGCATTAAGTCTTTTCCAACCTTGGTGATTCTATGATTCTTATGTGCTACTTCTCTACTTAATAACTTACCAGTGTCTGACAGGTTAAGTTAGCAATTGGTGTTTGATCACAGCCTCTCAATCTCCATCTCTCCTCCCTCACACCCCCCTTCTGGCCACAAGCAGATACCAAAACGTCAGCAGTGCTTTAAGCTAACCAGATGATTTTGCACTCAAGCAGGCTTTTGCCTTTTTTTATCACCACTCAGCTGCAAGAGTGCTGACCTCCAGCCCAGAGAAGGAAACTAATTGTTTGGGAGCAAGATTTAATTAAAAAAAAGTGATGATGCCTTATGTGTTCTGATTTGTAATACATAGCTGTTAATATGTGCTTATTTAGATGAAACTGTTAAGATCTTAACGTGCGAGGTGCTCTGCAAATGTAAATATTCATCATTATTGATTTGAAGGCAGGTGGTATTTAAAAGAAAAAGCTCTTATAAAAGCATGAGAACAGAATTTAATTTGATGTCTCTATCATGAAATCTCCAGTCTTTCAACTAATGAGCAATTTAAAGGCATTCAGCGTAAGTCCTATTTTTTTTAATAGGGGTTGCAAGATCATCTGAGTAAGTTTTCTGAGAATTTTGATCAAGTTCTGGCTTTCAAACCTACTGGGTGGACCTACTCTGATTCATGCCTTTCTGTGATGGATATCAAACCGCAGACAAGAGGAAAGATCACCATTTATGGTATAAATGTGATAAAGATTCATTGCATTTAGTTGTGTGAACGGTCTCTTTATTTTTTTTCTGGGAACTCCTGCTGTTTATTGTTACCAGTGCTTTCTGGTTTCTGGCTGAGAAACTGAACAGATGGATCTCTCCAGGAGAAAGCAGTTGAGAACATGAGAACACTGTAAATGAAGACTTCTTTTCGTACTTCTTGCTCCTGTACTCTTCTTGCAAATAAAGATTGTCATGTGAATACTGGGCTTGTTTAGGTTGGAGAAGAGAAGGTTCTGGGGAGACCTCATTGTGGCCTTCTAATATTTGAAGGGAGTATATAAACAGGAGGAGGAATGACTGTTTACAAGGGTGGATAGTGATAGGACAAGGGGGAATGGTTTTAAACTGAGACAGGGGAGGTTTACATTAGATATTAATAGGAAGGTTTTCACTCAGAGGGTGGTGATGCAATGGAACAGGTTGCCCAAGGAGGTTGTGGATGCCCCATCCCTGGAGGCATTCAAGGCCAGGCTGGATGTGGCTCTGGGCAGCCTGGTCTGGTGGTTGGTGACCTGCACACAGCAGGGGGTTGAAATTAGATGATCACTGTGGTCCTTTTCAACCCAGGCCATTCTATGATTCTATGATATTTGCAGTAACTCCAGGGATGAATTCTTGGCCCACTGATGCTGGTGGCAGTGCAGTTCCTGAGCCAAGATTTTATTCCATACCTCACTCTCATGCTGGAGAGAGAAGACTGTGGGTCTTCCTCTCCCTGTCAGTTCTTATCAATACATGAAATTGAATCTTTTAAAGTTTTAACATTAATTTAATCAAATGTTAGACTGTTCGGTTTGCACTGACAATTGATTTGGTAACAATGCACAATAACTTTCCAGAAATAAAATCTGGATGTTTGTTTTCATTTAGCTGTAAACTTTAGATCTCCAGTTTGAATTAAAAAATAATAATTTCTGAGCTGGAAATCTTACAAAGGTGTTTTGGCAAGAAGTTAGATAGAGTAACAGATCTCTCTGATTTGTTTCATTTCAGGGATTCCTTACAGTGAACACAGCAGCTACCTGGAAATGAAACGTTTTGTTCAGTGGTTGAAGCCACAGAAAATTATCCCCACTGTAAACGTTGGTGACTGGAGAGCCAGAAGCTTGATGGAAAAGCATTTTAGAGACTGGATGGTTGAGGGCAGTGGACATAAGTAAGGCAAAATGTGTATTTCAAAGAAGAGAAGCTGAATGGGAAATTTGGAGTTCCTGTGAAATTGTGACTCTTTTGTACATGGAACTCTTTGGGAAGGATACCACTGCCATTCTCCAGAGAAAAATGGACTGGTGGGAGGGTACCTTGTTTTCTGGTTTACCTACTAATATATTTCCCTATCACTTGTTTGCAAATGCCTATTTCGGTTTATTCTTATCTTATTCTTTTTATCCTGTTCTTAATTTTCTTCAGATCATGGAGATGCCCAGACGTACAGTGCTGGGGGAGAAGCCACCTCCAGGTTAATCTTCTTGGAAAATAAGTTATTGTAATAAATGAAACAGCATTATTGGTCATGCTACCAGCTCAGGCTTCAGAGGAGCTCATTTTTTCATAAGCTGGAATTAATTAAAACTTTGTTTCCAAAGTTTACTCTATGTGAGAGTATTGGTGTAGCTTCTGCAGTATACATGCTTGCAAGAATGAATTTTATAGAAGACATTGTTAATTATATTATGGTCAAGATTTTTTAAAAATAAAGAACATACATGAAGCATGTGAGTTTTTTCTAAAATGTAAGTGCATTTATTTCAGTATGATAATTGCTCATTCCTACTGGGAAACCTCTCTATACTTCCAGTGAACGTTCCATGTATTTTGCTTTTGTGAGGTTAGGCCTGTGCCCTTGTAGTGCAAATTCTCAACACAGAGCCAAAGAATACAAGTGGTGCTTCTCCATGTGGTGCAACGCTTTTGTGTTGGCAGGGTTGTTTGTACAGCTTTGTCCCTTGAATTCTGGAAAAAAGTAAGTCAGCAACACCAAGGTAAGTTTCACTTTGTGTTTTCTCCCTCGGTGCTGTTTCTTTATCTGCTTGGTGTTTATGGTACTCAAGTATGTGGTTGCACACAGGCACGTTGGTGTCATTTTAAGTGTTTTAATAGAAATCATTCCAAAGTGTGTGATCATGCACAAAAAGCCATCCTACAACTCCTTAGTATAGCTAATCTGAAATCTTCAGTGCCTTTTTTGTCAGAAAAACATTTATTTAATGGTCACTGTTAGTATAAAAGCTTGCCATGATTCACAGTTGTTTCAGTACGCTCACTGAAATATGACATCGTTAAATGGTTCTGTTTAACCTAGGCAATTAAAAGTATCTGAAGTTTTTATTTTACATCATATATTATGCTAGCTCTCCTTATCACAAGAACCGTTCACTGCCCTGGATTTGGCATACCCATTCCTAGGATTCCACTCCTTGTTGGTGTAGGTGTGTTAAAAATTATCTGTTGAAGTGCTTGCTTTTGCTGAGCCTGAATTACTGCCTTGTACAAGTTAGGGCAGATCTGGGGATTCTGTTTGGCAGGCACGTGCTTCTAACAGTTGAATTGTTATGGAATTATTCATGATTTTCAGCTCTCGTATCTTTTTCCTACCTAATTTTGCACAAAGTATGAGGGGCATGCTGATGTTAAAACTGTAGTCATGTCTCTGACGTCCTCTTGCTTTTATAGCTGCAGTTTCAAGAATGAATATCCCTGCAGAGAATGAGTAAGTGTGTGGGTTGTGAACATGCTGACATTTTTATGGGCTTGCAGTGCAATTAGTTAGCCTTTATGCAGATTCTAACAGAACCTAAGTAAAGTGGCTTTCACTGCAGCTGCTAGGTGTGAGGCAGCTGGTCCCCCCCACAAGGCTCTGCTTTCTGGTCGCACTTTCTATGCTACCACCCAGAGCAAAGGTTGGGTTTTGTTTACTTTCAAAAGCAAACTTCAATTTCTGCATCTAACCACAAAAATGATGTGTATTGGGAGATGCTGGCATCGGCATCGCTGGGCTGATACAGTTAATGTCCTGACTTGGAACAGATGCCCATAGACTCACAGAGCAAAAGCAGAAGAAGAATGGCATTTGTACTGAATTCCTTTTTTGTCTGTGTGTGCTGGGGTCTGGTTTCAGTTGCCTGCTTTGCTGTAGCTATTCATGTGTCAGCCTCCTGCGTGTTCTTATCCCCTCTTTCTCAATTGTATTTGCACCTCTACCTACCTTCATCTATTTTTGTCAGGGTAGATTTGTCATCCATCTTCTTATTAGGAGTTGTCCATGCTATCGTATATTTAGCCTCCTTCATATGGAATGACAAAAGATCAGAATCTCAACTTGGAAGAAAGGTTTTGGTTGTTTGGGTTTGTTGTTGGTTTGTTTTTTTTTTTTTTGTTCTTCTCCGTATTGTAAAGGAAGAAGGTTAATAATGGGATTAGATTTCTTAGATCGCCACAAGGGACACATAAGCAGATGTGGAAAACCATTTAATTAAGAATTTTGTGGAAAGATTTATAGCAGGATATTTTCTCTTTCCTTTCTGAGATTGTTCCTTAGGGAAGGCTCTCTGATCACAGCTGGTTGAGTCCTCTGAGGGGCACTGATACAATAAACCTCATTTCAGAGTTGGTGTAATTAATTAGGACTTCAGTGACTGCTTTTCCTAATGGCAGAGTGAATATTTTCAGTCTATTAGCAGCATTGGAATTGTAAATACATGAGAAAAAAACCCTTTCCTTTGGTTAAAATTGTTGGCTCCAACTGAAGATGCTGTTGTTTAAAGTCAGTAGATGAGGATTTTTGGTCTGTGTTTTGTTACAGTCAGACTGCACCTGGGTGCCCTGTGTGGTGGATGGGGGAATCGGGCTCTGTGTTCACCACCGCATCCAATGAGTGGCACATGTCAATGTAAATTACAGATTTCACTAAAGCAGAATGGGTTTGTGAGCACTTCCAGTTTGTCTGTTGCTGACAGACTTGGGGCAGAAAGCAAAGCAAAAAGGGCAGCAGTAACACGTGACAATCAGTGCCCAGAACGGTTTTCAAAGCCAACCACTCTAAAGAGCCGCTTTGTATTTCCCATCTGCGCTCTGATTACGTATCTCCCCAATAGCAGATAAATGAGCTAAAAGCAGCCCTGTTTGAACAGGGCAGCGGGAGAGGAGAGGGAAGGGAAGGAAAGCAACTTGCTGAATGTGCTGAGTCAGGTAGAGAGGTTCAGACCGGTTGTGATAAATGAAAACAGCCACAGCAAGCCTGTTCTTTCTCTCACACAGAGCCCTTAGGTGCTGTTAGGGTGAAACTGCTCTGTGGAGCTGCTGGAAGCCTGGAGGACCGCGTGCTGAGCTCTAGCAGGCAGAGCCCTGCGTCCTCCACACATCTCTTGTTCCCGCTTGTTCATCTGAACCTTCACCCGCTGTCGTGTGGTGGCACCTCATTATCGAATCTCCAACAAATACTTTGGCAGGGAAGAGGCTTTTCCACTCGGTCACATTTACATGTGCTGTGCTATCTCAGAGCAGATAGTGTCTTGTTTGTGCCAGTTCCCAGCGAGTGCTCGCATAAGGATTTTTAAAACAGTTTAAGTTTTCCTAATTGCTGTTTGAAAGTAACTTTACTCACCTTTCCTTCTGTGTGCTGCATTGATCGTCATGGATTGAAGAGGAAAATGCACTGTCTTAGGGGAAAAAAGACACAAATACTGCATGTGAGGAAAAGGTGATATGAGGACACAAGTGTAAACAAAGGTGACAGTTTGGCGGGAAGAGCTGGTGATGAGCTCCTGCTCCCCCCTCCTGCGAGACCATTGCTTTCCCTCATAGTTTTCCTGCAACTCCTTCATGTTTCTTCCTGGGACAGGCAATTCCTCCCAGTAGGGAGAGCGCCAGCAGGGCTGATCCTCAGGGCACCCCTCAGCACGGCTGGGGCTGATGTCTTGGGGGTGGAAACAAGGCCTTGGGCTGTGGGGAGGTGCACTGAGGGCTATCGCTGCTGCTGGGGCTGCACAGAGGTCTCCAGGAGCGTGTCAGGGTTTCTGGGTTTCTGCCTTGTGACAGTAAGTGCAGGAACCTGCTGTGAGCTGCCATGCTATGGAGGAACTGATGCTGCAGGGCCTTGGCAGCACCTGTGAGAGCCCGTGGCCTTACCAGATGCTCTCTCCATTTTAATCTCTTGAGGAGTACTGGTGTCAACTGGAGATGCTCAGTGGCTGAGGAGAGAGTCCAGGAAAAGCAGCCGAAGGGCTTTGGGTGCATCTGCAGTAAATAAATAGTGGTGGGGCTTGCCAAAGTGGATGAATATTTGAGAGAGTTGCACGCTGCACCAGCCAATGAAATGTGATGCTGAATCAGTTAGGGAAATTTCAGGGATTTCATAGCAATGGAACTGAATGATGAATGTCTTCTCAGTGGAAGCTGACAGATGTTACAGCTCTTGTTTCCTGCTTTTGTTCTTTCTAGTTTGCTCCCAGGATGTTTATTCTAACAAGCAGCCTGATGCCCACTGGGGACAGAAAGCACTGCTGTCTGCTCAGATCTGGCTGCAGCCCAGGCTGTTCTAGGAAGGAGCATCAGGAGAAGGCTCACAAGAGCCAGCCAGGCAGGATGGCCACTCACTGAGACGAAGGCTCAGGTCATGCCCCCAGGTATCCCTCAATCTGTTATTTCCTTTACCCTTCTTAGAGGTTACAATACATTGCCACAGGCCTGGGACCAAGCGGTTCTGTGCCAGGAGAAGACCAAAGACCACAACCAAGCAGAGGTGCAGAAGCACACCATGAGAAGACACTGATTGCTAGCCATGGGTACAAGCAAAGATGCACTGAGGTGGCCCAGGGCTGGCTGAGGTCTACATCCTGCAGGGGGGCTGGGCTGGGCAGGAACAGCCCTGTGCACACTGGAGCTGTGTAAGTAGCACTAAAGAGTTTGTAGAAGCACTAAACAGCTTGTTGCTCAGTAGCCCCTGGACAAGATAGTTGCTTACTGGCTCTGTTCTGCAGGGGTACGTTGTGTTCCATAATCTTCCTGTCTTGCTGCAATGCCAAAATCTTGCACTCCCTGTAACCTCTTGCTCTTCTGATCAGCAGGACAAGTACAAATGGATGGAAGTGCTCTGGGTGCCAGGAGTATGGAGCTGTTGAATTTAGCAATGTTTCATCATGCTACCAGAGAGACTGGATGCAGTTTTACTCTGAGTTATTCCAGTACTTTAGCTGGGCTTGAAGAACGGATACTGCCATCTGAAGCTTGGGAATCACTGTGAGCTGATTATTTTCAAATCACCAAATATAGCAGATGTATTTACAGCAGAGAATTCCACTTTTACCGTCTTTGATTCTATTTTTTCCTACCATCTTGCTGTTTATAGCAACTCTTCATGACTCTTCACAACCTTTCTCTATCTGTGCTTTCTCCCCATCTACCCTTCCTTTGCTGGGGATTTCTCAGAAATGTTACTCTACCAGCATTCACCTTTGTTCCTAGAAAAAGGAGCACAAGAACATTTGCTTGGAAGCAAGCTGACATCTGTGAAGAATGACACTGGCTTTGGATATGGAATAAAAGCGAAAAGAGGCAAATCAGAGGGCAGGAGGAAGTTCAAGGGCATTTAGCTTGTAAATGGGGTTATTTTGGCAAAACGTGTCCTGGTGTGAAATGTGCCACTGATCAGCTGAGGCTTCTAAGGAGAAATAACTTGAAAATAGGAGATCCTCTTTGGTGAAAAAGTTGTACCACCTTTATGGCTGCTGCTGGTGATATTGGAACAGTGCTTGGAAGGACGTAAATCTGCGGAGACCACCTTAGCAGCACAGGCATGCTGGGGTGGGTGCATCACAGTGCTGCATGGATTTGGGAACTTGGAGAGCCCAGAATTCCTGGGCAAATGTACAAGATTCTTGCAGTTTGCCAGACCAATGTTTCTAGGTTGAAACAGGCATGTCTGAGAAATGCAAATGCGTGAGGGGCTTTTTCAAATGGGTTTGTTTCAAGGCATGCTGCTCATAACCCAGCACACAAGGCCTATGTTCTAAATCTTCCAAGCTATATTTTTTTTTTCCTTTCTCAATTTTCTTCAGGGATTACAAGAGATGGAGACTGAGATTGACTTGTTTTTCTCTTCTGGAGTGTTTGGGGGGATTTTACTTTTCAGAGGAACTTCTGCTATGTGGAGAAAGGTTGGTGGTTTTTTTTTTTTTTTTTAAGTAGGAAGAGGCAGCAGCATCCTTTGTGCTCACGTGGATGCTTTGGATTTTCAGGTAGATTTGGTTAGCTGGAGCACACACAGAGGCAGATATTCTCAACTCCATTTTTTTCATCTGGAAATGAATCAAACCAAGGAGAGTCTGGGGAACCCTGCAGATATAAGCTCTGCACTGATGCATATGTTTTGCTTTGATGGAAGAGATGCTGAGCTCTCTGGGGAAGAAAACCCTGTTCTGGGATCCTGTGGCTTTGAAGCAATGTTTACAATACAGTAACAGACATGACATTTTAAACCATGAGGTTAACACCACTGCTAGCCGTGTCTTAGTACTCCTGCTTGTATCTGAACTTCTTTACTCTCTCTTGCCAGGTTATAAAGGAAACCAGCTTTCAGGCATAGACTTGAACTTGGACAGCTCAGGATGAAAAACGCAACATGACCAGGCTCTTGCCACTGTAAATGCAGTCCTGCTGTACAACAGTGGCTTTGTGCCTGAAGAAGAGCTGATCCTGCTGTCATTTCAGAGTGGGAAGGGTCAGACAATATCAAGAAAACTTCTGCTGAGCATCCTCACTGCTGTCAGACAGAGATACAATTTCTCTTCAGGTGCTTTTGCTGATTGAAAGATTCACATCAACATTGGCTGCCCTCTCATTTTCTTTTAATGATGCAATAAATTAGAAAATGATAAGGCACCAAAGGGAACATTTGAAATTCCAGTGGCATTTCTAGGAATGGCCTGAGATGCTCCAAGTTCCTTGCAGCCTGCTGGCCAGCCTGCAGGAGGGAAGGGGTTGCCTGTGGAAAGGAGTATACTGGGGAGGGGTGACTGTCCCTGAAAAGCAAACCAAAACAGCCCTCAGTACAACTCAGAATACATTATCAGCTTCCTGACAGGCCTGTGGTTAAGGCTTCCTGCTGAGGATTCAGTTTGTGCTCTTCTTCTAATGACCAAAGGAACACCAAGGAGGAAATACCCTTATAAATATTATCATACCCCTTAATGGGGCATGAAGTATTGGCCAGTTGTCCAACCTAAAGGATTTCTGTTTGCTTGCTGCAACTCTACATGAGCTG
This sequence comes from Lagopus muta, assembly GCF_023343835.1. NCBI lineage: Eukaryota > Metazoa > Chordata > Aves > Galliformes > Phasianidae > Lagopus > Lagopus muta. The sequence continues at coordinate 58,012,927 of NC_064437.1, read as the reverse complement.
CACACAACAGCATTGAGCTCTCTGTGGGAGCATCAGCTCTTGTTCACCCATGACTGTGCTCTCTCATGTTCCTGTTGGGCACTAGGGTTGGCTTCTCCATTAGAATCAAGTGGGCACCCCACCACCTCCCCATGGTGCATGTCTCCAGTCTCAAGGAGGTGTCTCCAGGAGATATTCTGGAAGTGAGAGCAGTTGACAGCACTGGATGTGATACTGGAGACCACTGTCATTGTAAGAAGCTACACGCTCTGTCCCTGGAGATGGATGCTCAGTCTTTGGAGGTTCTCAGTGCCAGTTTGGCTGGAGTGCTGGGCAGCCTAATATGGTGAAGTGGCAAGCCTGCCCACAGCAGGCAGGATGAAACTGGATGATCTGTAAGATCCTAAGTTGTTCTATGATTCTACTGCCACAGGTCACCCAGAATACTGGGAACAAAACACTGTCTGGTGCCTGCTGTGTTCATATCACCACTAATCTAGTCTTTGTTCTGTACAAGGTAATACTGCTGTTCTCTATTGCAATTCTCCTTTATTGCTTCTACTTGCTGAAAGCACAGCCCCACCAAACATGCCTGGCTTGGTACTCCAGGTCAAGGGGACTGAAAATCACAGCATTGCTGTGGCTGGGCAGTGCACTGAGAGAGCTTGTCTGTCTATCAGGTTGCGATGGATGCAGGCAGGTAGCACAGAACTCCTTCCTGGCTGGACTCATTCTGCTGCTGTTCTCGTGCTGTCTGATCAGTATATCAGGCCCCATCCCTGGTTCTCAGTCATGTTGCCTTCCAGAGGAAATGCTGGGGCTGTGTGGTTTGTGGTGTCTTGTGCTTTCTATATAATGGGCTTTTTAAAAAAAAAACAAAAAACAAAAAACAAAAAACAAAAAAAAACCCGACCAAACTTAATCGCATCCGTTTGGAGACTTCTCTTCCTGTTAATTTCTCTCCAAGACTTGCTTTTCTCCTGGATGGTTGCCACTTTTCTACTGGAGAAAGTACTAGAGATGCAGAAAGAGCATGATTCATATTTGGGAATTCAGGAGGAAATTAGCAGCCAGTAATAAATGAGTGCAGCATGGGAACGTGCCATGAACTAACAGTCAGGGAAAGAGCCTAAATACACGGGAATAAAATACAGCTGGTGAGGAGCATGTTAATCACTAAACATCGATCATGGAGCCTGTGATGCAGGCTGTTGGTTTTTGTCTCTTACACGCTTAATTTGAAGGCACAGAGCAATTCAAACTTGCAGGTATTGCAGCTCTTCTTCCATGCCTGTAACTTTTTGTTGCCAATGGTACAAGATGTCTTCAGGATCTGCAGCCTTCTGGCTGTGCTTTACAAAGATGTGCTCGTCTGTATGTTTACTGAATTTCAGCTCATGACCGTTTAATCATCTGTGCCAGGAACCCTCCACAGACCAGAAGCTGAGGCCATTTTTAACAGCACAGATCACACTGCAGAAAGAAGTCATGACAATACCTGCTTCTTTAGGTGTCTAACACAGCACCTATAATATGCTACAGGTGATTGAAAAGGTTAGCAGTTCCACATCAGCTGGCATGGACTTAAAGACAGTCTGTTCAGGTCTGCTGGAATTAAATATGAGTGCTGGGTGATGCTGTGCATGTAGGTATTTCTCTTTGCCGTTGCTTCTAGAGGCGAATTAGCAGAATTTGATCATTTGGAGAAGGGTAAAATTTTCAGACTGTGGAAAAATGTTACAGAAGGTTGTTCTTGTTTTAGAAGGGTAGTTTGTTTGCTCGTTTTGTTTTTAATATGACTTGTTTGGTGACCTATCTGGAAGTTACTGGGAAGTTATAGATTGTCTTTGGTGGATGAGGAGGGACCGTATTGGGAAAAGTGAGGTAGCTAGGGAATGCAGTATGTGTTGTAAAGTGGTAACGTATTTATTAATTACACATGCACAGACAGCTTCAGACATCCTAGCAGAATTTACTGTACAGATCTAACTTTCATATCATATGTCTAGCAAGTGTTGTGAATCAGACATTGTGTAAACACTCATCATTTGCATTTAGTGTTGTGCAAATTGACATAATTGATGATCATCACTTGATGATCATCAATTGATAATCAATTGATGTAACACTTCAGTAACTGCTTATAGAAGTACAGAAATAACTCTCAGGTTTTCTGAAATATTCTAGAACCCTTTTGTGTTTGATATCTCTACTGATAGCCCATTCTTGTTCAAAAGTAATGTTCTCCCATGGCTGAGAGGTGCTGTGTGTGTCACTCAAAGTCTGCTTCAGCAGCAATGTTACATGCAAGTTCCAGGGTGGTGGCTTCTTTCTTCTCACCACCATATATGGTTTGGAGCTCCTCTTTGTTTATCTCTTCTTAGACATGATTCCCACAGAGTTTCAGGAAGTTGCTTTAAGGCCGTCTCACCTCTTTGTTCGCTCCTGACTGGAAAAGGAAGTATTTGTTTTGCTGATCAGTGTCATGTGAATGTTTTTGGAAAATGTTAAAAAAAAAAAGTTGAAAGAAAATGCGTGGTAGAAAATAAAGCATTCCCCTTTCCCATTGAAAAGAGCAAGAAAAATCCTAATCACACAGAGATACAAGTCTTGGAACAAGACAGGAGGGCTTCAAGTTTTCTATCGTTCAGAAGAAGAGTTTCTGCAAACCTCTGGCAGGGAAGGTTCAGTAAGAGTCATCAGTGGATACTTGTGACCTCTATGAGCTGTGATTTCAGGATTCTGGCCTACAGGCACATGGTTACGGAGCTGGAAGCAGCCCTTTGTGGTAATGCCCTGGCCACCCCACCCTGCAGGGACTCCTTAGGGCAGAGGAGGAGTTGTTAGGCCCAGGAAAACAGCCTGGAGCAAAGGAACCAATGTAGCAACTTTGGAGCAGGGCTCCTAAGGAATTATTTTTCTTCCATTCTCAGTCTCTGTTATTCCAGATTTCCTTCTGTCTTTATGCAGAATTCAGCACAATTATGCCTTTGAACAAAACTGAAACAAATAGTAAAACATGATCCTTTCCCAATGTAAGGAATCGACATATCACACTTACCCAAAAGCAGAGATGGGCTGTGGAAACACTCTGTGAAAATTAATATTTTGAATAGGAACAGAGTCTGAATTGGTTATACAAATATTTTTGTTTCTTTCGAGTTACTGATGCTGTTTGCATCTCAAGCTAAATATATTTTTATAAATTTTTATTTTTATTTTTTTTTAATGAAACTTCAGATTGGATTTTAATGCCAGTATAGAAATCACCTTTGTCAAATTTGCTACTGGAGTTAAGTGGAGTTAAGTGGCAGCAACTCTGATTTTAGTAAGTGTAGTTTCTTGATTTGGACTAACTTAGCTGGAAGCCAGACAAATGTCTTCATTCGGCCAAATTCACCTTGATGAAAGCTTACATCAGTATGTTAGTAACAGCAAAACTAGGCCTGCTAAACCCAATTGCTATGCTGGTTTATCTGGCAAAACAGAATGATCTGTACTCAAAAATGGTTATGTGGTTCGTTGCCATACTGTCATGTATTAACTGTATATATTTATGTATGTAAATACACACATACACGTATATATGCCAATGTGCACATATCCATATAGAATATACTCTGTTTCTCTATGCATTTTTGAGGTTTTAACGTGAGGGATATAACACCAGAGGAGCTCCCCTGAATCACTACTCAGCTCTCCACCAGCCTTCCAAGACCGCAATTCTCGGTTTGCCTTTGCTTTTCTGAAGCTGAGAGTAAGGTGTTCCAAACTCACTTTGTTCCCACACTCCTAGCTGATTCAAGAGATAGAGGTAAGTCAATATAATGCTGTAAAGAGGCAAGCAGAGACATGAAACTGTACTTCCTACTGCATTACAAGGAATATAGATTTCAAAGGTTATATAAATGATTTATCTTCAGCCTTGCTCGTGTAACAGAAATAGATACATAGGAAAAACACAACCATTCGTTCCACCAAAACAAGCTACTAAGACATAAAATGGAATCTTTTCTGTCTATCGTACAGAATATCTCTGTATGCTACATTTTCCATTCTTCTCCCTGATCCTTTCCCTTGAACTTTGGCACTTACTTCATCATTGACTTCTTTTTTCAGGAACATGAACAGCCTTTAGCATGGAAGGTATCTGAATGTGGAATCCTACATACAGTAAGTTTCACCTTAAAAAGAAAAGGTAGGAGATGCTGCTTTATAGATTGTTACTAATGATAAATATTTGTGCTGCCATGTGACTTGTGTTGTAACTAAGTAAAAAATATTCTGGTTAGAGAGATTAATAGTTTTTTTTTTCTTGTTGAAACTGGCTTACTTTTCTTTAGGTGGCAACAACATCTGCAGACCTCAAGTTTCTCAGCAAAACTAAATATGAAGATATTCCTGTATGGTTCAAAGAACTTCAGTATTGAAATACTGAAAATCTGAAATCTCAGAGAAACATAGATATCTACATGTAACAGATTACTGCAGTGTTAAGCTATCACTTAGAAATCTTACAAACAACCAAAAAAAAGTGGTTAAGCACCAGACAGTGAGTTTGTATAGTGCTTGATAAGAAACTGGAGGTGGGAATCTAGGTGATTCGTTTGCCAAAGTTTTCAGTTCACAAGCCTTAGCCAAAAAATACCAGGTAACTTTAATTTAAATTTTGGGTTATGCAGACTCTTTCAGATCGAGATCTCAAACACAGTGATGCAGATCTTGCCATTCCCCAGGTAGCACAGGACTAAGAAGTGCTACCCTGAGCGATACTGAGGGACTGTTTGGTACAGTTTATTCATACCACAGTCAAAACAGGATGAACTGGTTTGAATAAAGCCATTTGAGAGGCAAGAAGCATCTTGTTTTCTCATTTGGTGCAATTCATTTAACTGTCACTTTGAAGTTAGCCAAGGGTACCTCCTTTTGTGTGGACCTGCTGATGAACAAGGAAGCCTCCTCCATGTTCTGTGGGTGCAGACCATTCACAGCCACTATGCAGTCTCCATGGTTAAATAAGCATCCCAGTCGGCAAGGACCAGTCCACTGTGAGACACTAACATATATGGAGGACAGACAACAAATGAGTCATAAGGGATTTATAATTACCAGTTACTGTTAACAGAAAACAGGGTTGCATTTATGGCTCCGCCCTCTGGAAATGACACATGGACTGCATGACTTTACATCTTCTTGATCTTGGTAGTGAGACCGATGCTAGCAGCATCACCAGAGAGAGCTGGGGATTCCAGCCTGAAAATGGGGCTAGACTTGGTGCAGGTCTGTGTACGTGCTGCATATTTGACCAAAAAAAATTTTCCAAGGCATTTCTGGAGACTGAAATTAAAACTTGCTGTTATGTTTTATTTATGGTACAATTGCGAGGATCAGAGATCTGTTGCTCTCCTGACTGGACCTTTATGCTGCAAAACTCTGCATATGGATGTGTATGCTTCTACCCCTACACTGACTGTGTCACTCATTCACACTTGACAGTCACCACTGCACAAGATCCAGGACTTACCATATTTGTCCTGCTGCTTCAGTAAGTTTTAGGTAACTGTTAATATCTGCCAGGGGGACCAAAATATCCAATTCTTGCAGTTGTGTCTTATCTGTAACTTGACTGTGAGAGAAAACATTCGAGATCAGGCACCCTTTTACCACCTTTAAGTGGAACCCAAAGACTTCTTTGTCTTCTTCTGTCTTCTTAGCAACAAGAAAAGGGGGAGGCACTTACCTGAGCAGTATAGACAACTGAACCACTGAAAGTGGTGATGAGTTTTGCCTTCTTTTGAGGAAAGACTGCTGTGTGGTGCTCTGTGGGAGATTTACATCTGTGTCTGCCTCCAAGCTGCTCGGACTTGCACTGTTTTCCAGGCTTCTGGGAGGAGAATGGAGGCTGTCATGTCTACATGTTAGCCTACTGAAAAAGGAATGGTGATAAAAAGTGAACTGGTTTAGCCATTCCAGACACTCCTGCCGGATCAAATAGCTGTCAGTGAAGAAAAGAATAACAAGTTCTTGTAGAATATCCAGTGGGCAAAATTACGGCTAGGTAAAATAAACTGTCCTTCTAAAAATGGGCCGTAAATCCTAAAATAAACCTTTTCAGTATTTAAAGACTATTTATATAGCCCCAAAACATTCCAGCTAACAACATACTTTTAGAAAGAAATGAGTACAGATTGTTGCCCTTGGCTTTACCACCTTTTGTGGGGATGTAACGCTGTCCTCTGAGGGATACAATGACTCAGATAGGCTTGAATACTTGGGTTATTTGATAAGGCTTGTAATGCCTGTAGTCACCTCTCTTATTCACCTTGAACAAGGTATGGGTTAGTAGCATACTGAGTCCAATGTCATAGACTTGTGATCTTTGTATAGTGAACTACTCCAAAAAGACTCTTAAAAACGCAGGTGAACAAATTTATTGTAATAATAATCTGTCTTCTGGGCCTGCATTTCTGACTGCCTCCCACTGTGTGAAATAACACCTGGCTGTCTGTAGGTGGCAGGACATAGCCAGCAGCTATGGACGAGCCTTTTGGCTCACCACTGTCATGCAGTTATGACGTAGGCACTTCTTTTTATAGCATGCTGTATCATACTGGTTGTAAAGTTTCCTGGTGACACCACAACAGCAATGTTCAGGTCTTTGTTTCTGACATACCAACTACTACACCCTCAAAGTACACAGCATCAGACCTATACTTTGGGGAAATGGTAGGAAGGAGTTGAGAGGTGACCTCCTAGGGCTAACATTGCATCTTACTGAAAAACTAGGAGCTAATGCCACAAGTTTTAGGCCTGCCTTTTTTAACTAGCTAATACAGTTTTCTTTGCAGGGAGCCTATCTGAATTGTTGCTGGGACTTGGCTGAGGTATTTAAGTGCCGTGGTGTGCTGTTATGTCCTTAAGGCCTAGATTAAGTATCAGTCAACAGAACTTGCTGTGCCTCTTGTCAGAGCCTGTCTAAATGCGTGAGTTGAAATGTGAGCTTAAATTTCACTGTGATGAGTTTGAACTTCACTCTGGTATTTCCACAAGCCTTGAACTTTCTGAACCAAGACTGAAGGAAAAACTCATTCAAACAAGATGCAGCCTTTAGGTACTGTGCTATAAACACTATGAACAACAGCTCTAGCTATGCTACTTGTAACATGCAAAGCTTTAATGGAGATGTTCAATGAAGGGTCGAAACACTTGATTTTCCAAAAGAATGGTCAGGCACTGGAATAGGCTGCTTGGGGAGGTGGCAGAGTCACCATCCCTGGAGGTGTTCAGGAAAGGTTTAAGTACTGTACTGAGGGACGTGGTTTAGTAGGGAAATATTGGTGGTAGAAGGACAGTTGGACTTGATGATCTTGGAGGTCTTTACAACTTTGGTGATTCTATGATTCTGTTTTTGTGTTACTTACAGTGACTCCATTGACACATAAGCATTCTCCTTCTCTGGCTGCCTTTGACACGGCTTCTCTTGTACAGGGATATCAGGCTCAGCTGTAGGGTCAATCTCCAATATTTCACTATTGCACTGTTAGAAACACATAACAATGTTAAGAAATAAATATTCTTGCTCTGTCTACAGAAAAAAAGAATCTCAATTACCTTGTTTCGTTCAGTGTTTGTGCTGTTTAAGACCATTAGTTAGTACAGCTTGGTTTACCTCAAGTAATTCACTTCCCAGAAACTGCAAGCTAGAAATGTGGTTGAAACTTAGAAATTCATCCTGTCTGGTATAATAGATACTATCTTTTAAGTTGGAACATAACCAGCTATATTTTCATATATGACCACTTAAAGTTTGGTAATATTAATTTAGGAAAGTCTTTCAATAAGATTATATATGTATAATTTATTTCATTTAAAGCACTTAGATCGTATGATAAAATTAAGTTGTTCATGCCCTTCAGTTATCTGTACAGGCTTTGGAGAGAGGCAGTGACATCTGCAGAAGCCTGCCTGGCCTAACGAGCTTCTCATGACCACTGACTGCATGGGAAACCGTGAGAAATGAACCTCCCAAATTCAGTGCCAGTATTTATTTAAGATTACCAGTATGATTCTTCCTGCTCCCTTCTTTCACACTGAAACGCACACATCAAAATGTTTCCTGGCATTTAAAAATTACTGCTTGGCTTTATGCCACTCACTGATGCTACTGATTTGAAGTAACACTGAAGGTGATGTGCAGTTAGTGCAGTTTTCATTGTTGGTAAAACGAATGTTGATACAATTGACAAAAGTCATTTACAGTGGTCAGTTTGAGGAATGTCAACAAAATCAGCAGTATGCTTTGTGAAAATGCCACTTTTTAGCAGAAAGACCCTTTGGATTCAGCATTTTTCTTGTACACATTGAAGCTTTATTACCTGTTGCTTTATCTATGTACTTCTGTGGCAAGGTATGAGTTGGTTCCTCATACCATTTCCTCTTTGGGGCTTTATGTGTGTGTCTGTCTCCTTGGAGCTGTTAACAAAACAGGACTCAACTAATAAACTACCTTTGCTAAAAGACTGCTGGGAGTTTGGTAATAAGGTTCTTCTTCCTTTTCGAGATCTTCGTTTGAATCTGATGACAGATATTCCTCAGTCTTTCCCAGAGTTTTATCCTGCGAAAAAAATGTTTTTATTTGAACAGGTTCACTTATATGGATTGTTTAACATGGATTTTGCCATTTCCTAGTGAATGTCCACAGGAAACACATGCACAAATTGGCACTAGTATCAGTATTTCTCCTGGATGGATTTGTGGTAACTAGGCAGTTGCAATTGACTTCATGTTCAAAACTGTTATTTTGTTTAAAAATCAAGTAGGCTGAATACTGTATGTATGATTCTGCATGCTTTCATGTGCTTGTGGGCAAAACTCTTATTTGTCTTAAAGTTTTTACACTAGGAAAAAAATCTATGGGAAATCTGGAAGAGGATTGGGAGATATTTGTCGCTTTTAAGCAGCTTTTAAATATTATCAAGTAAAGAATGCATTTGGGACTTCACTTGACTAATGAAAAGTTTATTAACTCTCATTTCTAGAGTTTTCTTATTCTTTCTCATAGTCCAGGGGGCTGAAGATCTGATACTGAATCCTTTGTGTCCTGAACGATATTCATTAATACCTCAATTATTAAGTCTGCGGCTATTTGGTGAGTCAAGGAGAAATCAATCTTTCCACAAACCTTTCTAAATACAAATTACTCATTTTTATGTTTCCTTGTAATGAAGAGTATAGTACTTAGTATTTTGCTGCCTCCCAATGCAATTCTCCATGCCATGTTTGTGATACAACCATTTTTCATCCTTCTACTTACATCCTTGGTTTCCATGGTAATCATTGTAATAATTGCTAAATATGCCAAGCATATATTACTGTTTTCAAGGTAAAGTAAATTAAACTAATTACTCTCTTAGATGTAAAGAGAAGAAACTGACATTGAATAGAAATTAAAGATGATGAATGTATTTTTGTTCTTTGTTGGTGTAAATGACATAAAAAGCAGCCCACGCTGCAGCAGTCAGAACAAACCAGCGAATGGTCCTTCAAGAAGTGCATAACCAAACTCCTTTGGGAATGAAGACTAGCTCTGTGGTCATGATCTAAAGTCATGAACAAGTTTCCTAGTCATGCTTTGGGGGCTTTGGGTCAATCAAGTACGTTAATGCTTGGGGAAAAGGGGAAGGAGGAGGTGACATTAAGACTTGAGATCCTCCAACTCCTATGAAATCTCAGAGTAGACAGCACTCATCAGCTTCCCAAAGTGAGCTTTTGATTGCTGACAGTGGCCACTTTTGGCAAACACGTGTACTGTCTCTCCAAATCATCATCACAGACTACGAGAGCAGTGGAAAAGGTTAAATAGCAGCATCACTGCATTTTCCTAAAGAAATTTGATGACATCTGTGTTCCTCTGAATGTTTTACAACCAGAGAAGTTTAGCTAACTTCAATCTGAAATTATTCTCAACTGTACAGCTAAATGAGTTCAGTAAGGCTGTGTTGAACCACAGTGTGTACTGGCGTTAGAGAGAAAGTGGGCTATGAGGGAAATTGGCTGCAGCAAAAAATGTGAATGATACCTGGAAATCATCTGGGTAATTGCTAGTTTTGGGCTCCTTGGGGAAAAGGCTAAAAGTTACACGCTGCCCTGAATTTCTCTTTCAAAAAATCATGTTCATCATGTATTGGTGCCAGGCTCTTGACCAGTTTGTCTGAGGACCTGTCATACAGTGTGATGCAAATTAGGATTCCTTATTTTGATGCATTTTGGATATTAAATGATGATATTGGATATTTTGGATATTTGGATACGTGCAAATAGCTAGAACTCAGTTGCTGAGTCAGATGTAGTTTGGTAGCTCAAAAACATGGGTTGAAAAGGAACCAGGTTCTCAAAGCATTCCCGGGTAGCTGGGTCCCTGCCTGTGTGACCAAACTTAGCTGACATGGAGAAGCCTGTTTGCATGAACAATGGCTTCTGACCAGTTTTCAAGATCAGGGCCTGGGTGACAGAACTGCCAATAAAAAGCAACACTAATCATACACTAGAAATGAAGAGTCATACTTCCAACAGGAAGTAAATACAAAGGCTTAATCTGGAAGTCAGCTGTCTGGACATCACTGAGCAGAGAACAGATCCGGAGATGTTAGCGGATGTTAAACTTATGAGTCAAGTGTAATATTTTTATCAAATGCAGAAACATTTTTGCTCCTTGTTAGCTGTATGGCAAGGTTATTTATTATGACACATGCTGAAATAATATAAGCTTCCTGATACTCCCTCTGCTTCAGGCTAAAGAGAACAAGAAAATCCAAATTCCTTATCTTTGAATGCTCCTTGTCAGCCTGTCCTGCTCTGGCCAGCTACATACAATAGTGCTCTCAGAGTCACTGTGAGTATAAAGGATTAATGAATAAGACAGAAATGACACGTATAGGAAAGAAGCAGAAGGAGAGCCTTGGTGTGCATCCAAGAGCAGTGGTAGCTCAAGTCAAACTAAGGGCTAACACAATTCATTTCAGAGCTCAGACTCAAAGCTGAGTGACTGCACTTTCACAAATTACAGTGCCTCAGCTGAACTATTATAACAACTCTTGGCATTGCAATGTAATTTCAGCTATTTTCACTTCAGTCCACTAAATCAAAGTGTATTATATCATACTTGCTGCCAGACTGTACAAATAAATGGTGATTGCAGCATGTGATTCGCTGTCCTGTTAGCTGTGAGAGCAGAATAGATTCTTTCCCTGTACCTCAGCTCCTCCAGATCATAGTCCAATGCATGAACTGCCAATAAAGATAGATTTATATTCAACTGCCTAACTGCAAACTGGTGTGCTTGTGCTGTCAGTTCTGTCAGCTGCTGTAAAGGCAGTAACCCAGGGTAGAGGGTGGCTGACAAGTATCTGAAACTGCTGCAGATCTTTTTGTTCAGGGAACAGAGGTCAGAATGCTTTGTTAATAATCCACGGTAGCACTCATCATTCCATCTTTTTAAATAATTCCTGTCAGATATGGAAGCTCAATTACTGGAAGCCATATTTATAATGATACAATGTCAGCTTTAAGGTGTACTTCAGTCTGATTTTGTTTTGTAGCTCGATTACTCTGATTCAACTGCTGCTTGCAGAGGCTGCAGAAGGAAGCCCAGAAGAGTGTGGCACAGCTGAGAAATATGACAGCAGGGACAAATCCTCAAGCACTGCGGCTTCATAGTAGTCTTTTATCAACCTTGGGAGAGCTGCCTCAAGGTGCAATCTCTGCTTGGAAACTCTGAGGAACTGCCCCCAAGAAAAGGTAAATAAAGGGTATTTAAAGTACGTTCTCAGAAGGTTACTTTCAGTGCTAAATGAGGCAACTGACTAGCTACGTTTAAGAAGTCCGTATAATAAAAAGCAGGTCAGTGTGCTAGGAAATAGGTGAATAATCTATGGCTATAGATAGTCAGGTGACATGAGAGCCAGTAGTCACTTCTCCAGGCTAAGCAAGTCAAGAGCAGCTTTATTTGTTGTGCTCACCAGTCTTGGTAGAACTCCTTGTGGCGAGTTGCTCTGAGCCTGATGAGGGCCAGGATCTGAATTTGGCCTGTTCTTATCTTCTGAGGCACCATCATCCTGTATAGAGAAAAAAAAAAGTTGACTCCTAAAGATACACTGGAGATGCTTCACATGCATTCAGCTTCCTCCATCAAGGCTATTTGAGCACAACTTTGTGACTACAGAAACCAACGCCTCTTTGGCAGCTATTCATTCTGCCACCAAAGGACTAAGACTTTCTATTTAAATACTGAGAGGGAATATCTGAAAGGCACAGACAGCAAGAAGTGTGGGCTGCAGTGGGCAGCAATGGGTTGAACTTCCCCACTAGAGTTTAGAGCTCCGAGAGACAAAGAACAGCACAAGCACAGAGCAGCAAGGGTGTGGCTAGCAGCTCCTGACCCTTCTTTATCTGTCTTTACTTACAGACAGACTTATAAACCAACATGCCAGTACTGTTTGGCATGTTACACATTTGTGGGGGCTCTCTGATGATAACATCCTGTTCCTGCTTGGGAACCCCAGTACAGAGCAATACAGACCACGTGGGCACTCACTGCATGAGCTCTGAAGAACTTTTGATCAAAACTACCAACGATATAAATCAAATTTCACAGCCACCCCTCGCAGCAAACTCATTATTAGAGATGGGAAATCCATTTACCTTCAGGTAGCTTTGCCTTGTCGGGGAACCGGTCATATCTGTAGAATTCGAGAACAGTGGCATAGAGAAGGACCGGCTTTTGACTTCTGAATTTGCAAGATCTTGGTTCTAGAGAAATGATAACAGCAAGGTTAGACAGACACCTGAAGGGCTGCAGCTTGAGCTGGCAGGGTCTCCAGCTGTTTCGCAGCACTGTCAGACTAGATGTGTATCACTTTGTAAAACAGCATGTAAATAGATCCAAAAAGCACACAGTAAGAATTACACACACATTTTCATCCTGACACATCAAAGGTACAATTCATTGTAGCACAGTGTCAATCACTTCCTAATTTCCATGTGTCTTAGTCTTCAAAGAGATGCTTTTGGTGTAAGAACAATCCCCATGCAAACAGACTATGCAATGCCTGCTTAATGTGTAAGCCTGGAGTACAGGATTTACATGGAAAAATAATTTCTGATTAACCAAGGCAAGAGACAGGTGACAAGGCCAAAGCAAAAAATTCCTTGCTTTTGCATGGCTTTCTAACAAGATTACAAAATCAGTAGGGTTTGGTAAAAAAAAAAAAAGAAGATTCTTTTCTTCTAAAATCAAGTATAGTAACATGTCACCTGAGGGCAGCATCCACCTCTTTTGGCCTCCCTGATGGAAGATATGGCTGTGACCCAGTCCTCTATTTCCAGCCTGTGGGTTAGAACAATACAAGTTAACACCTATTCCTAGGTAAAACACAGGGAAAACCCGTTTGCTCACCTACTTCCTCTCATGAGCCTAAAATAACACCTCTTGAAACCAACAGGGAAAATCTGCACCATCCCTTCAGGGGATGGATGAAAAAACCTGGCCTCAGAGATGTGTAGATCCAGCCCAGGTATGGCAAGGCTTTGTAGGGGAGGTGCAATAGTGCTTTCTGCTTCATTCTCCATGTGTGGTGCTGCTCTGCTGACTCTTGAAAATAGGGCTCGGGAATGCAAGCAGGGTGAGAAACTCTTGAAAGTACGTGTTCTGTTCAGTGCTTCAAGTGGGTTTCATTGGATTAATTCTACATCACTTCCTATAGAGCCTGGCTGTGAGAGCAGTGCCCTGGGCGAAGGCGTGGAGTGGAACGCTCAAGTGGCACACAGGTATGTGTTTTGCTTCTGTGCTTATCAGCAATTCACACATCAGGTGCTCTTCTGCCCTAGGGCAGAAAAACCCCACTATGCCTGTAGCTGGGAAAGCGAAAAGTGGGAAGCTGCAGTGGAGAAGCACTGTGCCAAATGTCCTGCCTCACTGAGCCGACCACCTAGGCTGTAGCAATTACTGCCCTGCTGCAGGCTGGATTGCAGTGAGCAGAGCAGCTTGTAGGTATGCCCCCAGCTACTCCTTTTGAGATCAGCCTTCTCCCAGCTGGTTCAGCTGTCTGTAACTGCAGGAAATTAACCCAGGCATGGGAAAAATGCAATAGAAGAGAGCAACTTTCCTTCGGATCATTCATCTGAGCCACTTTGGCCTGGGTTGCTCAGACACAGGAAGAGGTGGGAGCTGCTGGCTAGAGCTGCAAAGTAGTGGGATCATGCCTTAGGGCAGCAGCTTAGAGCTACATTAGCTTATCTGCAATATCACACTGCATTCACACATCTCTCAGCCTACCTACCTGCTTTTCCCAATGAGGTAGTAACATCTGTTTTCAGTAGTGATGGATATCACCTCTTCTGGAAAGCATCTGAACATCTTCCTCACCATCACCATTGTTTCAGAATTACTTATGCCTATTTCTACACTTATGATCCTGTTAAGACAACCGCATGAAACATTATTCAATTATACAGCATGCAAACATACTATTCTTTGCAGGGTGAGAGGTACCCTGCCATCTGTAAGGTGAGAAAGTTTGTGTGTCTGCACAGTTACAACTGGCATAGTCCATCCTTATTTTTGTGTAAGTGTGCAAAGCATTATCTTCACAGAAAATATCATCTGCTGTAGGAATACAGCCTTTGGGATCATGGAACCAACCTGTCTGCTTTGTAGGTGTGTCACCACAATTGCTCAAATGAATGTATAAAATTTCATCAAAATATTTAGGATTTTAACTCTGTAAATCATACACTCTAAGTTGTACTTTAGGCCTACAAGATCCCAAAGGACTTTTCATTGTCTTCAGCAGGATTTGGTCAAGAACCTCAATCAGGAACAAGTGCCTGTGCAATTAGTAGTCATTTAAGATGGGTAATAGAATATTTAAATTAAAAAATGATATATTTCAGTTACATACTGATCAACAGCTATGGAGCCTTTCATGGACATTCCTTTTAGGTACTTCAGGATGTAATCGCCCTTGTTGGATTTGGACAGGATGAAAAAGCGCCTTTTCCACGAATTCTGCCAAAGAGGAAGTCATTTGTCTCTTGTTAAAACCTAGGATAGCAGAAGTATCTGACGTTTGGTGGGAGATTGCTGGAATATGACTGATTTGTGTTCATGTACCTTGGAGTTGATAAGATGATGCGGTGGTGACTTGATGAAGAAACCATGCTTGAAAACTCCACCTTCAGGGCAAAATGGGTTTTGAGCTTCTACTAATCAAAGAGAAATGAATGGCACCATTACTCTATTTGTTGCCGATTAATCTCTTAAAAGAAGCTCCTTGAAATGAAAATTGTTGCTAAGCACTTGGTTTCTGAGCTTAAATGACCATAAAGCACATTCAATTAGAGAAGAGAAACACAAATCAAAGCTATAAAATACAGGACCAGGCCCTGCTTCCTTGATGTCATTGTTACTGCTGACAACTGGCCAAAGCTGTCAGCAAATGATAGAGGTAATGTACTGTGTTGAGAGAGGTGGCTCAGAAGATATCATGAAGCTCTGTCTTATTTAAAGTTCTTATTTAACTTCTGGGGTCTGGTCTTACTTAGCTTCCTCATTAGTGAACTGAAAGGCAGTAAATGGCACCCTAATGAAATCTGTAGATGACATTCAATACGGACAGGCAAACACCTCAAATGATAGATCATCTTACACTGCAGATCACAATGCAGCAACTGGAAGAAGTCTTACAGGGTAAATATAAGCTAAAAGCTTAGGGTTAAAAATATGTGAATATATTTGTTCGCAACCCTACATACAAGCAGGTTTTCTCACCACTGGTGGATTTCTGATCAACAGATCAGTTTACTAACACCCGGTGAAAGGAGTACCAATCTCATTCCATTTTTTAAGCCATAAGCCCAATAGGAGATGTTAATGCTTTTAAAGAATCCAGTGACTGAAGAAAGGGCAGTCAACCTCCAACAGTCTAGTGCAAGTTCTGGGAAAGACTGTAATACATCAACATCCAACTCTGTGGAGAGAAACACTTGGTTCTGAGATCCCATTTACTACTGACTTCAGGGGAGGTAAGACTTCATTGTCAGTGTCATAGAGCTACTGACACATCTTCCAGTTCCCAGTCAATTTTTATGGATTTTGATGTTTTTAGAAATGTCAGTCCAATCTGTTTCAGGTACAAGAAAGATTCCGTTGTAACGGAAAATGCTGCATTTAGGACAGATTCTTTAAGGGAGGGAGCTGCAGAGTAGAATTACACAATACACTGTTTTCACTATTTAAAACAAAATACTTGGCAGCTGGAGGCAAGAGAGAATAGTATCAAATATTGAAAAGAATGTTTTGCAACCTGATTCAATCTTACCGCTAACAAATCTTAGTAAATGAAATTTTGTACCTTCAGAGTTATTTGCAGTTCTTGAAGCCATCCTGATTAGTTTTTTACTGAGACAGGGAAGTAAAAACCTTCAAGCTAATTCCTTTCACTCTTTCTTGCTGAGCAACATTTCACTGTGCGCATGGTTGCCTGAGAAAATAACAAATATCTCAGAAATGTTTGTTTTCATAGTGATGGTTAAACTATAGGAAATTAAACAGAAAAATTCCCTAAGAAACTACGGATACGACTATAGTTGTTACTCACTTAAATATATTACTATCGATAATAAAATCATATAAGATTATAAGTTATATGCTATAGTGTTGTATTTTATTCTTAAATCATAAATATAAAACGATGCACTACAAAATTGATTAACTTACATGATTAAGAGGGATGATTTGCTCAGGATGTGAAGAGACCTGCCAACAGAACTGCATTTTGCCCCTTTCATTGCAGTAGCCTCCCCAGCTGTACCCTAGGAACATTGCATCGCACCTGTTTCTGATACTGCCTTGGCAGTAAGATAAGCTCTGTGTGCCCTGAAAGTGCAAGAACACAGCGGTGTGCATCTTTCAGAAGGTAAAAAGTGGCTTTAGTTACTTTGACGTGATTCAGACTGTGGGCTTTCAGGCAATACCCTGCTGTAAAAGGGAACAACCGTTGCTGTAGAACTCTGTGGAGCATTTCTGCTTACGCTGTTTTTAGGGAAATTAGTACAGTTTTGCTTCTTTTGGAGAGCTCTTTGTACAACTCTTCGCTTGGTTGTACAACAGCTGAGACAGACTGTTACAAAATTTAATGCCTAGGTTTTTCATCTATTGCTTACAAAAAAAAAAAGATAAAAATTATTTCCAAAACTGAAAACGGCTGCACAAAAAGTCAGATGTTTAATGTCAGTAGTAGAGGGACACATCTGGGGTTGCAGTGAAAGCCACAGTAATATTCCTGCCAGTGTGACTGACAAAGTCACTCTGACTGCAAGTGATACACCTCTCAAAACAGCCTTCAACAGCTTGTAACAGGATAAAAGTCTCATCTAGGTCTCAGTAAAAGTCAACATTTCCAGGTGGAAAGATGAGATTACAGCAAGCTTTTATCACTGCTGCCTCACTGCATTTTGGAAAAGAAGTTGTGTTTAATCATTTTTTCACTTCAATGGAAGCAACTTATTAAGCACATTATGTTTAATTCAGAACAAACAGTGCCAATTCTGTGATTATACCCCATCAGATTTTTGTATACCTGACATTCAGAGATTTGGTGATTTCAACCTTTTGGAAAAGCAACAAGGTACTTCAGTCAGAATGCAAATAAAGTGCTGCAAACGAGTAAGAAGTGCACTATTATAAATCTTCAAAAATATAATGCCAAGATAAGGAAAACAAAGTGTGTTCATACTTACAGGTGAATGTCTTTCTAGCGTAGAAGGTCTTAGAGAAATGCACCATCAAACATTTCCAGATTTCCTGTATTGTTTTCTGCAGCAAAAGATGAAGTGTCCTCCCTGAACTGACTGCTGACTTATAGCTGGTGCATGAACACAAACACCCTGAAATATGACCCACAAGGAAATTCCAGTTTCTGCCTGGAGAAGCAAATTAAAGACTGTTCTGAAAGGGGAAACCCAGATTAATATTCGCTTACAAACAACTAAAAAAATACCTGTTTGTGGCAGCCATGAATGTCCCTCAGGAGGAAAAAAGCCTGGAGGAGGTACCTTTTATTTTTTTAAACTGGTTTCTAAATAGCCCCTTTCTTTTCCCTGGAGCTGTGCCTGGGAGATTGTACTCACTCGTGACTGGGAGAGAAAGTAACATTAAGAACCATAAAAAGATCATGCAGTGCCATAAAGTGTTACCAAGCTTAGATTACTAAATAAAAAAAAACAAACATGAAGTGGAATGGGCTTTCTTACCCTACCTATGTCCTAACTGTACTTTTATTGCAGGGTCAATGTCTGTCCTGGTTATAGGTGACTTTCTGCATTCTCTCCAGAGACATCCAGCATATCATTAATGATAATGATTTTCAGCTGTTCAGCTATTCCTGCTAATATCAGAAATGCTTTTAGACAAAAAAGATTTTTGAGTGGGAAATAAACTAAAATGGCATTGCTCCAGTCACAGGGTCAGGCTTCCTTACTGGGAACGTGTTCCTGCAGGCTAAATAATATTAATGCTTCTTAGACATGATCTAAAGTAATGCTCCATCTAGCAGAGACATGGGCCCCTATACAAGGGAATTATGTTTTTCTCTCAAAGTTATCTTTCCAAGTTGCTTTCCTCTCTGGCAGCATCTTCATGTATTTTACGTCTGATCTTTGTATACTTCATATGCTGGACAAGCCTGGAGGTTGCTTAAGATTCTGCCTTTATTTCTTCCCTTCTTTGTAAATCAGCATATAGAATTGCTGTGCTCCTTTGTTCTATCATATTATTATTACACTATGTTATCATGTTTTTTTCCAGGAAACCTTTGGTTTACCAGGAGAGATCTCTGAAAACCTGATAATACTTACTTCCTTGACGCATTGGAGAGCTTTAGATAACATTAGTGTTTTGCCTTTCTTCTTAGAGAGACAGCTACTGCTTCACCTGTTAGTTGGAAATTCCCAAGTTGTCTGCATTTACTGTCCATAAGAGTAAATGTACAACAAGATCTGCAGAGACCCACTCTGTCCATCCTTTTTTTAAGACATCACGTCAAGTGGGGCAAGAAGCTTTTCCTACTGCTAGAGTAAACTAACCAATGCTAATTGCTTCTATTCCTCGTCACCACTCACTGGGAACCTCACCAGCCACAAGCTGAATCAGGTACTGTTGGTGAGGCAGCTACAGAGTGGTGAGATGCACACAAACCCTGGCAACGGGACAGAGGTATTTAATGATCCACCTTAATTGCAAGCAATTTTGAATGGCACTGATGGCCTTTTGCTCCACTTGACAGAAGTGGGTAAAGTCTACATTTTTGCAGTGCTTCTGAGCAAAGATAGATTGGCAGTAGTTTTTTAAATGATTAAAGATTGTTCTCAAACAACCTTTATGAATAAACTGCACAAGAAGTCTGCTCCTTAACTGTTAGACTGTTACATTTCTTAGCATTATTTCATAAACCTCAAGTGCTCTGTTTCAGAACCCCGGCTTGCTCCCTTATTGTTCCCAAGGCTTTGTGGCTTCAGAACCACAACGTCCCTCAATGAAAGGGTGGTTTTGGTGTCAGGATATCGTTGTTAGCAGAACCAGCTTAGTAAAAATCTACCAGTGAAGTGCAGTGAAGTGTAAGAGCTGTGTAAAAGTGTAAGAGTAGTGAAAATGTTGAATTGGTACATTTCTCATGGTAAAACATTTCTGGTATTTCTCCAGTGCTAGAAAACAGTTTAAGATAGAGCTGTTTGCAGGAACTGATAAGAACATTTTCATATGAACCACTAGAGCACCGTACAGTGTAATGTATACAAACACTTTATGCACTGGGCAAGATTAAGGGCTGGCAAATCAGGAGATTTCCATTAAAATCTTTTCAATAATTCTGGTTTACTCTATGAAAGGATCCGGCCTACTTAACCCAAACAATCAAATGATTGAATGCCAGCTTATACTGCCAATCCACTTTCCAACTGACACAGGAAACCTCATCTTGATAAAGATGCAGAAGAGCAACATTCAAGACTGAGAAAAACTGTGGGACGTATTTTGGTTGGTTTTCACTTCATCAGATCAAATGACCAACAGGCAGATGTTCATAGGAAATTAAAAAAACAGGTCTTTATTGATATTATGCTCAAGACTTTCACAAAACAATAATTTATTTAATTCAAACAATTGTAAATTTGACTTATGAAAAAGATATGCCTCGCTATGCTACATTTCCTGTAAGAAAATATACTCAATAAAGAGATAACTTGGCATGCACCTGTTTCCTTAGATTTAAAAAAAGTAAGAGTCCATAACTAGGAAAAGGGTGAATAACCTATCATTTATCAGTCTAATCAAACCATTAAAATTACTTTTTTGAGCTATCATATTTAAAAAGAATATAAAAATTAGAAATATAAGCATCATTGACATAACTCCAAAGTACAAAATCAAGACAATATATTAACTAACAAGGCACTTCTGGTTTCTGATTCAAGTATTTCTGGTCTCGGTGAAATTCCTCACAGATAGAAGTTAAATCTAAACGTGCGTTTCTTACTGAAATACATAATTCTGTTGTTTCAACATTAAATTGTAATGTTTTATAACAAAGTCTAGACATCAACTTTTTCTGGGTTCAAAACTTATGAATCAACATGCAGGCGTTCTTATTTCTGCAAGCAGAGAAACTGCACGACTACTGTGTCAGGCTGTTCTCTCAGTTAATTGTCATCTGCAAAAATCTTCACAATGGTATTTTATTAAGGTATTATCTAATTAGATTGCCTACTTTTAGAAAAACCAAAATGAAAATCTTTCTATTTGATACATTTCCATACCATTCAGCTGGATTATCTGCAAATAAAATTAACCTTATGCTAGAATGATAACTAAATTGACATCCATATTAAGCACAGTGCATCCATTACTCTTTAAGAGTGTTCTAAAATGGAAATAAATTTATTAGACTAAGAAGCACCCTTTTGAATAGCTACAAAATCAGTTTCATCTCTGGACATATTTATTGTATGATGGTCTTTGGAAATTTCCAAGGAAGTTACAATTCCATGAGATTGCAGTGAAAGAAAAGATGGAGCTTCATTTATATGTTTTTTTTACAGATTTTACAATCTGTTTTTTGGAGTCAGGTAAGTGACTCTCAGACAGCTACACTAAAAGAAATCAAAACTATTTGTAATAGAATCATGGAGCCTATGATTCTAATACAAATCAGAAATTAGCTACAGGATTGATTCACAGCATGTAGGTGGTCTTTAAAATATTGCCTATTGTCCATTTGTCAGGTACCCCAGCTTATACAATATGTCAATCTAGAGTCATTACAGTTCTGTTATTAAAAATTGTGTTACTGCAATTTATAATCAAATCTTCACCCCCAAATTTATCCCGATCTCACATCACTGGCTGTATTAAATATGCTTTCAGAAGTAAAGTTCCTTAGTAAGCATAGAGACTACACAAGGAATCTGCTTCTTCTCACTGAAGCGTGGATCATCAGACTGTGATTCAAAATTCGTGGCAACCACATAGTTGACCCGTGTGAGGATCTGCATGATCTCAAGTTGTTTTCCATGTTCATTTAGCACAGAGCACAGAGACTGCACAAACCAAGAGCCTCTTCCAGGATTCCTCCAAGAATAATAACCTTACAGAAAAGAGATAAAAAAGCGTGCTTGTTTCCCTTTGCCTTCTTAAGATTTTGTGCTGAAGAGTGGAACATCAGAGAGAAATGTACCAGTTTGTGTGAAAGATTCTGGATAAGCAGTAACTGCACACAAAAACTTCAATTCTTATTACTCCTGTCACAAATCTTGTTTCACAGACAAGGAAAATAATGTGTATTACCTCTCCAACCTTCAGCATATTAAGGTACAATTCTCTATGTTTTCATAAAGCATATTTTTGCAAAGGTTCATGCTATAGCCCATCCTCTTCTTGCATGCAAATTCAACATAGTTACTAAACTAGCCTATCTAAGGTTGGTATCGCCTTCCCCTGCCATCTGTAATGCCTGTGCTTTGTCACCTGCCAGATTTGGGCTTCCTCCTGTTTCAGCTCATTGTAAAAGTAGTAAATGGAACACACTGGTCAAACCAAACACCATGTCTTAGCATTTTGTCCATCACCACTGAAGCTGGGATGCATAAGGGCAGAGAAAAAGCCAGTTCTGTAAAAATAACACGTTTTATTGGAGTAACTATTATAGATAAAAAATGTTGATTGGCAACTGAAGATAGGAGACATTTTTAGGCTTCTTGCCTCTAAAACTCCCTCCCCACCCCCCTCCCTTTTTTTCTTTTTTTTTTTTTACCTGGCACAGTGGAATATGCAAACAGAAAATCTGCTTCTACTGGGATTTTGTATCTAGGATTGGCATCTGTTTCCAGAGTGTCATTTGCAGGTCCAGAGTCAGTTTGTATACCTTCATCAAACTCAGAGCCTCGGCATGCCTGAAACAGCAGTGAAGATGAAGAGAACTTGACCAGTAAGGAGAAATGAGGTATTTTATAATGGTTTTTTTTTTAAACATTTTAAAATGGATGTAGTTTTTGGCAGTACTTTGTATGTATAAGAGGCAAGAAAGTAGAAAACAAGGCTACTCAGGGAGATTGAAGAATTTAGCAGAATGCAGTAATTTGGAGATGCAGCCTTTATCCAAACATACTTGGACAGAATTATTTCTATTGATAATCACATACTCTTCTCAGCACTGTCTGCACAAGATGGAGGTTACCTCTATGGTCTGAAGTTCATGTATTACCCAGCACAAAAGGAATCCACGTGCAAAAAAGTGGATGAGGAATATTTCGATATGTTCTTTACATCTAAGAATCCTGCATGTAAATCACTTTTTGAAAGCAAACAAGATAAAAGTCACCTGTATTTAACTTCTCTCCACACTGTTTTTTTCCTCAAGACCTCTACCAAATTCAGCAAGATAACTTTCAGAGCATTTCACGAGAAGACAAGTGACATAATAGGTTTTCCCCACTGCATCAGAAGGATATAATATTTACCTGAATGAAAAACAATTTGGGTTTGCCTATCAGGCTTTTACATTTGTCTCCTCTGAAGAGTGCAGTCAGGTGTTTGATAGCCATGGGTCCATCAGTGCCATAAATGAGACCTTCTTCCCCATGGCTTAGAAGGATACAGGCAAAACAAGCAGCATCACTGTGATTCTCTTCAGCAGCTACAAATCAAATACTTGTTAGCCAAAAGGGGGCAACGTTTTAAATGACAAATTATATTTATCAAACACATCTTTCTGAGACTAAATGAAGAGTGGCCCTCTACTGGAAGTCATAAAAAGGAGAAGGTAAAGATAACACAGCCCAATTTTTAAGAATGTGATGAATAACTTGAATAAATGAACATAGAGTTCAGCCCACTTGATTCAACAGCTGAACTCTTAACTATATGGAATTATTTTAGTAGATTTGTCATCTACTATGACAACAAAACTATGCATTTCTGAATTTACACTGGAGGAGCTGGAGAATTAAGGCTAATCTGTTCAGAAATCAAATCTTTCTGTAGAGAAAATTCCATTTCGCGGGGCCTAAGCACTCTGTTCTAATCTGACCTTCTCTGTGCAGAGCATTACTTAGGTGACCTCCAGAGGTCCTTTACACAATAAATTACTCTATAATTCTAAATTTTTACCTTGTTTCAGTAGTGTTTTCATATCCTCACAGCTTCGGTCATTGTATGTGTGAACATCAAAACCTAAGCTTCTGAAACTCTTAGAGAGATCTCCAGCATCTTTGTCAGTGCCATTGCGTGTACCCATTCCTACCAGAAAAGAAATAGTGCAGTTGATTGCACATTACACAATTTAAAATAATTTGTATGTCCAAAAGCAACTTTATGTTCTTAATTTATATACAATGTCATGGTGACATGAATTTAAAACAATCCTCTAACAACATCCTTGGCATTCAGAACAAACTATGAGTCTTGTTTCAATGCAAAATAATGCAAGGTCCAATGTGAACATGTATTTTATGCTGAAAAATGCTGGTTTATCTCCAGCATCTTGCAACATGGGACCTCTGTGGAGAATTCTATCTCCTTTTGGTTATGCAGAGTGACAGATGCACAAAGCTCTTCAATAGTTAAAAAAGATTCCCCATGATACCCCCTAAAGGAAATTGACGTAAATTCTTTGGAATAAGCACTTCATTTAATTTGTTTGCCTAACTTGTAGAGAAAAAAAAAGCCTACAAAGTTGGCTATTTCACAAATATCTGTTTCAAAACTGCACGCAATCTGGAAAGTGCAGCCGACACCAGATTGTGAACAGAGCACAGCTATGGCTGTTAGCTTTTGTAGTGCAGCTATAGCTATTAGGAGCAGCTCAGAGACAGAGAAGTGATGACATGGGCCGCAGATACCAAAGTTCAGGTTTTAACAGTACAGCCTTAAATTCTAGGGCAGAAGTTTAGTTGGAAGTTGGCAGAACAAGCTGACGTGCTTTTTGAACCACCTACTGCAAAGAACTACTCTAATGTAAGTTTTAAAGAACAGGAACAAATAGTATGAACAGCTACTTAAAGTGAATATGGTCATTACAATTCCATGCCCTAAAAATAACAGGTTTATTGATTAATGAAAATATGAAAATTCTAAAATCTGTAAGAAGTGTCATGGAATCACAGAATCAAAAATGGCTTAGGTTGGAAAGGACCTCTGAAGGTCATGTGGTTCGTCCTCAAGCAGGACAAAGAATGTTACCTGTTTTGTCTTCAAAATTTTTGTTGTTTATAATGACACATTTGCCAACTTTCTTGTAGTTCATATTATACTGGAATGTGGGTGTAACAATTCGGTACTGGTTACTGAGAGAGGACTTTGGCTGTTCTTCTTCTCCATTCTTCTTTTTCCTGTGTGAATCAAATGAAAAAAACTGTTAATGACCAGTCACAAGCAAGGTGCTTATTTATCTTAAGCCATGCCACTGGGGCAGCACTACCTGATGTTTTTATTTCTCTTATGTTTCTCTTCCTTCATATTTCACACAGAGATGTAGAGATATTAACTCATTGCTTGAGTCTCATGATTTCCATTCAGTATTTGGATACAGATGATGGTAAAATCACCCCTGAGTGAATTGCAGACATGCAGATCTTGACCAAATACCAGGCTGGCAGCAGTCTTTTGCAAACTACGGTTCTGGATGTAAGAACTATTTTAATTTTACTGTAAGTGATTCATGTAAACCCAGACAGATCTTCCTTAATAACTATTCCAAGGATGATGAGAAGACATATGATTTATCCTGTAAACATTCTCCACTAATATAACTGTACACTGATCTTTCTGATATACGATGGAGTCTTAGACTGAATTAGAAAAAGATGCTGAGAGACAGCATGGACTCTACCCACCAATTTATTCTAAATTAAATATTATAGAATGAATCCACGACAACCTGCACGCACACCTGAAATACAAGCATGAGGAACTCAGTAATGCTTGCTTTTTGAGGTGGACTTTTTTGTCCAGCCAAGTGACTTCTGATGTTGATGTGATCTCCACAAGCAGAACTGAAGCGAGGGAAAGCCTTCAAAGGCTCTGATGAAACATTAGAAATATAAGCAAGCTTTGGAGCAGGCCTGCTTAGAGACAATACTTGGGAAAGGGCAGAAGAAAGTATCAGCATCTTGCTTCCAGTAGTACTTACTGCTGCAGTCTGAGCAGAAAACAAACCTATTTTGTCAGCACAACCAACTGTACTATACCATTTCTTTTAAACAAAATTAGATTTGTCCCATAATGTCAATTAAGTACTTTCAGTATTCTCACTTTGACATATTTCCAGAAAATTACCCAAGCTATTTGCTTCACTAATAGTCTTGAGAGATGAGATTGCTGTGGATTGATTAAATGTTTAGGAAAAGTACTTTCTTATCTTCCTGATTTAACAATTGTTGTCTCTAGCAATTGTTGGAGTCTCCAAGTGTCCTATTTTTTATTACTTAGGGGCAAGACTAACTGGAAACCATAATAAAGCATCTCCAGATGATTCATTATGTTCAAATGCCATGGCAATTCAATTTTAAAACAGTTTCTTCTTATGTTTGAGTGTCCTCATGCTCTGTTATAAGTGACCACATTAAATAGTTGCATCTTGCAGGCTTTCTCTACACTCTTTTTTTACCCATCATCTGACTGTCATCTCCTCTCTTAGAATTATTTTAGAAACTGTGAAACAAGATTTTGAATTGTACCTACTTGAGGATTGTCTTTGATACTCTCAAAGTACAGGGTTTTATTCTGTCAAACCCAAATATTGGTATTCTCCCTACATACTGCTTCTTGAGGGCTCTGAGAGCAATAATTAAATGTGCTTAGCCTCAAGAAAAGATTTTAACCATTTTAAAGAATTATCCACAGCTGCATGATGTTAATGTTACATTTGGGTTTCAAAGAGATCATGGATTCTTATTTTAGCCTAAAATTCCCCTTAGTCCAACATCACAAGACAACTCTTTGGAAAAAAGAAAAGAGAAAAAGAACATTCAAAACAAGAAGTAAGCACTCAGGCCAATGAAGAGACTAATTTCCTCAGCCCATGCCCTATTCAAGTTTATACAAATTTATCCAGCTTCACTGACTTCCTGAGTATGCTGTACGACTAGCAGTGGCTGTTACATATACTAAGATATTTTCAGGGGTATTCTACACAAATTTCTGTTGATGTTCAATCCATGAACAGTTTTGCACACTTGGAATAGATCTACCTACGTGGTGCAATATCATATTTACACTGTCCACTCCAGAATGCTAGAAACGATCTAATTTGAGACAAGAAGTCATGCGGTCACATTACCCAACAAAGAACTTCTCTGAAAATAGCAGCTGGGGTTAAGTGGCACAGTAAAGCAGCCACACAACTTCTCTGAAACCACTTAACTTCCGAGTTCAATAGTTTGCACTCATTCATGCAGAAATTCTCAGGACTTTAAGAGATATAGCTACTGCTGGTATTCCCAAAAGCATGCCAGAAGCTCTATGCTGTTCAACATCAAAGGTCACAGACAAGCCTTGCCAGTGCAACAGTCCGCATGAATCCATCGTTTAATTTCCCCATTCTTTCACAAAGGATACTATGCTTTTGTTCTAATGATTGCTTCCAAGCTTAACAGGATAATCAGATCATAAGCAACCACAGCGTATCTTGTGGGGTTACGCCTGTTGTTCCTTTACTGGCAGACAACAAAATAGTTCCAGAAATCTTTTGGTATCTGTCCAAATTGAATGAATAAGAAAGCAAAGGTTGTGCTGTACACTTATCCCACACTGCAATCCAAGGAGAATTCTTTTTTTTTTGTTGGTTTTTTTTTTGATTCTGTTTGCTACGCCAAAATAGGGCAATTTGGGAATTGCCTGAGTGGCTTAAGCTGATTGTTTAAGGTTCCACTCTTCAGTTTAAACAAGTTAAATCATACCTTGTAATAATGACTAATAATGTTATAAATATGTACTAATCAGTCCTAAAGGGAAATTCCTTGTCAGTGACAGGCTGTCTTATGACTGAAAGCACAAAGCTTTCTAGACAAATTTTGATTTTTAAGCTTTGAACTGGACACATTAACATAAATGTTTACCACTGTTGTTCTCTAAGCTTTCTAATCACAGTATTTTCTGAGAGCATTTCCAGGGGTTAATTATGTGCTTTTATAAACTGTTGTCAACTATCTGCTCTTAGTTTTATTTCTTTCTGCTTCTCTGATATCCAACGTCTTTAATTTCCCTCTTTCTGGATTCAAACTTGCCCAGACTAAACAGAAACTTGAATTTTACAACTGTTTCCTCTGCTTTTAGTTTTTAACTACAGCCGTGCCTCAATTCCTCACTCCACTACTCTGATCTTTTCCCTCAGACAGAAACATTCTTCTATCACTGCTCTCACATATTTCGCGTTCTCTTCTTTCAGCTGAGAGTTCAGAAAAATCAAAAGTCCACTCTGGCACCCTCAAGTAACTTGCACATTTTCTTAGTTA
This sequence comes from Lagopus muta, assembly GCF_023343835.1. Taxonomy (NCBI): domain Eukaryota; kingdom Metazoa; phylum Chordata; class Aves; order Galliformes; family Phasianidae; genus Lagopus; species Lagopus muta. The sequence continues at coordinate 57,984,889 of NC_064437.1, read as the reverse complement.
TTCTTACAGTGTTTCTAAATCTAGGGCTTAGGCCTGACAGCGGCATGCCTAGGAATGTGACTTCATCAAGTCTACACTCAGCGTCAACCCTGGGAAAAACATCATTATCAACTTCTCACATTTCAAATACAAAACGAAAGTTTCCCATAGCATTTATCATTGTGCTACTGAACTTTTAAATAGCAAAGGCCAAATTTCTCATCATTATGACTGACTAAAATCCTGCCAGTGTTAATGGAGATACCTTCATTTGCGCCAGTAGGAACTCAGATCTTGACTGCCTAAAGAAATGACAGTTATCACAACAAACTTTTTTCTGTTATGCTTTGGTAAATCATGATTTCCATATGTAAAGGTATCAGAATTTAAGGATAAAAGCACCCCTGTTAACTATTAAGTATACGTAAAGATTATTTTCAAGAAAATGAAATCTTTACAGTTCTGTTGAAAACAGTGTCTCTGAGCAGTCCCAATTTCCTCTCCTTTGGCTTCCCTTCTTCTAGCATCACTCTGCACTATCTTTGCTACCATGCAGAATTATGACATAGCATCCTTTAACAGGAGAGCTTCCAGTCTCTTGCCATGTCTTAACTTCTAATTCACTTCAAGCAAAGCACAATATTTCTGTGGAGGTCTTCTGCTTCCATTCCATTCCATAATTAATGCCAACCATGAAGTCCGTCTTTGTGCAAGGTGTAAAAGCTAGTAAACATAAAACATTTTTTAAAATGCCTGTCTGCTGTAATATATGGACTCCCCTTGGAACAGTAGCAGCATGACACAGGTAAAAGTCTCAAGAGAGAGGAGTGGATTGAAGGAAGACATGAAAAAGAGGCAATATCTAGGGTAGAAACTATTACACCAATCCATTTACTGAACCTGAAAATAAAAAGTAATTTAAAAAGAGACTGATAGAAACTGACAGACAACTGTTTTTTTCCTGGAAATGTGAGTGTCTCTGCCTTAAAAGCAAGCAATTCAGTGACACCTAGAAACACCCAGGGCAGAAACAAGGCTCTTCAGAAAAGAACAGTCACTTAAATAGGCAAACAGACAGAGGATTAGAAGGATAAAACAAATTTCAAGATAATCACTTCCTTCTCATAGGATAGGAGGAGGTTCCTGTTTGTTTTCCCTGTAGTTCCTTTACATTCTCCATTAGTATGATGGGTAGTTGTATATTGCTTTTTAATACCTTGTTAGCAGATTTCTATAAAAAGAAAATTTGTCTTATAAAACATGCTGTCATTTACAGAACGCATTGTCTCAGGATTGCTTCTGAAATCCCCAGACCTTTTGGCATTGGAGAAGAACTTGATTCTTGTTATTATAGGGTAGTCAGCCTTTGAGTCCAGGCAAGAAGATTATGGCAGTGGCAGACTGATGAAGTCCACAGTACCGATCTTCTCAGGTAACCCATCAAATACCTGCAGAACTTTCATGCACTGCATGTTGTGGGACAGAAGATATCATAAAACTTCAGTGCTCTTTATTCTACTGCTAACCACTTAGATGCCCCCTCATCATTTTTACCTTCTGAGGAAGTTACCAAGAAACAGAATGCATGAATTAGACAAATCAAAGTTCTGCATTTAATTTGTTTGTTTTCACTCTAGTCTCAATAATCAGTGGTCTACTCATGTCTGTTGCTTTCTGATGAATGTTCGTGGGTTTGCCTTGCTCCTATACAACCTTCTCTCCAAACTGTCAGCTTTAATACTTCTGTGCAGCTTTAATACTTTCATCCAGTCTAATTTCACCATACTTAGTACACCTCTAATTACTGTACACACTCCCCTCTGAATTTATTTTTCTCTTGAAATCTATTGGTAATAACAAGCACAAGACACTTGTTAAACCTGACCAGAGCTTTTTAGGTCTTAAGTTCTTTATGGCAGACTCTTTGTTCTTTGTCAGATTTGTTTAGGTAAAATGTCAAGTAGATTTAGAGCTGCATGCAAATAATAGATTATCCTGTTGACTTTTCCCATTGTTACTGCATCAAGTTGGCAGAACTGCAACATTTCTGGACAAGATGATTGTGGCTCCATTTGAAGCATCTCTTGATTATACTTTTATGATTATATTTTTACTGTTAATAACCAAAAAGCATAAATTATATGGGACAAAGACTAAGCATTAGCCATAAATGCTAGTCCAAATACTAACACTGTATTGCACTGTGCCTGATTATGTGATTCTGGGTCATATACTAACAATGCTACATGCTGGAATGCAAAGTGAAATCCACTTTAAATACTAATAGGAGCCACAGCTGGTGACATTGGCTTTTGACAGAACTCCATTCTGTTTCCAATCTGCCTGCCACACACTGTAGGCTCTCAGACTTTTTCTCCTGAGTACTACAGTAGCATATGTGATTTCCATCTATTTTTCAGACACACAGCACCTAAAAAGTAGAAGTTCACCTAAAAGCATCTGAATGATATCCATCATTTCACCTATATTGTTTACTATAGCAAGGAGACTACACAAAATGAATGAAAACCTACCTAACAATTTCAAAAACAATAGCAAATCTAAACAACACAATACAGAAAAGTAACTTTTAAACTCAAAAAAAAGTCCTAGGCTCCTAGTCCCTCTAATAGCCTTGTTTCCTGCCTTAAAGAAATTTTAAATTATGGTGAAACTGATCAAATAGATAGCACTGGAGTCTAACGCTCATATTTATCAATGATACATGAAGTCTGATCGGTGCTTTCTTCTTCATATACACTCTGCCAAAGTTCCTAAGCCAGAACAGTCATTTTTAGGAAGTGGTAAAATGACAGGAAATGGCCCAGCATGCTTATGCAAACTGAAAGCAATAGGACTAGTCAGACAGTAAAAGAAAACCTGCTCGTAACCCTTCTCAAGATCAGAGCCATACTAAATATTTAGCTTCCATCTTTATTTGAAACTGGTAATTAGTTCATGACTTCTTGAGGATGTCTTTTCAGCAAGACTGCCAGCTGACTGAACAAAGATCATTTAAAATCACCGGAGGAAAAGATTTTTTTTGAATGAATCTGATGTGAGGAATTAACAGAGAAAGTATCTCTTGTTTCTTACCAAAAAAACGTGCCCCACATCCTCCTTCTAACTATAAATACGCAATCAAGATTGTTGTAGCAATATTTCTCTCCTTGAAAGAAACGAGTTAAGTCAACAGTGGAATTATTTGCTTGGACTTACAGAGATACTAATAGGGCTGGGAACAAACTAAGCTTTCATTGACATTTTTGCCCATGGTGAGTCTGGGTTCATACCTTCAGTCATATCAAAAGTCTTACTTTGGTTCCTACTACAAAATACGTAGCAGTGCTGTTACAGATTTTGCAAAAAGTCCACAAAATGTTTCCAGTTTTTAAATCGAACCCCTGGCATTTTCTAAGTTTCTTGTAGCATGTTATATCACTTCCAACAGCAGAACAGGAGCCATAAGCAACATTTACTAAGATGTATAGCGACAGGACAAGGGGAAATGGTTTTGAACTGGTAGAGGGTAGGTTTAGAGTAGATACTGGGCAGAGATTCTTTCCTGTGAGGATGGTGAGACACTGGAACAGGCTGCCCAGGGAAGTTGTGAATGCCCATTCCCTGGAAGCACTGAAGGCCAGGCTGGATGGGTCTGTGAGCAACCTGGTCTAGTGGGAGGTGTCTCTGCCTACAGCAGGGGGGGTTGGAAATTCGTGATCTTAAAGGTCCCTTCCAATGCAAACCATTCTATGATTCTGTGATTCTATATTTAGCAGCCACATATTTGCACAGTCTTGCAAATTTACCCAGAGTAGGTGAAGCAGTGTACTGGCATGTACATGTCCCTGGTGGAAAACAGTGCTCGGAACAAATGCATTCCTACTGTGCACGATGGAGGTATACAGAGGATTTCAGTCCAGAAGCAAATACTGATCATTAGCTTCCCTGAATAATTACGTGTAGGCATTAACAGTTTCACGTCAACTGCAAAATACACATGATTGCAGTTCATAGAGTATGGCAGTCCTCAAAGTACAGCCCCAAAGTCTCCCAGGACCTTAACAGTGAATCTAACATGGCTTATGTGGTTGCAATTACTCCCCTGAAATATAGGAAAGACTGCGTTCCACATCCCGTAAACCACAACCTAAAGTCTATTCGCTTCATCCACAGCAGGGCCTCACCTACCACAAAGCTCCACAAGGGCAACAGTTGCAGAGGCGAGCAAAATCAACGTGTGACCAGCGTGCTCACTGCAGTAGCTGACTCACCTGTGTGCGAGCACGCTTCTCGTTTGATCACTTGCAAAACAAACCAGAAAATCTCGTTCAGAAGTTTCTACAAACCTGCAGCTTCTGGTTAATCTGCAGAACGTCTCTTAGATTTAAAACTTTTTTTTCAAAGATCTTATGTGCCTAAATAAAATGTTGCAACGTTGCAGTGTTTCAAACGCTGGCCTCACTTTGAGGGATCTGCTGAACTGATTTTACTTACTGTAAATGTTCACTTTGTTGGATGCACTTTTGAATTCTTTGCTTACAGACAGTGCCTCCCAGCTCCTACTGTTATATTCCATATATTTTACCTTTGTTCCAAGGAAATTACCTTTCAACTTTAGAAAAATGAAATAAAATACATTTTAAATCTCTCAGATATTTTTCAAAACCTGAACTAACCTAGTAGCTTTTTGGTGCCATTTTAGTTTCAGGTTCTTCTCCAATTAAGAGAAGAGGAAATCTTTCTAGGAACTTGGAAAGCAGAGAAACCCAGTTCAGAACATCTAGAAACTAAGTGTGAAGAAAAGGAGTTGAGCTGTTTGAAAGAAGAAGCTTCAGGCTAGAACTTGTGGCATCCTTTGTACACTACAGGTATTCTTGGATTTCTAAAATATATCTAAACTTATCATAGAGTCATAGAATCAACTAGGTTGGAAAAGTCCTTCAAGGTCATCAAGTCCAACCATCAATCTGACCTACTGAGTCCCAGAAGTAAATCATGTCCCTTAGTGCCAAATATCCCACCATCCTTCTAATTCTGTGACTGATGGCCTTAACATAACGAAATCAAAATCAGAGCTGCAATTTTATTCATTACATATACATGAACAAGATGGAGCACGCTGGTGCTAAGCCAGTTCCACTTCATGAAAATGTTTCAGCACAGTTTATTATGTCTAATACTGCCCACATTTCTCAACAGTTGAAAAAAGAAGGAAAAAAAGAATGAGGTACTGTCATCCTTATCTTTGGGCACCTACAACTGTGTGGATGATTGACAGCCTGCATGACAATTCTGTGGTGTGACACCTGCAGTTGACCAAAACTGAGTAAATTCCAGATTCTTAATGATCAATTTGTAATTCAGCTTCCTGATCAATTTCCTGCATGGTATGGAGGAATAATATTCAAATACCATTCAACAGGTAGAATTTTTCCAAAAACAATGTTGCTTGCTGAAAGGCTTTCTGCTCATCTCCGGAAAACCTGAGCACATACACCTTCCAAGGGTGTTCTGGAAACTGAAATGTTGCATGATCATATCCTAAATAATGTACACAGGCAACTCACAAGTATGCAGTAAAAGAAAAATAAAAAGCCTCTTTTATCTGTCATAGGTACTATGAACAGTTAGCAGGTATATATATTTTTACACAGGCTGCTTGGAAGATGACTCAAAACAAAGCAAAACCCCCGAATAACATATCTAGGAGAACATTCTATCTAGGATTACCAATTGCAAAATGCCAGAAGAATTATAATTCACAACTAAACTCCCTTAGGGTGCTCATTCACGAGGTTCCCAAACAGGTGGAAGGGAAGGAAGGAGGTAAATAACTTTCCACAGTACCTTGGCTCATCATCAAATGGCACTCCACACTGCATCTGACTTCAACTTGTGCTCAAGAGCAAGTCTAATCCTCTTGGTAATGCTAGGAGCCCACCATGCTCGGGGCTAGATTGGAGCATGAAACAGGATGCCCTGTGCTCAGGCCCAAAGATCTGCATGTGTCAGCAGTGGGTCACACTGGACTTTTCTATGGGGCTATTCAAACCCTCACAGCTATCGTCCTGCAAACAGAGGTCATGCAGGCCTGATCCACCTTTGCTGACAAGTGGAAAACACACTCTGATCCTGTCACTGTTCCTAGATAAGAGTGTAGGAAAATAGAGCAGATCTTGAGATGGAGGTGACACAGCAAGCTTTACTTTTTAATACAACTCCACACCTTCTTGCAGAACCGGAACCAACCATCAGTACAATATTTGCACAATGAATGCTTCTAAGAAAATGATGAACATCAACATAGATAGTTTACAAGACCTCTTTTGTATTCTAATTCACAGAACTATTTCCCACATATTTACTCTTATGCAGTTTTGGATTATTCAAAAATACAGCTTAATTTATTGTGGTTCCTTTAAAAGGTTAAATATTAAAACCTATTGTAGCTTTCCTCCACATTTTGAGTGCTGACAGCATAGAGTTCATTACAATGAAGGAAATAAATTACTGCAATAAAAAGGAATTAGGCTACTTGATCACTGTTGCGTTTGCTCCAGATACAGTTCAGGAACAATCCAGTGTTTGCTGTGCTTCACCTGAGGAAGTCTCCAAGGAGGCTGGGAGCAAATGCTAACTGAATTAGTTACTTCTTATACTTTAGGTGCTATTTCAAGATACTGGGCATTTCCTACATGGTATATTCAGTAAGCGTCCAAGGGAAAGTACAAGCACTGTGCAGCATTATAACTGTTTGTATGCCTGTGGTGTTTGGTAGAAATTGAGAGCTAGATCTAACAAAAATGATCATAACAAAACTGAAAATGAGCCTCCAGCTCAAGAATGAGTAACGAAAAGGAACACCTCTGTTGTATCACGTCTGTTAAAAGCTCTTTCACTGTATTTGTAGGAATTAACATTAGCAGACAAGAGTTGCTAGAACCCGTTACTTCTAAAACTATGTGTTCATCACTTTGGAGGACATATGTTGGTATTTAGCTTGGGAAAAGCAGAACCCCAAACAAATTAAAATGAAATTGCACTGAACTTCAGAGTGAGGATAGTAAAAGGAAAGATCATCACTCGCTTATAGGATTAAAAAATGCATTCAGTGATTTGCTTAGAAATATAAAGGAAACCTGTGGCTGAACCAGGAGTTCAGTTCGGTTTCAGCTCAGAGCGTAAATTCGGATGATTGTTCGGCTGTTACTCAGTAAGTAACTTACTTATTATACACAATGTAAGGATAAAAGAGATAAGCAGTATTTGATTTTGAAAGGTTTGTAATATTCTGTGGCTGGAAAACCTATAACAGAACTGTATTTTAGAATTTAGAAGTGCAAAAAGTTATGTTGAAAAGATGAAATATCACCCAAAGCATCATCTGAATGTGAACATATTAATTTCAAGGCAGGAACAGCTGGTGTAGAAGCAAATACAGTTACTTCTTAAACATATGATGTTAGCAGTAATTTTTCTAAGCAGTTCATTCAAGTCCACTGTTTCCAAAAGGCCCAAAATACAAAATGGACAACTCTGGAAAAGATACACAGCTTTGAGATGGAAAAAATATAAACTATGTGAAACTGTTCTTTGTCAAGTACTAACTGCAAAACTTCCTATGAACCAAATATAAAGAAACTGTTGAATCAAAACTGGGTAAAAAATACCTCCTGAAAAAATGGAAGAACAACAAAAAAGCAAGACTGAAACAAAGACAATTTTCCACTCCTTTGGAGCTCCATAGCTGAGGTTCAGCTGAAGTTGAATCTCAAAAACGAGTATTTATTCTTTAAAGGACAAGATTATTTATGTTGAGAAATGTGACTATACTGAGATAGAGCTCATGACGTTAAAACAGCTTAAGTAACGTTGTGCTTCCTTATTTTTGTGTCCTGTAGCCTAAATTAATGCCATATGAATGAAAAACAAACAAGACAACATTCCTATGTCTTTTGAATCTAAACACTAGTTGTATGGTAACTGTTGAGTCAGGGCTTGAACCACTGATTGATCACCTGTGGAAAGGACAGAGTCAGTCCTGGGAGCACAGGTGAAGGCAATTCAGCTGCGTGACCAGAGGGGTGAAGCCTGGCTGCACTTCTCTTAGACCTCATATAGGGGCTGACTGCTGCTGGGGTGGGATCTCTGGTTGGAGAGCCTTCTCTTGTGGAGTTTTTTCTGTAAGCCTGGATCTTCAGAGATGGGTGAGCACTTCTTTTCCTCTGTAATGCCTTTCCGTTGCACTAGTGCCTTTGCTGTTACATCTCCTGTATCATCATTCCACTGTGTTGCTCTTTCTGATTGTTACATGAGTTTACAAACTTTGGCTGTTTTATTGGTAGCCATCGTAACTCTTGAACTGTTGCAGTAAGATATGCACTGATGTTTATAGAAAGCTTCCAAATTAATTAGAATGTAGTCCCAAACTTTATGGTGGCCTGATTTAGTAGAAATAAATAACTTTTACTGTCTTAAACAGCTTAAGGACTCTTAGGGAGCACACATGGGTGTACCCCACCAGACTCATAGAGATTTTGTTACAATACATTGCATGTGTTTTACTCTAAAGATACTACTGAATCACACAGTTTCAGTGATAAATAGGCATTTGTAATTTTTAAACATATATTTAAACAACATCTTCCCTTTCCAAATAAGGGAAATTTTGACTGTAAATCAGACAGCAGGGCTGCAGTGAATAAAAGTAACCAAAGGACAAAGGGTTCTACAAAATTAACAAGTGTAAAACTGGTATCTGTATACTACTACTAACTACCTTCTTCTGCATTACACTTCCTCACTGAAGTTCACAGTCCTGATTATTGAACGTGTGAGTGCTGGTCTACCAAACCTTGGGAATTTTTAGATGCAGCTTTAAACAAACAAATGACAAAACACATTAGAAGTAAGAGAAATTCTAGCTCTAGTTAACAATGGGACCTGAATTCTATTCCATGCTAAACTATGCTACCTGGATGCTAAAATAGGTTTGGCTGCTATGTTTCCTCAATCCTCCTAACAGAGTTCTATAGCTGAAGATTCCAAATAAGGAAACTAAATAATCTTTTGGAGAAGCAAGGTTATTTCTAAGGTCTCAAAGATAGTGATGTGAGCACATACAGCACAGAAAAGTTTATATGGGAAAAGTTCTGTCTGCTTTTAATTATCATTAAAAAAATTAAAAACGTGTCTCAATTCCCAACTCAATATTTGCTATCATGTCTTTTAAAATCTTGTTTTGCTCAAGGTTGCCGTAGTGCATCTTGCTGTGTCTGCCTTCTGAAACGGAATTTTCTTGGTCAACTGCGGATCTCACAAAGTTAGTCTTCTGTAAAATTTTGTAGTAAACAAAAGTAAAGCCTTTCTGCCATCTAGTGGCTACAAATACCAACAGCCGCCCAACGATCCCAAACACTTTTCTGCCGTTACTGAAGTTGTAGCACTCTTTCCAAGAAAAGGAAATACGCAGAAGAGAATTCCCCCAAACTGTGGTGCACACAGATGAGTCTGCCCTGTCTGTGGCTTGCTCTGAGCTCTGCTTCCTGCTTGGTGAGCCACGGTCGTGGTCTTATTAGAGAAATGTTGAAGATTCTCACCTATCTCTGTTTACTGCACTGGCTATCTACATTTCTGTTCATAGACAGAGATCTGTGAAGGTACTGGAAGTAGTTGCTCTGTCTGCATAGCTCTGATTTTAGTTTCTTGCTGTTCTGTTTCCTTTCTCATTACAATTCACGTTGTTTAACAGTAGAAAATACTTGTTTTCCCATTGAGTTTATCTTTTTTTTAAGCTTATATTTAAATACATTTTGATTTTTTTATATAAGTGAAACTGTATGCTGACTTCCATAGAATCATAAAATGGCCTGGGTTGAAAAGGACCAGAATGATCATCTGGTTTCAACCCCCCCCTGCTATGTGCAGGGTGTCCAACCACCAAAACAGGCTGCCCAGAGCCACTCTCCATGAAAGTACTGCACAGGTGGTAGAAATTGGATCAGCAAAACAAAAAAATGTAGTCAATCTAAAGCTTTCTAGACACTTTTTTTTTTAAACAAATATTAAGTTTACATTGCCAAAATGGAGCCTTGGCAATCAAATCACAGCTGGTCAGGATCCAATCAAAAGCAAACTGAGCCCAGTACCTGTTATTGACCACTAATGAGTTTTAAGAACAAACTAAAGAAATTTGGTCCAGAATATATTCTCGCAGAAATCTGATTTAGGGGCATCTCATATCAAAGATTTTAACATTATATTTCCACTAGATTTTTCTTCCACACATGCATACGCTGCTATTTCAGATGAGTTCAGAAGAATCTAGATGAGTATCTTGTGGCTTAAATTTTATGACTCTGCTCCATACCATGGAAAAAACATATCTTAGTGATTGTTTTAATCTTACTCTATAAACTTTTCATTGGATGTCTCTTATAATTTTTTTGTGAGGCCAATGAGCAATCAATCATTCTCTATTCACTTTCTCCTTTGTGACTGCCACTCTTTTTGGTAATTAAACCATCTTCCTTTATCCTCTCACATTCCTTTTGTGTTCCTGCAGGCCAGAGAGTATCTATAAGACAATGACCTTATCAGAGCACTTGGATTTTTAAGACCCTCTCTGTAGAACAGCTCATTCCTCTTCAGGCCAACGTCGCTTTTGCCAAGCAGCACTGATAGATAATTCCAGACTCAATTTTTTATTACAAAATCTATATTGAAACATCTCAAACTTCTCATATTTTTTCTTCAGCATTTATTTTATCTGAGTTCCTTTTTACTTCTAGCAAAAGATGTTTCAAATTTGTATCTTCAAGGATTTCCCAAAAGATGAATGTCTCAAGCTGATGAATAGCCAAATTACTTGGAAAATTTCTTATGAAAAAGAAAAGTGATAGAAGTGCTGATTCTTGCTTTTCCTTTGGGAATGATTAACTTTGAGTTGCATAATTGAGTAACAATATTAGCATATTGCTTCTTCTAAAGAAGATGTCATACTTTAAAACACACATTTTAGAAATTTTAAAAGAAAACTTGGGAAAATACTTGAAGTTTTAGGAACAAACATTAAATTGTCTATTTGGTATAATGTGCCTTTGTGGAAATTAATGTGTATACATCTTAAAATGCATTTGAGGAATGAGAAAATGAGAGAAAACTTCAGTGATTTGCTTAACAGCACATCAAAAGTCATCTAAGAAGAAAGCAACTTCACTTCTCTCGCATCTCTCTCAGATTTGTTACACCCATCGTGTTCATATAATATGCTACAAAAATAAAATGACATTCCCCACGTACTTTGAATTATACTGTTCACTTGAATGTGGATATGTCCAAGAACAATAAAAAATTAAGCCTCTGTAATTACAAGTATTTGTAATAAACAGCTGTAATAAAATACAATACATTTACCACATTAATTAGTATTTCCTGATATTCAACAGCATTTGTTACTTTTGCACATTTGTTTTTTAGCTTTTGCGTTTTCGGTCACATTTATGTGCTCCTTGTCTGTAAAACAGTAGATAATTCTTGCTGCCTGTACATTTAATGAAAGTAAAACTATGCTTCGTTGAGTCTACTGGGCTGAAATGAAAGGCTTTTAATTTATTCTGTAATAGGTTACATCTCTAGACTCAGTGAGGCTTCTTTGTGCTACGGTCTAGATGGCACATCCAGGCTTTAAACTAACTTAAATAGTCAGCAGGGGGTTCCAATGATGTAGGAGATTAGCAGAGCTGAATGCAGTAAAATAGATAATTAATGGCATATTTAATTCCCAGCTCCACAAAAGGGCAATGTTTAAGATGAGGGGCTACATCTGATGCTAAATGAACTTAGTGCCCTCTCGACTACCAAGTAAGCTGATGGGAGATATTACGGGTCTCTGTAAATCAGCAGTGTGAAGGCTGTTCAGCAGTAGGGTACAGATTAAATATGTCAGACTTTATACAGCATAGGCTGCCTATCAGACACTCTTTGGCACTTGGGCATGGCAAACTGAACACTGCAATCCCATTAGAAAGGCAGTATCATAGCTGGCAAAAAGAAAAATGGAAATGAAAGTGGTAACTTACTTGGCAAAAAGTAAGAGTCTGCTACTTCTGTCTGGTTTTGCATCGACTATATCATCTTGGTCTCCATCACTTTTCTCTTCAGAGGAACGGCCTGCATGCTGATCTCCTGCATGCTGATCTCCTGACATCTACAAGTAAAAGTACAAGAATGTAAGCATCCCTCAGTGAGCACTGTTATTTCAGTACTTCCTAACCAAAACCACTAACTGGACACGTAGGACTGCCAGTTTGTTATGCCGTGTGGTCCTTCACCAACTAAGCGCACCTATAGATTTCTGGTGATGCAGTACATGCCTGGCCATCACTGTTGTGCCCTGTGGTGAATGCCTAAAAGTCTCTTGTCTAACACCGCTCTGAACACGGCACACAAGAAGTGAAAATCATTTTATGATTTAAGATCTTACAATTAGTTGCCGGAAAATTTTTCATGATCTGGAAAGAAGCGTGTTGGGAAGAAAGGTGATACATGCAAATAGGCTTGAAAGAAACTCTACCGTCTTCCAAGGATGGAATCTCAATTTTTAACTTCTGTTTTGTCTGTATCAACAGCGTACAGGCCTTAGGAAAGAACAAGCGCTTCCTGGAAATGAAACGCAGTTGTGACACGGTGAGGAAGAAAAGCGTGCAGGCCACAGGCAGCAGGAGAAGCTGCCCCAGCGGAGCGGTCCCACCCGTGCAGGTGGAGGAAATCGGCGCCGCCGATTGCAAACGACGCCCCGTGCCCCCCGCGAGGAAACGGCTGTGCAGCCACGCGAAGGGCCGGACCGCTTCCAGCGCCCTGAGGTGCGAGGCGGGAGGGAGAGGGGCGGAGGGGAGGGGAGCGAAGCCCGAAGGACCCGAGGGGCAGGGAACCGGCAGCGGGGCTTGCCTTAGCGCTGAGCTCCGGGCAGGCGGAAGCGAAAGGAAAAGCGAAAGCAGAGGTGGGGCCTGCGGGCAGGGAGCGGGGCGGGGTCTGTCCCGGCCTCCCGGGGCTGTGAGTGCGGCTGGGCTCCTCCGGCTCCGCTCCCCGCGGAGAAGCTCAGTCCCCCCTCAGCTTCGTCCCAGCGAAGAGAATATTGCTGCTTTTTAACAGCGGCGCTCCGTCACACCGCCTCGAAAGAGGAGCCTGAAGTTTCATGGTGACGAGAGATTGTCTAGATCTAAGGAAATTTTTTTTCCTTATATAAACTTCATTGGCATTTCCTGGTCTTTCCAATTATTCACTGTGTTGCATCTCTGCTAATTACGATACCCCACTGTGGAGCCGTTGCATCGGACCCAGCAGTTCAGTGCACGGGCTGGAGATTGGCACAGTCTTGCTAATTACTCCTGGATGCGGGCTCCGATCCTGCAAAATCATACACCTACCCAGCAGCGTGCGGTGTTTAACATTCACAACCTGAAGAGATTCACATCAAAGCGACATTTTTCAGTGTAACTGCCTCATAATTGGCACAAAACACAGGCTTTGTAACAAACAGCCTTTTGCTTCTCGACAGGTCACTGCTTCGATGTGAGCGAGTCTGAGCTGCGCGTGGCTCTCACCAAGTGTCTGTGCTGCTGCCGGGCTGAGCTCTGCTCTGTGGGATTATGCCTGTAGCTCCTGGTTGGAGATAGAGCCAAAGCTTGCTGCTGAAGATTAAGCTCTAACAGAGACCCATGGCTCCTCTCATGCCGTCTGTTAGCTGCTTCTTTTCAAGAAGCCAGCGCCATTTCCAAATCTGTAATAGATCTTTAAGGACAACAGAGGAACTGGGAATGTATGGATCTTCAAGTAAGTGTGTGGAGAGGTGAGATGGGAGAGAATTGTAGAATCGTAGAATGGCTTAGGTCTGATGGGACCTTAAAGAACACTGAGTTTTCCAAACCCCCTGCCATGGGCAGGTTTACCACCCGCCTGACAAGCTGCCCAGGGCTCCAACCAACCTGACCCTGATGCCTCTAGGGGTGGGGAACGCACAGCTTCTCTGGGCAGCCTGTGTCAGCGCCTTACCACCACCACCTTCTGAGTAATTTTCTGCCTAACATCTAACCTAATTTTCCCATTTTTTAGTTTAAAGCCTTTCCCCCCTGTCCTATCTCTTCCAGACCATGTAAAAATTTGGTTCCGCTCCTGCTTATATGCTCTCTTCAGGTACTGGTCTCCCATGAGCCTTCTAAACAAGCCTGACTCCACTTTTCTTCCTAAGAGTGATGCTCCAGCCCTTTGATCAGGACCGTGGCATAATCAGCAATGACTGGGATTGGCTCCTGAACATCCAAATACCCTTTCCTGATGATGTGTGTGTATTACCTTGGAAATCCAGATATGGTATGCCATCTGTGGTTTCCTATATCTCAATGTGAATGTTTATATATTGTCATCTGGTCCTCATGGCCAAATTGGCATATCTAAAAACATCTCCATTCTACAAGTCATTGTAATGCTATTGAAAAAACCGTGTTGTGTTTCACAGAATTGTTTGAGTTTGAAAGAGCCTTTAAAGGTCATCTGGTTCAACTTCCCTTCAGTGAAAAGGGACATCTACAGCTCGATCAGCTTGATTCCTCAGTGTGCTGGAAAACTGTTCTTAACTACATGGTAATTTAATATTTCAGTGGAAAATAAGGTGCTAGATATTTCAGAAAATCTAGCTAGTGATGAGTAAGGGAGAAATTAGAAAATATATAAGTAAAGGGAAATATCTTGCTTCAGGGCACAGAATGATTGCTACCTCAAGAAGGGTCAGGAAGGAAATATTTTCTCACGTGTACTATTGCATAGCTGGCCATATGCATTACTGGGCAGAAGGAAGAGCCAGCAATGTGATGCATCAGCATTCTTCCTCTTATCCCTGGAGACTCACTCTACTCTCTAAAAACATTAATAAGGAAGCCTTTGGCTGGATATTTGCATTGTAGAAAAGAAATGTTTAACCACCGTGTAAGCAGCTGCAGGATGACAATGCAGCATGCCTTTGGGAAATTGAAAGGTAGATGGCAGGTACAAACTAGAAGGCTTGAGGCAACAAAATAGTACCTGTCTGGAATAATAACTGTGCTACGTTCTGCACGACATCTGTGAAAACAAGGATGGGGCTTTGCTGTGACTTGGGAGGCAGAGGCGAGGATATTTCTAGGTGGAAGAACTTGAGTGACTCTCAGGATGTTCCCTCCTAACTTACAGCTGTTAGGTTTTTATGTATATTAAATGGGAATATTGGACCATGTGGATGTTGTCTGCATGGGCTGTGCTGTGCATGCCTTGCACAGTTTTCTTCAAACTTTTAATTTGAGCTATATCCTCTACGTTTCTTTCTCTGCTCTGCCTTTTTGTCCTTTTGATTCTTTTTTTCCCCCATTTCTCTCTATTCCTGCTCTCACTTTCTCTTGCTCTTTGGCAACATTTGCAAAATCTCCCGGCTATTCAGTTTTCCAGACACTGGCAACAAAAGGAAAATGTAAGCAGAAGTTGAGAAATGTGAACAGTTGTTTGCTGGTTTCCAAAACAACAAAAATGCAAAAGCCTACTGTACATATATGGACAGTAGTCCCATAGCTGTTTTTCTTCATGTCTTGATAAATATTTTCCAACTTCTGGTTTTTTTGGAAGCAGTGTTTGCTACTATGCTGAATTTGGTTAACACGAATAAAATGCTGAGCCCAGATTATCTAATTAGCTACATGGTTAGAAAAGATTATGGTGAATTTGGGCTCGTGTCTGAATTTCTACAGGCAGCTTTTAACAGTGGATAGTACCCCCAGTTTGTGTGGTGGAACTGCACCTTTTTCTAATTTCTATTTTTGCAAAAGAGGGAAGATGTGGTTGCCAGGATTTATAGAGCCCGGCTTCCTGCTATTCATGCTGCTGGAAGGGCACAGCTGCTATTCAGGAGTGACAGAGAAGGCGGCCCTGACTTGAATGTCTGTTAAGAGGTTATTTTGTGTGCTTTTAGATTCAGATTCTCGATGCAGGCACGCTGTATAGTTTTCTATGCAGTTAATTCAATGAATAAAAGGTGCTTGGAGAGGTAACAATGTTTCTTCCTACTAATTTGCACTTTCAAGGTACTGTCTCCTTGTACTTTGTGTGTAACTGAGGTACTTTTAAACCACATTGATTAAGGTTCTACTGTTAAGTAAAGCCTTTTAAGATTTTCATTGATATCAAAAAGCCTTTATGGGGCCCTACTAAGGGAGGAAAAAAGCCACAATGAGCTTTTAACTGAAGAAAAAATGTCTTGCTAAGATTTGTCAAGATAACAAACTTGCACTGGTTTTGTGATTTAATTCCTTGCATGATCAAAATGGAACATGTACTTTATAATGACACTGTACAATGCTTGTTTTTTTTGATAAATTCTCTTTTCTGATAGCAACTCTAGTTTCAATCCAGAGTGGTGAAGCACAGGCCATACAACAGGATGGTTTTGAGATGCTCAGGAATGGGAAAGTCTTCAATAGATTCCAGCAGAACTGGGACGGTATGGATGTGAGGGAAAATAGTGTGCTTGGAATGGGCATTGCTGGGAATGATGTTGCTGCACAGGATGTTGTTACCCTACTTCTCTTTTAGGATATGCTGTAACCTCCGAGAAGGAGAACTTGAAAACATTGGCTGACTTTCAGACAAGTTGGTAATCTGTGTTCTGGTGAAAAGAAGCAAGCATGCCCTGTCTCTGCTGACATGAAGTAAGTTCTATTTGTGAAACCTAGCTATGAGAAGCCTCTTGGCTTGGAAGGAACATGTGGTGCACAGAGCATCCTGGAGTCCCGTCCGGATCCTCGGTGTTAAATTGGCTCCTGGTTGAAGTCTTTCTGGTTTGGGGACTGGCTGTTTTCAGCACCTCTCTGCGCTCATTTCAGGAATGTGCTGAAAGAGAAGGAGGACATACATCTTTAGAATCATAGAATCATAGAATCACCAAGGTTGGAAAAGACCTAAAAGATCTTCCAGTCCAACCGTTCACCTATTCCCAATAGCTCCCACTAAACCATGTCCCTCAACACAACATCCAGCCTTTCCTTGAACACCCCCAGGCTTCGTGACTCCACCACCTCCCTGGGCAGTCCATTCCAGTGCCTGACCACCCTTTCTGAAAAGTAATACTTCCTAATGTCCAGCCTGAATCTCCCCTGCCGTAGCTTGAAACCATTCCCCCTGGTCCTATCACTGATGACACGAGAGAAGAGGCCGACCCCCAGCTCACTACAACCTCCCTTCAGGAAGTTATAGAGAGCAATAAGGTCTCCCCTGAGCCTCCTCTTCTCCAGGCTGAACATTCCCAGCTCCTTCAGCCTCTCCTCATATGGCCTGTGTTCCAGACCCCTACCAGCTTTGTTGCCCTCCTTTGAACACGTTCCAGGGCCTCAATATCTTTTTTGCAGTGAGGGGCCCAAAACTGGACACAGTACTCAAGGTGCGGCCTCACTAGTGCTGAATAGAGGGGAACAATCACCTCTCTGCTCCTGCTTGCAACGCTGTTTCTGATGCAAGCCAGGATGCCATTGGCCTTCTTGGCCACCTGGGCACACTGTCGGCTCATGTTCAGCCGAGCATCAATCAATACCCCCACGTCCATTTCCTCTATGCAGTCCTCCAGCCACACCGCCCCAAGCCTGTAGCGTAGCCTGGGGTTGTTGTAGCCGAAGTGCAGGACCCGGCATTTGGCCTTGTTGAACTTCATCCCATTGGCTTCAACCCAGCTCTCCAGCCTGTCCAGGTCCCTCTGTAGGGCCTCGCTACCCCCAGGCAGATCCACACTTCCAGCCAATTTGGTGTCATCTGCGAATTTACTGAGGGTGCACTCCATGCCCTCATCGAGGTCATCAATAAAGATATTGAAGAGGACAGGCCACAGCACCGACCCCTGGGGAACACCACTCATGACCGGTCGCCAGCTGGATTTGACTCCATTCACCACCACTTTCTGTGCCCGGCCCTCCAGCCAGCTCCTTACCCAGCCAAGAGTGTACCCATCCAAGCCTCGGGCTGCCTTTGTTCCTTGTGTGGGATCAAAACAAGGGTTACCTAGAAAATAAATGATAAATTTGCTCCTGGAGTAGATAGACACAAAGAGGCAGCAGCTGGTAGCGTGCCCAGTGCTAAATAAAGAAGAGACAGCCTGGCCACTATGACCCTAATAGCTGTCATCTGTATAAACATAATGGCAGTTTGAAAAAAATGTGAAAAGGTGTGTGAGAAAGGAAACTGGAAGACCACCACATTATTTAGGTTCACAGGTGTGAGCATTATAAATGTTATGGTGATATAACATAGTCAACATAAAATTGCTCCCAGTTCCCTAGGGAATACCGTGAGGAAACACAGCAGTAATTGTAGCACAAGTTTTATTCTGTAACCATATATTTTTAAAAGAAAATGGAAGTATCTGTATGTTCATATTAATCACCTCTTTTGAACAGCCTTAAGTGTTTGCAGGACTTTGTGCCATACCTATTGCTCATCAGATTAGTGTCTATTTTCAGTGTGCCAGTTGTTGACTGCACCTTGTGCCAGTACATTGTCAGCATTCAGGCATAGGTTAAGCAGAACAGTGTATCCCCATCTCTTGCATAGGAGGCTCTCTAAGCATACCTAGTGGAGGTATTATGATCAGCTGAGACAGAAAGCTCAAATCCTGACCATTTGTAGCTGACAAAATTTAATAACTTTTTTTTGTTGTTGTTCAGAGTAGACTTGACAACCATAATAATTTGGTTGAATCCTAACGTCAAACATAATGACTCTTAAATAGTGTTGTCAGCAATTTTTTTACTCAGGTCTGTGCCAACCTGCCCTTTGTGGACACTCTTAAATAGCTGCCTTGTTCATTCCATAAGTAAATTGTTCCTTTCTGATGTTTTTATCCATGGGGGATAGATGTTTGGGTTTGCACCCAGCACATTTAGAGCCCTTTGAGATAAGAGGCCCATGTTGCTGTGTGTCCTATATCTGGAGTGATGGTTGACAAGACAGTGATGGAGAACAAATGTACCTCTTCCAGGTGTAATGAAGGGCTGGGATGCTCCAAACCCATCTCTGGCCTGCTTCTTTGGTGGTACCTCCTAATATAATGCTCCAGAGCAGCCCTACATAAAGTCATTTGCTGTGCATCAGGGTGAGTGGTGACTGATGAATTGCTGCTGTGTAGGCTTTTATCTTCCCCCTGGGCTTACGACAACAGGCTTTAGAACAAAACTGAAATACAAAATGATCAGATTCTAATGTTCACATGGACATGATTCGATTCCATGAGTTCATTCTTCTATTTAGAGAAAGATATTGCTACCCTCCCTTACGCACTGACACAGTTGCCAAAATAACTGCTCTTACTAACTGGCAGCTTTAAAAGCCAGCCTGCAGCTGACTTTGAAACAGAAGGTCAGGAAACGGAGCAACAGACTTCAATTCAGAACTTTAATGGGAGCCATTGACCACGGCAAAAGGCCCTGACTGGAGCGTCTAGAGCGTGCTTTGCGCAGGCCAAAAAGTCACTTTCATACTCTTTGAACCTTTTGTATAAACCTATATATTTTTCACTCTGTGGATTTCAAGATGAATGTGCAGCCCTGTGCTAGATGTGGCTATGGGGTTTACCCTGCTGAGAAGATTAACTGTATAGATCAGGTCAGTTCTTTTTCTTTATTATTTTGGACTATAATAAATGTATAGATTGGAGCTTTTAACACAGTGCAGATCTCTTGGTTCCAGAAGTTCTTAACTCATAATTGGGATCAGATCTGAAATGAGTTAATAATAAGCATGTATTTGAAGAGGAGTTTTTCAGGTTCATGAAATAGGTGGAACGGGTCAATACTGCAATATGAATCTCAATGGAATAATAATGAAACACAAATAATGTCTGTTTGGTTTCTCTTTTGTGGTATTTCCAGACGTGGCATAAAGCCTGTTTTCACTGTGAGGTGTGCAAGATGATGTTAACAGTAAACAACTTTGTTAGCCATGAGAAAAAGCCTTACTGTCAAGTGTAAGTTTGTTTCCTTTGGTTTTTATTTTATTGTATTTTTAAATATTGTGAAGTAATCCTAATGAAACAGATCTCCATTTAGACTCAGTCTGTTCCTATGCAATGCGTAATAATGTATTATTAGAGCCTGAGTGCTTATCTTTGCGTTTAAGTGGCTCAACAATGGTGGGAAACTCTTGTTAAAGATAAAGCTTCCTCATTTGCCCAGCATATTAAAAGATGCCAAATTTGGCTTCATTTCAGTATTTCAGGAAGGAAATGAACCCAACCATAAAATCCAGTGCTTTCCAAATCAATGTTTAAGAGTTAACAGGGTTGAGTTAATCATCAGGAAAATGTATAAAATGCAGATTTTGGAGTTGGTTTGTTCTCGGAAGTTTTTATTTTATAATGATCAGTTCCTGTCAAATTTGTCAGCAGAAAAAGGAGAGATGACAGTTGTTTTTTATTCTATTATTCTCTTTTGTTATTAGAAACACAGCATTGATATGATGATCATTAAAATTAATTTTGCTCTAGGCACCTACTCTATACAATAATAACTTGAACATAATCTGAGATCTATGTTTGAGTGGGGGAAAAGTTGTGTACAGGGGGGGTGGAGGCTGATATTGTTTTCAAGTGCTCAAAGAGAACCTTTCTTGTGGGCTGTCTGGTACATTCCTCAAATCCTTTTATGCTTCCTTTCTTAGGCACAACCCAAAAAACAATGCCTTCACAAGCATATTTGAGACACCAATAAATTTGAATGCCAAAAAGCTATCGGAAGTGGTAAGTGAGGTAAGGAGTTTGATGGCCAAATGTGTTTGGCTCTGATTAAAATTTTGGTAACACGTTTAGGTCTTGTTATAAAAATATAAGTATGTATTCTGTATTTAGCCTTCTGTGCTCTTTAAGAGCAGTAAACGCTTCAGCCCAGGTTTGAATATAATTTTAAAAACTGTTTCATTCATAAGAAACCAAACGATACTTTCAAAAAGAAAAATGGATGGCAGATTCTTATACACCATGTCTGGCAATCCATATGGAAGCGTTGCTTGCATAAGCTGCAGGAGATACTGCCCAGAGTATGCAAACTTAGTAACTAAGCTGGGGGTTTACACAGCTGTCTGAAACAAGAATGACCTACTTGTTTTATGATCTCATCTGAAACTGATACCGAGTGCCATGAAACAAACAAACACATCTATCTCAGTCAGAGCTAGGCAAAAGTTCTCATAAATACTTTGTCCAATATTTCTGGAAAATCTGAGCTGGTATTTCATTTTTGCGAGGCAGCACAAAGCGTGGGGAGCTTTGCATGCTTTGCTGGAAATGTTTTGCTAGAATGTTTTGGCTGGCGCAGCTTTCTGCACCCGACTAAGTGCAGCTATTGCAGAAGGCTGCTGTGCACCTCTGAACCTCTAGAGGTGCTCCGAGTCTTTTTTCTTGCCGAAAGCCACTGCTGTGCCTTGCATTGTTTTCCTCCAGGTGTATTTGTTTCAAACTTACATGCCTACCAACTTTTATAAAACAAGAAACATTGAACCACCCCGTAATCGTTTGCAACCTCAGTTCTATGCCATGTCTCTTTCAGTGCACTAAAATAGCACTACTGATTGCACAGCCATATTTAGTAAAAAAAAAAAAACCAATGTGTTTAAATGTGGTTAGACATTAATAAAAGAAGTAAGTTTCGTTACTTACAGTGCACTACATTATTCTGTTTTTCTGTGTTAGCCATGCAAAGTGGAAGCACATTTAGTGACTTTTATGAGATGCTGTATCTGTATCATTCGTGTGTATGCATCATGCATCAAGTTTGGCATCATCAGAGGCAGTCACTTTTTCAACAGTGACTGTCACACTTTAAGCCGTGTGTGACAGATCTGGTGAGGAATGAGCTTGGGATTACTGTAGGTTCTATTTCTGGTTTTAGGCATGATATGACACAGATACTTCCAGTGCATCTGAATATATACACCAGACAAATTATAGCTCAAAGATCATTCCCCCCCCCCCCCCCCCCCCACCTCCCTGCCTTTATTTTTTTAACACCTCAAGCACCTTCTGTCCTTTTCAATCACATAATGAGGTTCTGCTCCAGAGAGAAAATTGCTCAGGGTAGTAAAGAAGCTGATTCTGCAGTACTTACTTAAAGGGAGCACTTCTGTAGAAATTTTGCTTGTAGGAACACCATTTCATTGGTAAATGTATAAAGTGGTACTAAGTTGCTTCAATTCCTACTGCATTTTTTTCTTATTTTTAAACTTAACCAGAAAAAATATTTCTTCATTTATATCATGCTCTTTTCATGTAAGTGAATATAGAGATAAAAATTCAGCAGCTTCTCTCTACACAGAAGTTCTGTGTTGCAGACAAATCATTAATCTCTGTGTGCCTCTTGTACTTAATTTATAAATTGAAAACTGTGCATGTTGAGTATCTTTTCTCTGTCAGGGCAACAAGGCTTGTGAAGGGCTTGGAGAATATGCCCTACGAGGAGGGACTGAAGGAACAGGGGCTGTTCAGTCTGGGGAAGAGGAGGCTGAGGGGAGACCTTATTCCTCTCTTCCAGTACCTGAAAGGTGCTTACAGCAAGAGCGGGGTTGGTCTCTTCTCAGTGGTGACAGGTGACAGGATGAGGAGAAATGGCCTTAAGTTGTGCCAGGGAAGTTTAGGTTGGATATCAGGAAAGAAAGAGGAAAACAGTGGCCCAGGACTTACTATGGTATTCCCTTGCATTTACACAGTCAGTGTATTGCTCAGCAAGAAGTAGTTATTTCTTCTAATACTGCATTGGTATGTTCTGCTTAAAAGTTCTTTTAGTCCTTGTAGATTTTCTCCCCAAAAAGTGTTATCCGAAGACCAAATTATTCTTTCAGAGCTTCACATCAAATTTCAAGTCTAATATACCATTCCTTTACAGATGTGCAGCTTCATAATAGAACTAGTATTAGGTAGAATCTTGTTGTGTGGGTTGCAACACAAGCTTTGACCTTAAAACTAAAGCCAATTTTGTTGTGTGAACAGCACTGTTTTTGTTGCTTTGATTTGCATTACTCTTTGGTTGCTGCAGTTCCTGCAGATTCCATACCACTGTGGACTAAGACTGCGCTGACCTTGTTTGTCTCTGTTCTCCTGGGAGTGCTGTGTTTAGTCTGTACCAACATGCTACTAATTCCAAGTTAATTTTTTTTGTAGGTAAAATATCGAGAAGAGAGTGAGCAATTCAAATCTGCCTTTCAGTGGGATGGGAGGTCCAGAGACATTGAAGCTGCTTATAAAGCCCAACATCTGGCCAGCCAGGTAAGAGATGACCCTCAAGTCTCCAAGCCTTAAGCCCACAAGATAACAAAGTTTTCCCTTGGCAGGCTTATTCACAATGCTAAAAAAGCAAAATGCTTCTTATTTGGCTGAACTGTTTTTGGCTAAGTAGCTATAGCTTAGGGTGCAGGAACCAAAAGGTGGGAGAGGATGAGCATACCTACCTAGAAATTAGGCTGCTGCTTGTACTGATGTACCAACATGCTTCTTTGCAACTGACACTGAAGCTTTACAACAAGTGATCTGGTTCCCAGGGGAGTTATTTGGGTATCAATCCAGGATCTTATGTCCTGACATCTTGGTGTCTGGCATTTTGAAGGTATGTGGAGGCCTTGTACTATATGTCATCGGAGGGTAAATTTTGCTTCCACAGCATTGTGTGTTTCTTCCTTTCAGACCATCTGCTCCCTTTTTAAAACAAGGGTACAGCTCAGTAGTTATTTAATTTTTGTTTTGTAGAATGCTTACTATGCTGCCTATCAGGGGGGAACATCATGGTACTCAGGAAACATGCCAGATCCTCAGATGGTCAGGATAACTCAGGCACAGAAGACTCTGAATGATGTAAGTGCACTGACATATGAAATACATTCAGTTTCATGGCTGAAAAGTGCATCAAACTCAAACCTTCAGTAAGATGCTACCAAAAGAAATACTGACATATCTACTGCTGCATCAGGGGAGGTTTGGATTGGATATTAGGAAAACATTCTTTACCAGAAGAGTGGTTGGGCACTGAAATAGACACCCCAGGGCAATGGTCATGGCCCCAAGTTGCCAGAGATCAAGAAGTGTTTGGACAGCACTCTAAGACACAGGGTGTGAATTATGGGTTGCTCTGTGTGGAGTCAGGACTTGGAATGGTGATTCTTGTACAAGAAGAAGAATTTTCTAATTCAAGTTATTCTACTTCCATCATTAACAGTATTTAGCCATGTGAGTAATTAGTCACACAACAGTGTTATTGCCTATCCTGAAAACCACACATTTCTATGTTTATGTAACAGAGATGCACTTCAGCTATTATCAAAGATACCTGACCTGACCTTGATTATATCTTTATCTTAGTACTCTTTTCCTCTCTAAAGCAGAACTTATGATGTGTTATTTTTCATGGAGTAGAACTTCCATCGACTGTCTTTCCTTTATAGGGGAAAATCTAAAGTATGACTGTCTCTGCCCTTGCAATGGGTTAGAGCCCTAAATAACACAGAAAACTAACCATGGATTATAGATACAAAGGTGGAATGTTGGTTGGTTGGAGTTTTTTTTTGTCATTTGTTTGATTTTGGAAGTAGGACATATTTCTACCTAACAAACTTATATGGTATAAGCTACAGACCTTCAGGAAGGGGATGTTAAAAAGGTAACAATATTAAACTGCAGTATGTTCCTTTAGAATAACAAAACCCAAATGTTAATTTTGCAGCTCCAGTATACAGAAGAATATGAGCTGCGTCAAGGCAAAGGCAGCTTTCCTGCTATGATCACTCCAGGCTATCAGGTGGCTAAGAGAGCCACTCAACTAAGCAGTAATGTAAGTGTTAGCTTTTTAAATCATGTATTAGATTTCCTGAAGGTGGAGAATCCTGGGTTTTGGCCATTCTTTTCAGACAGTGTACTCTATGATGAACACAGTTCTACAAAATAAAAGTCTAACGTGTTGAGAGAAACATGATTAACAAATTGCTTTGGGAAAAATAATCATATAAGATAAATGACAATGCAGACACTTCCTGGAAGATAAAACAACTTTTTCTGTAATGTATTACAACCTGAATAAAATCATGAGCACTCAAAAACTTTTACTTCAATACTTTTATTTTCATTTGGTGGCTTTATTAATTTTTTTTTCTCATCTTCTGATCTTTTCCACTCTCTTTATTATATGAAATTAAATATTGTTAATATTAAACTTAATTCATTTACAAGATAAATTAGATCATATATACACACAGAATTGCCTTTTCATAAAAATAACAATTCAACTGAAAGTGATCAAATAAAAATAAATCCTGAACAAATGGTTTTAAGGTATTACATTTTTTTCTATACTGCCTGTATTGTTACCACAGTATGACCTTAATAATGTCTGTTAATGTCTGTTTTTGTAATAATTTAATCAAATGTATGGCTCACATAAATTTAGTATCATTTAAAACTTTGATTACCTGGGGCCAGTTCTGTCTCCTTCCAGCATTCACTTTAAGGAAATGGAGATTTCAGCATGCCTAAAATTCAACTCTGCAGTGGGGAATCTCTTTACAATTGCTGCTTACTTCCTACTGATAATTTCTGAGAGAATAAATATATTTGCTACTTCTTGCTTGTAGTATGTATTTTATATATGTATCTTTCCCCCAGGTGGAATATAGGCGGGGACATGAAGAGAGAGTTTCAAAGTTCACCTCTGTTGTAGACACTCCAGATATACTTCATGCAAAGGCTGGAGGGCAGCTTGCAAGTGATGTAAGTGGAAAAAAATATAGGTTGATTCACTTTTGACTCTGAAAGTGACTCTTAAGATATTTATAAATCACTTGCAAATATGAACATAAAAACTTAATACAAGACAGTTTGGCAGTTGACAGCTGTAGAATACTGGACTTTGTAACTTTAAGACCTGATTATGTGTGTAACCAAAATACATTTCTCTGATCAGTCCTGTTTGTTTTGTTTGTTTATTGCTGTTGTTTGTTCTGTGTTTGTTCTATTTTGTTTGTTTGCTTTTACAGCTGAAATACACTGAAGACTTTGAAGAACAGAGAGGGAAAGGCAGCTTTCCTGCTATGATCACTCCAGCTTATCAAATTGCCAAGAGAGCAAATGAATTAGCCAGTGATGTAAGTGTCCAAAGCAGAGTCTCTTTTTGGAAAGAAAATTCATTAACAAAATTATTTTCTTTTTAAGGTATAAGGTTGAATTTTATGCACAAAGGGAAAATCTTTTTATTTGTGAATAAACACTGTAGATACCTGTGGGC
The DNA here is from genome assembly GCF_023343835.1 of Lagopus muta. Lineage (NCBI taxonomy): Eukaryota > Metazoa > Chordata > Aves > Galliformes > Phasianidae > Lagopus > Lagopus muta. The sequence continues at coordinate 57,958,589 of NC_064437.1, read as the reverse complement.
AAAATTCTCCACTTTACCCAGCTTCCTGTTGCATGGTAGGTAGAAGGAAGACAATAAAGAGTCTGCTGAAGGTCTCTGATTTCATTCTGCCCAACCACATATCAATTAGAAGGGCTGAAGAGCAGTTCTAACTTACACAGTAGCTGCAATACTCCTTGGTGGCTTTACATCAGGGGAGGGCTGTGTTGGCAGGGCTCTGCTTTGCCACGACTTACCATGCTCCCAGGGAGTTCTTGCAGCTCCATGTCTCTTGTGCACCATTTCAGAATGAGATTTACATGAGGCAAAGAAACAAGCTTCTTGAACACCAATTTTATGTATTTATATACACACAGATACACATGTATATGCATACGTTTGATATAAACAATTGCTTTCTATTCTACTAATTTTACTTTTTATCTTTTGTATGTGTGTGTTTGTTAAACTCCTTGATGTACTGATCTTCATTGGCTTCCTTTTCCATTCCAAACAGAGCAAAACATCCCTGTAATCCTTAAAAAGCATTGTAAAAGGATATCAGCATTGCTTCAGAATGCACAATCAATTGTGTTTTGTCATTGGAGAGTGAAAGTAAAGCTCTATTTGTTGGATAAGATAATATATTGTGCTAACTCAGTGGAAGTGAATTTAAAACATTATTAAGAGTCCTCAAGGAGAATCAGAAGAGATCTGTAGTTCTGAAGGCAAAAGCAACTTACTCTAAAACATTTAAATGCCTTTGTTTGCCTTTGATCTGTGAAAGACCCTTTGTAAGCAAAGAGAAATGCTGATTAAAGGGCAGCATCAGGTTAAAGGCATTATTTTTACTTCAGCAGTAGTGCAGATCTTGGTCCAAATTTGAAGGTTGATTGCCTGGAATTCCCTTGATCATTGGGAGATAGATCATTCAGAAACATTCCACTTTATTAATGGCATGCAGGTGACAATGTTGCAAATTAAGTAGGAAGAAGGGCTCTGTGATAACCATGAATTTACATTACAATTAGTTATGGGTTGTTTTTTTTTTTTTTTTTACCTTGAACATCAGGGATTAGCCTCTGAGAAGCAGGAGGTATTGAATACATTGGACTCCTAGTATGGGTAAAAATGGCAAGTCCAACATTTATTGTGTATGTTATTAAGTACACCACTATTGTTGCTATATCTTTAAGTGGCATACCTGACTTCTGAAGATTGGTGACAACAGGAATTGTCAACATGTGTGTGCCATTGTTTGTTTTTTATTATACAGTATCCGTGGACAGGGTAAAACTCATCCAGATGATTGTTTTCCTTTTATTTATTTATTTTTGTTTAAATCCTTTTAGGTAAAGTATCATCAAATGTATGAAAAAGAAATCAAGGGAAAAGCCAGCCATACAGCTGAAACAGATGTTACTTTTACAAGAGAAAATGTGGATCAATATGGTCAGGTATGCAGCATCTGGGAGATCACTGTCATTGCAGATCCTCATAGGGTCATTTGGGTTATGGGAGGATAAGTCCTACTGTGACAAATCTTATCTGTGTACATGAATGCACTGGACATTTCTGTTACAGTATATTTATGTATCACTCAAATGTGGTCATATGTGGAAAGTTTTCGTTCTGTTGAAAATAAAAATGTAAATTCAGCTGGGAGAAAATGTGGAAGGGTCCTGAAATGATAGAAAGCTAGTTAAAGTAGTAAAGGATATTTCTCCTGCCGTTATTCTAAGAAATCTTAGAAGCTTTGCAGCTCTGAATATGTGCAGGTTTTCTTAGTTGTTGGCTCTTCTACAAAATTGGTATTGTAAGACTCACAGGTTGTAGTTCTATGCACATGGAACCAAATAGGCTTTATTTCTGTTTTAGTCGTCTTCTTAGTTTCATTTCTTTTTAATTGTAACACAGTTATTTTTGTGGTCTGCCAAATAGCATCTGAAGTTCTTTTCTAATTAAGGTATGCCTCTTCCATGGAAATAGCAGAATTAAATAGAACTAAATACAACTAAATGGAATTTGAAAGGAACTGAATGATGTTTCTGTATAAAAGAAATTATATGGTTAGTTTAGTTTCTCTTCCTAACTCCTTATCAGACCTATATTCTTTGGAAGGAATAGGAAGTATGTTGTTCTAAGACACTTGGGAATTTTACATTTGTTCACTGCTTCTGTCCAACTTTACATCTTTGGATGTGTGAAAAGCATTCCATCCTTCAATAATACGAATTTAGAAGGGAGTCTTCAATTAGTTTCTATCTTCAGAGTTCATACAAGTTTTAGTAAGAATAAACAAATAAAATGAGATTGAAAAAGTGCTAATTGCATCTTCTAGGATTGGAATGCTTCTATCATTTGAATTAATTTAAGCCTTTTTTTCTTTGAAAGTATCTTTGAAACTTCAGTCAGAGACTTCAAATTTAATTTGAGTTCTAATCTTAATAGGCTGGATTCTGATTTTTTTATTCAAATAAAAGTGAGCCACTGAATAGATTTCTCTGAATTAAGTATGGGTAAAAGTATCAGAGTTTTAACAGTCAAGATCATGAGGCTACATTATACATATTACACGTGTGCAGATATGTGTGTACATATCATACATCAGGCAATTTAAAGAATTTACTGCATGCTGTTTTATTAATTTTTGAAAAACTAGTTAAAAGTTAAAATTAATTATTTGAAACTTTAAAATGATGCTTTGGAATATGAATGATATTAGAAATAATATAAAACGTATTTGAGGAAGTTGCGAAAAAGAGAAAATGACAACTTAGTCTGAAGAATTCAGGCTCACGAATGTTATTTTAAAAGACTAACTCAGCTGATGAGTCAGCAATATAGATATATTTTACTTTCTGTGCCTGTTTGTAGAATAATTTGGATGCAGTATCTATATTGTTCACAGACTTACAATATGACCTATCATATCCTGTGATATTGATGCTGCACAGAATTGCCAAAGTCAATTGTTTTGCATCGAGAAGTCACCAGAGAGATCCCCCAAACATTTTTAATTTCTATCTATGCTACATTCTCCATGGTACTGCTGACTTGGCATGGATTTATTTGTTTATTTATTTATTTATTTTTGGCTTACATTGGCTCTTTGCCACAAAGAAAAACAAAATATAACAGAGAAGACACACGGCATTATACCTTACTTGTGTATATGCTTATCACATTCTCCCCAGATCTGGAAAGCTTTGAGGTGGTCATTATGTAATACCATGCTAAGAAAGTTCCAGAATTTTGCTATTAAGTCATCAAAAGGCTTTTCAAATGGTAATATTTACTTATAGTTTCAATAGGATAACCCAGAACCTTTTCCTTCTTTTTTTTTTTTTAATCCAGCAAATTGAATTTTGTGAGTTTGTTCCCAAAATAGTTTAGCACTGTAATATCTAGGTATTTCTGTTTCTAGAGAAGTATTATGTTTTGGTTAGTTGTGATGTGAGGAATGGCTATAGCGAGGTCAAGAGATTTCTATCAGGCTCCCACACTAAACTTGGAAAGTTTAAGATCTCCTGGCTGCTCAAACCATTGAATATTTTTCAGGTTTTTTTTTCAGGCAAGTGTATATTAACAAAGACAAGATAGGAAATATTACATCTCTAAGATTTAGGGTGAAATTAAAACGATGTATGTTGTTATACACTTGAATGCTATGTTGGCCACAGCTAATTGTTAACTAAATTCCTCTTGCTGGCACAGTTAATTTGGTGGGTGATTTCATTCTTGAAGTTGATAATCTTACTTTCTCTTTTGTTAAAAAAGTAATAATGACAAAGTAATGAACTTTACTGCTAGCAAGGATTACGGGGTTTTGTGAAATCATTCGTGACACCACCATACATATATGTGGTGAATAAAGACTGATTTTTTCCTCAGGATTACATGAATGAGTACGAAGAACGCAGAGGGAAAGGAAGCTTTCCAGCTATGATCACCCCAGCTTATCAAAATGCCAAGAAGGCAAATGAATTGGCAAGTGATGTAAGTATGAAACCCAGATCAATACCATTCATGAACAATTAAAAACATCAGTTTGTTAGAGCTGTGCTCTAGAAGGAAAATGCTAAAATTACACCTGAGAAGTAAACAAGGATGACATTTCACTGTGTTGCTGGGAACTGGATAGCTCAAGGGATTAATAGTATCTATTAATAAAAGGGGATGCAGCTCCAGCTTCTGTGAGGGTGGAGGTGGAAGCAGCGACTAATGGGGATCCCTACTGTTAGGCTAACCCTCCTGGCAAATCTGCACCTGTATTATTAATGAAACCTTCAACTGTCTTAATCATCCTTTGGACTACTGTGGTATATTCCCAGTAGTGAATAAATGGAGGATGAATGAGCTGAACTGGTTTGATATTTTGATGTAGCATGCCTCCAGCGCAAAGCCAGTCATATGAAGTGTGACATTGTCACCACATAAGGCTTAGCTTATTTCTAAGCTGTTGATTTTTAGTTTTGGGCAATAAGCTGAAGAATTGGCAAAAAAAGATGGTGAAGTGTGATTCCTGCATGCAGCCCACTGATTAAAGAGCTTCAGTCCTGCTTGAGGAGACCGTTTCTAGCCGTGACAAAAATGAGGTTGCTACCCTTGAAGGCTTCCTGTGAGTGACAGACTTTGTTTGTGAGGACACCTGCCCCCCTCTGAGACTATCTGACCTGATGGGCTCAGTCTGTCTGTTGGGAAGTTAACAGGTGCTTGAGCCTTTCAGCTTGTACTAGCCTGGACCAGACACTAGCAATAAACAAGAGTGGAAGAATTGGTGACATTCAGTTACTTGAGCTTACAGATAGAGACCATATTAAAAACCTGAGACCTTCCATGACCAAATCCCATATGACAAACTGAAATATTTCATGTTTAAACAGGGGATCATTGACCACTCCAGCTAAAGATGGCAGTTCCATATTTTTTTCAAACTGAGTGTGGTCAGCAGTTTCCTTATTAATGCTGATGATCTTGAAGGTCTTCCAATTTACGTGATTCTATGAGTTTAATATCTGCAGTGAAGGGATGATTTATAACAGTACCCAGCTGGAGTACTTACAATGCAACTTTAATGTCTCTAAAGCCTTTGAAATGGTGAGCAGGCTTGGAAAATAAAAAGAAATAATAACTTTACATTGAGCACATTTCAAGTAATTCGTTATTTTGTACATTATGAATCTGCATCTCCTTGTGTGCAAGAAACACTGGAATATATTCACAGAATTACAGAACTGTGGGAGTTGGAAGGGACCTCCAGAGATCATCAAGTCCAACACCCCTGTCAAAGCAGGCTCAAGACAGTTCCAAACAGGGTTTTGCTGGGCAAAGTCTGGTAAAGGCCAACACAAATATCTCTCGTTACTCATCCTAGCTCAACTTAAGTCCTCATCCAGATGCCTCAATTAAAATCAGAAGTACCTTATCTAATTGTTGGCTTGGTAGAGCAATGTAATTGTTTTAAAAACTTTAAAAGTGGCAAAAAGATAAGGCTTTTTCATAATGCTGGTTTCTACAAAAGGAAAAAAAATCATAGAAAGCTTGATAACTATCTGTATGCAATTCTCAGAGCAGAATTCTAAAATTAAAGTACTGACAATTAACTTCACTAATAGAACAGCACACAAGCCCCAAGCAGTTTCTTGTCATGAGTCTGTTAGTTATCTGTTTCAGCTATGAACAACAATCAGTACTGTTCTATGTAAAGAAATAGGTTAAAAACTGCTGTCTACTGCAGTGGCTTTGCAGGAATTGTTTTGGCTGTGATTTTATGCCTGGTTTATTTCAGGAAACAAGAACTTGCAATGTTTCAACTTTCTAAATTCTATTTTCTTATGAAAGCAAGAATGGGAAAAGCCATATTGCAACTTTTATAACCAGTCCAAAAAACAGCATAGAAAAGGTAGGCATCTGTTTTATAATTTTTCTTACTTTTCAGATAAAATACAAGAAAGATCTTTCCAAGATGAAAGGTGCAGCTCACTTTCACTCTCTAACAGCTGAAGACAACCTGGTCCTTAAACAAGCCCAAAGTGCTAACAAGCTTGTTAGTGAGGTAAGTGATCTGAAAAATGGTGTAATAGCAGCCCACACAAACTTCTGCATCTGATGAATAAGGACTACAGATTTTAAAATCTTTTGTTTTTGTTGTTCCTTGTGTAGCAGAAATTCTTTGTGTAGTACAGCAACTGGAAAGGAAGGTGCAAGAACAGATCTTTACTGTTATCTGGCCCTTCCAAAGATATGCATGGAAACATGGAATGTTATACCAGGAGAGCGCTTCTAATTCTGGTTACGTGGAGAATAGAAATCTAAGAAAACTCTGTACTGTGCTCTTGATGTGCTCTGAGGTTATAAGCATAAATGGTTGTGGATTATTTGGGAGTATATATGACAGTGTTTCAAAGAATGTTCTGGTTATAAGTGAGAAATAATACCAGCAGAATCAAAAACGTGTGCTATATTGTCAGCGCAGGTTTCTGTTTTCTTACGTGATGTAAAAGAATGACTTGCTCCTAATGCATTCTTCTGCTTAGCCAAGGGAGATTGCTAGGGAATCCTCAGTAGATTATGAATTGTTAATTTATTTATATTGTCATACGAGCTATAAAGCTATTAATAAGTGTGAGTTCCTGCAGGTTTCCCATGGCACTTTAAAAACTTATGCTCTCGAGGTGTCAAAGAATAAAACCTTCAATAATGAAAAACCCCTGGAAGTAGGACTGGAAGGGGCCTCCCGGGCCAATGATTTCTAGCTTCTGCTGTTTTTGCATAGCACTGTATAATCCTCTCTCTTCTAATTTCCAGTCTGTATTTATTCCTGTCCGTTTTATTACTAGTGTGTTTTGTGCCAACATTGCCCTTTGGTTTATAAAGTTCTTTTCCCTCCATGATAATCCTTCTGAGATGCTTGCACACATGTCATTTTCTCTCAGCCTTTGTTTTCCCTGACTAAGCAAGCAAAATTCTTCTTCTCTCATGGTCTTTCACTGCAGCTGTTACAGGCTGAGTGCGTATGCCTTGAACAGGAATGACTGTCAGAATGCATGAGTTCCTGATGAGATCTTGCTGGATCCTGGTACATAGCATGCACACTACCCAGTGCCTGCTGAAAAAAGCTCTTTTTGTTCCTGCTCTGGACTTCACTTACCTTCTTTATGGCTGAATTATTTCAGCATCTTGCCATCCTTGTCTGATCAGCCTACATATGAACTGTTTTCTTTCTCAGCCCTTCCAGGCAATGAATCCTTAAAGCTCAGGTTTTTGTGGCTAGTATCTATGTGTATTAACCTCACATTACTGAATTTAGTCCCAGTCCTTCTGAATATCCCTGCTTCAAAGCAAAAGAACTTAATGAAAATATTAAACCAATTACTCTGAAAAAGTAAGCTAGTAAACCTTTTCCTGTTCAATCCCGAGGTCTGTGTGGATTAAATTAGTAACAATTTTTCTTTTGTCTATAAAATGAGAAGTGAAGATAAGAAATTCATCCTTATAGTAATTTCCACAATACGTTTTCTGGTAAGAGAGATGTATCAGAATGTTTGAACAGCAGTCCTGGCTAATCATCAGTGTGCAGGGGAACTCGATAGAGCAATTTAACATTTTACCATAACTTTTTTCCTTCTGTATTCTTGTCACCAAGGTGGAATATAAGAAGGATCTTGGGAACAACAGAGGGTACAGCATTAATTACTGCGATACTCCGCAATTCAAGAATGCGAGCAAGATCTCAAAATACACCAGTGATGTAAGTTTTCAGTGCCTTGTGTGGTTTGTTGGAAGCTTACTCTGGTAGCAGATGATGGTAGGGTAGATCATTTATCTTGTTATTTTTCCCTGGTTGGTGAGAACACTGGGTATGCATTGGGCTTGGTGAAAGCTGCAGCAAAACAATCTGCTTTTGGTAGATGATTCATTTGTACAAATATTGTAGAAATAATGCTTATTTGCATTATTTATTTTAGTATTTACTTCTGATGGAATAACTTACAGCAGTAGAATGTGGAGGTACTTTCTGAATGTGGTATCCAGGTGTTCTGAAGAATGTACAAAGTACATCTTTTACCTTAGGAAATTCACTGAGTATTCTAGGCTTTGTTTTTAGAAGTGCTGTGGTTGTTTTGTGAGCTTGTGAGTTTCTGTAGTGGCGCAGCATTGACATACCATAGCTGTAGCAATTTTTTTCACTGCTGTAACCCATGGAAACACATGGAAAAAACTAAATAAGTTTTATGAAGGTTTTGTTTGTTTGTTTGTTTGTTTTTAAATACAGATTAAGTACAAAGAAACATACCAGAACCAAATGAAAGGTCATTACACGGGCATTGGTATGGACAAGCGAATGTTACATGCCATGAAAGTGGGCAGCTTGGCAAGCAATGTAAGTCTTTTTAAATCACACTTCTGTAGTCATGGCTTTCTTTATTTTATTTTTCCAGAATTAAGCTGATGGTAGAACATAGGTTATATTGTAGTAAAGATATGAAGGATAGATATGTTGAGAAGAGAAGAAATTCTGGAAACCCTTTTGTACTGCACTGTGTGGGAGAGACTGAAATAAGCAAATTCAGTGATCTGGCAACATACTGAGCTCCTTCAGTTTTCTTTGACATCAGTAGGATGCTGAAGGCTGCTTGCTTCCCTCCTCCAGGGTCAGACCTTTGGTGAAAAAAAACAGCCTTTAATAAAGATTTCTGGATTCCAATTTAATTTACTGGGTTAGTCAAAAAGCTATTTCGTTACATACCATTCCTTCAAGTACATTATTTACAAATCTGTAAGAAGCTTGAGAACTAAGCAGAAAGATAAAAGAGATGTGTCATAGGTAGAAGTTAAGTTAATGCTCCCACTGTTGGCATTGGATTAATTGAGGAGCTGAAAAAGAATCAATTAGTGGCTAAACTATGCAAATAATTTCATTTTCTTTGTCACTCACGACATTGAAATTACTTTGTTTCCTGCATTTAATATTAATATTATTGTTTCTCCTTTCCTCTTGACTGATAATTATTCAAACAAATGACAGCCTAAAAAAAAGAATGATTTTTTTTTTTGTTCTCTCTTTGTTTCAGATAGCCTATAAATCTGATTACAAACATGATGGTGTTGACTACAATTACCCAGCTACTCTCACTCCTTCATACCAGACAACAAGGAAGTTGGTCCCTTTGAAAGATGTAAATAATTTTATGGCTTTTTTACATGGCTTGCATGGCTCATCATCTCTCTGTAGGAGAGATAGTGATAGATTGTGTATGTCAAATGATGATTTAATCATGGAAGAAGACAGCTGGTGATTAAAAAAAAAAGAAAAGGTTAAAGCAAAAATGCAAGGAGTTACAAGGGCTGAGAGGAATAGTGGTGCCACCTCCTGTCATTTGCTTCAGTTGAACACAGTGGGAAAAAATTAGTGCTGCCCCACACTTATGTTCTTCCTAGAATCATAGAATGGCTTGAGTTGGAAGGGACCTTAAAGATCTGCTTCTAACTCCCCTGCTGTGGGCACGGTGGCCACTCTCTAGATCAGGGCTTAGGACTCTGTCCAACCTGGCCTTGAACAACCCCAGGGAGGGGGCATCCACAGCTTCTCTGGACAACCTGGGGTATTTTTGAGGAATTATTTGATAAGCTTCAATTATAAGATGAGTTGTTGCCTCTTGAGCAACAATTTCAGTTTTTTCTTTGAAAAGTCTTCAAAGTAAGCATAATAGCTATCAATAAGTAGATAAATCCTGGGACTACTGTAAAGTACTAGGTGATGATTGTGGGTAGTACAACAGGCTCTGTGGCCAACTGATTTTTGGGTTCCAAAAGCAGCTTCTGACTGAATTGTACAAGAGCAGGAAGTGCTGAAATGTTTAGAGCAAGTAGAACTAATTTCTGTAAGTTCAGGTTTGGTGGACAGTCACCTTTCTGCTTAAAAAATCATAAGCAGGGGTATACATTTTCAGTAAAAAAGAAACGATCTCTTTCTGTGGAAGTAAAATTCTTCTTGTCTCCAAGGGAAGCAAATCAAATGTTTGATTTTGTTGTACTTTGATCAATTTTGAAGTTCTTTCCGAAATGTTATGGTTGTGTCAGAAAGAAGGAAGTTTATGTAAGGATACATGAAATGGAAAGGAATCATAGTCCATTTAACTGGAAATGAGTGTTCTATGAAACTAGGTTTATGTGATTTGCAATGTTTGCAAAGTGGCAATTAGTGAATATTGACCTTGGCCAACAGTGAACGATAATTGTGTTCTGCAGTGTAAAACCTTTGGCAACAACAGGTTTAAAAGAAAGCTTCTTTGTGATTTGTAATCTTGTGTAACTTTGGGTTTAAATATGTTTGTTTGTTTGTTTTAATAGCTTAGCATTGCTGTCATCATGTTAATTTTGTGGACTTCAATACTATGATTGTTACTAATTTTTTGTTTTGTTTTGTAAATATATGGTTTTCTTCTCTCATCCTTCACTCAAAATTCTTACTACATAGGGAACTTCTGTGATTACTGAGTTTTGATCTAATAATTAAAGATAATGCATGAGAGTTCATTTGCTCTGTACAGCATTACACTGGACAGACCTATTAATAAAAAGGAACATTATAACTGTCTTTTAAGATAATCTGATCTGACTGATGGTAAGAAATAAGTTTAATATTAATGCTTTAGAGGACTAATTGTGTTTATGAATTCGTTGTTTTGAGGGAAAGGGATTATAAATGACTGCAGATCTCATCCAAGAGATCCTGGTATTTTTCTCCATCTCAGCTTATTATGATCTAAGTTATGATTTTGCTGGGAAAATAGCTAACAAAACTTTGTCTACTCAAGCACTCATTTTCCAGTCTGAACATTACCTCCCTTACTAAATATTCTCTTTTCCATTTCTTTAATTTTAAATTAGGTAAACTACAGGCAAAGCATAGACAAGATGAAGTATAGCTCTGTTGCCAGCACTCCACAAATTGCTCAAGCCAAAATAAATGCTCAGCAGCTCAGTGATGTAAGTTCTGTCAACAATGGCCATCTTTGTTTATGAATTATCTCATAATTTTATTTCATAGCATTTGAAGCACTTGAATGTTTTTATTGTGGGTGGGTATTTGGCAGATTTACAACCAAAAGAATACAAGTTGAATGAAACTACTTACAGAAACGTAGCAGTCACAGCAGTCAGTAGATACAACATTTTCTTCCATTTTTAACAGTTTTATTACTGTACTTCGTTAGGAATTTATTTTCTGTATATTTATTAATGCATGATTTGTAAAAAAATCAGGTATTTTTTACTTACAGATAATCAATAGTTACTCTATTTATGGAATAGTTATTCCAATTCCTAGCACCTATGTAAAAGTTATGATTGCTGTAGCACCTATGATATTCTTATAGCAAACGTAACATATGACACCAGGAGGCTGAAATTCGGCAGTAGTCAATCAATGCCATTTGCCTATTGCTTAATTAATAAAAAATAACTGAGTTTGATTTTAATGTTTTTCAATCTATGGCAGTTGAACTATCGAGCCCAGTATGAGAAGACAAAAACAAATTACACTCTACCTCAGGACATACCTCAGTTGGTCAAGGCCAAAGCCAATGCAGAATTATATAGTGAGGTAAGTCAAGTTACGTGGAAATATTTGTACTCACAATGCCATCAGAAGAGAGAAATGAATGTAAAGATGATGGCACCGTTTCTGGAAACACTTATGTTTATAAGCTGTCTTCAATAAGCAGCATGAGAATTAGGAACAAAAAGAGATAGGGATGCCATTGCAAGTATGGTGATGCTGCCAGACATTTTTTTTTTCCCCAGTATCTTTTCAAATGCCTTGAATTTGTTTAATAAGTCTATGTTCACTTCACAAATTAGCTACTTCTGTGCTGGTGTTTGTATGAAGAACCAACATTTATGCAGTTCTAATAATTGAAAGGCCACTTAAGTCTGTGCAATGAGTCACAGTGAATTTGTTGAACTTGAGTCAAACCTACTGTTGCTGCCATTCATCATTCTTCACAGTATGTAGTGACTTTCTCAGAGACTTGTGTGTTTAAAATCAAGCACTTACAGGAAAGCCTTAGTTTAAGGAGTTAAACTAAAGAATTACCAGGCCTCAGACCACATGAGTGCCAACTTTTGAAAGATCTCAAACTAAGGATGGCCTCTAGCAGCTCACTTAAAGACCTGCGGCTACAGTTAGGCAGCGAACATTGCTAGATCTAGGTTGGGAGCTATGATGGGGAAAGAAAAATCCTGAAACGTGCAGTGTGATGTCTGATTCTAAACACTTCCTCCCTAGAGATCAGCTCCTATTAATCCACAGTATTTGCATATTTAAAAAAAAACAACAGATGCTTTTGGAAACATTTCCCTCCTCCATGAGACTTTAAAACCTAGAGCTATTGGAGCATCTTTGGGAATTTAAGGTGACTTTAAACTCCAAGCATAAAACTATTGACTCAATCCTAGCCAATTAATTAACTCAAATTATAATGAACTGTGACTTATGTGTTCTAATTTGTGGGCAGAGAAGATTTATAGTTCTGTTTTGCTCTTAGTCACTCTCATGTTCAGTTAAGACACTGTGTGTTGTATACTGACATGTTTCTGTCTCTCCTTTCTCAGGTTAAGTACAAAGAAGGCTGGGAGAAGAGCAAGGGCCAGGGATTTGAAATGAAGCTTGATTCTCTGCCTTTACTTGCTGCCAAAGCATCAAGGGATCTTGCAAGTGATGTAGGTTACATTTAATTACCTAGGAATTATTCTTTACGTAAGTTGTTGTAGCACAGGGAAATAAAACTAAGCTCTCTTCATCTGGGTTTTTAAGACCTGAATTTTACTGTCATACGTTCATCTTTCTCAAAGGCAGATGAACAGCTGGAAACTTCCTTAGACTGTTCTGTGAAATTTCACTCTCTGGAAATTATTTTTTTTTAAATATGAATGTACAGAAGGAAGCAAAGTTTGCAAAAGGACAGTGGGCTCAATCTTTCTATAGTAAAAATTAGTGTTTTGAATCGTTCATATTTTCAAAAATGCTGTTATCATCCACTGCATATTTCTTTAGTCTGCTTCTTTAACATTTAAAAAAAAATCAAAATCAAAACTAGCTGTTTTTAAATGACTTCTCCCACAGTTCTTCACCTGTGGAAAGGAAAAGGAAGAAATTTTGCCTGCAGCTAGAAAGTGCTCAGTACTGAAGATGATTCAAAAATCTATTGATAAAAGAAGAGTTTTATGCTCATTCAGCAGTCTTCCCACCTCATTAAGAAAATCAAGTCTTGCTTGGTTTTTCCATGATTGATTTCTTATCTGGTTCTTAAACCAAAACGTAATTTAGCTATTCAGAAGACAAAGTCTGTAAGAAAATGCATCTCAGAGGAGTGAGCTTTGAAGAATGAGGTTAAACGTAATATGGATAAGACTTGTCCTTCACATTTGGGAATTTCTGAGAACGTGTGGAAATTGGAATAAGCCTTTCTGAATTTTGACCACCCAAATAGTGAAAAACATATTGCTTATCTCTGATGCAAATGAAAGATGTGCTTTGACTTAAACTATTATATTTGATTTTATTTTTTACAGATTAAGTATAAAGAAGAGTATGAGAAAACAAAAGGAAAGGCAACTGAAACAAAAGATTCAAGACTTTTGCACTCTCTGCAGGTGGCCAAGATGAGTAGTGAGGTAAATTATTTATTTCTCTTACTCAGAAGATGTTATCCATAATTATGAGTCTTTCAGCAATGGTATGGGACTTGTTTCTTGCCTCAGACTGTTAATATACAAAGATTACACAGTACATTTGTTCTTGTAGGTGGTTTTGGGTTTTGGGTTGGTGTCCTATTAAAACCTCAACAGAGAACTTTTGTGCAGATAGAAGTATATTGTAAACTAAGATGTACTATAATAATCTGCAATATTAATTCTGCTGTGTTATGGATCTCACATGGGACTTGGTTCATATTAGAACCTATTTTACCCAATCTTCATAAGGAAACAAACAAAACTAGAGATTTAAGATAGGTTTGGATTTGCAGTGCAGTGGTACAAACAAGTTATTTTTGTTCCTACTTTTTCTAGATTGACTACAAAAAAGATTTTGAGGAGAGTAAGACCCATTTCCATCTGCCTATGGATATGGTAAACCTGAGGCATGCTAAGAAGGCCCAAGCACTTGCTAGTGACCTGGATTATAGAAAGAGACTCCATGAATACACAGTGGTTCCAGAAGATATGAAGACAAAATGGGCCAAGAAGGCCTATGGGCTCCAGAGTGATGTAAGATGGTATAAGCTCAGCTTAATTATTAATGCAGTGTGGATGCATATAAACTTCTTCAGAATTTGATGCTACTTTTTATTTCACGTGGACGCAATCTGAGTTACAGTAGGGCTTCTTAAATGGCTTTGACATGTCTTTGAAACTGGCAGGTGTGCTCATGTTCACACCCAAACATTGTACTTCTGCCCCTCATGTCTGTAACTGTTATTTTTCTTCAATAGCTTCAATACAGGGCAGACCTGATGTGGATGAAAGGAGTTGGATGTATTACAGAAGGAAGTCTTAATATACAGCAAGCCAAAAAGGCAGGAGATTTGGTCAGTGAGGTAAGCAAAGTGCTCAGCTTTCTGTCTGTTGCTTATTCGAAGGCTTATACACGCTTATTATGCTATATCATGTGGAATGAGGTGAGGAATTCCTATACTGAAAGATGACACTTTAGATATTCTACAGTGTAGGTGATCCTGGATTCAACGTTAAAAATGTTTTCTGATGATGCAATTACTGATTTCCCTCAAGACTGTGAGCAAAAGGCCCTGTAATTGTACTTTCATCTCTACATAATGGGTAAATGAATTAAAAGGGCAACACAGAAAGGAATCAGAATTTCCTATGGAATCTCCTACACGTACTGTGTAGACTTTTTAAGGAATAATGCTGAAAAATTCGATACTTGACAGTCATGCTTGGCAATTTCAACAGTGCTACATTTCATTCCTTTCCCTCGGTTAATTCATACACTGCTGTTACCTTTACGGAAGTACATTTCTGCAGCTTCTTAGCTGTGCTTGAGTTGTTTCACTAGTGCTTGGAAAACTAGAGAATAGAAGGGTGAATAAATTAAGGGAAGTTTCACAAGAAGGATAAAACCCCTCTTAGTTCTGGGGGAAGGACCAGAAGCCAGTAAGTTACTGGAGATCATACTCTGATACTTTGAGTCTCTGACAGCCTCTCACTGCTACTGCAAGGGGAAAAAAAGTACATCTTAGAAGCAAAAAGAGAGCAGCAACTCTCAGATCCAGTGTCTTGCTAGAGACAGACTTACATCTGCTACTGTGATGTGCTGTATTAGTAATCACTTGCACAATTACTTAATCCACAGTGGTCTACCTTTTCTTTTCAGGGCTATGGCAGGCCAAGAGATGTCTGACAGTCACACTGGTTATACTGGTGGATATTATTTTAGAGATCTCTATTGCCCTATGGTGACTGGCATTTTGTCTTTGCAAAATGTCACTATGTTGTGCTCCATGATATGTAATAAAACATGCTGGTTTTAATCTGCCTCCCTCCCTTCCAGGTTCCTAAAACAAAGCGATGAGCACCTCTTTGAAGTGCTGCATGCTTTTTTAACTTCTGTTTTGTGTTTCTCTAGAAGAGTCACAGCATAAACTGATCTGTTCATCCATCAGTTCAAACGGAATGATTTCTCTCCTGAAATGCCATACCATGAAAAAATGCATTTAAAGCTCTCCTAGGTGGAATGCCCCACCTTATTGTGGAACTATTAGAATAAGAATTTGACTAAAGTATGCAAGAAGTGTTTGCCTGTCATTCTGTTGCCTTGAAATGGTGTTCTGAATTTCCTTTTACTGTCTCAGATAGAAGTGCTTAGCTTGCTCTGAAGTGAGCAGTGTATGAGGCTTGGGCAGAGACATAGATACAAAACAGACCTCATCCAAAGGCTGCTGATGTCAATGGAAGTTTTCCAATCGCTTTAGTGTGTTCCAGATGTAAAGTAAAACAAGATGGAATAAAAGTAGTGCAAGTCTTATTTATCAAACTAGAAATACTATTCGGTATGAAAATTTGTTCTTGTGAATAGATTTTAAGTACTCTATCAGTCATGTGCTTGTGGGAAGGTAAATATTGCAGCAGCTTTTTTATAACTTGCTTTAATTTGATCCAGAAAAAATACCGACAGAAGGCTGATGCTCTGAAATTCACCAGCGTGGCTGACAGTTCTCACATCAAACATGCCAAGAAAAGCCAGGAATTGCAAAGTGATGTGAGTCCTTCTCTTTACAAAAGCTTTTCTCTTAATGGTAATTCCTGAGATATATGTATACTGAGGGTTGAGGGGAGGCAGAACACATCATTGTGAAACTTTGCAATATATGAAAGTTTAAGTTCTTGAGGTTTATTTCTAAGGGTTTTTGTTTGTAGATTTCATGAGTTCTCCCACTGAATTCTCTAAACTAGAACAACAACAAATCAATGGGAACAGAGATATGCAAGCCAGGCTTCCCACAGATGGTGTCAATAGCCAGAGAAAGAAAGGGAAATCCTCTTTCAGAAAGCCTCTGCAACAACCTTGTGGGTGATGCAAGTGAGATTCAAGGATGACTGAAAAGCTTTCATAAGAGGTTGTCTAAATTTTCCTGGGACATTAATGTAGTCTGCACAAAAATGGGTTATCTGTGAGAAAGTAAAAGGAAGCAAGCAGAGGGAAACAGTATTCTCAATATTCACTCTGAGTTTTGAAACTTTGGAGTTTCAAAGCAAAGCAAATGTAAGCACAGGGACTAAGATACACTCACCCCAGGTTCTGTATTTCTCTCCACTGATGGCCCTGTCAGGCTGTGTAATACTATATTAGTGTCTGTGTTCAGTGCCACATTCTTTAGCTGTTGCTGTTAAGGGGTTTTTTGTAAAAGAATTAAGTGAGTACATTTTCCCCAACTGGATACTTTCAGGATGCTCTCTATCCTTCCCTGGGCCCTCGTGACCCTGGCAGATGGTATTTCAGAACTCCTGGCAGCACTTGGCTGAATGCAACTCACTTTTATAATTCCAGAAGGAAGGGAATCTGTTGTTAAAAATCACTGACCAAATGATTTTGTAATAGAAGTAACCTGTTAACCTTTTTTTTTTTTTCTTATAATATGCCATGCCTTGAACTGAAGATGCTGTCAGCACCTCAAATTGCTACATGAATGAAGCATTATTGCTTTATGATTGTCATGGCTTTTTTTTTGTTTGTCTTCTTCAGGCAACTACCTTGTTTCCTTTTTTTTTTTATATTTTTATTCCTTGTATCAGTGAAAAACAGGCACTTATTTGGATGAGTGTTATGTGTCTCAGAGATAACACTAGTATGAATAGGATAAGAATGTTGGTCTCCTGATTCCCATTACTTATCTTCCATTTACTCTATAATGCTACCTTCTTGTATGAGTGTTGAAGATGGAATAGTAATGCTAGATTTAGTGCTCTATAGTAGGGAATATATATATTTTTTCACTGTGAGATTTAAGAAATTTAGCACTTCATGAAATGGGGCATCTTTTCATAGCTTTTCAGTAGCTCTCCCAACTGCTTCACGGGGTTCTGAAACAGGGCAGCAAATTTCTCGGTTGGAGTTGCCCTGAGATGTAAAATGGAAATGTTTGCTGCTTGGATCGTAGAAAGTCCTTGATATTTTCATTCAAAGTTGGAATGGTAGTCCTTGCTGGAATATTATGTCTGCAACTGTATCTTGGTCACATGTTTTCTCTACAGATGAAATTCCTTAGTGTTCTTCATTTCATCCCTGAAATTCACTGTTGTTTATTAAGCTACTACTAAATAATAGCTGCCATTTAGTACTGGAGAAAATATATTCTTACAGATGTTTAATTCAGATTATGAATTATCATCAGATTTATGATCAGTTAAATAACTAACTTTTGGAGAGAGAACTGAAGTATCCTGATATGCTTGCTATTTCTCCACTTCCTTGAAGGAGTAATTTCTTTGTCTTGGCTCTGTCAGCTTTTAAATTGAGACTTGGGGAAAAAAAATGTCATGATGCTAAAGACTAACTCACCAAATAAGTAGAATGAAACAAATCCTTGAATATTTGGGATGTTTTGACCATTGTTTCTTCAAAATTAAGCATGGACTATGGTTTGTTGACCACACTTTGCTTTCTGGGACAGGTTGCCTACAGGTCAGGAAAAGAGCAGTTTCTTCATCAGTACACCATCACCAAAGATGACCCTGTCTTCTTATTGGCCAAAGCAAATGCTGCCAATATCAGTGAGGTACTGTGTGAGACCATGGATTGGATTCTCTAAGCCCTGTGAATAGCTGCACTTGAAATGTTGGTTCTGTGGGTGGAAGTCAGACTCCTTCTATGAGAAGGTCCAACTGTTTTAAATGTGAAAACTTTATGGTCAATTTGTTTTCAATTAAATACTTATCACATCCACTGCTCTGAAGACTTGTCACTTTTAGAGTTTGAAGCTGTGTATTTTCCATGTGCTTACCTTCACTCAGATGAAGGCATACTGAAAGTTTCACTGGAGCCAGTAGGATAGTGGGGTTACAGTATGCACAGTGTGTAAGGGAAGATAGCAAGTGATGAGAGTAAGATCTGATTCTTAAATGTATGGTCATGAGTGTATGGTGGTTTGATATTACTTCAGAGATTTCACTGTGACTAGAAAACAAATAGAATATACTGGCAGTAGTAAGGACACTGTGTTATTTTCATCTCTTTAGAAACTGTACAGAAGTAGCTGGGAGAAGCAGAAGGAAAAAGGATTTGTTCTTCGTCTGGATGCTTTGTCATTCTTGACAGCTAAGGCAAAGAGGGATCTGGCAAGTGATGTGAGTATGGACTTCCTCAAAGTTCTTTAGTATTCAGACAGCTGACAGTCCAGGTTGCTATCAGAGTTTTGAGGATGTGTCACATCTCTTTCTGTGCCTTGAGCCACGCTCACTTGATTCACACTAAGGAGCAATGGAGGAGTTCTCTGGTTGACTGTTACTGTGTAATTATTCAGAAGGTTTGCTCTGAGCAATTCGGAGTTATTTCCCACATGCTGACTATCTTTTCTTACTCTTATTTTGACAAAAGGTTGAATTTTAGTACTTGAAGTGGAATTCTCCTATGAAACAAAGTGACAGTACGTTTCTACCTGACCAGAAAACGTCTGAAAGAACCTTCTGACCTCAGTGCTGAATGAATGCTCATTTTCCTTAGGATAACCAACAGTAAAAGATTTCTTAGAGATTTTTGAGAATGAATAATTAATGAGAAAGCTTTTATTCTTGGTAGACACTTGCTAATTTCTAAGGCATTCCAGTTCTTTCTTGCAAATGGACTTAGGTCCTTGCATTGAGGATCCAGTGTGTCACAATGCTGATAGAGCGTTGCATTACTACAAGTAGAGCTGTCACTTTGGTAACTTAGATGATTTGAATCATGGTCTATGTTTTTCTTCACAGATTAAATATAAGGAAGGTTATGAGAAGATGAAGGGTAAGCTGATTGGAGTAAAAGCTGTGGAGGAAGATTCAAAGATGGCTCATTCCCTTCAAATGTCAAAACTGCAGAGTGATCTGGAGTACAAGAAGGCATTTGAGGACACAAAGAATCAGTTCCAGGTCTCCCTGGATATGGCTAACCTTGTCCATGCCAAAAAGGCTCAGAATTTGGCTTCAGATAAAGGATACAGGACAGCTCTCCATCATTACACTGTTTTGCCTACTGACAGGAAAGTGGCATGGGCCAAGTGGGCGTATGGATTGCAGAGTGACGTAAGTGCAGAGCTTACTGTGTTTCAGTGCCTTTATTCAACTCCTTCAGATGCTTAGTGCTGAATTTCTTTATGTGCTGATGCTTTCTGATGCCATGATGTGCACTTAATTTTTCAAAACTTAAATAGTCAATACAAAGGCAGTAATTATTAACCACCTGTTTAACCACCTTGTGATTCACTTAAGATATACATCAATTAATATGTTTTACCTAATGCACAGGGAGGTTAAATAGCATAAGTAAAATGGTGATAAGGTTCCATATGGAGACCATGTACTCACCTGAAGTGGTCAGTTGCACTGTCTGACACTGTATGTGGTCACTATATGGCAATCTGCCATTCTGAGGTCTTAAGTTAGAACTTTTAAAGGAAACTAAGATAGATATGTTTTCAGATTTTGTTAAGGTGCTGGTGCTGAAATGCTTCCAAGTTCTTTGAGAAAACTGCCTCTGGAGCTTGTATAAGCTTTTGCAATTTAGTAGGCTGTTGGTAGGAAGCATTTTGTGAGGGACTACATCTGTACACTTGCTCCTTAATGTCACACGGAGGAAGAAAAGAAGGCAACACAATGCTTTCCCTCCAGTATAGAAAAATAGTGGTTTGAAAATGTTAATTGTCAATTCATATCATTGCAAATCATTTGTAACCTTCTAAACAGCACACACCAGATGCTACGCACAGTGGAAGTTTTTTGCTAAGTTAGAGCAAAGAGTACAAATAACAGTAAGGTATAGACTACTATTACTATTTGCCTTGCAAAACATGTGCACTAGTGTTAGAGTCTTAGTACTGCTATCTCATTCTGTAATTTATTTTGCTTTCCTTGCAACTGTGCAATAGTGAAAAGAACACAAGCAGGAACTAATTTGACTTGGCTGTAGTTCCTGAGATGGCTGAATATTTAAATGGCATTTTAAGTGTATGAACACCAACAATAGGATGATTTTTTTTTTCTTTGTCAGAACCGATATAGAGCAGATTTGAACTGGATGAAAGGAACTGGATGGATAGCCACTGGGTCATTAAATGTGGAGCAGGCTAAGAAGGCAGGAGAACTCATTAGTGAGGTGAGATTTCATGACAGCATGCAACAGAATTTGCTGCATAATGTCTGCAAAATGTCTGTATAAAATTAAAATAATTTCCACTCAAAGGGAAAAGAAAAAGGCATATCACATGAAAGCCCTCAAAACCAGGGATAGAACTGGTAATTAGAGGGAAACCAGATACCAAACACACACCAGTAGGAGTCCATATAGCCTTTGCAAAAACAAAGTAGGTGACAAATGATATTATGAATAATAATGGCAATCAAACAGTGCTCAATTGCTACCCACTAGCCTACCTTTTTAATGAAGCAAAACAGGAGAGATGATGAAAAGATGTAGTCATTGGACTGAGAACCTTCTTTTGTAACAGATACATGTTCCTCCTTGCTCCTTTTTGAGATATATTCATGTTAGCTATTGAAATTCATATAGATATCTTTGTATGTAGCTGTGTGTGTGTGTATATATATATATATATATATATATATATATATATATATATATATATATATATTTCTGAGTAGTTTTCATCCTTATTTCTCTCTATAACCAATGCCACTTACAGGTAAGGCAAGCTCCAGAATCCTTTGTGCCAGTCCCAAGAGGCCTTCAAAGGAAGTAGTGGTGGAAATGATTCAAAGGCTCATAGCATTCTGTTTCTGTTATTTCAGAGGGAGTCCTATTGGCCAAACCTGCTGTAGTAGTACACTGAGTTTTGTGATTTTATTAGATAACCACTGATGATACAAGAGTCATCTGTCCATTCATTCAGTGAGAATAACGATAAAGCCATTGGTCTCAGAACCACATGGTTGTTCTTCACATCTGCCTGATTGCTACCATTATTTTTCTTTTCCTGTATAACCATCTGCATTGAAGATGGATGTTTATTTTAGATACAATAAATTATATCCTCAGCTAGCATGAAGTGAGATAGCTTCATAAAAGCTAATGTCAGCTGGGACAGTAACTGTGAATCTGTATAAAGCATGCCATTTTGATGCATAGTAGTGACAAATTTGCCATGCAGAAATTTGACCGAGGTAGGTTGTTCATGTCATCTCAAATTTTCACTCACAAAATGTCGACTTTTGTACACAGTCCATGAATTACTTGTTTTACTGCTAAAAAGCAATTGCTTTTTGAATTTTACGTAGGGGATGTTCTCATCAACTAATGTTCGTTTTTACAACTGAACAAGACAAAGAGTAACCCGCTTCTTTCCTCAGTTAAAATCAATGAGATTGCTTGTTTTTAAGGGATTTCTATCTGAAATCAAAATATTGCTTGATACGCTTAAAAGATTTAATATGTTTTACATTGTCATTTTAAGTCCTCAAAGATTCAGTATATTGTCTCAGAGTAACTTCTGGGGATTGTGTTAAATTAAAGGAGGATGACATGGCTTTAGCCTTGGAAACTGTTCACATCTGTGTACAAGAGTCATGAACATACTTATTGACTTGGGAGTTCATCACAGATATCAGGATACTTAGTACATGCTATTTGGAGAAGTGATAAGAGTAATGATGTGTATAGGACCACTCATGCAGGAAGGGAAGATTTTACTGACTGGACCATATGGAAGAAGTGTTTTCTCAGAAAACAGCTTTCATTTTAATTATGTATACATAACAAGATGTCTCAGAGGCTTTTATGGGTCCTTTCAAACACGCAAAATTAGTATCATGTACCACAGCAATTAGGCACGGTGTTAATGGCTGCACAGATTTGCTACAGGTAAGCAAGGAAAAAACCTAGCCCTTGAAACAGTAGTTTAGCCATTGCCATTATTAAAGCATCACAATCATATACCATTTCTTGCTTAAAGGAACTATAAATAAAAAATATAAGTCATACTGTATTTGAAGCTACCTGAAAAAGATTTTCAAATCCTGAGTCCTGGAGTATTTAAGTAGACATATCTGATTTTGAAATGTTTTCTTTATATTTTGGGAGAAATACTTTAATATTAATCGGCAAAAGGTTATTGTTAAATTGAAACAAATATTAATCTGAAAGTACCTAGGACATGAAGATGAGGAAAGAGGAATAATAATTATGTTCACAAATTCACTCTAATCTCCAGCAACCTATGATTTTTCTCTTTCAAATAGCATGAAAGAGCAGCACAAAATTCACAGCTTTGATCTTTTTCTGCTCAACAGAAGAAGTACCGTCAGCATCCATATGCTTTGAAGTTTACCAGTATTAAAGACACTCCTGAGATGATCCAGGCTAGAATTAGTTATAACCAGGCTGTGGATGTAAGTTATAATGTATATACATTATGATTATAAGAGTGGTATCCTCTTTGAACGCCCCGATTGAAGCACTGGCTTTCTCTCTCTTTCTTTCTCTGAGATAATCCTTGGGAACCATAAAACTTCCGTGTTCTGGTGTGGTGCATCTCACAAAAAACATGTTTCTAACTTGAAACGGGAAGTCATACAAATCCCACTAAAGTGAATGCAAATTTCTTGTAAAAAAGACATTCTGACAGTTTTTTTTCTTTTTCTCAGAAGTAAAATTTAGGAGTAAGGCTGACCTTTGACCTTTAGAGAGTGCTGACCTTTTGAGATTCATTGAGGAAGAACCTATTTGGGGTTCCTCTTACTTTTCAAACAATTCTTTCAAATTTCAATTTCTGCATATTCTTTGGAAACAAAATGTGAGACAGCGTGACAAGGAAGAAAAAATAAATTGTTTCAAGCTGTCAACCTGCTGAGAGAGAAATTCAGGAGGGGAAATGTTAAAGGAAAGAATGGAGGCTGTTTGGTGTTTAAACATGTTTATTTTTAATAGTAGAGCGATTTAAAACTATTGTAGACTTAACTGGGATAATGCTGAAGTGAATAATAAGCAAAAGTCACTCAAAAAAGACAAGTTTCAAACATGAGAGGATGTTTCATTGTGAAAATAGATATTTTTAAAGTGAAGAAGAAGATGAAAGACTTTGTGTAAAACACATGCTATTGTAATGCTTATAGTGTCTGTGCCTTTGGTTTAATTAATAAGATCCAAAAGACTTACGTCTCAGGCAGGATAAATATAAGTCATTTTGTTCCACTGAGCCACCATCAAAATCAGTCTGCTGTTCTACTTCTTCACACATGGAGTTCTCATTAATTTTCCTCTCGGGGATCTGCATTACAAGTGGGTGTACTTGCTAAAGAAAGTGACAGCAGGGTGAAACAGACAGGTTCATTCTTATCTCGACGTTCTCAAACACTTATGTGGGAATAACAGCCTGGGAAAGGCAAGCTGGGTGGTCAAGATACAGGTTGTATCTAAGGCCAGAAGGAGAGGTGGCTATATGTGGTAGTCTGAGAACTACAGTGTCAATGTAAGAAGAAACTAATAAAGGAAAGAAAAGTAATTTGAAAGAGGTGAACTCTGGATAGCCATTGTAGGTGAAGTTCCAGTTAACCCCATGGAACATCTCTTATCTGTCTGTACACGTCTTAAAGTCACCTAGTCCTGAGTCCACCCTATAATCTTCCTCCAAAGATTGATAGTAGTCCATGCAGCTGGGATCAGTTGCCTCTGAGTTTTTTTTATTTCTTTCTATTGACTATAGAGCACCCCTTGCAGTTAGCTCTGGAAATAAAATTGGAGTAATTGCACTGATAATTATCAGTGTATTCATCTGCTAAATATGAATGAATTTGGAAAGAAGTGTTATCTCTGTGATATTTCAGAAATGCTGGTGGGCCACTTATGGCTGCATATCCTTAATAAACACTGTTTATTCTCCCTCCCCTTATTCACGTATGCTGGAAGTCTTATCAAATTAATATCCAGAGCTTTGAATTGTCGTATCGATTTATATGCTCATAACTTCAAGGAGTTCCTCTCTAGCATACACTAGCTAATAAATGCATGAAACACCTTAAGTTCTTTTTGACTCATATAGTTGCCTGTATTTAATGCTGCTATCACTTTCTTGTAGTCTTTGCTTTCTATAAATCTATTCATGTACTTTATTTTGGACAAAATTATTTGGTGAACATATATTGAATACTTCTAAAACTCATTTCTGTTTGCAGAGGTTGTACAAGGAGCATGGAGAAAGTGTAAAGCATCAGTATACGCTAACAACAGATCTTCCTGAAATCCTTCGGGCTAAATTAAACACCAAGAATATCAGTGAGGTATAAATCTGTCCTTTAAAATATTAAAGAAAAATGAAAAATTCACAGTGCTTTGCCATTTGTCTTACACAGGCAAACTTTTTTTTTTTCTTACTTTCCCTCGTGTATGATTACTCTGTGGTCTAAATGTCTCCAAAGTAAAATGAGAAATGAAACTTCTTGCCAAACTTCTCGTAAGTTAGAAAGATCGAGATCAACCAACTACAGTTTTATGATGACCATTTGCAATCTAATTATTCCTGTTGCATCTTGATAGTTTCATTTACTGTAGCCTTCTGTGTTAGAATAGAATGAAAATGTTCTGGTAACATCGCTAGGGTAACAATAATGCTGCAATATTAGTCCATCTGTATTTCTTTCCTCTTCTCTATTTGCTAGATATGCTACAAGGAGTCCTGGCAAAAGATGAAAGATGGTGGATATCAGCTGAGACTCGATGCCATTCCCTTCCAGGCAGCTAAGGCTTCGGGTGAAATCATAAGCGATGTAGGTGAACTGCATGTGGGAGACGTTCAGCTTCCTTCTTGTTAGTTATTGTAGTTTTGGAGGTGTAGACACAATTAATTGTTATTGGTAACTACCAAAGGAAGGCTTGCTAAAGCAAAGCCAATCAGACTAGCTGATGTAGGGACTGGGCAATCTTAGGGATTGTTCAGGAGATGTAGGCCACCACAACTACGTATAACCAGAATTTACTATTCGTAGCTCTCCTTCTGCAATATGTAAATCTTTTTATTGGATTTGTAACAGTTCTTCATTTTTAATTCTTCATTCTTAATTTCTCTTCAGTCCTGTTCATATTTCTATTCTTGTTTCTGTCTCAGCACAAGTATAAGGAAGCATTTGAGAAAATGAAAGGGCAGATGATTGGTTCATATGGCCTGGATGGTGATATTCGTATTGCTCATTCAGTCCATGCATCATCCCTGCAGAGCGATGTAAGTATGAAAAGGAAGATGTGGAAGTTTTGGAATTGATTCCTAATGGTGCATGGGTTCTTATGGGAAGTATAATGAGCTGTGAACTAGCTTCTTGTCATGCTATTTCATTTCAGTGAGTTCTGTGCTTGTACTAAGATTCTTTCTTGTGTGATGGTGTTCTTAGACTGATAAAGGTAAAACAAGTGTCTAAAGAATTGAGTCATCTGTCAGATGACTTGAAGTCAGTTTGATCAGTAGATCTGGATTTTCCTTATCTGGATGAACTACCTGAGCATCTCAATTTTGCATTTTCCGATTAGGAAATTTCACATGAAAAAAATTATCTGAAGATTTCTATTAAATCCTCTTCCTGAGACAGCAAGTGAAAAGAAGGGGAAAATCCCAACAACCCTAAAAATAATATTTAATACTGAGGTGAAGCTGGGCACTGAATCAGTAGGCACCAACAAATATTTTGAGTGGGGGTTTGTAGCGTTTCAAATACATGGCTGTGTTTTATTTGCAAGCAGTAGCTTCAACTCCTTGTTGTGCTTTCTAGAGATACAGAAAATTAAGAATTCTGTCATCAGTTTGGTGATTTTTATAGATTCAATGTATTTCACAGTAACAAAAATGAAAATTCTTTATAATATCTCAACTTAGTTAAATATAATGTAGATGGCTACTATTTTGATGAAGAATAGGCTGCCACATACTCTAAATACAAATATTGAGCATGCACAGTATAGTTAAATTCAGGAATGCACTTTTAAAAATTTATGCTGGATATGGATAATGTCCCTTCTGATCAAGATGTGAATTCTGATTACTATGCTGCAATTAGATGTGTGATATGATTATATAACATTGCATTGCTGTGCTGTAATTCTATGTGTGATCTGTTTTTTATTTGATAGGTGAAATATAAGCAAGGTTTTGAGGATACAAAGACTCACTTCCATCTGCCACTCGATATGATAAACTTGGTGCATGCCAGGAAAGCCCAGTCTTTGGTCAGTGAACAAGAATACAGACAGCTGCTACACCAGTACACTTCTTTGACTGATGATCTGAGATTGCAGTGTGCCAAGAATGCATATAAACTACAGAGTGAGGTAATTGCAAAATATCCCAGCAATATTTCCCAGTTGGGTGTGATTGAAAATAATTCGGTTCCAAATTGTGGCAGCTGATGGCATGTATTTGAGTGGGGGCTGGTAGATAAACAATAGCTGTTCCCCCTTGATTGCAACCAGGATGAGTTGCTTATCTGTTGGAGCAGTTGTGCAATGTCTGTGATTGCACCACACTGAGAGATAAAGTAAAGCAGTCTTTGATGACTGGGCAAGGAGTGCTTGCAAGTGAGTATGACTGCACTGTTGATAAAATATTCTTTTTAAGGTCTTGATTACCATGAAAACTATTTAGCAACTATTTGAGTTGATTTGTGTCTGGGTAAGAGTAATTTGTACTTTCAGAAGGAAAATGCTTATTGTTAAAGATCGGACTTGAAAAAGACCTGCAAATAAAAACTATGTAGATGTAATTAATATAAGATACGAATGAAATTTATTTATCTGGAGGAGATTTTCAAGGTTACAAATGGATGTTTGGAGTCCAATCAGTGTTCATGGGATTTAGTACAATTCAGAACCTCTGTAGGTCTGCCAGTGCAATATGCACATAAACAAAAGAATGTAGGGCAAAGAGCCTTAACAGTACCTATCACAGACAAATTTTAGTGGATTTATTTGAATAAATGTATTGTGTATTTTTGGATGAACAAATATAGGGCATTTCAAACACAAACTTGTAATTACTTCTGCTTGGTTTTCCTTAGAATTTATATCGGTCTGACATGAACTTTATGAGAGGAGTTGGATGTATTACTCCAGGGGCCCTAGAGATTGAAGGAAAGAAGAAAGCCTCTGAACTCATCAGTGAGGTAACAAAAGAGGTTTTTGATTTCTCCACAGCATACAAGAGTTTGCCAGATGTCTTTCCATTAAACTGGGCTGGCAAAGTGGCACACAGGATAGAGCTAGTCTCCCTCCCCTTGTGTTTGATCAGTCAGTTCATGTCCTAAGTGCAGATGGGTGAGCCTGAACGAGTTCCAGGATTTGCAGAGTTTGCTGTTTTCACAAATCTTTTCTCCTGACCCAGTAGGTTATTTTATGTGATTTTCATTTAGATTAAAAATGGGATTTTCAACTAAAAATAAGGCCATGACTCTTTCTATTAAGTACCTTGTGCTATTTCTCCAAAATTAGACTGCAGTGCCCAACAGTCAGTTTTTCACTTGCTGCCTTCTTGTATCATTTTTTTTTAACTGCCTCTTTACCTGATTTTTTTTTCTCCTCTGTCGTGTTATCTTCTTATAGTCTCTGATAGCTTCCAATCACTGATCTATTACCCATATTCCAACTGATGTGAAAATAAGAAGAAAAATATTTGCTCTTTGTAGGATGCTCTTCGTAATTGTTTTAGTGAATGGATACCTATTTGCAGTGATGTTGTGGTTACTTTGTTCACAATTCTGACATATGGGTTAGGTGAAATCTCGTCTTTACCACAAAAAAAGTGACTTGTGCAGCACCTTTTCTCTGGACTGGATTGCCTCAGTATAATTCCTCTAGCCAGTGTTAATGGCACCAAGGTGTGAAATAATCTCATGGCTGTATTCAGCATGATAGTTTTTTGCTTGTTTTATTTTACATCTTATTCCTTCCTTACTTTTCTTTTCCCCTATGAGTCTAAAATCCATCAAATTCAGATTTGCAAATAGTAAATTAATTTGAAGGTTGCAAGTTATATATCCTTTGCAAAGTAAAGTAGAGCTTTAAGCAGAAGGGCACCAGTACTGGAAAATGTCCCATATTTGACAGGACAATTTAGTTATTCTGTTCATCTTTCTTTGTGCATGAACTCAGAGTAAATATCGTCAGCAGCCACATTCCTTCAAGTACACATCGGTGACAGACTCTCCTGGCCTCCTTCATGCAAAATTCAGCAATATGATTGCTAATGAGGTAGGCTCTCTTAACGTGAATCAGAAAATATGCTTTTCAAAATGCAGTGAGCGAGGGATGGAGGGAGAAAGAGAATTCTCTTCCGAAAGCAAAATGCATCAAGAAGAAAGCAAGCATCACTGAATTCTGCTTATGCCTAGTTAGATCATGTTTCATTATTTCCAGAAAAATGTTTAATATCATTTTTCAATTCAATCTCTTTAAAAATAAAAAACAAAACCGCTTGAATAGTGTCCGTATGATAGGATCCTCGTATCAAGTGTTTTTACATGAAACAAAACCTCAAAAGATCTGATGCTGTTCTTGTGGGAGCTCATTTGCACAGTATGGGCTACTTTTGAGGCCTCCAGAATAATATCTTCTCTAATTTTGAAAAAAACAGGAGGAAACCCACAGATAAATTATCAGAATTGTCTGTCATAACATGAAGAAAAGTTCTAAGCTAGAAAAGATGGCCAGAAATGCCAGCCCACTTAAATAACATACGTTCAAGGTATAATTAATGGTTTTAGGTACCCTTTAGCCCTGCTGGAAATGTAAATGTAAAGCTACCAACACAGTGGGTTGGCATCCTGGTATATGTATGAAAATTGTTCTTGTCCCGGATTTACTTTCCAGAAAAAAAAAAAAACAAAAAACATTAAATAGCATCGTTATATTTAGTTGCTTGGGGTTTTTTTGTGCTGGCTGATTATAGTTGCCATAATCATAAACAACTTAAGCACTGCTGTTGCATTACTGAGATATTAAGGACAATTAATCACAACTGTCTTTTTTGGTCTCTTTTCTAGCGCCTTTATAAAGCAGCAGGAGAGGACATTCAGCATCACTATACACCAACACTGGGTCTGCCTGAGTTCACACAAGCAAGAATAAATGCAGCCAATCTCAGCGATGTAAATTTTTGTATTTCTTATACTTATTTGAGTTGGAGGATAAATTGTGCAGTGGCAAGGAGGGAGGATAAGTAAAGGACTTCTTAGATCTGTTCTATTTATGCTTTCCCTGATTTGATTATAATGATATTTATTTCCATTAGCATACATGTAGTTGTAAATTAAATCTACATGAAATATAGGACTTGCTTAGCCTGAGATAGTAGGATTTCCTCAAGATAATTTAAAAAAAAAAATCCTTTGATTATGAGGAATGAGTAACTCAGAATAACAAATGAAAGAGGGTTCCTTTGTTTATTCCTTTGTGCATGTAAAAGCGAAAGAGCAATCTACATGTGCCTCTCCTACTTTAGGTGAAATACAGGGAATCTTGGCATAATCTACGTGCTCAAGGCTACAAGCTGACAATGGAAGCACTCCCCTTCCAGACTGCAAGGGCCTCCAGAGAAATTGCCAGTGATGTGAGTTGAATGATTCAACCTTCCATCTTGCCTAATTCCTGTTAACTTCATGTAAAACAATGTCTAAAGCAGATTTTACTGAATTAAAGCAACTCCATAACCATGTGAGACAAGTGTGAGACAGAATATATTACTTATGAATGAGATGCTTTGTGTGAATTAAAAAAAAAAAAAAAAAAAGTAAGAATCCTTGCTAATCGAGAGCCAAGCTCAGTTAAACATCTTCCACTGGGAAATAGCTGGTGAATTAAAGTATTTGCAGACAGATAAATCAGAGAGATTCTGTTCCTCTCCAGGCTTTTAGCTTCTCATATAATAAAGCGCCCACTAATTCTGTCCACCCTGCTTTGAACTGACTTTTGGAAGTGCTCAGGACTCCTGAATTGAGATGAATTCAGAAAAGCATTTTTTGAATCTCCGAAAATCAGGAGATGTCTGTCTGCTTAGGAAGTGAAAATCAGTGAATGTTCCTGTGCATATGTGTCCCCTTAATTTCCAAAAGAGAAGAAACAAATCTTCTTATCCCTAAAAACACACTTTCAGTTGGTTGCTGCTGGCAAAACTTGGACATGGTGGTACCCATTTCTCAGAAAGCCTAAGTTCATCTCTTCCTCACAAGAAATGTAAGAAGAAAAAAAATCTAAAAACTAACTTTGAAAATTCCTTCTTTTGTGTAGTATTTAGCTGCATATTTTATCTCTAACATGATAAAATATGAATCTGTTTCATGTGCATTTGTTTTATGAAGCAAACATATCTAGCTGTAATTTATAATGTATACTTAACTACATTTTGCAGAGTGCTTTTGGTTACAGCTTCAGATCTGCTCTAAAGGGTACAAGTCCGTAATAGAATTACATCCACTTACAACAGATCTGAATTTGGCCCTTCATCTTCGAAGCACTTTGTAAACATTAGCTACAGTAATTTAATCCCCGCAACTCTCCTGTGTGGTAGATAAGTGTTATTATCCCATTTCAACTACATTATGAACTCTTCAGGGCCCAGGCCTTCTCTTTAAAGTTCCAAGCACCCTGTTGATGCTGTATAAATAATCATTATCATCATCATCACTATTTCACAGAGAGGATAAATGCAAGATCATAGGGAGAGTTATAGTCCCAGCTAAGATGAGAACAAGGGGTTGCTGGTGCTTATTCTTCTGTTCAGACCACCATCTTAGGCTTTTCAACATAGTTATTGATCTGGGAAGACTGAATTTACTCTTTAAAATAGCTGGGTGGCATTTGCAAATCTGAAGGCTACAGAGTGCATGATGTTTCACCATAGGGATATTTTTTCTTTCTTTTGTTTATTCCTCTTACATTCTCATTCCTAATTATGGGATTATAACTGAGAGTTAATAAAAGTGCATCATCTGAGGTTTAAATATTATCAGTGCTTTGAAGGTATTCAGAGCATGTATTGAATTGTGCTTAACTTACGTATTGTAACTACTGTGGTATTTAAACTCAAAAGCAATGAGAGATTCTGGGAAATACTTAGCACTGCAGCCTCTGGCTGTTTTTGCA
This sequence comes from Lagopus muta, assembly GCF_023343835.1. Classification (NCBI taxonomy): domain Eukaryota; kingdom Metazoa; phylum Chordata; class Aves; order Galliformes; family Phasianidae; genus Lagopus; species Lagopus muta. The sequence continues at coordinate 57,926,782 of NC_064437.1, read as the reverse complement.
GTCAGCATAGATGTTTCAGTGACTTATCCTAAGCTACTTAGCTACAGCAGTCAGTGTAAGCATGGCACTTTTTCACTTTTACCCTTTATTTTTTTTTTTTTTATTTTTAGTACCAATATAAACACAATTTTGTGATGGAGAGAGGAAAGCACATTGGGGCCCGAAGTGTTCTGGATGATACCAGGTTGCTGCATTGCTTGCGTGCTGCCAAATTACAGAGTGAACAGGAGTATAAGAAGGGATCCCAAGGAGTGTGGTCTCAGTACTGTCTGCCCATGGACATGGTGAATCTTGTCCATGCAAGGAAAGCCCAGGCCTTAGCAAGTGATCAAGATTATAGAAAGAGACTCCATGAATTTACAGCACTCCCGGAAGACTTGAAGATGAAATGGGCCAAAAGAGCCCACATGCTGCAGAGTGAGGTAAACTTTCCTGATGTAAACAGAAAATTGAATTTAGCATTGATAGAGCTTTAAAGGAATGGCACATATTGCTAACATTGGGCAGTGTTTTTGGAAACAGTATTTGCAAACTTACAATGGCTAGCATCAAGATATCTGATTAACTCTATGCCTATAGAATATACATGAATCAGATGTTCCTATGTTATGAACATGACAGACAATCATTGTGGTCCATGTCACTTATCCTAGAGCTCAGGGATATAAAAGAAAAAGTAAAAGTAATAATCAATACTCTCTCAGCATGTTGGATCACAGGCAGACAGTGGTTTGACAGCCATTGTTCTACACATAGAATTATTTGTGCAGAAGGTTAAATGCTCAGAGATTTTTTTGAGGAATGATAGAAAGTCATTTTGCAAGCAGAACTAGTAATATCAAACAACCCAGACACGTTCATAGAAATTGCTCATGCAAGTGTAAGTCCAGGCAAACTTTGACAGACGTAATGAAATCTCAGGATGGGCAAAATCCAGACTCACTTTGCCATAGTATGTGTATCTTTGTTCAGGGACAAGCTATTGGCCATAAACGCTTTTAGATAGATGTAGATATTTAGTGCAAATATAAAGCTGCGTGGGTGCAGATATTTTATCAGTTCAGGGTACTTAGACCCTAAACAGCATGTGCTTCAGAGCTTCCCTAACAAGTGAGAAGACAAGAGATGAATAAGGACATCAAGACTTGTCTCTTTGCTTATGGACACCAAAGGGAAATGATTAAGGTGTTATTGTCTCATCCCATCGCTGCCTAGGAAGAATAATGTAGAGCACCTGTTTAAGCTACATGGTTGCTATCCCTTTTGCTTATAGGAGAGGTATGAATTGTTGGGACTGGGACTACTTTCCTGGCTTTTACTTCTTATAGGGTCTGTCTCATTTTACTGGATAAGAAAGTAGAGGAAGCCTTTAATGTGAATAAAGAAAGAGTCTTAAGTCTCCTCTTAGAAATGGGGTTAATGAGGAAGCCTGCACCAGATAAAATAATTAGTATTCCTGACTTGAACTCACCTCAGAAAATTATTTCAAAAGGGTTTCTTTTACGCCCAGTACAAACAGGTTATTACTGACTGCTTTGAGTCATACTAATTCACTTGTGGGGCCTTCTCTTGTAACTTGCATATGATACATTATTTAATTCCTAGTGGAATGAACAAATGCAAACAGTTTGGCTTTACGATCTGATATGTGCATGGCAAATGAAAAACCTCAAAATGTTAATATGAATCAGAGAGTCTTTTTAAAATACCTTAATAGCTGTGGATGCAAAACTGATAGCTAACGATTTTCATTTTCTACAGCATCGCTATAAATCAGACCTGAACTTCATGAAAGGAGTTGGCTGGATGGCTCTGAGATCTCCGCAGATAGAAAGCGTAAAGAAGGCTGGCGAGCTCATCAGTGAGGTAACTGATAAATCTTTCATGGGTTAGCACGTCTGTAGGAATTGTTTACCATCAAGGCTCCTCGTTACATGACACTTACGAATGTAGCTTATCATTTCCTTTTGATGTGGGAGCCTGTTTATACAAGGTATAAGTTACCAAGAAGCAGTACAGGAGATGCAAGTCCACTGTGTGACACCTGCTGAATATTTTCCATTCCGAATGAATCACAAGAGTATAAACAAAACACGTAGCAATAAATAAATGCAGTAAATTCTATTATGAAATTCTAAGCAGGTCCTTATGGAAGTGATATAGAAAGATACAGCATTGACAGTCACAATGAGGGTGCGTTAGTCTGCTTGGTATCACGTATTAATGGAAGAAAATGATAAGCTGCCAAAAATGCAGTGTTCATAAATTATAATGTGAATTTTCAGTGCAAAGTCCTTACATTTGAAAAAAAAAAAAAAAAAGATGGTTATTCAGAATTACAGCAATGAGACAGTGATATCCTTGTTCAACAGCTGAAAGAGCAAATAAGACTTAAGCAAAACAGTATGTTTTTATTACTGTGGCTTCAGGAAGGTGATTTTTGGTGATTTACTCCAATTATAGCACACCTGGAATCACAATATCATCTAACAGAAGCATCTTCTGTGTGTGTATTTGTTTGTTTGTTTGGCCCCTCCAGACAAAGTACCGTCAGAAGCCAGGAAGTTTGAAGTTCACCGCTGTGGTTGACTCTCCTGATTTGATTCATGCTAAACATAGCTACCTTCAGTGCAACGACGTAGGTTTCGTATGACTATAAATGATCTTAACTTTTGTTGTGCTAAAGGCAGTAAAGAATTGACCTCACTTCCAGAATCAATTGCATTCAATGTCTTTTGACTCCTCAGAGGCTGTACAAGGCTGGAGACTCTGAAGCCAGGCACAGGTATACCCTGCCTCCTGATCATCCAGATTTTATCCGAGCTCGCCAGAATGCACTTCATATCAGTGATGTAAGTAAGATTTTACTTTGAGGAGTAATGTTTGCATTGGTTCTATCCAGGCTACTGGTTCTGGCAGGACTTCTAGCATCTTAATTTACTTTCAAATTAAGCATCAGCTGGCACTAAATCCATCAGTGAAACATGAGAATATTTTTTGAAATATGAAATAGATATCGTGCTGTTTTCCTCATATAATTTCAAACCTTCAAAAGGATGGATCAAAGTCTTCCAGAAAACCAATCAATAAAATCAGAAAGGGACAGCCAAAAGTATCTGCTAAGGTGCAACAGCTGGGTAGTAGGACTGGAAGCTGTCGTAAGAATGCTACTAAAGAAAGAAGAGCCAAATCTAGAGAAATTTCTCTTCAAGATGTAAATGTATTTCACACCCACAAAGTCACATTAAATATGTTAGAACTGGTTGTTATTTCAGATGAATTAATGAAGCCACATGTGGCTATGAAATAGAGACAGGAATCATTAGAAAAGCTTGAACTAACTAGTATTGAAATTATGATGCCATGAAACCCAAGACACTGCAAGTGGATGCATCAAAAGAGAGAATAAGAGTAATATCAATGCAATATTGATGTGACTGATGCATCACAGTTTCTAATATAAATTAAACCCAATCAGAAACAACCACATTCATGTACAAAAGGAAACCCTAGTGGCATTTTTCAGATGAGACATTTTATTGTTATGGGGAATAGAAAACAAGTTGAAGGGCTGTAGAACTGGATCAAAACCTTGGAGATGGTACTGATGACTCTTGAAACAAACAAGCCCAGTAGGATAAAACATTTATTATTACAGTCATGGGACTACACTTAAGAAACTGCAAGGGGGAAATGACTGTTTTGTTCTTTTCTTTTCAACACAGAAAGCGTATAAAACATCTTGGGAACAGACAAGAGCATCTGGCTATGATTTTAGGATTGACGCCATTCCATTCCAGACAGCAAAGGCTTCAAGAGAGATTGCTAGTGATGTAAGAATTGCTCTTCTTCAAACACTTCCCAATCTTATTCCCATGCCACCCCCGCTCTGCAAAAATGGGTGAATAAGACAAAAGGAAACTTTGTGTGTGTGCGTGTGTGTGTGAAAATTGGTAATCAGTGAAGCAAATGCCATTTAAATACGAAGATTTCCAACTATAGGCTCTCATTAATAATGTCCAATACCAAGCTGCTCTGTTTCATTTTTTGTATTGTAGTTACATAAACTAGGTACCAGGCTATGAATAGTCAGGTGTGAGCTAGAATAAAGTGGGTCACCTTTGAACACAGAAGACCTCAGTCAGCAGGAAAGCTGAATATGGAAGAGCTGCATGCTTGAGATGTTTACTTAGTACAGAATAAGACTTCTGGTTACTTTTGAGAGAGGATTACTTTGGGCCCCATTTGTTCCAGTCCCTTAAAAATTAACATCAAGGTCATTCTCCTGTAGTGTCATATTAGATTAGGAGATGTATTTTGATATCAAACAAACCTGTGGTCTCTGTGCAACACAAAAAACGTCACTAAAAGCTAGGGGAGGATGTGTTGTTTCATCATGGAATTTGAAGATAATCTGAATGTGAAAATTATACTTTTCTCTGCATCTTCCTCAGTACAAATACAGAGAAGCCTTCCTGCGAGACAGAGGCCACATGATTGGATTCTTCAATGCAGATGGTGATGCCCACATCGGACATGTCCTCAGAGTGGGAAAACTCCAGAGTGACAACCTGTACAGGAGTGGATATGCCCAAAACAGAGCACGTTTTCAGAGTCACCTTAACCAGCCAGGGTTCCTCCATGCTAAGAGAAGCCAGCAGCTTGCCAGCAATGTTAACTACAAGCAGCCCTTGCACCAATACACTTGTGATCCTGAGCAGCTAAATGTGAAACACGCAAAGCAGGCCTACAAGCTGCAGAGTGATGTAAGTACAACTGAGAGGCACTCTCCTTCCCAGTGCTAAGAGCTATCTGGGTGGCAGTGTCATCACAGACCTAATTTATTAACAAAATCATTCTTAAAACAACTACAGACTGTTTGAAAAAAAAAACAAACAAAAAGCAAAAAACCCACAAAACAATTTGTTCACTATTAACCCTGTTCCTCTTTGTATACTTTCTCTCTTTCTCTTGAAAACACAGAGCATGTGGTTAATAGTAATACATACTATTGTATGTTTCTCTTAGGTAAAATACAAGTCTGACTTGAACTGGCTCAGAGGCATCGGCTGGACTCCCCCAGGTTCTTATAAAGTGGAAAGGGCAAGAAGAGCTGCTGAGCTGGCGTACCTTCGGGAAATGGGGTTGCAGGCTGCTTCTGCTCAGTATGGACCTGAAGCTGTAAGTAACCATGCTTCTCAAATAGCTACAGTTGTGCTCTCGAGAAGGCAGCTAGGCACACGGCCTGTTTAATGCTCCCTGGAGATTACAGTTCTCCCCCTTACTTTAAACAGAATATATGTGATTCCCTCCCCAAGCTTTGTGGCTTTTTGTAGGCTTCAATTTGAAGGGAACCTCACAAGGGAATTCCGATCTGTCATAGCAGAGGAATTCCTGTAGGGACTAAAAGTGTCACAGGATAGGATTTTCTTAAACTACAGGGTGTGTTTCCCTTGACCTTGGATATTGTCTGATCTCTAAGTGGTCTACCCACAGAGAGCAGAAGTGCAGGTGGAAGGGACACCTGGCACAACTCCCTTTTCTTTTCCTAATTTCAGCAAGACACACTTTGTTACCCTGTACTCTCCCCTGACAGCTGTATTGACAGTCTCCCTGTAGACTCTTGACACCATAACTTGTACTATGGTCTCCTCCACTCATCTCAAAACACAAGAAATTACAAGCTATTTTTTTCCAGGTTTTCCTTGTCCTTTACCTCCACAAGGTGGCTTCAATTCTGCTATGTCCCTGTGTAAGAGAGCAAAAGTCCATACAGAGATCTTGTAATGTAGCCCCTATAGTTAAGGAATGTTAAATTACAGTATAAGAAGAGCTATGTGTGCTTTTAATACTTGATTTGTTTAAGTGTTAAAAGTCAAACAATAAGCCCCTGTAAGAGAAACAGGACAAATCCATGATTTACATTCCCATCTCTAAAGCTACTGAGGAAATAAAGTTTAACTATGGACGAGCAATGCAGTCTGCAGTATATTCTTAAGTCTTACATGCAGTGATGATCTGATGGTACCAGAGAAACAGGTGTGCAATACATCTGCAACTCAGGTGTTTGCTAATGCATTCATTATTTAATGCTCAAATTAGAAATTAGGCACCGAGCACATCCTGTCCTTGGATATTTGACATGAATGGGTCAGCTATCCACATTTTGCCATGGCAGAGATTGTCTCAGTACAGAGCAGTAATTCAGACTTTGTCCAGTTGTTTCCAGTCGAGGTAACTTTTAATTAGTAAATATATTTATAGAATAAGATCTTAGCTTTCTGCTTTCAGCTGTCTTCATGATGTAGTTGTGTTTGATCTTACAGGACCAAGTGGGGCCGGAAGGATCTCAGCAGGTCACAGTTAATCCTGATGCTTCGGAAATTCTTCAAGTCAAGAGAAGGAAAATGCATCTGTACAAGTAGTGAACAGGAACATGACAAAACACAAATAGATTTTCATCTTATCCTACAAAGCCTATAGCTTTTCCATTTTTCTGGAAAGCACAATAGATGACATCTAAGAATTTTTTTGTTTTAAAAAACAAACTAGACATTGCAACTAATAATTGATGTTTCTAACTTGTGTGGATATTTTGTGATTTATCACTATATGCATTACAGAGGTTGATATTTATTTAAAGCTGTAAATGAAATTAATACTAGATGACTGGCAGGCTCAGCTTTGTACTACAGATGAATGAACCTGATTAGTAGAATATAAAATCATTTGTATTGAATAAATTTGATGAATCTGGTTCCATACTTCTAGTCTTTAGAGATTTATATTTTCCGTGGCACCACTGTGTATGTTTATGTGTATCATTGGCACTGCTGATTTAAGAGAATACAAAGACAAGATTTGGGTGGCTTAACAGATGAACAAGACAACAGCCAGTGGACACAAAGTTTCTGACTAACCAAAGACACGTCTGTTGGTGGACAACAGAACAGAATTTATTCTTGATTAACAGGACATATTCACATCCCATTCAGGTTGTTTTTTTTGTTCGTTTTTTTTTCCTCAAATCTTCCAAAAGAAAAACAAAAACAATCAAAATTAGCTCCTTAGAAACTACTACTAACAGCTTATTGACAGATTAGGAAGCTTCTTAGAGAAGTTTATAAAGCCTGGTATTCAGATGAAGGAGATATTATTTTAAATAATTGACTCTGCTGGCAAACATGTCTACTTTTTGTATTCTGATTTAATGTCAATCCCTTGTTCTCCAGTTTTCTATATAGAGTTACAGAATCATTGGGCAGAAAAATATATAATTCTACTTGCAAAACTTGTTAACAAACAAAAATTAGCCAATAGATTTAGATTTATTTATTTATTTTTTTTAATTTAATACCCTCTACATATGAATTGAAGTTAAGCACATATATGCCATGGTAGAGCAGGAGAATAATATGTAATCCTCCTCTCATCAGAAGTAAATAAGATATTTCTACTAGTGCTTTACTTTATTTTTTACTTTTCAACCTGGAACTCATCACTGATGGAATTTAGGGTCACTTGCCCTACAGAAGGGCTTTTAAAAATAATTTTCCTGCCTGATCTTCCCTGCTCACATGATTCTAATGGCTCCAGTCTTCCAAACACAGGCAAATTATTAATTTTAAGTACGTGAAAAAATGTCATTGGCTTTCAGAGCACAAACCAATGGCTTTGAGGTGGATAAAAATTGGTATTGCTTTAGTTTCCAAGCTGTTTTGCCTATGAAAGGAGGGTTTATTTCAAAGCCCCCAGCAGAAAAATTGTCACTGAGCTTCTAGAAAACACTGAAAGGTTATTTGTAAGATGGTGATCCAGAACGCCCAGGTAGGACCATGAGAAGCCTTCAATAACAACTTTGGCTAAAGGGGAATTTTGTGTAAGGCTAAGAACAAATAAATATCTCAAACTTACCCTTCACCAAATGAAAGCTGTCAGCTACTGATCCGATGACTCAGTTTGAATTTTGTGTTTAATCCAACGGAGAAATGATGTCACCTGGGTATAAACTCCTGGCTTGTTTTTTAAACCACACTGATCACCCCAGCTCACAATGCCATATACATAATAGAAACCATTTTCTACGCAAGTTAGAGGACCTCCAGAGTCTCCCTGATGAGAAAAAACACAAGATTAGTTTAAAATAAGAAGTGAATCATTCACCAATGTAAGATTTGCCTTCTCTTATCAAAAGACTTAGAGGCAGGAGTGGTGTTTGTTGTTTTTTTTTTCTCCTAGCAGGTGTACCAAAAGGTTCTGATCAATTCCCAAGCCAGCTTGCAGTACTGGAACCAGGTCAAACAATACTAGACTTCTTTAGACATAAGTTTCTGTTTAAGGCTGCAAAATGTATCTGAAAAAGTCAAATGAAATTTCCCAGGCATGGAAGTACCAGGTGTTCAGAGCCTGAGCTGAGAAAGATAAAAATGTGATCCTCAGCATAAAACAAAACACCTGACCTTCCTCACACTGGTCCCCTCAAATAATGACAATTATCACTCCAAGTTGGCTGATCTCATTTTCAGTTTTACTGGTGATTTCTAGTGTAAGTATGCTTGCAGTTTTCACCACAGGAAGCACTGTTCAAACTCCTCACCAGGCTTACATGAACCAGCTTCACATTTTCGCTAGCTACAAGGAAATATCAGTCCTGCCTTCTCTAGTAAGGATAAGCTCTGGTAGCAAAAATCAGATTAGAATTGTTTCTCATAATAGAGGCTGTAATGGAAGTGAGAGGAAAAAGGCAAGTTTTCAAAGTTACTATGACAATCTGCCTCAGAAGCCACCTTTCCCAGGCTATTCTTGAGCTCCCAAAGATCTGCCTGTAGCTGACAGTGATGACATTAGCTCCAGGGATATACATCTCAAACTGTATGGAAGGAAGACAGTGGCTGTTGAAATAATACACTGATGGAAGAAACGGACACACATGCAGTCCCCTGCCAGAGCTTTTGCTCTGCACAGCCTATTTACACAGAAAATTAGTGTTCAAATATGGAAAAAGCAACAGACCTGACAAGAATCAGTTCTACCTCTCCGAAGATTTCCTGCACAAAACATGCTTTCATCCAACCTCTGATCATAAGCTCTGGGTGCATTGCATTGCTTCTGCGAAATCAGCTTGACACTGGCATCTAACAGCTTAGGGGATGTGTCATCTGCAAGGCAGTACACCGAAAAAATTAAGTCACCTCCCTCACATTCCTGTTACATGTCTTTTTTCAAAACACAGATTTGCTCGCCTCATGGATGGAAGGGGCAAAGAGCAGGAAGGGGCTCATTGTCTGGCCTGGAAAGAAAAGAAGTATCTGTCTGCATTAAGTCTGAGCCTGAAAGCTTCATGCAGGACACTGAGCTCTTGCCTGAACAGAACCAAAGTCACACACATCGAGAATCTGGCTCAGATCAGCTCTGCACGTAGCAATGATATCCTGCTTTTCAAAGGTGCTGGCCGTCTGCAGCTCCCACTACTAAGTACAGGAGTACTTAGAGCTGCTCAGCACTTCTCAGGCTGGTGCCATTAGATGTTTTAATACGTGGGCTAATGAAACAGATGAAAACTGAAAATCATGCAATATTTAAAGGCAACGATTAATTACAGTGAATCTAAAGACATAACTTGACATCTAAAGGCGATAGCCAGAGTATCAAAGCACTACCATCTGTAGATAACTAAAGATGGTTTATAAGTTTGGTTCTGCTTGAGTTTCAGGAAATTTTCCATTTCTGCAGTGATTTCCTGAAATGCTAATAATAGCTCTGTGCAAAGAAGGAGCCATCTAGTTTGAACACGTACAGGGTACTTGATATTCTTTGCAGGAAAAAAAAAATAATACAAAAATTCTCTGTATCCTTTTTAAGATACTTTTTATTTGGAACTTTTAGAAAAATGTCTATTAAATTCTGTTCGTGCTTTCTGATCAAATGTACCTGCTTGTCTCTTGTGGACTTCAATGAGACATACATCAGAAGGAAGAATTTGGCCCTACGTACTGTATCAGGCTGTATCAGTCACAAAGCACTAGGACACCTACTGCAGCCTCAGTGACACATTTTCCTTCTGCTGCTTTACAGCAACACATCAATCAGGACATGAGAAAATGCATTTTTCAGAAAATTGCCATTATCTTTTCCAAAGCATAGTAATTTCTCCCCTCAGGATTTACTGTGGGCAAGAAAGGTTTCGGACAGAGCTAGTTGAACTTGAAAAGCTTTGGATTTTTTATTATTTTTTCAGTGCATCTGAAGATCCAGATGCTGCTTCTGAAAAACTTTATCTGACCCAATGGGCTGGAAAAGCACGTGGAAATGCCAGTCTGCCTTGGTCCTCTCTTGGAACATAAGAGTACTATAGCTTCTCTCTTGATACATCTTGCTTCAGTGGCTGGCTCCAGATGAAACCATGACATTGTGTATCAGATGACAAACAACAACAAAAATACATGTTGGGGACTTTTTCAGAACTCTGACAAGTTCTGTGTGTCTAGCAGTTGGAGGCTTCTGCCAATGAATCATTCCCAAAGGAGGGTTTGCTGTCCTTAATTTTTAACTCTGGGCCTTGGTTTCACTCTGTGCTTAGCCCTGCATTTGTGTCTAGCAATTGCCACTAAAAGCACCAGCTCACACTGCCATCGAGCTACCGGCCAAACTACAGCAAGCCTTGAGAGCTCACATACCTGTCTCTGTCTCGCCCCATCCTGAAATGAAGCAATCAGTCCCAACAGGAAACTCAAAATCTGGCAGACAAGCTGTTTTCACATATTTTGTTTCGATGGCACATTGACCACCAGTCGGCTTCAACTTAAGTAATGCTGGAGACAAGAAAAACCACCACAAAAAATATTTGAAACTGGTTTTAATCCCTACCCATCACTGTCAGTCCGTACCACAACTCTGTGCAAGGCTCCAAGCAACTGGCATACAGCTTGCACTACATGCTGAACCTGTCCCTTTATTTTTTTACTCCCCCCACACATGATTTTTCTCTGCCCATCATGATTTGCCTTCCTTCTATGATTCACAGGGGTGTAAGCCAGAACGTGGCCTACTTATTTCCAGTTCACATTCTCAGAGGGGTATTTTATACTGACCTCAGTTCCAGCGAGGTGCTTTCAGACAACTCATTAAATAAGAAGACTTTACCAATATCATTGTATGGGACATCATCCTCCATTCTGTATCTGTGATGCATGATGACCTTCTCCACATCAAATATTTGCTCTTGATTTTCTTTCCTATTGAGGTTTTGCTTTCCCAGGGCCACTTGGAGATTTTCTGCTTGGCGTCTGCGAAGAGTCAAGTAAACTACATTATCCATTGTGGTGGTGCAGAACAGATGTTGTGCAACAGTGGTGAAAACCTGCAGCTTAACTATCTGGAAGCCAAGATACTGTTTCCTGATGTAAGGCACAATGGAAAGATTTCCAAAGTTAGTAATAAGAGAGCTTAGAAGAGAAAGCTGCAGTGCTGGACAGTCCATGCACTCTTAAATAGTTGCAATCATGAAATAAAACATTATTAATGCTGCATGAACATTTTTGTTGCTGCTTTTTTTTTTTTTTTTTTAACCTAGTTTTTTAACATTTAATTTTTAAAATTTATTTTGAGGGAGAACAGCAGCATGCAAATAGTCTATTATTGCAGATGTGATGATGAGTGAATCATAGAATGACCAAGTTTGGAAAAGACTTCCAAGATCATCTAGTGCAACAGCCCACCCACCACCAATATTTGTCCACTAAACTATGTTTTAGATCATTTTAGTTGACTGGGATGTAAGTTTAATTTGTAATTCCAACAAGCACCATTTTTTAAAATGTATGTGCATATTTTCACGTATGTTTTCGTTTCGATGCCCAGAAACAATTTGGAATGTGAATCAGTTCCATTCCAAGTTGTCTTTAATGGCCACTTTGTTTTTCATATGTTTATCTGCCCCAGGCAAAGGACATGCACATACTCAACACAGTGTGCAGCAGTAAGAACCCAGCATGATTTAATTAGCACTCCACCACAGATGTGTGTTACTTTTCTAGAAGAAGACTTTCTCTGCAGAGATACCATCCAGGGGTGCTTGCCAGCTGTAGTTTTAGTTCCACCATAGATTCTCTTGAGTCCCCTTTGACTTTCTGGTTGCCCACAGGTTTTGAACATCTCATTTTCTTGCTCTTGGTTCTCCTTATCTGTGTTGGAAGAAACAGCAACGTGCACTGCAGAAATAATATCAGACAGGAGTTAAGTAACAGGCAGTGACCTGCTCAACAGGACCACCTATGCATGGCCAACCAGCTCTCTCCTAAAGCATTACTCTACCTGTTTCAGAGCACAGTGAGACATCACAGAAGTCCCATTTCACTTTGCCATTTTTTCTGATGAAGCACCAGGGCTTTTGATCATCATCAGGATTTCTGAAAGGAATGGTTGAGAACATCAGCCAAAGTGCAGAAATCTCCTTGAAGCTGCACAAGGAAGCCAAGAATGCTAATAAGAGCACACTTGTGCTTCTACAGGACAGCCAAGCTGCAAGAGATACTCTTCATAAGATTTGATAAAGACAATTCCTAAAATAATGGAGTTGTATCTGCTACCATTTTACTGTCCCCAAACTATTTCACCCTAAGAAAAACAAAGGAAATTAGGCCCGTTTCTGGAATCTTCACTTCAGTAACAATGCCATTTTAATATCATGATTTTAGAAAATTCATGGGAGCAATTTGTATTCAAAGATCTATGTGACACAACTGGCTCTCTTAAAAATGTTACCTGCAGAAGTTATGTTCCCCAATGCCAAAAAGCTCAGCATCCTCCATAAATGCATTAATAGGGAAGTCTAAGAGCAAATGGGAATTCCAGTGCAGGCAAGTCCTGCCATTCTCTGCTTGGTTCACTCTTCCTCTGTAATAAAAGGAGTCCTCTTCATAACAATCATCCGGTCCTGTAAAACCATGTTGATATGAAAGAGCCTTCTCTGTCATTCCTTGCCTAAACTGGTTCTTTTTCCCTCTCTTCCTTCCCTAACATTAATTTCACAAAGGATCAGAAGGACCAACAGGGTTACATGAAGATAGTTCTTACCCTGGATAGGCCAGAAATGAGTTATGTCCCAACATCACTGCAGCATAAGTTCCACTGACTTCAAGTGCCCAAAAGCCTCTTTACTGGGTAAGACCTAGCAGCTAAGACATTTCTCAATGACAAAGCAGAATCTCTTCTCTGGTGACCTATGCAAGAAATGGTACTGGAGGGATGAGGCAGAGCTGGGTACAGAGCTACTGTCACGATAGGGCAAGGGGTGTGCCAAAAGTAAGGTTGCAGGGTTATAATCCTAAACTGTATGGAGAATGGTGCAAAGGTCACCTGCAACATAGAGCAATCAGTGTTATGTTACAAACGTCGTCAAGCTGACTGTGAGGTGAGGGCAATCTGTGGAGGTTCAACCCCTAGCCTCTCCCACAACACTTACCAATCTCACAGAACCTCCCTCGGTAAGGTTCAGGGCACTTGCAGGTGAATTTTGTTCTCATTCTGTGCCGTATACAGATTCCTCCATTTTTGCATGGGTTTGGCCTGCATTGTGAAGAAGCTGTCAAGGTGAAAATGAGAGAACAGCACTGTAACTCCACTGGACACACTATAGCCTCATTCACATCCCCACTGAAAATCAGGGAAAGCCCTCATTTAGCCTTGTAAGAACTTCAAAATTCCTGCCAGCATGGGGTTCATTAGTGATCCACCCATCACACAGAGCACGGATCACCCAGCATCATCCCTTCAGATGGGACCTGCAGCCAACACAGGCTCAGGACTACAGCACCCCACAATGTGGGATCTGTGCCTGCCGAGCTGCACTCACCTTGCTGGCAGTCTGGTAACTTGTAGGGATGGCTACAGCTGCACCGATAGTAAGGTTTGGTTAATGTAACAAGGCAGTCTCCTCTGACACAGCTGTTGTCCACACAGGTGTCCTCCACTGCAGGTAAACAAAAAAAAAAAACAACTTCATCCACATGCAGGAGTGCTGTGCCCTCACAGGCTGATTCTCCTGACCCAGAGAATGATAGAAAATCCCGAGTTGGAAGAAACCAAGGATTGAGTCCACCCAAAAATCACATCGTATGTCTGAGAGTGTTGTCCAAATAAATGCTTCTTGAACTCCAGCAGCTAGGTGCCATGCCCGCTGCCCGGGGCAGCCTGTTCCTTGCTCATTACCCTCTGGTGCAGAGCCTTTACTTACTCTGCACCTACCCCTCCCCAGACACAGCTCCATGCCATTCTCTCAGGCCCTGTCACTGTCACCAGAGAGCAGAGCTCCACACTGCTGATCCACCCCCCTTGAAGAGCAGTGGGCCACCATGAGGACACCTCTCAGCCTCCTCTGCTCTGGGCTGAGCAAACCTCACACACCTTGTCCCACAGATTCTTCGCCATCCTTGTAGCCCTCCTTTGGAGGCTGCCATGGGGTGGCAGAAGACAGAAGTGTGCTTTCTGCACACCTGAAGTGCGCGATGCTGATGCTGCTTTAGACAGACTCCAGCCTGGATCTATTGACACGGCTGAAGAGGGTTGCTAAATCTCTCCCTCCAGGGAAGAGTGGGTTTATAAAACCCTGTACTTGCTTCAGTTGCCTCAGCTGTGAGAACAAGAATATCAGTCAGCAAAGAAGTGATTACCTTTCTCACAGGTATCCCCAGTGTAGGGCCTGGAGCAGAGGCAGGTGAAATTGCTTCCTCTCATCTCACATCGGCCGTTGTTCTTGCAGGGGTTGGGGGAGCACAGATCTTCTAGGGAAGGGACAGAGGGCTTTTAGTTTTCCTTCAGCTTCTCACCAGCATTTTTTCTTGTGTGTGCTTTTTGTGTGACAGGTGCCACCATAGGGCTGTGCAGAAGGTTGGGCAAGCGTCCACCGTAACACAGGCTTGTGCTGATGGCTGGCCCAGCAGTGGCACGAGCTGCTATGGATTGCTGTGGAACTTCCTGTACGCTGTAAGGCTTAGAGCCCAGGAATTCCCATCTCCCTTTACAAGCCTGTGACGGAGCACAAGTGACATCGTACTAGAAGCAGATCCATTAAGAACCAGAGCTTGCCCCGGGCACGTGCCTCTGTGCCATTGGTGTGAAGTTGCCTAGACATTGCCCTGGTTGCAACCTAGCACTAAAACTCCCTTGGAAAAGCCATCCAGAGGAGAAGGGTTATTGCTGTCCCACCTCTCCCCCTGTGATCCCACAGCAGCCCAGGGCATACTTTCCTGCTCTCCTAAAGTTCAGTAAACTAGAAAAAGGAAAAAAAAAGAAAAAAAAAGAAAAAGGGAAACCTGCTCTACATTTGGTTCCCAGCACGAATACAGAACGTACATCCCATGAAAATAGCAATTACGTCTTACAGTGTCTATAGACAAATAAGCCTGTGTTTTTTTGTAGTAGCAATCAGAAATGTTCTGCATGATCAGAATCCATCCTGTGAAACCTAGAGATAAAACACAGGCTCCTTACAAGAGAAACACAAAAGAGAACACAGCAAACAACCCTCCCCACTCATCCCTTTGAAGCAGGCGTTCTGCAGGCAGGCTGGCAGCCGAGCCCTGCCACGCACTGCATACTGGGGCTGGGATTTCACCCCTTCCTCACCCCCTGTCCACCCCCAGGAGCACCTTGCTGGATTCTTCTGTGGTGAGGGGATAGGCCTATCCAGTCGGGTTCCCCCAAGAGCCTAATCACTTCAGAGGGTTCCTCCTCCACCTGCGTGTATTCATCATAGTACTCGTAATACTCATCAGCCTCATCTGTAGGGAAAGGAAATGCAGAAGGGTTATAATTGCTACAAAGCCACCTTTGTGCATGACTGCCCCCAGCTAGGAGCATCTACTGAGGTGCTGGGAGGGGACATGGCTGTTCTTTGTTCAGTTGGTGGTAATGTCCATGCAGACATGGACGAGCCCAATTTGCTGAGAGGGAATGGTCTCAAGTTGCACCAGGGAGATTCAGGCTGAATATTAGGAAAAACATCTCTGAAAGAATGGTGAGACACTGACACAGGCTGCTCAAAGAGATGGCAAAGTCACCATCGTTTTTGAGAAACATGGAGATGTGGTACTTAGGGACATGGTTTTGTGAATACTGATGGTAGGTGGACAGCTGGATGTGAAGATCTTAGGTGTCCTTTCCAATCTTAACGATTTCATGATTCTAAGTGTCCTGGGAAGAGGCAACTCTACAAGAAGAGGCCTCCTTTGTCTTGCTCAGAGCCTCTTTGAGGGAGCAACATCCCCACTGTGCTGGGGGACGTGCCACAAAGCACATGCTTGCTTGATGGAGAGCCTGGAGCTCCACCAGTCCATGTTTGGGGCGGCTGATTTGCATGGGCACACTGCTACCCATAGAAGCCCCGCTGACATGTCAAAGACAAGCTATGATAATGAGCACAGCTAAACAGTGTGCAGAGATTTTAAAAAGCTCTCCCCTAGGGCCGGACCGATGGCCCCATGGATAAAGCTCAGCCTTGAACTGATTATCGACTACATTATCTTAGTTTTCTCTCCTCATTCATTCCCTCGCAGCCTTTATCTTTATTCTTTCTTTGCTTCTGAAAAAAAAAAAAAAAAAAAATTCCACTTTTGTACAATGGGTGTTTTATATTTCATATTAAAATAGAATCATCTTTTTTTTCTTCTTTTTTTTTTCCCCCTTCCTACATGCCAACTTTCGTTTCTCACAAAAAAAAAAAAAAAAAGAAAAGTTTCACCTCATTTATTGCTATGTCAAGTCAAGACTCCTTTTACTCAGCTCATTATTTCCACAGGAGCCGAGTCTCGACAGTGTGCAAGTGTTGCAGAAGTGTGCGCTGTGCTGAGGAACAGAAGGATCTCGTTGGAAGATAAGGACATTGTCTACCGTGAACAAAATTAAATTTAATGCGATGTAGTTAAGAAAGGAAAACAAAAAGAAGGTTTTGCCTGAAATGCAACCTGCAAGCTCACTTCGTCTGAGGGGAGATTCTGCAGGCGGACTCGAGTTTGAGGGAATATTGTGGAGGAGCCTGGTTTTGTTTCCCCTGTTTATTTTCAGAATCTTAGCAGGAAACGTCAGCTTTTGTTCCACAGGTGCTTTAAGGAGCTATTCGGAGAGACAGGGTAGCCTTTTTTCTATCTTTCTTCTCTAAAAGACATAGCTGGTAAAAGTTGTGAAGGATGAGCGGAGGAGTTGGGGCTGCTGAGAGCACCCAGCAGACATGCCCAGCATGCGGTACAGGGAGCGCAAGGGCTTTGCTGAATTGACAGAGGAAAAACAAGTGCTCCAAACAAGCACAGACAGCGAAGCCATTGCAGAAACATCTACAACTGTAAGGACAGTGCTCAGAAATGACGATACCGTCGCTTCGTTTTGCTGTGTTGGTGCCATCACTTAGCAATGAATCAATCATTTATTAAGCACCATAAGAATAAAGAACAGACTCCCCTGACTTGGGTACATCAAACAAAGATGTCTTCCTGTTTATCACTGCTAGATCACTAAATAACTATTTGGCTTCCACATCTCTTACTTAAGAAGTGTTCCCATTCCTTTTTTTTTTTTTTTTTTAATTATTCATAACAAGCCCTGGATTTAGTAAAGCAAAAGCAACATTTTTTTTAATCTGAGTACATAATTAACACACCAAATCTGATACACTGGTTGATTTAAACACATTACTAAATCAGAGTGCTCATTCTCTGTAAGTGCTGGAAAACCTTGACATGCTTTAAAAAGCAGTGATCTGACATTTGTCACCAAAATGTGACTATTACATGAAATTAAATTAGACATCCTGCATGCAAATTTTCAAAGAATAACTTTCTTCTGTGTAGTACAAAAAAAAAAAAAAAAAAAATCCCCCCATAATTGATAGGCAAGAGATTGACTTTTAAAGCTTCAAATCAGCTTTGAGGTCTGGGTGATCTTTTAAACTGCTCAAGCTTTCATCTGCACTTTTTCACATTGCCAAGAGCTGTCAATCACGTAATGGATTTCTGATCAATATCCTCTTGTTCGTTAGCTTACACAGATTGTCTCTTATAGGGAGAACAGATATCTCAATGCTGGCAGTCACACTGTTTTCAAAACCTTGCCTGGATCAAGTCACGACTAATGTTCCAAGTGGGAAAGTGATGCATTAGGATGCCATCGAGTGACCTGAATGGAAAGGTAACTTTGGTGGACTGCAGTTGTCGAGATGAGTGATGTGCAAATTTAAAGCTTATTGCCAACACTGAGGGCACCCGGCATTTATTCAGGCTCTCTGAACCTCTGGGGACGAACTGAAATCTGGCCTAATTTAAGCAGGATGAGTTTTCCTGCCACCTCTCTAAATACTTTCTGTCTGAGGGTCTGTGAATAATACAAAGTTATTTTTATGAAGCTGAAATTGCAATGGTACTTCAAATACCAGTAGGTCTCCCACTTGCTTCTACATAGACCTCTTGGTATTTCCTCCCTTCCACAAAAGCTTTGGCTGTGAGCATTTATGACTTCAGAAAGAAATTGCAAAAGGAATAAGAACAGTGAACAGCCAAACCCTCACTCCTTTCAAACAGCTTTGGGGCTGTTTCACTACAGTAAAATAGCCCGTTTTTAGTTGCAGCTGAAGATGTGGAAACTAAATACTGATCTGGAACATTCTATAAGGAGAGCAGAATTAATCTAGGGAAAGAACCAGAGCTTTATGGATATAGGGCCACAAGACTCACAGGTTGGATCAAATTGACAACAAAATGACATAGTTGCCTTTTGCACCAATGTGAGAAGCAGGAAGGCCTGGGAGTGCAGACCATGCTGCCTGTCCAAAGCACAGTAACTTCCTATTTGATCTCAGCTGTTGCCTTAAGTGCTACAAAGCTGTGCATGAAGTTAAAACTCAACACTAACCATCAGCCATGGAGCTCTATGGACCAGGCTGCCAACATCTCAGGCGCATATGCAGAATTTAATGGAAGAAATCAAAGCTACTTACCATTCAGCAGGTTGGTCAGGGAGGACCAGGAAGGCTGCACAGGATAAAGAAGGGCAGAATCAGTTTCTGGAAAAAAATCCAAGCTGGGTCTTGGTTTATGGCACAACCTGTAGTTAGGTGACTTCACTCCGGTGCTGGACGTCCAGATAAATCCATTGCCCACTCCAGAGATGCCCAAGCAGTACTTTTAAGAGTCCTTTCAGATTTATGTGGCTTTTCTGATAAAACCATATTGCTCCCAACAACCCACAGGGGAACTCCAGATTCTCTAAGCATCCAGCCAAAGTTGCAGTCTGCTTGTAAAACACTGATCCTAAGTAAGTTAATTACTTCTTTGCTTATTAAGTGATGGCATTTTTCTACCAGCAATGCAGCCAGCTACCAGGGCACATCCTTCCCACAAGGAAATGCCATACGTTCACCCTCTGACATGAGGCTCCAGCCTTTCCTTTTTGGCTCCTGATTAAGGTCAAATGACAAAAGGGAATAGGAGGAGGAGGAAAACAGCATTTCAGCCTGTGAGGAGCAAGTGAAGCAGAAAGAAAACGTACCAAAACCACATCAAGATTCATTTCCCCACACAGAGGTGTCAGCAGGCATCCCATTTTGCTGTAAATCCCAGCTGAAGACAGGACTACCCAGCTGCATTGAGGGCACCTGTGCTAGCAGTAGACATATAAGAAATTACATGGAGCTGCTATGCCAACATTCTTAGCTAAAACCTGGCTGCAACTGGGAGCAAATGAATAAGCAGCAGTGAATAAGAATCTTGCCACGTTACTCAGAACAACTCACACCTGCTGCTTCCCCAGCACATACACCTGAGGTTGCCTGAGGCCTGCTCACGACCCCCTGGAGGCAGGGAGTGGGGTTTTTTCTGCTTGGTTTTTATGCTTTGCGGTGCAACCTCTGTGTACCTGCACCTTGTTTCCCTCCTCAGCTTTCCATACTTCTCCTTTGTGTCATTTGCTGAGTGGGTCTGCGGGCAGAATCTTTTGACTTCAAGGAGACTGCTAAAACTCCCCTGCACTCAGGGCAGCCATTTACTCTGCCTGGGAAGGGCAAAGTGCCAGCATGGGCTATATGAGGTATGCATGCATCGTTGCTCAGATGTAAAGAAGAGAAGGAATGGAGCCTAAGCACATTATTATTCCAATTATTACTACTATTTTCCTCAAACCTGTCTCCCTCCAAACCTTCTCCCATGGACAGAGCTGCTTACAAGACAGCAAGATGACCTGACTTCCCTCTTGCAATAACCTGCTGCCCTGGAAAATATACAGGTTTCCATCAGCATCCATTAGTCCTTTGTACTTCAGGGTGGCTAAGCCCTAGATTTGCATTCTTAGTTTTGGATTAAGGCCACTACGTGCTGACACAACGCAAATGTTCCTTCGAATAAATGGTCCCAGGAGATCAACCCAACCTTTATCACAGCTCCACTGTGCTGTTTCTCTTTCCTCCTCTGATGTGTGATGCAGAACTGTAGGGGATAAAATCCCAGGTAGACCTGGTCTCCTAACAAGGAGACTTTACTCCTCCCTTGAGATATCCATTAGATCACACTGCTCAGACAACCTCCACCTCTGCTAGCTGACAAAAAGCCAAATTTCATCTTTTGGTCCCATACATGAATCTTTTTATGGTGCTGCTTGGCTGAGGCCAGCAAAAAGCCCCTCTTTCCCTCCTGCAGGCGTGAACTTGCCCTTTCCTATGTGCCATGCAGGGGGCTGCAGGGCATGGGATGGGCAATATGGCAGGTGGGATGGAGGATGTGGGATGGGGAATGTGGGAGCTGGGATGCAGTATGAGGGAGATGGAATGGAGGACATGGGATGGGGTATGCAGAATGAGGGGGGTGGAATATAACGCGCAAGTGGTGCAACAGGGGACATGGGATGTGGGATGTGAGAGGTGGTTTGCAGGAGGGGATGCAGGTGGGGGTGTAGGAAAGGGACTACAGGCGGAGAACAGAGAATGGAGGCCTGGTGGGGGAGCACAGCAGTGTGGCAAGGCCCCTCGCCGCCGTGCCGTATTGCTCATGGCCAGCAGAGGAGGATCTTGTCCTTCCAACGAGGTGCGATACTGCGCCCAGCCGGGAGCAAGACGCGAACAAAAGGAGGAGAAGCGGGAGGGTGGGGGGGGGGGGGGGGAAGGGGGAGGGGGGAGAAGAAACGAGGCTGTGGGGCTTGTTTCACCAAACAGCCTCCTCTCTGCAGCCTGGCACCGATACTTTGTGCGTTTTCTCAAGAGGGAATAAAATCGCCGGATCCTGCTGGCAGCGTGTCCACAGAGATGGGGGAGTGAAGCTGGAAGAATTCGCAGAGAGCAGTTTTAAATTTTATGACTTTAGGCTCTTAAAAAAGAAACCCTGCAAAAAAAAGAAAAACGCAGGAGAGGCATTTTACTTGGGTTCATAATTTGGAGTCGATTACATTTATAGGGTGCCTAAAAAAAAGGGTGGGCTAATGGCTGAAATTCAAAATACCTGATTTCATCTGACCTTTGTTGTTGTCATCATCATAGGGATTAACACTTCACTGAAGCTTCATTTCTCCAAAGAACCATTGAAACTTTGCTAATTAGGCTTTGTACAAAGGTTAAACGCCACAGAGATATGATGCTCTCCATTTTTCATTTCAGCTCCTTAAGAAAGGCTAATAAAATATAATAGATTTCAAACAGGAGTGCTAGAACCGGGAGCTTTCTTACATCTCAGGACAGAATCCTACAGCTCTTAGACAAAAATGTCCAGTTACTCTCTGGCAGTTCTTTCAGAATAAGGGAAGATTTGACCCTAAATTCAAGGGAAGTTATTTACAGCTGCCAAGGGCATTCCGCAGTTGAATTGTTGCTTGTGTCTTGCTACCCCTTATTACAATCAAGATGAATAATTACAATACAAAGGTGGTGGAGGAACAGGCAGCACAAAGGCTACAAGGCAGGGTTAGGCTGTGAATTTACATATGCGAAAACCAGAAGTAATTCCATAGAAAACAGTATCTATTATTTGAGCTGGTGAGCCAAAGGGATGAAAACTGCCCCTCCATATATATGTATTTCCCAATAAAGCCCTACAGGAGTTCAGAAATTCAGCTGCATCTTGTATGAGTTGCTTGCTTAATTGCACTAAATCAAGGCATTTCTCCTGCAACTCACTGCAAAGTGGCCTCCATGGCAGCAAACCAAGTGTCTGCCCTTTCCTCTGCACAATCTCAGCCTTGCAGCCGGGGAGGTGGTGGCACAGGGCTGTGCTGGAGAGCGAGGAAGGCTATTTGATCAGCTTCCACCCACAGCTGACATCCGGCACTGAGGAGCCACGAGGGCAGGCACAACTACTGCTTTTCCTCGGGAACCCCTTGATCCTGCTGACAGCTCTCAGTGGGAACCTTTGTCTGGGCTCCTCGCCAAAGGAGGAGGGAATTGATGGTTCTGATGCTCTTACAATCGGCCAGATTTTTGCCTGCAACCATCTTGGATAGTGACAGTCTTTGAACTTCAAGGCAAAATGGCTTTTCCAGCAATGACATTACATTACTCAGCCAAGGCGATGGCTGTGGTATAATGAAAGCAGGGCATATTATCATCTGGAGCACACATGCAATGCACGTTGTATTTTTAGCCTGGGAAACCATTCCCTTAAAGGATTCCACCAAAACCCCCAAGTTCTTCACCTCTCTGCTAGCAAGCCATCTCCTGCCTGTGTGCTGAACTGCAGTGTTTGCCCCAGAGTATACAGCACGTTCCTTATTAACTGGTGGCAGGACTTCCAGAGAAGTTTACATACAACATCTTTCTTTTATTTACCTGGTGAGGAATTGGCACATGCTAGCCAGGGAGGTGATGGCATCACCATCCCTTGAGGCATTTAGGAAATGGGAAAATGTATCACTCAGGGACACGGTTAGTGCATGGTGGGGATGAGTTGATGGATGCACTAGATGGTCTTAGTAGTCTTTTCCAGCCTTAATGGTTCTGTGATTTTACTGGTTATTCAGTTGCAGACCCTTCCTGTGGTCACATCTGATCCAAAATGCACGAGGACCCAAAAGAAGCACAGCACAGCTCTCACAGGTGCTGCAGGAGGCAGCTTGCTTCCCTGCACAGGCATGACCTGCTCCTGCCTTCCAAGAGATCAAAGTTTCCAAGTTAATCTTTACTCTGTGGGAGATGGTCTGCTAGCAGCTGGCTGTTTCTAAAGCTGCTCTCACTGGTGGGTGAGGTGTGTGTGTTCCCCGGTGGAAAACAGGACCAGCCTGCAATGCCAGAGTGAAAGAAAGGCATGAAACCCATTCCAAGGAGGTTATGCAAACCCACCCTGTCACACTGAATGCTTTGGCAACCGGTGCTGGGCTCATAGGTTATGCTGCTCGACTTAAAGCTTATGCAAAGTCATTAAGTCCCTTTAGTTACAAGGGATATCAACCTGCATGCTGCAGGGCATAAGCTGATTGCCTTGGGGGGCCAAAGAGACTCGTGTCCCTCTCGGAGTGCAATTAGCTGGAGGCACTCCTGGGGCTTCCTCGCTTTCCTGCTGCATCAGGCAAAGTGATGCGGTGCTGCAGGGGGGCATTGTGCCTCATGGGGTGCAAAGGGTGAGGGGTTTGACAGCCCTTGCTCTGCTCTGTAGTTATGCAGCAGAACGGAGAGTCCTGGGAGAATGGTTGTGTAGAGAAGAAATGGGAGTTTATGACAGGAATGGATCCACAAGTGGGCAGAAAAACTAACATAAGAAGGTGTCAGAGAGACACTTTGGGCCTTTTCAGCCTAACGTATGGTTTTCCAAATGCTCAAGGCACGGAAAGACCTGTGCTTCTGGTAACAGCTTCACACGTGCTGTGGGCCAGCGAGGAAACAGGGATCAATGGGAAGTTTTCATGGAATCACAGAACCACAGAATCATAGAATGTCTTAGGTTGGAATGGACCTTAAAGATCATCCAGTTCCAGCCCACTGCTGAGGGCAGGACTGACAGGTTTTCCTTGCAATTGTTTGATCTTCATGCAATGCTTTGTTCTTTTCCATTCCAATACTAAATGCACTTGATTACTGGACTGGACATGGGTGCAAACTTTAAAACCCTCTTCATCACCCTCTCCATCAGACATCAATTGTTTGAAGATCCAAAATTTTCAGTGAAGAACCACAGCTGCTGCTCCAACTCCTGCACTTCTCTCTCTGCTGCCTGTGGCGCTGAGTCTGGAGGGAACACTGATAGGAGGGAAAAGCCTGATCTGAACATCTGCTGATTTATAAACGTCTAGAGCTTCATTATCTGGAAGCTCAGCACATGAGCAGCTCCTGCCCTGGAATGTGTGGGCTCCAGCTTAGTCTCATCTTTTTGCCAATTTCTTTAGACATGGCATTTAAGTGTATCATTCAAATCCACATGTATTTCAGAAAAGATTCAGTGCAAGCTTGAGTAAGGCAGGATGCTCAGTTGAGTGGCTCTGTCTGAGCTCTGCTTCAGCAGAGCTCACTGAAATTCTTTCTGGCAAAAAGGGAGGAATACTTGAAAACACTGCACTTCATACCAGGAATATTTCTACTGCCGCATCTTATTGAGAAGTAATGTATTGATTTCTTTAAAAAGTCCTTGTCCATACAGAGCCAATGTGTGGATCCATGAGGATCTATAGCAATTAAAAGCAAAACAAACAAAAATAACCCACTCAAAATTGAAAACTGGGAAGACCAGTTACATCCAAAGGCAGTATTTTGTACAGTTGCACACATATGTTATAGCAGGAGCAAATTTTGCTCTCACTTGCGTCCATGATGCATTTTCATGCCATGTATAGAAATATTTTGGATTTGTGCAGGTGAAATCAGTTTTTCCTCAGGGTATGAAAGAACGGACAGAAGTTGTTACTTTATAGTCTTCCAAACCCTCTGGATCCATAAATGTCCCAGATCTTTTCTGACTGACTCAGTATGAGCTACTGTCTAAATCTGTGTTTGACTTCTGCTATATAACATCAGTAGCTTTGTAATGTTACTTACACAAACTCCTGAAACTAGCCTTGAACAAAAGCAAGAAGGATGAAAACAGGAATTTGGCTGTGTATGGGAGGGGAATCCACAGTTACATCAGTGTGCAAAGTCTATTCTTTTTTTGCTTGAGCTATTTCAGCATAACTTCATTACAAAACAAATCATTAAGGGGAAAAATTGCCCTCGTAACATTTGCCATGCAATGGTCACGTCACAGCAACTCACTGCCCTCTTTCTTTTTTTTTTCTGGGATTCACACCAAGTGCTAAGCCAGAAAACCTTGTTATATTAATTATGAAAAAAAAATGTTTTATTAAAAACTAGCCTGCTGAATATTCTGTCGTGCTGCGATTCAGTGACAGCAGAATTGCTTTTGTGTGTTAGCAGTGTTAATCAATTTTCGGGGCTGGGGGAGACATGCACTGCATTTTCCACAGCGCAGTGTAGAACAAAGTCAGACAAGGATTGTCAGAGCAAGTGAACCAACCTAATGCTCAGAACCAGCTAGGAAAATATGCACCAGACTTCATATTGTCTAAGACTGCAACTACACCTGCCTCAATGAGTGCAGACTATCACTGCTTGCAAACCCACCCAGCTCTTCAAAAAGATCCACCGTAAAGCTCCTTACTATACATGTTTCCCAAAGGAATCCATTTAAACATGCAAACACTGAACGTCTGGAAATCAATTTCAGCAAATATGAAATCAGCACACACAGGAATAGGCATTAAGAAAGCAGGGGTTTGAAGGAACCTTCTTTCAAAAGAAAATTCACTTGATAGCCATTCTTGGAGAGACCAAAGTTCAGCCCAGTGCCATCCCTGTACCACCCCAGGGATGAGTTAGGCAGGAGATACCATTACCCACTCTTCACCCTTTCCAGCTGCCCAGGAAGGGCTCAGCAAGTGACAGGGCTGGCATCCAGCAAAAAAAGAAATACTGAAACATACTCACAGACACATATGTGTTCCCTAGGAAAAGGATCAGTGGGAGAACCTGAAGGGACAAAGCACCGTTAACTATCCTCATGCTGCTCTATTTGAGCTGAAATTTGCTTTGTCTTGTTGTCTACATTTTTTCAGATAAGGCACAATTATTTGAGGGTGAGCTAACTCAGTGCAAATAACTGACTTCAAATATTGTTTAATGTTCAACAGATTGCCCTGATTCAACAAGTGCATCCTGCACAGAAAACCACCTCAATGGCTGCTGGTAAATATTCCAAACAAGTAACAAAGCTGGAAATAGTATAAACTAATGACAAAACTTACTGTTTTTCTTGTGTTAGATTTTTTTTCCTGTTATTCTCATTCAAAGCAGGTGTGTCCCATCCCTGGAGGCATTCAAGGCCAGGCTGGAGGTGGCTTTGGGCAGCCTGATCTGGTGGTTGGTGACCCTGCACATAGCAGGGAGGTTGAAACTAGATGGTCATTGTGGTCATTCTCAACCCAGGCCAATCTATGATTCTATCTCAGATTTTTCTCCCATCCACTTGAACAAGCAGTGAATCTCATTATAAAATATAAAATTTTTAGAAACATCAGAGTGTGTTTTTTAATTATTTTCTGGTTTCAAACACCAAGACTCATGTTCTCAAGCATTTTTCCATGGATATGAGAACTCAGAATCTGTTTTCTAATAAAACCTGAAATTCTTGAGTAATCCCCAGTCTCTGTGTGAATACTGAAGCATTTACAACAATAGTGGCAGCTGAGGGAAACAGCACAGTACCACAACCCTCTATGACAGAAATGTCAACAAAATCATACTGATCAGACCTTGTTTGTAATACATGTTGTGAGAACATGTGAAAAACACACTTTTTCTCCCAAATATTTTGGAGCCCAGGAATGAAGGACAAGGATAATAGAGGATAGATATATCCTCTATATATCCTCTAATATAAGGATAATAGAAATATAGAAATCCTTGGTAATATTTCTTCTGTATGTTTATAAAGCTGAGAACATTTTACATCACCAGGAGGAAAAGAACATTTCTGTTGAGAAGACTTGAATAGTCTACAATAAATTGTACACTCATTTTGGAGCACCATAAAGTAGTTTTCATACATCAAAAAATAAATAGTGTGACACTTGTGCCTCACATATATACTTTAAGCGGGTGCCTACAAGCAAAACACATTTGAGATTTAATATGTTGGTGGCCACACATGCAGGTTTAAGATATACCAGGTCCTCTAACTAGTTGGAAAGACAGCAAGATGAAAGGAGTTAGATAATGCACAACTTTATGTAACGTGTCCTTGAGTAAGCTGATTTGCACTGAATTTTAATGGAGCCCTGATTCATCAAATCTCAAACAGAATTAAGGTATGGACTGGATCCTAATAACATCGTGCTTTATACCCATGAAAGATAAATTAAAGGATGCAAAACTGCTATTGACAAACATTGATTATATGTACTTTGATGGACTTTGAAGTTGTGCCAGATGCGTCTTGTCAGCCTCCAAAGTTTTCTTTTAAATCTCATTGCATAAGGCTTTTACTTTTTAATTATTTTTTTCCCTCAGCCTCTTTGATCAAGAAAAAACGTAGATCATATTTGCGTGATGCTATTTCCTATGCATTTTATTTAGATATGCCCTTGTGCACAGCTCATGATACGTTAAAAAAACGTTACATGGCACCTAGTAATCTTAACTTGTTATCCTGGGTGCTGTTTAATACTTTATTGACCTTCTCATATTTTGATTCTTAAAAGGTGTTAGCCCACGTATTCCATCTTGCTTTCCTTGTCCACGAGGACACAGCCAACTCTTTCAAGGCATGGAAGCTGCACAAAGCATGCTGCTGTGCATAGTAAAAGGCTTCAAAAGCAATGAAGGGCTTGGGTCCAGCTGCTCTTTTTTTTGGAGTGGAACTTTCCCTACATCTCCAAACTCATCTTATTGATGCTGTCTTGCTCATCAGATACAAAAAGCTTTTCCGTGACAGTTTAGGTGGATTACACAAAATATGGATAAAAATGTAAAGAGGAACTAATCAGTCCTTTAAAACTGAGAGTGAATAGATGAAAACAACTGTTAAATGTGATGGAAAGAAACGTTGCTGTATTGGAGAGTTTCAGCAGAATCGTATTGCCTTGAACAGATCCTTTACTCTCAGCATTCCTTTTGCTTCCTACTTGAAGCATGTGGGTGGTAACATCTCTTTCACTATGTGTTGCCTATTTAGACAACAAATTCTTCTGGCTCATTTTTTTTCCTACATTAATGAGCAGCTCCAGGCACAAGAGGTGCCTTTTTTTTTTGGCAGTGCTGTCTAGTATAAAAGTAGGAAAAGAGCAACCTAAAGGACTGTACTGTCAGTGATTTATTTGAAATTATTATCGAGTGTAGTACATGACAGTGGTTGGATAACTTTGTTGCCAAAATAAACAGCAGAAACATAGAATCTTAGAATCCTAGAATAGCTTGGGTTGGATGGGACCTTAAAGCCCATCCAATTCCAAGCCCTGCCATGGGCTGGGTGACCCCCACCAGATCAGGGCCCAGGCCCCATTCAACCAGGCCTTGAGCACCTCCAGGGATGGGGCACCCACACTCTCTGGTCAGCACTGCCCTCTGAATAAAGAATTCCTAACATCTAACCTAATTTTCTCCTCTTTTACTTTAAAGCCATTCCCCCTTGTCCTGTAACTATCTGCCTGTAGAAAGTTGATTTCCTTCCTTCCTATTTATTAGATGTTCAGGGATGTGAGAGGCATGGGAATCCTGACTGCATTACTTTGTTCATTTCTATTTTCCTACTAAAATAAGAATTTCCATTAAGAAAACATTTCCCCTGGACATTTTTCTTCCACCATGCACAGTCCTCAATCTCTGATTATGGAAAGCATTTCAAACCCTTCCTCAATGATGCTTTTCATCCTCCACCATCAAGCAGAAGAGCATGAATGAACAACATGCTGTCGTAAATTCCCAAGGTAAAGGAAAAACAACAATATCTAATTGTCAACATTAATGAAAACAGTGATTATTAGAAATAGTTGCCTGCATCAGGCACCAGCACAGTGCCTACAAGAGCATAACGTGGTCTCTAGGAGGGCCAGGAAATCTTTCTTCAGACCCAGCATCAGTGCTGTGGAATATGCAAAATTCAGTGCTCTGACTTTGGCCTTTCCCACTGCTACCATTCTGTGGCTTTCTTTAATTAAACTAATAACTCGAAATCCTTATACATGTTTGTGCTTCTTTTTTAATGCTCCCTCCACTTCCATTAAACACAGGCCTTTTCCAAACTGCAAATAAAAGTGGGAAAGCAGAAGCCCTATTATTCCTCTCTATACAGAAGGACCAGAGTTGAGTGAGAGTAGTGGGAATTGACTTTTAATATCAACTCTGGGAGGGGGAGGAGGGGCATTCTCTTTGTGAAATTCAGCTTGGTGCAGAAAGTCAGCATGAGGTCTAGACACCACTTAAATCAACATTTAAAGTGTTGCGGTTGCATTTTGTTTCATAATTCTCTCTAGCAGCAAAATCCCAGTGATGGTTTCAATTCTTGGGCTCAGATCAAAAGCATTGTTAAAATTTAAAGACAAGCAAACAAACAAAAACCAGAATAAATGCAGGCGGCAGAAAGTTCTGTTGGACGTGCAAGAACTCTTCCCTTGTCCCCGCTGCTATAACCCAGAAGTAATTCTTCAAAGGCTTTATGCAAATAGATAGAGCACGGCAGAACTTGGCTAATTAGGAAGGGAAGCAATTCAGCTCCAGTGGCACACACTGTGCCCAGCAACCTCTCTGATACTGATTTGGTGCCAGGCTTTTCAAGTGAAGGCACATAAGCACCAACGAGACCTCGAAGAGCAACCTGCCACTGAGGAGCTTTACTCCTGTCCCCAGCCCAAGGTGTGTGGTTGCCCCAGCCATGATTTCTGTCCCTTTCTGCCTTTTGAGTGTTCTTTTAAATCTTCCCCATCAGAGCTCCGGATATTGTTAGCTGCACTGCCTTATGAGCCCATTTTTGTGTCTTGAAGCTGCCTGCTAAAAGCATTAAAACTGCAAAGCAGTGGATAAAAGTAGTTTTGCTTTCAAGCTGAAAAACATGCATCAAAGCTCCTGCAGTAAATATATAGAGTATTAAAAACAAACAAAATGTGACTGCAGGGTAACATCATTTTAGGAAAGTTGCGATGGCCTACCTCAAAGTCTCAATTTAATGTGCACAGCTCTCACTTTAACCTGCGTAGGCTATGAATCCCAAGGGCCGAATTCTGTTCAGCCATCCTAAAGCAGATATTTTTACTTTGAAAAGGTAGAACTAATATAATTTCTTTGCAGTGCCTTCACAGGCTCCGCTGACATACAGTGCCAAGCCTGTAGTGCTCAAACCTCCAGGTATTCACCAGCTCCTGTTTGAGTTCTGAGAAAGGCACTGTTTCTCCCAGGTGCCAAGCCATCCAGCCATGCTGTGCTGCAAGACTTGGCATGGGGGTCTTGGTGTCCCTTCAGCCAGTATGCATGCTTTTTCTCCTCTTGCTGCAGTGCTGATGACACAAGCTGCACTACTAATTTATTTATTCTTGCAATCCCCAGGCAGGCCAAATATAATGAACAGGATGGCAACCACTTTTTATTGAGGCAGCAAATCCATAATGAAGGTTGAACTCCATGCTATGTTACATGTATTTAGAGGCAACCATAAACAAAACAACATTTGAATTAAAAATAATAATAATAATAAAAGCGCCTCCAAAACAGATGTTAAAAGAATTTTCTGGAAATTTTGACTATTTTTTTTTCTTCCTTATTCACTGCAGTGCTGCTACTTGAATGGGAGTCAGGTATTGTTCAGCGTGACAGTGGGATATCATGTTTCCAGATGGGTTTCCAGGGGTATCTAATAGGATATCATGGAATAATACATATCCTAAATATCTGGGAAATCTTTGGTGGAATATATAGTATGTGATGTAATTAATTGATGAATAAAATAACAGAGATAAATCGTTCCAGGTGCAACTGTGCACAGCTGCTATGAATACTGCCATGCAGTTCTGATGGAGCCAACAAATCTTACTTGAGCAAGAATCATGTACCTACATTACTGTTCTGAGGTGTGCAGAGTTCTAAATAAGAATATATTTTTTTGTAAAAAAACAGCAAAAAACAAAACAAAACAAAACCCTACAACTATTTGACACTACATATGGCAAAGAGTTGGCAGTGACCTGAAGGATGCATTGCTGAAGCAGCACAGTTGCAGCCCATGTCCTACCTCCTTGGTCCTCACACCTCATGGAGGTGATGAAATATCTAGCAGTCCTGGTACTAATCATTTTTATCTTGGCTTTGTGCTTAATTTGGCCGGTCGAGAATGATGAGCAGGGCCAGTTTGGTTGCAGATTGAGTTTTTTTCAATCCCAGCTTCCCCAGACGGCAGTTTCTGTTTCTGACTCATCATCCTAGATCTGTATTTTATCCCTGGATTTTCTTTATGAGAAGCAATTTTTCTGTGGACACTGATATACAATTCAAGATCATTTTTTACACTGCTGAAGTCAAGCAAGCATTTTTTTTCATTAAAAAAAAATAAAATACAGTCTCTCACTGAAGCAACACAGCCCTCTGTGCTTTTCTCCATGTAATAATGGCAACCACAAATAAAATTGATTCTGGTTTTTATAAAACTGTCTCTTGAGTAGCAATGCTAAACGTGAGGTCTGGGTCAATAACTGTGAGACTAATAGATTGTAAATTAGTCACTGGATCTGTGTACAGGTCCCTAAGGAATTTCCTGTCCCGCACTCCCTGAATTCTCCCATTTTCTTCCTTTGAAAGTCCCATCTCCAGTTCCTGCATTCAGCACTATTTATCTGCTTCTCTCAGGTCCTCTTTAACCAATACTTGTTTGGCTTAGCTGCTTCCAAACCTGTGTGTTCCATTTTTCATTCTGCACTGTCATCAAACCAGCCATCTCTTAGGCTCTTATGTCCTAGCTGTGGTGGCTGCTCAAAGCTGGGTCAGGGAGAGCAATGGGAGTGAGATGCTCAAGCCACTGGAGTGTGGCTTTCCTTCTTCAGGGTCCTAAATAAAAGTAAACATTTTTAAGGTTGGAAAGCTTTGGTATGAACCAACCATCACAGTGGTTCATGGCAGCAGCAGTTACGTTCCTTCTCACCTGAGTTTACAGTGGTGGTAACAGGAACCTCCTGATGCACTGTAGTGTCCTGCAGAGCAGAGCTAAAAGTCACCACTCCTTGTTTTCACAAACAAGGTACTGGTGAATGTTTTCTATTGTCGTTAAAAAGAACTTTCCAGGAAGAAGTTGATATTTTATGCAGCACTTTACAAAGAGTATTTTTAGACAAGCCCCTAACATTTGAAGGAGGGAAGATTTAGGTTGGATGTTAGGGGGAAGTTCTTTACTAGGAGAGTGGTTAGGCCCTGGAACGGGCTGCCCAGGGAGGTTGTGGATGCCCCGTCCTTGGACGTGTTCAAGGCCAGGTTGGACGGGGTCCTGGGCAACCTGATCTGAATGTGTATGTTTGGTGGCCCTGCTAGACAGGGGGGTTGGAACTACATGATCCTTGGGGTCCCTTCCAACCCGGGTGATTCTGTGATTCTGTGATTCTGTGATTCTAACATTTCACTGCAAATTCTGAGTGTTGAGGTTCTGGTAGAGGTGGCAGCATTCATCAGTATTTACATTGAAGGTAGTACCAGTGATGCTATAGCCATCTCTAAGCCAGGCATTGCACAACGGGACACTTTACCATGAAAGTTTATTAAAATGTGCTCCAGAGGGGAACTGATTCTTGTGCAGTCTGGGCTCAGTTCTATAACATCCTAAAGTAAGCACAGGAACACAGTCCCATTGCTTTAGAGTCTATGGTCTTACATAGACTCTATGTATGCTTACAGCATGCCAGTTTTTAAAGGTGCATTTATTCCCTCTTCTGTTCTTTTTCCCATCCCGTGGTGCTTCCCTCCCTTAAGCACAAAGGATCCTCCACACTGACACCCAACCCCAGGCACACTCCTGGCCTAATCCTCGTACTCATAACCTTCTCATATCCCTCTTAGCTCTCCATGACTCTATGACCATCCTTCAGCCTGCCTCACCTTCTCAGTGCTAATATCACAGAATCAATAAGATCAGAAAGACCACTGAAATCATCCAGTCCAACCATCAACCCATCCATACCACTAAACCATGTCATTCAATGACATATCCCACAGGGCACATCCATTTTGGTAGGGGGAAAAAGCACGTCTGAAGTTAGCAACTTCCCTTGCCCTGCCCTTGTCTCTCTGAGCAGATGCACACCCCGGAGCTCACACTTCCAAACTTTCTGCTTCTTTGAGCGATTTCCATACTAGGAAACGGCGTCATTGAATTTTGCTTAGTTAAGGGAAGACAGCTCATGTCAGAAGATGTTTGCTAGATTGGGTCTCATTTTGTAACATTTCCCCTCAAAGGATCATTCAATGATGCATCTTAGAATCAGATTCCAGAGAGGGAACTAAAAGAAACATCAATAAAAAGAGAAACTGTGAGGAAACTAAATATAGAAAGGCCAATATGAATTAAACAACATACTAGAAATCTTCACACAATAATTGATTTGCTCATTTGTACTTCTTTCTATTCTTTAATCTTTCAGCAGGGCTTCAATCCTCCCCCCACTGCTTTTTTAATATTCTCTGTTCATCTGTTGTCTACAATATTGTTTCTGATCTCTCTCATCCCATCAATCATCTATAAAAAGAGACTAGTCCACACGCTCTGGTCTCCAATCCTAATGACTGTAAAGAACTAATCACCTAAACTGAGTGATGTTCATTGTTGTAAGTGTCGCTTTGATTTATTAAACATCTCTGTATAAATTCCTGCATGTTCTGCAAGTTGTTTCCCAGAACCTGTATGAAGGCACTTTGAAATCCTAAAACTGTCTGCTTATGGGGTTTTTGGTTCACCTAATAAATGGATTCCTGTCATGAAAAATGAGCTTTTACTTAGATGGGAGGACCACTTAATTCCAAATTCAGGTCAGATCCTTGTTTGAGCTTTCCTGAACACACAGCAAACTTACAAAGGCCACTCATATACATTTTGTATTAATCTGAAAATACTACATGCATTGTTTCAGCATGCCTGCCTGTTAACAAAGAGCCATAGACATGATGGAAATACTCCTAATGATGGCACTTTACCTGGCTGTCACTTTCACATGCTATTGCAAGCTGCCTGGTTGAGCAAGGAGGTTTCCAATCTGTTTAAATAAAGTTTAAAACCTGAATATGTTCACACATAGTTGTAGTCCAAACTATGCATTCAGCACCATGCCATCTGTGTGCAACCATTCCTTGTGATGAGGTTTGATGTCATTTCTGAAGTCAGCCTCTTGGACCTCATATCCACAGTGAGACCTCAAGGGGCCACCAAATCCTCCTCACAGGATCTAAGTGTCACCAGACTCAGGCTCCCACCTCTCCTGCTCCCACCCAAATGAAAACAAACATTTAGGACAGAGTAGAATTCAACATGGACAAGGCGTGTTGAATATGACTCTTCCAAAGGGTCCCAATGTGAAGGTCTCACAAATGAACTATGGAAATGGGAATTAGGCAAAATCCTGCTCATCCCTGGGTCTGCCTTAGAGTTGGCACTACTCCTGGTCTTTACCAGCACCTTGGGGTGCAGGACTAGACAGAAAAGGTGTAAAGTACCTAAATGACACAATTCTAGGAAGGACTGATTGTTTGTGAGATGTTTATAAGTTCAATTCCCTTGTCTCTTACTGTATTTGCAGAGAATATTGAATGCCTGCTAAAAATAGATGCATACTCCACAATGTTCACTGCACTCTTTACAGCAGGCCCTGCTATTGAATCTGTTGCTTTTACAGGTGGGGTAGTATTATGCATTAATTGCTTTAGTGCTCCATACTAAGTAAAAGAGACAGTAATTTTTTATTACAGAAACATCATGGAAACTCATAAATATAGATTCAACAGTTAGATCACAAAACTGTGAAAAAGTCTTTTTTCAGCTCAGTACAGGCATAGTGGTGCTGGCAGGCAAAAGAAGTAGGGGAAAATAACTTCAATCTATTCTATAGATTTACCCACTTTTTCTGTTTACAAAACGTGCATCAATACCTTAAGCTTTTGTGTTCTGCAACTTACATGAGACCAGTCTTACACAATCCTCAAGTAGGGGTAGTTTAAGCTGGGATGGTAACTCTTGGTTTGGGGTGTAAATACATGGCTTTCCTTTCCACCACTTGATTAGCAGATGGTCACAGGTTACTCTTGAATTTGTTTCCAGACATTGACTTCAGCTCTGAAAATTTTCTTTCTGAAAAAAGCTCATGCAAGCATCAGTGTTTTTATGACTGCAGTTTTCAGCTGGAGAAGACATGGACAGTGATTAGGTCCTTCACAACTGTGTACACTTGGGAAGAGCTGCAACATAACAGTGCAGCAGGATCTCAGTGCTTGAAAAAACAAACCATAATACTTTAAAACTGATTTGTGAAGTTTAAAATGTCCCCGTCCCCTGTACTCATGTATATAATTTTGCTGTAAAAAGATTTTTCTATTAATATCAGATGAGAGAACTCCATTATCCAGTAGGGAGCACATAAATAAATAATAACCACCTGCAATACTGGTGTTAGCAACATCAGCATAGGTGCTGATGTGGGCCAGGTGATATCCAAATTCTCAGGAAGGGGAGGCTCATTCCCATTGTGAGGAGCCCCTGCTCAAAGGGCCATCTCACAAATAGGCAAGATAGAAACCTCCAACAATTTCTACATAGGTGAACTCTGCACTGCAGAAAGGACTGCACAGAGAAGTGTTTTTAAAGAGCTTAAGAAGTGCAGGCAGGATACAGGCTTTACACTGCGAGAAAAAAGGCATGAATGTGACAGTTGAACAAAGAATTTAACCCCCAAACAAGTCCAATTGAAACATTTCCTTAGAGTAGTGTCAGCCTATTCTGTGGGTAGATCACCCATATTAACACTACATACTTAAAATACCTGCTGGTGACAGAGTCCATCTGTTCGTTTGGTTTGGTTTCACTGCAAAATGAGCTGTGATTTTTCTGTGTGTAACACATACATAAAATCTGTTATCTTGTAGTCTATGTTGGACTTAAAATTGACTGCTTACTCTCTTCTCAGATAAATAATTCCCAAATATCTATGGGATAAGTGTGGTGGTGGTTTAACCTGTTTTATAACAGATTGAACCTTAAACATGTTAGCTTATCTAAGAAAGGTTATTATGAATTTTACAGCTTTGGTTTGGGAGAAAATTGTGCAGCCTAAAGGAGTGAAACAAAGACTTTCTTTATCTGATTGGTGTGGTTTTTGTTGTTTGCTTTTGTTTTGTTTTATCTTGCTTTCCCAGAAGGAAGGTTGCTGATGGAGAAGCACTGAGAAGCAAAGAAGGCTGGAAGTAGTTAGTTTGGTGGAGGTGAACTGCGCGGTTAGAGGGCAGAAAAAGAGGTCAGAGGTATAGATGATCAATACAGTATTGCACAGGAATTGCCACAGTGAACACCTCGTGCCTACTTTGTGTGTGCACTTATAATACCTGTCCGTTATGCCAATCCCTGGCTCAGCTGAAAAAGGTTCTGTATCTTTGACGCGAGGCAAGATCTCCATCCCCGCAGTTCTACTGAGATTACTCAGCTGTGAACAGATAACTCAATACAAAGACAAGGAAGAAAAAGCAAGGAAAAAAGTAGAAGCAGACAATTTCATAGAGCCCAAACCAGACAAGACTCTCTCTGATGACCAAGGGAAAAGCTTTGATAAACGGTAGGGCAGCTCCTCAAATCCAGGTCTCTGAAAGTGGGGGTGGAACACTGCAGGAAATAATGTGAGAGTCCCTGCTGTGGGAGTCAAGGGAGACAGGGAAAATAGTTCAGGTAATAAAAAAAAATGTTAATATTACAAGAGTGGAATGCATCTGAGTATAATTCCAGACTTTTAAGTTCAGTTTTCAAATCTTGGAGAAAGAAAGAGACAGCCTGCTGCCATCTCACTAGTTTGTCACATTGGGTTTAAGGTGTGGAATAAATCAAAACTTTTTTTTTTGGAACGTGGTACAAAGAAATGCATTAATAATACATGAAAAATGTTCATCACATTGGTGCTCACTATTTGAAAGAAGCTATGAGCATCACATGAAAAGGCTTGACCTGGGTTTCACTTCTGATGTGCCGGGGTGGGGGCAAGGCAAGCGTTTCTCTTACCTGCTGATCTGCTCTATCTGTGACTTCCTGCTTGGGAACAGAAGTTGGGTTCCCAAAGCAGGGATGATTGCTGTTGTGTTTTTTTTCCCCCACAAGCAAGCAACAAAGTTTGAACCCTCTGAGTCATCTCCTCCAAGTGCATACAAGAGGAGCAGAGAGAGAAATAAAACAAAACCTCCCAGCTAACTGGTAGCTGCCATCCCTTTTCTTCCCCTGCATGCTGAATGTTTAAATGTCTAAAACCTCTGATGTTTGCCCAAACAGCAGTCATTTTTGTGCTCAGCTCTGCACAGTGTACTACAGAGGACTGGGACATATGCACGTGTCTACTTCCTATGCCTTTCTAAATGATTTTCCTTTTCTTCCTTTAGCTTCCAGATTTATGCTTTAAGAAAATAAATAAATAAAGTTGATCTGATTACAAGTATACCATTACTATTTATGGAAAAGGGTAACTGCAATAAATATTTGTTTCTAAGCTAGCTGACTCTATCAGCAACCAGAGCATGGAAAACATCAAAGGAAAAAGGAGACAAATGCAAAAATGATATTTGTGATTCAGATTTTGGTAGCACCCCAATGCTCCACACAAAAAATGAGGCCTCTTACGGTGGAGTGGAGCCACTGTGGGATTTTCTCTTCTTCTGGAGTGCCAACAGTCTCAATAGGCGAGTCAGACCCTTAGGGGGTGAAAACAGGGGTTTCCATTGGTCACCAGAATGAAGAAATGTCAGTTTTGCCAGGGCATCTGCTCCTGAGACTAATTCTGCTCAGATGAGCTGTGGGCATCCTATGTGGGCCTGGAAAAAAGAGGCATTTGGGTCCCACTGCCCCTGTGGGGCTGTGCATCCAAGGAGGAACTCTACAAATCCCTTGAGCTTGAGGAATTCAAAAGCTTGAATTCCACCAGTTCTTCCTGTGCCTCTCATCATAATGCAACTGGGCAATTTCCTTCACTTGACTGTTGGAGAGAGGAGGAAATGGGATGTCGTGGCTATGTAAATCTGCATTGCTGCATGTCACATCTATCTACCTCCCTTTGGTGCTGAGGAAGCATCAAGTGAAGGTAGCAGCGCTGGAGTCAGAGAACACACGCTGGGATGTGGCCATGGGACCTCCCTGCAGAGACTTGCTGATGGCCATCACCTCTCTATAGAGCCAACAGAGCAACCCTCAGTGAATCCTGAGAAATGACCTCATCTTTCCCTGCCAGTCCCTCATTTTCAAGAGGAGATATGGGGAAGAGGGAATCGACCATCCCAGCAGACAGTCATTGAGTTCTTTATAAATGCCATAAGCCTGTTATTACCTTCCTCATTTGTAGTTTCATGAACTACTTTTACCTTATTTAACACACGCTCACAATGGGAAAAAAAGACCCTAAGGAAAGAGAAGAAAAATTCTTACTTTGCTAAGACCTTGCCTGGCAAGTTTCAGCTCAGAAACCCCAGAGAATGCAGAAGAGATTAATGAAAATGCTGAGAATCACCATAATAATTCTAACGACCCGCACCAGTGTCAGCAGGCTCAGCAGGGCCTGTCATTAGAAAGGCCCCTTTTAAAACGGGTGTCCCTCCTATTAGTTAAATTATCTAGACTGTGGTGAAGAATATTCCAAGGTGACAGAAATCGGAACAGTACAGACTTGCTAAAAATGAAAATCAGATAATTGCTCATAAATTACTTCTGGGGTCTTTCAAGATCTTTCAGTCTTGCTGACTGAAAGGCAAGTCATTTGGAATTGCAATAATTAAAATAAAAGCTGCAACATACAGGAAATGTAGTTGGAAGGAAGATATTAAGAGATATATTGTACCTGCATAAATTATCATCTGGTTTTCAACAGCGTCCTGATTTTGCTCTTACTCTCCTTAAAAAGCTTGCAGACAAGAATCTCAGCATGGAAACCAACCCTGGTGTGATCCATACAGTGACCTGTCCTGGGAAAGAGTGCGCTGAAGGGACAGAAGTTCTGAAGAGCCAGAGCAATGGGAGGGATGAGGAAGGTGCTGTGTTTGGCACATGGACATGGCGTGAGGGCTCAACACATCTCCAAGAGTGGCACAGCCCCCAGGTCTCCTTGTGGCCTCAGCTTCTCATGTGGGACAAACTAAAATTTTGTCCCCTGGGATGGGAATCCGGGGCTTCATTGGGAAGATTTTAACAAGGTTTTTTTGCCTAATTTGCCACATCTATGTGCAAAATTCATATTACTTGGTGTTCAACTACCTCTGTGGTTTTTCTTGTAGTTTTAGATGAAAGTTGCTTAGAGACGTAAACGGTGATCTGATGAGCTGAAGGTCGAGACACAGTCATCTCTTCAATGATATTCTCTCCTATTTCTGATCATCCCACACAACAACTGTTTGGAGGAGGACTGCAATGTAGCTCCAGAAAACATCTATTAAAAATCCCTTTGACGCTTTTTCACTGCTGACCACGGTTGGTCTAAAAACATTGTGCAATTATTTCACCCCTCTTGGCATTTACTGGACGACATGGAGATGTTTCTTCAGACTTTTTTTTTCAAGTCTGACTATATTATGTTAGTTGCCCAGAGGATTTCATGCATGGGCTACTCTATAAATAAGACTTATTATTCCCCATTGACAACTGTGGTTTCTTTCTGAGAAGTTGCATAATAGCTCAAGTGGGATAAATAAGAATTTTCTGATGGTGTTAAGTTTCACAGTTAAACAAGAGACATCCTGCTATTAGCAGGATGGCTAACTGCTTTTAAACAACCTTTCCATTTGGCACTGAAGCCAACGTGTCTTCTGCCCAAGAGCTGCAGCTGGGTAGAGGAAGGGAGGTGACATGAGCCACTGATGTGCCATTCCCTGCAGTTCCCAAGAGATGTACTTGGTTCTGCCA
Organism: Lagopus muta; assembly: GCF_023343835.1. Classification (NCBI taxonomy): domain Eukaryota; kingdom Metazoa; phylum Chordata; class Aves; order Galliformes; family Phasianidae; genus Lagopus; species Lagopus muta. Next base: position 57,886,688 of record NC_064437.1, on the reverse strand, counting down.
GCCAAATTTAGAGCTAGGCAGAGCTTAGATTTAGGACTGGAATTCTCTGGAGATGTTCAAGACCTGCCTGGATGCCTACCTGTGCGACCTGGTGTAGGGAACCTGCTTTGGCAGGGTGGTTGGATTTGATGATCTCTGGAGGTCCCTTCCAACCCCTACAATTCTGTGATTCTGTGATTCTGTGACTGCTTCTAGGAAGGAAAATGGATGGCGTCTGTCTTTGGGGCTGCTTCTCTTTTGACATGTTTTGTCAAAACTAAATTCAACAATGAATATGGAACAAATGTACATATATTATGAGGTTTCTTCCACAAATAAAAAGATGCCAGGTCACATAACCTTCATCCAAATGAGCAGCACAGGAAGGGAGAGAGGAGAAGTCATTTAAAATTATCTCAAGGAGCACAAAGAAGTTCAACACCCTGTGTTCTCTTGCAACTGAATCACCCAAAAACCCAAATTGCCCCAGATCAGCAAAGAACCACACAGCCTCACACAGCCTTCAACAATGCACACTAAGCAGTTAGCTTCTACTCATGAAAGACAAATGTTTTATCATGGAAATCACCAACCTCAAGGACAAACTAAATTTAGGTGACCAAACCTGACAACTTTCTTCTGGCAGGAGCAGAGACATCCTCAGATGTCAATGTCACAATGACATTGAATCTCAGCTCAAAGCTGAGTGACTGAACACCTGTTATGCCCAGATCTAAGTATTTTTTGAGGTAGACCTTCACATTCATCTCTCCATGCAGAAATATCCTCATTTTCGTCCACCGATGGCAGAATCCTTCCCTTTCAGATAAGCATCCAGACAGCTAAATCTCTGCATCTAAAGAAGAGACACAGCAATACTGGGACTGTTTGGGCTGTCCTCCATGAAACAGACCCGTGCTTCTATCTGACCGAATGAGACTCATTGCTGCCTGAATCGAACAGAAACAGGGCCATATTTTTGGTGAAGAAATGGTGAAGGATGGCTGCCCTGCTGTGCTGCCTGAAGGAGAAGGGATGAAAGGAGGAGAGAGGAAGCTGCTTCACACAGCAGCAATGTCTGACCAGGAGAGATGCAGAGAGAGGACAAGTATTTGTGAGATAGAGCAAATTATGCAGTTTGTGTACTCTACAGTGAAGAAGCAGAAAGGTTAGTCTCTATACAAGGCTGGATACATGATTTATATATACGTATTTTAAGCCTTCTATATCTCCCCAGCTCAGGCTGCCATCCATTTCTAGTCTTCTAACAAGCAGGCTTTTGAACAGCATTCACGCTCACTTTTTAAGTTTTGAAAGAAGTGTCTCTTACTGTAGAGGCTGCTGCTAATGAGAGATGAGCCCAGGCAAGGAGACAGTGCTGCTCCAGGCGGGCTGTGTGCCATGCATCCCACGCAGATGATAGCAGTGCCACATGGGTCAGAGTCTATGTTAGAACACGAGTAACCATTAACCTAGCCTTTGCCGCTGGCTTCCAAAAACATTTCTGAGCATTCACCTCTGGTTTTGTAAATAACAGCTGCACTCAAGGAGAGGCCAGTTAGCAGCAAGGCAAGGCTCGCTAGAATAGGAGCCATAGAAAAGCAAGGTCATGGTAACAGCCTTCTCTGCAATCTCAACTACTAAAGAATCTGTCTCTCCTGCTCTGTCTGTGCACAGTGAGCTGCACTGGGAGTGGCAGAGCAACGGTGCTTCTGCACTCCATGTCCAACTGCAGCAATGGGTTGCAGCAGGATGTGCCCCCACCACTTTCACCATGGGGCACTCGTGTGACATCTGAGCAGCACCATCTACAGTTCACCTGGTAAGGACTATTGAAACAGATGTTAGGCATCTCTTGGTACTTGATTCACTGGGATTTTAGGCAGGGGGCACAGGAGCGACTTCTCTCTCCAGCCACACTGACTTCTGAACCATCTCCTCTTTCCAAAAACACTTTTGGAAGAAATCTAGAATCATAGGATCATGGGATATCCCAAGGATCCATATCCATTGAAAGGGATCCACAAGGACCAGCGAGTCCAATTCCTGACTGCACACAGAACCACCCAAAAATCATACCCTATGTTTGAAAGCATTGTACAAACACTCCTTGAGCTCTGTCAGCGTGGGGCCATGCTTACAGCCCTGGGCAGCCTGTTCCATGTCCACCTTGGGTAAAGAACCTTTTCCTGACACCAGCTCCATGCCATTCCCTCAGGCCCTACCTACACCAGGGAAATCACTTCAGCATCAGCAGAAGATAAAACCAGTTGTCTCTCATTGTCATCTCACCAGTGTAATTCTCCTACCTGTGAAGGACAGCAGCAGTGGGCGCCTAAGCCTGGCCTGGCTTTGATTTTGCTGTGTCCTTCAAAAGGAAAATCAAAGTCTGTATAGTCTCACTGAGACTGGAAAAGCAGAGGAAGGAAGGACCATTCCTGCTCATAACACATTTCTAAAAACCAACAAGTGTTCTCCACCTGCTGTCTGCCTCGGCACAAGGCAAAGTGGTTATGCTAATCACTGAACATGACTCACTGTATACAGCTCTCCTACCTTCTGCAGAGCTACAGCAGGGACCATTCTCCTCCGCAGTACACAGCTCTGCAGTTTTCATTCTCCCATCAGTCTTTAAATCCTAACCTGCACCATACAAGCTAGAAGCTGTAAAAGACACTTTGCACAGACAAGACTTGCAGCTCGTGCTCATTGCTGACATTGTAAAAGACGTCTAGCTCTGAAACAAAGATCTGAGTTCCACATGATGCATTTAACTTTCAAACATCATCTCCTAGGTTTTACAGAGATGGGCACTACAGACAACATGATGAGAAATATATGGATAATTATTGCATTGGGCTTGACTTTTACCATCATCTAAAAGTGTAGTCTAGTTAGAAGACATGGGTTTATGCTTCCTGAGATCTGTGTTTAAATCCAGCTTGTGTCATGAGTGATCTGAATGCCATGGTCACAGCGTGACTCCTCACTGTGGTTAGGTAAGGAACTGGCTTAAAATATGGGGGGTTTTGGAATCAGAGCATGTGCATCCACACCTGACTAAGCAGTGTGAGTGCCAGTGGACAGTAGGGTGAGGAGGGAGCAAGCGAACCCAACATCCAAAAAAGAAAGTTGTATGCAGTGCTGGCTGTTCCCTCAGCAGCTGCCCAAATTGTGATCTGCTGGTTTGGTACTGATGTGGCTGGTATACAGACCACAAACCCTGGCTGTTACAGCAGAGGGTTCCTTCAGCTACAGCACCCTTGGGTGCTCAAGGACAGGACAGTACTGTGAGCCTCCCTATGGACACTGGCCACGTGCAGAGCAGAAATGAGATCAACCACAGCCATACCCTACAGACCAGTGACACTGTGCTTCCTCCCAGGCAGACAAGGCGACCACCCTCCCACAGCATAGGGACCCATGGTGACACCCCAGGTTGGCAGCACCAAAGCAGGGCTGTTGTAAGGCTCTGGTGGCCCAGATGGGTTCGCAGTGGGAACATCTCAGCCACCTCACACAGGGCTGTCCCCTGTGTCCCCGTGTCGTGTGAGCCACGAGAGGGCACTGAAACCTCAGTGAACGGCGAGACGCTCAGCCGCCTGCAGAAAGCAGGCTCTGGCTGATGCCACCGCTTTCCCCTAATTATATCTTTAGATAAAATTCCAGAACAAAGAACGGATACAAGGAGAGAGTCACGGCTATGTGTTTCAACTGTCCGTTATGAGGTCTGGAACAAAACCAGGGTTCATAAACACCACACAATGCAAGGCTTCATGTGTCGGGAGCACGCGATGAAATATGACTTTCTGTTGTAGTCGGTTGTCAGGCTAAAACAATAATTGTATTGAAATTCATTTTTAATTAAACCATTTGCTGTGCTCTGGGAATCTGCACTGGCATTATACAGCGTCCATCATTGCTGTATCTGTGTGTTTTATCTGCACCATCAGTTAAGCTCAGTATATTTTAATTGAAATTCTTTCTGTCTTTCAGCTGTTACTTCCCCCTTCAGATTATCATTCACATTACAGCGGCATTTTATGCTTATCCGACACTGAGTAATTACAAGAATAATTCTGCCATTATTTTTAATTCTTCCGTTCTTCCCCCTCACTTCCACAAACCCTTTTTACAACAAACTTGCGTTGTTACGAGGGAATTTGGTGCAAATCAGTTCACACTCTTTTTTCTTTTCTTAAAGCTATAAAACAGATGTAAGAAACCTCAACATTAAAACATTCGGCACTGAAAGACTTTGGTTATTCTGAGCTGAAAAACACCACTACGACACAATGCATTTTCAAATGCAACTGGAATACGTGAAATGGTTTTAATAAAAGATATCTTTAAAATTTCCTGGAGAAAACCTCATCACAGAGCAGGAATGAGAAGTGTCCCCATTACTGCCTTTCACAAAACTTATATCTCTTCTTTATCTCTGCCTTTCTCTCCTTTCACAAAACTAATATCTCTTACTTTATATAAATGAAGTTTCTTTTCTTTATTTTTTTATTTTTTGCATAATATTCTTAGCCCATCGTATTATTAAAAAAGAAGGGGGAAAAAAAAATCAAGATTCATAGATTTCTTGCATAAAGGAAAAAGCTTAAATCAAATTTGTATGAAGAGAGGTTTTGTTTCACATTTATCCAATAACGCCAACATACTATTTCATACTATTTGGAAAAAAAAATAAGTTCTGTAGATAGTTTTACCAATTAGCCCTCTCCTAGAAGTGCTTTTTTTTTTTCTCTGAAATTCATGAAATTCATCATCTCATCTCACTGCCGTGGCACTATTACAGTTTGTTGGGTATAACAGCCTTTGTGCTGCAACCCCCCACCCCCAAACAGCCCTGATTCCTTACCCGCAGCGCTGAGGAGGAACAGAACAGGGCGCAGAGGGCAGCAATGGCTGGGGACCACATAGGAGTTCATTCTTACTTCTGTGAGAAGCACCACAGAAGTGAGAACAATTTGTATTAACAAGGTATTGCAGGACCACTGTCCCTATCTGGTGCTACATGGGAAAGGCTTTAACCTAATAAATTATTTCCATGCCTGAACATCTTGAGCTGAAGTCACAACTACCACCCTCAGCCTGAATGAGGCATTGACTGAACGATGAAGAGCTGAGTTCTTCCCAATTACAAAAGCATCACTCTGCCACCCAATGTCGACCCACAGCATCCAGGGCTCTGGGAGCAAAGCCCCAAGGGATAACTCACAGACACTTAGGGGAATCACAGGGTTTTGCCATCATTTCTCAAATGACTCAATCTCAGGATTTTGCATACACCTCAGCCCAGAACTCTGATATGTGCATGTGAGCTGACATGGTGGGGAAATGGGAAACCTTCCGTAAGAATCCACCTTGCCCTATAAAATAACTCTTGCTTTGCTCCATGCTCTGTTCCAGAGGGCTTACACTGAGGGAAAGATGCAGCAGGGACACCTCTCTGTGGGTTCAGCTTGAGCCGCGGACACTTATTGCTTGTGCTTCCAGCCAGCTGCTTTGCATCCACAGCACATCTCAAAATGTATAAGAAATACATGAACTACCAGGAGGTTCTGTGTGGGGAGCAGTACCCTGCCCTCCAACAGCCACACCAGCACTGCCCTTCCCCTTCAGGGGAGGGATGGGGACATTTAAAATGCTCTGGAAAGATTTGACTTCCCTTCACCACCCTTATTCTAAATGTCAGGCTCCCACGCTGTTTCTTTGAGAGTTGGAGCAGTTAGATCAGCACGAAGGAAAAACCAATGGCAGCATTTCCACCTTGAGCAGAACTTTGGAGGAGGCAGCATGCACTGCAGAGCAGTAAGGGCCCCGCGCTCAGCTCTCTGGGGTTGGGGTGTAGCCCTACAACTCTAAACATTTTTTGTCCATCTGCCTTGAATCAGGGCTTGCTTATGATTAAGGTGGCTGAATTTTTATTATAAAATTCCTTTCAAAATTGATGGCTGTTGTATTGAGGAACATCACAGATGGGAACGGGGAGCTCCACTGTGTAGTATCTCACTCTGCCCAGGATCCGAGTTAGCTGGGTTGGAGGGGTTCTGCTTTTTCCTTCTCCTTCTTTCCAAGACTGCTGAGCCTGACTCTGACAGACTCACAGCATTTTCTTGCACTGTGCACACATCGGGAGATGCTCAGGCTGCAGTGGTTTCTCCTGTTCCGATGCTCTGTAGCAGGTCCTCCTCCACCTGCTCTCACTCAGAAAGGAGCTGGAGCACACCAGGCGTATAATGTGTGGGGCAATGAGGTTGGGCGACAAAACACTATGAGAGATGCTGCTCTGGATTTGAACGTTGAGTTTAGTGGGGAGTTCTGCCCCCAGCATGAGTCGAGCAAATGAAGGATTACATTTATTCACTTTTTAAGGAATGCGTGATGAGCCTCCAAAATGCATAAAATACTGTGATTTATCTATCTGCAGTCACCAGATTTACCCACTCCACGTCAAACTTTGCCTTTCCTTGTCATCATCCATCACACCAGAGGAATGGCCAAGGACACCTTCTTCGCCTCTGAGCCTCATGCTGTGACAGACTGACACTGCGCCTTAACTCTTGGCTCTCCAGACAGAATCCCCCTCTGCTCTGAATTAAAGAGGTGATGACAGAAGCACTAAAAAGAAAGGCACTTCCACAACAACTGTGTTTTCGGAATAAGTGGTCTCTTCTCAGTATTGGCAACACAGAAATGCTCTTGCTACCAAGCTCAACCCTACATACAGTCTGTGTATAACCTTTTAAGCAGCTTCTGCTGTAAAACACAAGTCTGTGTTTGCTGTAACAGAAGCGTTTCATTCCTTACAGCAGAATAAAAGAGTTCACTGAAAGAGAAAGGGCATTGCGAGTCCCTGCTTTGTGCTCTGAATTCTTTTCCAGCATTTTCCTTTTAATACCTCGCAAAAGGGGGGAAGAGGGGAAAAAAAAAAAGAGAAAAACATTAAAAAAGTGGTTTAGAGTGTTTTCCCAAGAAATATCACACACTGAATTGAAACACCTTATCTACAAGGAGGTCCTGGTGGCAAGCGCAGAAGCAACACGGGAAAAAAATCAATACAGCCTGCAGAGATTAAAAACGCACTGGAAAAACATAAGAAAAATGCAACAATTAATGCCAGTTGTACATATAATATGTGAAAACAAAGCAGAGAGGCATTAGTGTCTACACACAGATCTATTGGATAGGTAATGCTTTTATCTCAACTTGAAAATGGAAGATTTATTAGACTGCTTCCCATCAGGAGGCATCATACCAAGAACAGAGTAAAGCTCTAACTAGCTAAAAGCCTCTTTCCCCCACACCTTCCATCCCAATCATTACGCATACAAGTAAAATACAAATGGTACAACATCAGGCTGAAGTGGTATCAGACAGAGGCTCACATTTACCACTTTGATGAACCCCCTCTCCAGTAGACATGAGCTGGCCAACAAAAAGGCCCTGGGGTAGGTGGGAAGATCTGGTCTGCAATTCAAGAAGCCCCTCTGCAAATTTACAGCTAGAAATCATCTTAAATGCCACATTTGCATTATGCTGTAACATCTGTTTTTACACACCTGACTTAAATAGTCTTGCGCAGTTTTTATCTGTGGAGGTTTTCATAGGGAAGTAAAGATGTTCGTGCACAAAAATTAAATCAATATCTAAGGTGCAGCTCCTTCCAGCAGCTTTACATCCATGCATTAAGTAGACCAAATTTTTCCAACTGACATTGGTGTAAAGCTTAGGAAAAGGCATTGTATCTAATAGTTCTTTCTCACTCTGCTATCTAAAGTTAAAGCATATTATGAAGCCTAAGCAGCATATTTGCATCCTCAGCTCTGTCAATGAGGAAAATCCAAAGGAATGTTCCCCTTTCTCAAAGAATTGGGATCACCAACCACCTACATTGCTTCAGTGAGCAAGACTCACAGCAGGGCTAGATAGGGCTAAGCATCATCTGATTTGGCAATATTGTAAGAACAACACTTAAACTTCTTTCTGCTACCATCCCATCGGAATAAATCACTATTAGCACCTTTTCTTTTAAACCCCAGAACCACGGCTCACAGCTTACTCATCCCCTTGCTAACACTGGTGAGAAGAGGTAGGTACAGGGGCACGCATATTCCTGCTGCTCACATGCTTGGTGCTGCTCCAGGACAGTAAAACAGCTAAGCTGCCCAAATCACCTGAGCCCCTCGTGGGCAGGGACTTTAAAGAATGAGAGAACATAAAACATCCAAGGCCTGTAAGAAACACATGCAAACAATTGATGTCCAAACACATCCACCGTACTCTTAGAGTAGTACAGCCTTCAGCAACATAGCAGCATCTTCCATGGAAGTATCTACAAGGCAGACAGATATGAAAAATACACACAGAGCTTAGGTTATACACCACTGTGAAGGCAGTGATTTCATGGAGTTAACTGTGTTTTGCATGGATTTCAGGAACAGCTCCTGGAGCTCAGCTTGTATTTTGTCCTTGCTTTTTGTGGCAGGGGCACCTCGCACTTTGGCCAGGCTCCCATCTTCGCATCATATAAATCCAAATGGATAAAGAACACACTTGGGCACTGGTGTTCCCACTGCAGGCTGCTCGCCAGCATGGATAAACAAAAGTACTTTTCATTTATTAGTTACTAGATTTCATTCAAACTCCCAGAGCACTGATTCTTTCACTCTGGACCACATCCCGTGCTTCTTCTGGAGCCAGCTGTAAGATTCTCCTGACCACGTTGAGATCAGATTTGTCTGAAACACATTTTAAAGGCTCGGCTCTGCAGTTCTCACATGGGAAGGTGCAAAGTGACTTCAACAGGTAATTCCTGAGGATGACTTCACACAAGCCAAATTTGCAAGATTTTAATGAGCCTTCAATAAGACCTCCAGCTTTTTTTTTTTTCTTTTTTTCTTCCCCCCTCTAACACTGTCCACTCTCAGCGATGAGTAATAAGCATTCACAACAAACCATGAGGCAAGAAGTCATAGCTGGGCCTACTTTAATACTTATAACCTGCAGAAAATCTATTAAGACTCCATAGTGAGCCAAGGCTGGGGCCAGCATGCTGAGTGCAGGCAGCACTGGCTCTTAAAGTGCATATGAACCTATTAGTGCTAAGGTTCAACTTTGTCTTGTCAGATGTCTTTGAGCGTTTACTAAATCCAGATGTCTTGAGGAAATAAATGAGATTAGAAAGAATCATTCTCACACTTTCCAAAGCCCTCTACAAAGTACTGAGTTGCTACAGATAATGCATGCATGTGCAGGTAACAGAGCAGCCATTGCAAATGGGCTGAAGTCTTCATTAACTCATCCTTAAAAAAGCTTAAAAGACTTCAACACTGCACTCCCTTAAAGAGGAATATAATATTCCATCTTCTCATTTTTTGAGAAATGCTACCTAATTTCTAGTTTCCACCAGCACAGTGCCTGGGAAATATTTTTTGCTCCAAGAGCATGGTACGGCTCTCCATGGTAGCATTTCCCAAAGTTGGAAGGAAGGAGGATCCTAACCTCCTGGGGGTTCACGGGAAGCACACAGGCTCAATAGGTGGGGAGGTATGGCAAGTAGAAGTACTTGAGCTTAGAGAACCACCACTCACTCTGTCCGCATGCTGAGCTGGACAAGTAGAGTAAATTCCCCTCAGACCTCCTTCCCTAACTCTTCTCTCTTCATTTTAATCTGTTGGAACATTTCTCTGTTGTAATAACAAAAAAAAAAAAAAAACACATCAGGTGGAGAGCTTCATTAAGAGGAGAGGAGAGAAACGTGCTCAGGGTATGGGGTTGTGACTCGGGGAAACCCAGAGCACTGCCACCAGGGATGCAGACAGGTCTCCTGCTCACTCCCCATTTCAGTTCACTGCATGCGAGCCACAGATTACAGAATTCTTTTCTTCCAGCCATTTGTCTGGAAAGATTTGGGGTTACTGCACATCCAGCAAGAGGTGGCCCAGGCCTCAGCAGAGATGCTGGTATTTTGCCATTGTACAAACAATAGCACCTCTGAGGAGCAAGCCTTTGCTTTGTATATTTACTTCATTTCTTGTTTAAGCTTTGTTAGGGAAGCAAGGCACTTAGGCTGGTTACTAAAATAAAGGAGTGCTATAAAAAGAGAGATCAGCTTTTGCAAGGAAATCCAAGCTGCAGAAACATGAACAAAGATTCATTGAAAGGCAGGGTTAAATAAATACAAATTAATTTTGTCTAGTTCCAAAGTCCTTTGGTCAATACATGCCTGTTCTCGTTATTATTCAATAACATTTAGCTAATTTATTTGGATTTGCAAGCTCAACATTTTCAAACATTTTTTCTAAATTAGCACAAATCTTCTGCTTCGTCTTTTCTTCGTCTACTGTCAGCAGTGCAAATAATCAGAGAACAAATAGATACGTACTCTGCTTATAAATTCTTGCCAAAGATTCGACCTCTGGAGACTTGACTTCACATTTGCTTTCCCATAGAATTTAACAAAATTAGTCAAGTGCAATTTGTTTCGTATTTGTTTCTTTTCAAATGATGGCAAAGCTCAGAAACATCTAACTCTGATGATTAAAGAAAAAAAGGGAGATTTTATTAATAATGCTTAAGTGGCAGGATATTAGAATGTCAGAAATACTTATTAACACTCTCCACCTGTAGATAAAGGCTTATAAAATCTCATCTCCTGTGCAAGACAGAGGTCACATCCCACTTAACTGTGACAAAGACAAAAAACACGAGGGACAAATCCTCTGATACCACTGCACCTTCCTGACTGCACTAAGGGTAGGATGAGCCCAATATTAAATTTAATAACAGAATCATGTGCAAGATGCACAGAGCACCTGCACAACGTGGCCCCACCCTGAGGCATAGGCAGCCCAAGATGATTACACATTAAAAGCATGTCCTTTCCCCTCTTCCTCATTTGAGCCAGAGGAAGGGACTCTACCTGAACTATTTGGTGCAAGAATGAGGCAGCTGCATTTCAGAAGGATGCTTGTCAAGGTTGACAGCGACTGGAGAGCTACTTGTTGTAAAGCTGTGTACTGCAATTGATAGAGCCCTACGGTATGTCTCTGGTTACCACAAGCACGCTCACTTGTCACTTGGAGGCCTTTAAAGCAGGTGGCAACAAGAGGCTGAAACACCACAGAAAGGGATGTGGCCAGCTTCGTTTCAACATGCTTGTGCCTACATTTTCATGAATCAGTCTTTCTGGTCTTGAATTATAATAAATGGAGGATTTGGAGATCAAAGGTAATTTGATTTCTAAAAGAAAGCTGTGATAGACAAGCTACCTGGGTGCTTTTCAAGTCAGCAACATCAGGGAAATTACTCGTTACCGCACTGATGCTTCTCCTGTAAAAACTGTCAGAAACTGGCAGTCCTGCTCTGTTCTCTTAGGAGGGTCTCTCCAAGTCATCCCACACCAACCAAAGCCAGCAAAGCAGAGAGAACTTTTGGGATGAGTCCCAGCTGTCAGCATTTGGCAACAAATGGAATGGACACACCCGAGTGACAAAAAAATTATTTGTTTTAATGGAATAGGAATGCTGTACAGAAAACTCTTTTCTGTTGCAAATCTGGCCTTCTGTTCTCTGTGTTCACGGTCTTACGTGAGTACTAAATATAATAAATAAATATTACTCTCCACTTCAACCCATCAAACGAGTTGATATTTACAAAGATGCCAGACCTAGCTTGCCAAAAATCAAGCAGGCTCCAGTCAGTATTTGGATACTTCCAAGAAGGGGATATCCAGGAAGTGGAGTTCAAGGCTCTTTTTTTTTTGCCAGCCTCTGTCTTGGTACTAAAGGGAATATCAGCAATGACATGATGGCACCCAGAGGAGTCAGTCCTTTGAATTTGCCTTCAGCCTGAGCCACTGACTATGATGGAAAACACCAGAGTTTGCTGTCAGATTAGAGCTCACTGAGAACACATACCATTTTTGCTCAATGAAACTGGAAATAAGTCCTTTGTTGCCACCAAACCAGCACTGACACTTGCATTGGGTGAAATTAATCTCCAAAACCAACATCCAAACCAGTAGCTACAATCTGCACATCTGGAGTAGAAGAGCTGAAATGAAGGCGTCATCCCTGAAATCACTTCCTAGTACCAATGTCTTTGCACGTTGTGCCAATTGCCTGGCTATCCAACTTTCTACACTTATCCCTATTTCTTCCATCTCTCCACTTACTCACCTCTTACTATTATGTTCTCTTTTTACTCCTCTTTCTGCCCCCCCTCATTGGTACCTTTTAACATCTAGCTTACTCTCTTCCAGTTCAACCAAAGGAAAAATAAAACTTCGTGTACAACAACTATAGGCTGCTTCAAGTATTGCTGATCTCAAGTGGTCCACTCACCCCCAAGACATAAGTAATAAACACAGCAAGCTCATGCTCTGAAAGACATCTGAGAATGGAATACAAATGCTCCCCACTTACTGCATATTGCTGAGCAAGAAACTCAACCAGGAAGGGTTCTCTGTGGTTACGACTCATTGAGGCAGGAGGAACACAGCAATCTGTTATTTTTGCCTGTTTTTGTTTTTTTTTTTTTTCTTTCTGTTTCTTATTAAAGTAAGTTCCTTGGATTGCATGGCTTTACCACACAGTCTCTACAGGAGAGTGATGCTCCGATTGTTATCACCTCTCCTTTCTTCTAGATCAGATCATAATTGCCCAAAATTTTAGAAAAAAATCTCTATCTTCTCAAAACAAAAGGCAAAAAGAGATTTCTTGTTTTCTTTGCTGGCCAAACAGCACTGAGCTCTGGAAGGAGCAGATAATTGGGGTCAGCATTAGTCAGGTTGCAACAAGGAAGCTGGCAATAAAACATCTTTTTACACTCTACCAAGTCAAGCACCTAGTTTCAATGGAAATGTACATTCCAGAGCTGCACTATTGGAGCACTCGCACTTGAGCTATTTGGAGAAGCACAGACATATGTAATCACGTATTGTAACTGGTTCACTACGGCAGTCAATAAATTGAAGGCTTTTTGTAAGGCGGAACAAAAGACTCACTGGTGCAGGGAAATGACTTCCTGAGAGTAATAATCCAGGATGGCTACAGAGATCTTCCACGCTGGGAAAACAACTAACACCAACAAGGAAGCAATAGGAACCTTCCCCCTTCACTCAGAGCAGATAGATGGTACAAACATGTCTGGGCATCACCAGGACACCGTTTTCTGTGCCTGTCTTAGGTGATCTTGAATAGAGGGCCTGGGATTTAGCAGCTGGTTTTGCTGGAAGGAAGTCTTAGGTTAGCCTAAATGGCCTCTTCTCAATTTGTGCTTTAAGTAACAAAAGCTCCTAATTGGAAGTCATCAACAGCTCTGGGCAGAAGAGGAACATAGCATGGATAAAATATTACAAAACTTCTCAGTGAAGTCTTGCAGATGAAAGCCTAATTCTTGAGTAGTTTCGAGGATTTCAATCAGAGATTCAGATAAACTCAGAAGATACCAAAACTAGCTGTAACCAAAACCAACCTTTCAACCTGTACCTATTTCCACTGATCCAAGAACTGGTTGAAATAACGTTTTTAAGACAGAGTTGCATTAAGCAAGTCTGTTTGAAATATTAGCCCAATTGCATATTTATACCAAATTATTGGACTCTTGTTACTTAGATGCAAATCCATTTATTATCAAAATATTTTTTGCATTCAGGCTGACTTCTCACAGTAAATAAAGATGCAACGGCTGCAGATTGCTCAGAAAAGATTGAACTATTTCAATTTTTTTTTTTTTTTTTCTCCTTTTAAGGATGAAAAAAAATCACTCATCATAAGACTTTGATTCTTTTACTTTTTTTTTTTTTTCCCCCCCCATATGCATGATTTGGCTTCTTTATTCTTGTGGCCAAAAAAAGAAAAAAAGAAAAAAATAATTGTAGAAACAAAAGCCAGTAGGTTGCTGTAAGCTTTGGCAGCAGGTATGAGAACACCAGAGGCTCAGTCTGCTGCTCACAAGGAGTTAAGCCTGCCAGGGAAAATCTGCTAAACACCTTGCAAATTAAATAAATAATAATAAAAATAAACAAATAAAGTCTGTCTGTCATAATCTCGTTTTATCGCTGTGTTTTGCCCAGGAAGCTTCTGTAATTTTAATAACGTGAAAAATAATTTCTTTGTCCTTCTGGACAAAAAGTCTTTTTCTGCTCATTGTACAGTGAAAAAATTTCAACTATAAGGTGCTTTGTAATTCAGTTCTGATATACACCTTGGCTCACAGGTGTAATTAAAAACTCATTATAATCATCCAACAAGCAAATCAGAGCAGTCCCAAGAGGAGATGAGCTGTGAGAGCCTGTATTTATAAAATTATATTCAACGTAGTCTTATCTCTACCCTGAAAAAAACATCTGTTTAACATACTGTAAACAAAAATATTAAGGTTCCCTGGCCTTTCTGTCAGAGTCACTTATGGCATGATCTGCAACATTTGCAATTAAGGTGTAGCAGAAAAACTGCCCAATTTCTATGGAAACCACTAAAAAAAACATTGTACATTTGCTCCGGGTCGATACTTTCAGCTTAGGAATGAGAAAACATGGGCTGTATGTGAGGGGATCTAAAGGGGTTTGGTCAACAATTTGCAGCCTCTTATTTTTGTGCATCTCTACTCAGTCAAAATAGAGGTGGAAGCACCTTTTATTTCCCTATGATTTTGTCTTGAGACCTCAGGGAGAAAGCATGTTGTCTCAAGTGTTAATGAGCTCAAATTAAAACAAACCAACAACTAGCAGCACCACTGCAGAGTAATAAGCAAATCTGCATAATCCACTGTCTCCCATGCGTTTATAGATAACCATGTCCTAAATCCAGAAGATGAGATGTGGTTTGTGCTACCATGTGGATAAAAGGGAATTAGAAGCACTTCACAATTTAAGAAGTCAGATTAAAGTAAGACCAATGGAAATTGGCCATCAGTTGGTGCCAGAGTGCCATTCGAGGAAAGTCAAGCATGAAGCTGAAATCTTTTCCATTGCTCCAGTGAGATCATGGCCCTCACCAAGACAGCAGATTTGATACTGATGTAGAGACATCGAACTGAATGCTTGGATCAGGAAGGACTTCAGTGAGCAGAGGTGGGTTCAAACACTGCTCTCCCTGGGAGGAAGACAGATCTGAACAATAATACTGCATAGCTAAATCCAAAATCTTCTACTTGACATTCTTCTTGCTTTTTTGTCCATTCAGAAGTTCAGAGTGTCCTACTGAATGTTTAACCCCCAAACATATTTCTCTTTAAGGGCAAAACTCTCTCCTCTAGTTTACTGAGAACAAGCTTTTTGAGGGCGAATATTAAAAGTAGCAATAATTGTGTTTCTGAATAAACAGATAGTGGTACACGATTGCATGCTGATAAAGTGCAAAATACAGATAAGCACACTCCATAAAATGTGAAGAAATTAGGTTTAATCTCCATCAAGGATATTGCTAAAAGGATAACAAACTGAGACATCCTATGTGCCTGGTTTCTTTACACCCATTTCCAACCTGGAGACCACATCAAGTAGTTCGTAGGATTTCTGCTTGCTGGAGAAGCTCTTTTTTGCTACGTTAAAATGCCAGCCTGCCACTGGGAAGGCTCTGGCACCAAATCCAGAAGCTGTCAGAAGTGCCTGAATGTGACAAGTGTGCAAGGCAGACAATTGCTTGCCTATGCAAGAGGGTGCTCTCAAACCCCAGCTTTCAAAATTATGAAATTGTGTAATAAATGAGAAGAACAGGAAGTCAAAATCAACGCAGGATAAGGCAGCAGCAGCATATTACCACTCCTAACTGTCTCTTGCTGCATAACTGAGCCACTTCCCTGCTCTTCTCAATAGCACAGTTGAGTGAAAAGGATTTCCTCTGATGTTCACTTGAGCCAAAGAAACAAAACAAGCTAAAAGCTGAATTTACCACCTTTTTGCAACCACCAAGTATCAGAAGGACCTTCTGAGATCACAACCAACACACAAAGAAATTAATTTGGTGTTGACACTTTGCGGTGCTTTGAGATTGTAAATCAGAGGCTGCTTGGCAGGTAACAAACACCACCTCCCTTAAACACAGGAACACAGCAGCTGAGGAGACCTTTCTGAGTCATCAAGCACAATCCCCCACTATCATGGATTGCAGCATCTAATATCCCTGCTTCCTTAATAGCCCTCATTATCACAGCACTAAGCATCTGGCAAAGGACACAACACTGCGCTGCCCTCCCACGATGATCTGCGTGCTAAGAGGAGAGATGGATATTTGCTTGTACGTTTTGACATACCTGTGAACTTCTGAAAACAGACAATAGTCACTCATAGACCAATGGAAACCTGGCAGGAAAGATCTTTGAAATATTTCTCAGCCGGTTGAGAAAGGCAGAAATGAAGCGAATTATTTTTATCCCTCACTTATACCTGGAAGGATTAGAGTGTATTTATGCAACACATTCCTGCCATGCAAAAATCTAGTTCCAGACATTAAAAAGAACAAATAAATCTTTTTAGTCTTAAAAAGTCTGTGTACTCAGCTCAGACAGACACATGGCAGTGTCAGGCAGAATGTGTATTCCCTCTGATAATAAATCTCATAACAACACTCAAAGGCAAGTTGAACTGCACATTAGACAGTAAACGTCCCAAACTGCTCATCTCACTAAACCTTCATAATAAAATAATATTACAGTCTATAATGACATGGTATAATGATGCCACGGGAGTAATAGTCAGGAAAGGCTTCATTTTCCAGGCTTTGCAACAAGTGTGAATCAGTCCAAGGCTTAAAAAGCCATCCACAGGCTGAATCCAAAGCTAGGTGCAAACAGGACTGTCGTATGCGACATAATGCAAACAAACCACAAAAGTGCACGCTCAGAGTTGCAAAGCAAGCCCCAGCAAGCTCCCAGAAGCCAGCCACATCTATAACCCACTTCATCTGCAGTGTTTCTTTTCTGACAAAGGTGAATGGAGTGACCTGGAAAGGCTGGGAGAATGCACTGATGCTTCTGAAATTATGAAACAAAAACAGCTAAAGCAAGAAGATGCAAGAGAACTGAAGCAATTTCAAAAGTACAAATTTTAAAGAGTTTTTTTTCTTACAAGTTCCCAATGTGACTACTTGTCACATTGTGACCACTTCAAAAAAAAAAAAAAAAAAAATGCAGGTCCCTCTTCCAGTTTAAAACAGCTTGAAGGCATGCTTGGCCAACATTGATCTGGTACTCAGGCATAAGAATGCACTGGGTTACCCATGGTGGCACTGGTGTTGCCTCTCAACACAGTCACTGGAAATGTCATCTCCAGTCCCACAAAGACAGATGCCCATGCTCCATGCCATCAATAGAGGGAGGACTACCTGAGAGTACCTCTTTCTCAGAGCCTGCACAGAGATCCTAGGGTGCTGGGTGAAATGTCCAACTTTTAGATGACTAGTAGTTGGTTAAATCAGTGATTTTTGCTCAACTTCTCTTTCACCTCCCCTTGGAGCTTCTAACACATGATATATGCCACTGTTGAAATCAACGTCATGTGTTGAAATATCATCAGGTAGCTCATGGAACAAATTGTTTGGGAACAAAAGCAGTCAGAATTAGTAAGTGGTTTAATTTCAATGCAACTAAAACAAAGTTTTCTGGGGAGTCTGGCAACATTTACTTCTTTCTTCAGGCACTGGCCCAAAATGTTTCATTTTGGATCAAGACGTGCCAAAAAAACCCACAATATAAATCAGTCTTCTAATAATCTGAAATAAAGAGTCTTATTTAGATTTTCCAGATAGAAGAACAGAATATCCAGATGGAAAGCAAATCTTTTCTAACCATTTTAATTTTGTAGTAGCATCACTTTCTCATAAGAAGTACCCTCATGATTCCACACCAGGCCCTGTGGTTGTGATGCCAACGTTTCAGACGCTTCTGATCCACAGATATAACAAAAGTAAAAATCCTCTGAATTTAACCCTGAAGACCCCACTAGAACTGAAGACCCTGCAAGTATTTGCCGTAGTCCACCTTAACCCCAGAAGTTTGGCTGTTGCTGTTTTTGTTCTGTTTTTAAACCAGACTTATAAAAAAAAAAAAAAAAAATCACGTTACAAATACAGAGTCCATTTTACAGAGCTAAAACATACTAAGAACAAGTTTAAATAGCAAGTCCTTCCCAATCAGTGTCTCAGGAATGAAGGAATTATACGCTAAACAGGACTCATTTGCCATGTGGGTGCTGCATATTTTATACCATTTTTCTGGTGGAGTTTTCTACTTCAGGAGTAGAAGCAGAATAAGCAGCAGATCCAAAAGATGGCTGAGATCCATGCTGCAGCTCAGAAAGGATGATCTGATGGAAAGACATTGCAGCCAAGAGCAGAACAGCAGACCTAAAGGCAGTGGATGTGAACTCGTGCAGTATGGTTGGAGGGGCCTGCCTTTCCCTGCAGCCAAAGGGAGCTATTGCTAATCTGCATCCCCAGTCTATTGAAGAGTCGTACCAGCAGCAAGGAGCAAGTTTTCTAAATGTTGAGGCAATCTGCAAGGCAAAAGTTGATAATTTCTCTTTCAGAAATAAATCAACTGCAGTTTCATTAATTGTTCATAGAGGACCCAGTGAAAGCTGTATCTTGTAAATACTGACAGAGCTGCATTATAAAGCATCATCGTAAGGCTCAAGGCTTTACATGCTAATCACTCAAATGCTCAATTCCTTACTTATGATTCATTTTTGGATGCAGACAAGGAGTGTGCAAATATGTATTATGTGCAAATAGAGATGTGGGTGTGTTTAGGAGTCATTAGATTCACCGTGTCTCAGTTGCACTGCACAAGTTGCTATTTTTCTGTATCTCGCACTCAGGCACAAGCTGGTGGATCTCTTGCCAGACTGGGGTCATAGCACTCACCTTAGTTCCTTGCTCTGCCCAGTAATGACTAAAGGCGCAGACAGACAAAAATCCTGACCTTAAAAATGTCCGTCATAAAAAACATCAACTGACTACAAAAGGGACAGAATTTCACCTCTTTCTTTCCTGCGGTGCTCAGGTGTTGCTGCAAACTCTCAGCCATATCCAGGGACTGAGGTATCTTGAGAACTTGTATTTTATTTACAGATGTGTAAGACCCATGGGGGTCACAGAACTAGCAATAGGGGAGTGAAGAGGTCATGGCTCTCCAAGAAAAACTCAATCCACTACCAGACACATGGCGATAGGTCAATTGTGGGGTCCCTGCAGCCGCATGGGAGATGTATTTACACATCTGCACAGCTTCCTCACACACTCCGGCTGCGTTGGAACAACTACGTATTACAACACCCTTCTAAGTGCTTTTATCTAAAACTATGGCCACGTGAAGTAAGCCTCCCTACAGATTTCTGACATGCTCTTCTCTTACCCACTCTTTGACAAATGCTAGTGAAAACAGACTCTTGAGGCGTGGGGTTAATTGTTCTCCCTTTTCTGTTTAAATAAGTATTTTGCTGACTGAGAGTTGCTATTTCCAGAAATATATAAATCAATTAAAAGTTCCATATCCCCACCTCATGGATAATTTCAGAACCCAAATCATCTGTACTGCAGCAATTAAAACAAAGGACGCTTGTTTGGGTGCATTGTTTTCAATCTAGAAAGCCCTGTCTGCCTTCAGCTGTCTTTACCAACTAGGAATTCAAGAAGAAAGAAGCTATTAAAGTTTCCTCTACCCAGTTTAAATGTAGCACAACACACATTCCCAGCCAACTTTTCAGACTAAACATCTTAGTAAATTCTTCCTGACAATAGTTAGTGACAAGCATGTCAGAAACAACAAACTCAGTCACATATAAGGCTTATCAATAATTTAGTCTTTTCCCCCCACGAGAGACTGTGTGTTTTGCAATAATGAAATATATGATTTTAAAAATAAATAATAGGCTGTTGTCAGGCCGATTGTAGCTAGAAGTTATGAATTTGATTGATTGATTGAACATTTGACTTCATTCTCTCTAGCAAGATCAAAGTGAAACTCTTCCATTTGCCCAAGGCCACTTGCAATTTATTTAGAGATTGTGTTCATATCCCAGCAGGTAGCAATATTGGACTGAGGTACACAGAAAATCAGCTCTTTGAGGTTTTTCTGAGTCCAAGGGATGCAACAAATGAGATTTTTTTACTTCATTAAATCATTAACCACTTAATCACTAAAAACCACAGCATTAGTTATATTTTCCTTTAGCTAAGGCTAACAAGGAAGCTGTCATGGTGCTGAAAACTTCTGCTTTAACATTGATGCCTTTGTCAAACATGACAAGTCTGTATTTTTTATTTATATGGCCATTTGCCCCCTCCCCCTTTTTTGGTTTAATTAGCATGGAAGAAGGCAGTGACACCCAAAAGCGACAGGCGTATGAATTGCAATGAGAAATTCTTCTAAGAGCAACACGGAGAAGAGACATACATGTGCATGAAAGCACACCAAAGATGTTTGTATAGCAAATATTGCAAATACCCGTGTGTAAAAACCCCCAAACAAATCAGCACAGCCTAATGCAAAACCTTCAGTCACCATGAGACAGAGCCATATCAGCTGCTTCCTTCCCCCTCTCCAAATAGCATTCACGTGCCAACTACAGACATTTGCAAGGCTTCCTCAGCAAATAAAATAATTCTTGAGTTGTCCTGTACTTGTCCTATACAAGATTTGGAGATTAGCAGCATTAAAAGAAACAAAACCCAACCCCAAAGCAGAGGGGTCAGCGCAGGCGGCCGAGCAGCAGCTTGTTGGCAGCGATGCACACGCATGCAAATCAGCAGCGGCTGCACGTGGGACTCAGCAGGGGCTGCCAGCAACAAAGAACCAGCAGCCCCAGAAAGCCTGTTAGGCACAAAGATAAGAACGAGCGAGCAGGGAAGGAGGACTTCTAGGAGCCAAGCTACCCCACCTCAGGACAAGGCAGCGGGTTGGTAGAACATGAACGATCCCACAGCAGGTCCAGCCTTGTCCCGTATCTCTTCCAATAGCAGCCCATTAGCCAAAGGAAGGAGCATCACAGTCAGCAAGTCTCTATGACAGCCCTCACCACGGCTTTATCCCTCACTACAAGTTCCATAGACAAAGTAAACGTTTCAGAAACCCTTAATTATCTTTCCTTGTAACATATGACTCTGAGATGATGTGATATTAATGGATGATGGAAGAGACGGCTTTCTGCAAAGCACTGCCAATGGCTATGACCTCAACTCCCAATCTCCAGAGTCTTGTTACTCCTGATATACTCTGCAGTAACATATCTAAACATGCTTCAGTCACCCAACCTACAGCAAATGCTCCCAAGCAACTGGCTGTGATGGGAATGATAACACAGGTGGGCAGTATACAAAGATTTCTGTGCCACGCTCCCGCATAGATGCGGGACAGGAAATGCCTTAAGAAGCAAGACAAAACTATGGTGACAGACCTCTAGATATTTTCCCTCTAAGTAAAGATTGCTGGCTATGGCCCTAGAAAAACTGCGATATTTTTAATCACTAACATTTAATTCTTTAAAAAAAAGGGAGTTTGTTCCTTACACAGTCTGTCAGTGCCATGACAGACTACAGGTTGGCCCCTCAGCTTGTCTTCACTGTGCATCCACTTTGCTCTCCTCCACAGTTCCTGTAACTAGCTTCTCCTCAAACTGATAAAAACCACAACCCTTCCATCTGATGCACAAAAATCCAAGCTATTCCAATTATGTCTGCAGCTCCAGTTTCAGCCTTTCCCACTGAAATACATAGGTACACAGGTTGACAGTTACTTTGCTGCCTTTTGAGAAGCTTCTGTAGGAAAATGGGTGCACAGATATTCACTCTACCTCGGCATAGTGGCGAGTGCCTAGATTTCAGCGTGAACTTTGGGAGCTTCTTTGCCCCATAAAGAGTCTATTTCCCAGTTTTAATAAACCTCAGAGAACAGTCTGTTAGAAAAAGAATCTGAAAGTATCACGGGCAGTTACCATTGGGACAGGAAGGATACAAATGGAGGAACTAGTATTCCTCTGATATTTGTATTAGTCCCACTACTGCTGCCTCAGCAAATGCCATGACATTTGAAGGCATCTAGATTGTTGCTTGCCAGTGCATAACTGCCACACTAATAGACAGAAGCCAAGTGTCTGAACTATCAGATCCAGCAAGCAGAAAGTACCCAACAACTGGAGAAGAAACAGGTTGTCATGGATACTTCTCCATACTTGTATCCATACTTGTCATGGATACTTCTCTTAAAGTCCTTTCCAGCTCTCACTCTCAAAAACCTAGAAGATTTTGATCTTCTTTTCCAAGACTTCAATATTTTGATGGGACAACCCACTGCCCAGTCCAAGACCACAGTAATAGCTGCTGGATGTTCATGTGTCAGGATTGCTCTGTCAGATTGCTAACAGAAGCAGAAACATGGAATAAATGAGTCAAGCATTTATTTGTTTAAGAAATGCTCTACTTGTAAAAGTCATTTCACAGTGAGAGCTAGAAATACAACCATGCAGTCCCAGTCCTCCCCTTCCCATTTCTCCCAATCAATAGGGAGAACAAAGCTACCCCAGCTGTAAAAAGAAAAACAATTAGACCAGGCAACACAGTACAAATGGACTGCTCCATATGAGAAAAGGAAAAAGGGAAAGCTTAACAAAGTGTCAGTAGTTTCAATCTTAAAATAGCTTTCATTTAGTGTAGTGCTGAAAAGAATAAACAGTGAATATTTTCTCAAAAAGCAAACATTAATAAAGTTCCCCATAACAGTTCAGGATCATAAGGGGCCAAAGGTCCTGCTAAGTAACTCTTTAAGACAGCTATATAAGATGCGTATCAAAGAATGCACACACACTACACAAAATGCAGCTCTTTACAGTGATCACCAGTCACTAGAGGGCATTTATGTCCATGAAGCTGTCAGACTCAATTTTCCCACTGAAGGTATGATTAGTTAATGAGGCTTGACAGTTCCTAGAGATCTACAAAGCTGAACATAATCATGTAGAAGCAAATGTGTAAGCACAATTAGCAGAGTTCTTCTTAGACTTTTCCTCTGAAACGTTGGCTGAGTTACAAGAACTACCTGGCTAGTTGTCTTGGTGGTGCAGCCTGAAGGCAAGGAAAACCAAAAACCTTCAGGATTCCACAGCACAATTAGGAAAAATATTTAACACCCCTAGAATGAATGGACTGGGAGCAGAGATTCAATTTGCCTAGAAAAATGACCCGAAGGGGCACCCAGACCCGCTTCAAAAAACCTAATGTGAGTATTGAGAACACTCTTCTGCATTGCAACAAGTATGAAGTGGTTGGACAGAGCACCTCACCAGCTAGGAAGGTCACAAGGAACTTACATGAGTGTTCTATGGCTTGATGACTTAGATAAAAATGTTTTTTGAAAGAATAATTAACAATATACTGGAGGGCAAAGCAGCAGGTGAAAGGATAAGAGCAGCTCAATGACCGACCTTGAACAATATGTGGCAGGCACAACAGAAGAATGCCAAAGTTTAAAAAGCTGCATTTCCACTCCATCTGATTTATCAAAAATGTTATTCTTCAAATGTCAATGCTTGGGTGATTAAGTGAAGAAAAGGAATCAGACTAGACTACAGACACTCTCTGGTACATGAAGAAACTCGGTATGTTTAGAATAATTGATAGAGAGCTAGATAATAATATTATTTGCCATCATAAAAGCTCTCTCAACACTGTCTTCCCACTATTAAAATAAACCACGGTCTGGTTCTAAGCTTTTTGCTGATTTCAGTGACAGATTACATAAAGGAGCAGATAATAGGTGTTACATACAGGTTCATATTCTGCACCAACACAGATGGTGATATGAGTATTGTAAGTCTAAGTAACAGAACTACAGAGATTAATTCAGAAAGAGCCTTTCAGTAGTAAGCTGAGCACATCCAGCCTTTGAAAGAAGAAAAGTCTTAACTTAGCCTCATAGAAAGTGGTGGAGTGACTGAGCAGGCTTTTATGAAAGATTTCAGCACTTTTGCCATTCATACTGGAAATACAATTGCTTACGTTAACAAAAACATTAAACAAAATGTCCTGAATACACTAACAGTCTTGAACTGATGTTTTAGATTAGCTCATTTTTCTCAGGCTTGCTCATCCATTATTTGTTCAAATGTGAATAAGTATTCTGAGTAGGAAGAAAAAATCAAACACTGGATCACGGAGCAAATCTGTGCAAAAGTCCTGTGGCCTTCAGCCACCTCTTACTTAATGAAGAAGGTAACTGCATATTGCTAATAACAAAGAATTAGTGTCACTTTTGTCCTGCCGGTCTAGGAACACAAGCAATAGAGTGTCTGTCAGAAAGGAAGTTACCTTACATTAAGCCAAACGGCTTTGCCTCTCCTTACAGGTCTTACACACTATGGCAGTGACAGCTACAGCACAGAAGGTAAAGTTCATCACTTGAAAGGGCAGCTACCAAACATAGGATAGACTAAACAGCAACATCTGCACTCTAGCCGGTTTACTAAAAAGCTGTAGCTCTTGCCACAGATTGTGCCTCATGAACAACACCATCTTCCCCCAGATGGGTTGTTTTGTCCCCTTTTATTCCAGCTTCTGCACAGGTATGTCATGGCCAACGCAAAGGAAGGAAAGTCTGAAGTTTTGGATTCCCTCCCTGGCTCTGAAGGCATCTATAAATGTGAAACATCCAGTCTAGAGATGAGAAGGTTTTACAGCCATCCAAGATCAACTGCAACAACACAAAGACTTTTCAGCATTCAGTATTCAAGAAAGTACACGCAAGTGTAAACCATAGCTAAAAACCAAGAGGATGCAACTTCAATCCAGTAGAAAAGAATAATTATATAGACTTAATCCCTGACAGAAGTTCTTGGGTAAAAAGACAATCTGAAGTTTTGTAAATGAGGAAATAAAGAAAGAAAAGTCACCCTGCACATCATTGAGGTGGAAGAAAGTCCTGGTTATCTGCGTTGGCAGGGAAACGGCAATTAATGGAAATCACTCACATTCTCTGCCTACTGCCAGCAACAGTTGACAAGCTAAAATTGGCATATAGCGATATGCCAAAAAATGCTGCATGTATTGGCAGCTCCTCCTTATCCTCCTGGTATCCCCAGCAGCTGAATTTTTTAGAGATCTTGGATTTCTCTGCCAGTCTCCTGCTGTTGCTTTGGTACTACAACGTGGTGGGCTCCTAGCATAGGTTCCCAGGCATTTAAAAAATGAATAAATAGCATCAGTTGTAGCTGTACTGGGAGTGCAAGTTCAGAGCAGCTATTCATGTTTATCCCATGGCAACAGCTGGTCTTGTTGAAGCAGTCATCTTAAGAGCAGAAAGGCAACTTGGAGCTCATTCCACAACTGAATCTTACAGCTGCAACTTCTACATGATTAGCCATCTAATGAGGGCAGTAGCTCTGAGTTAAGCCTATAGGGAACACTATCCATGTGAAAGCATAAGCCACAACATTCAGGACTGTGATCATAGGCAGTAGGAAGCTAAGGAAAGGAGTGGGAGCCCTGCGTAAAGCTGATAAGGTGCAATGAGCATTTTGGAAGAGTACTTCACCTTGCATGACTACTGAAACAGGAGCTTCCTGTCAGGCTTGCCTACCTTCCATCTGCACACACAGCATCTTCCATAGCTCTCACTCTACTTGTCTCTGTCAGTGTGCTTCCCTTGTTGCAGCTGCTTGAGTCTCCTCCTCCAAAGAGGATTTGCTGATATGTAGTACAGAACTTCATTAATTGGCTCAAATAATCAGAGCCACAAATACAGCTGACTCAAAGGAAGCTGTGTTTGTGTAACAGAGCCAAAATTGCCCCTTAACAGCCATAAAAGGCCCTGGAACCCTTAGATAAAAGGTTTTGTAGAAGTTGACAGAGTGATAATTAAAGCTGACTGCTCTGATTTCAGCCAAAGACATCCTGACCTCAACATTCAGAGAAGTAAAAGCTTGCAGTCAGAGCAGACCGAGATAGGTGCCTGAGCCAACCGTGCAGCTACAGCAATGTCTGACAGCAACAGAACACATGGTAGAACCCAGAAGTTTCTCCCTTCCCAACACTGCACAGCACAAGCCGTGTGGGGCTGGGAAAGCAGCCACCATGTGCATGCTGAAGACATGGGAGGTCAGCAACAAATCACTGGGTAGGATACGCTGCCAGTCCTCCCCTTTGGCTTTGTTTTCCAGAGCATGCAGAAAAGAAATCGGTGAACCTACAAATGTGCTGATGTGACCTCTCCCATTGTTTCTCTGGGCTCAGACACTAGCGCTGCTACGAAGCAGCTCCATGCTGGCATGGCACTGTCGTCTTGACATGCAAATGAGCAAACACCAATGGAATATCTTCCAGTGCTTATTAATGCCTGATTTTTATTTTTTCTTTTTTGTATGCTGTATTTACTTTTTGATGCTTTCATAGTCTCCCAGAATAACTTAGATGTATTCCTGCTACATTTTTTTCCCCAGCTGACTTGCAGCCTTAGTGTTTGTTTGTTTATACATACATATCTAGATGTGTGTAAACTTAGCTTACATTAGGAACAGGAATATTTTAAGCAATTCAATCACCAGAAAAAAGTCATATGATGATTCTTTGAAATTCCTTAGTGTAAAACAACTGCAGCTGCCCCTGTCTTGCTATAAAACAGCCAGAAAATCTGAGACCTAACAGCCAGCAATGAGTATGCAGCTCCCATGAAGTGAGAGCCTGCGTGCCATTCAGCAGGAAAAAAATACATCACTTCCCTCTGCTTTTGTCTCATTTGGAATGAGACGAAAAGAACTCAAGGAAAATCTCAGATGAAACTTATGCTGCAAAAACTGTTCTAGAAATACACTATTATTATTATATTATGCCTAGTTTTTGTCTGGCTTTAGCTCCCTAGAGTCTAAAACAACCCCCCAGCCCTTCCAGCAGGCTTCTGAAAGAGAAACACTGAAACCTTCAGCTTATAATGAAGAGCAGGGTTTTACCCAATCCTCCTAACGTTGAAATCTTGATTCTGTCTGATGAGACACTGTGGTTCAGGGAGCAGCTTACCTTGGAGATGCACAGTGGACATCCCACATCAGCATCTCTTGTGTACTGGCTGTTGGACAATCAGAAACACATTCATCTATCATGGTTGAGCTGAGCATTTTCCTTTTTGCCTACACATCAGCTGATACTGGAATCACTGGAACACAATATAAATGCTCTTCTACTGAAGAGCTCCCTCACTTTCAAGCACCACAAACATGCAATTAAGATGCAGCGAATGCTGTGAGGTGCTGTCTTGAAGAAGAGACATTTCTACCCTCCCCGATGCTTGCTGAGCTCCATTTCTGCTTTATCCCATCTATTCCCATCAAAAAGGCAACTTTTTATGCATTTGTTTTGATTATCAGAAGTGAAAGCTAGTGGGCATTGCAATGAGCTCTCAGCCAGGTTTTTCACATGATTACTTTGTGCAGAGCTAAGAAAAGCATTTTTAGAATTTGACAAGCAAAAGGATCTCATGACTAAGACATTTATTTTAAGGCTTCTCTGTGTTATTTATTTATTTATTTATTTTAATGCATTTAGCAATAGATATTAAAGCACTCAGAATAGCTGAAATCCTATCATTGCCTAATAACACCATTTGTTTTAACATCCTTGAATATATATAGGATCTTGAGGTTCATATCCAGGGAAAGTTTATTTAGTTTAAACCACAAATGTGGTCCAGTGGTCCACACAGTCCTAACTTTGTTTAGCATAAGGGACAGAAAAAATAGGAGACAAAGTGTTTTCACCTTCCAGCATCTTCAATAAAGCCATGGTTTATTGCTAATACCTGACTCAGTGAGCGTCTCCAGGCCCAACTGCCATCGATTATGGTTTTCAAGAAATTGCAGCCCGTGGTGCCTCCCAAGGATGAGAGCAGACCAAAACAAGGTGAGTGAGGTAAGGAGGAACGGGACGTTTCAGCTCAGAGAATGCTCTACTGGCTACACCTTGGCCTCAAAGAACATAAACAGAACAGTGCCCTCAGCAATGAAAAAGTTAGCAAACAAAATACTGCCTGACTTTTTGCAACAGTGACTGATAAATATCAGAACGGCTCTAGATTTCTTTCAATGTTAGAACTGAATTTGGATCTGAAAACAAAGGATAAATGTGCTTCTTCTGACATTTAATGCTGTCTGATGACATACTATTTCATTGCTTTTTCTTTATGATGTAATTTTTGTAAGTGATACCAGTTGTCATTAAACGTCATAAAAGCCAGACTTGCCTCAAGTCATCAATATTTACTGTTCTCCTACAGCAGAGCCTGTTTTGAGTTTGGTGCGCATGGCTTTAATTGTTTAATGGAAGAGAGAGTTAAACTCAGCCTTCTCTAGTATAAAATATCGGCCTGAGATGGACCTGTTGACATGATGCAATTGAGATATTCCAGCAGCTGGTGCAGTAAATGCTCTTTAAGGATAAATTAAAAAAAAAAAAAAAAAAAAAAAAGGGGGGGGGGGGAAGAGGTAGGGATTAGGCTGGATGAGGGGATTAGTAACAGGATGCCAAGCCTTTTGCCTTTGGGCCAGTCATTCAAATTCTCCTAGGTCAGAAGCACCCATGGCTGCAGGGTCACTTGGCTCTAGGGTCAGACCAGCGGATGTCCTCATCACCAAGCATGGCATTGATTCACACCACAGGTAGCGAGTGAGGCCTGGAGAACCAGAGGGAGACGACCTGCCCTGAAGGGGTGAGTGCTGAAATCTGAGACCAGCTTGAGCAACTGCCATGCCCATGGTGGTCATCCAGCAGCTACCGGGAAAAGCAGGCCCTCCAAGCAGACCTCTACCCCTTCATGGGGTATTTTGCACCTCAAATCTTCTATCTGATGGAGCCAAAGCGAAACAAGTCAAAAAAAAAAAAAAATAATAAAATAAAAAATCAAAACAAAAGCAACAAGAAAAACCTTCACTCTTTTTTTTGCTATTACTTGTTCTTCCATGGTTATCCATACCTACCACAGAAAATCATGGCCTATCCACCAGAGGCAGTGACTGGGCATGACAAGGGACCAGTTGCTGATTGTAGGGATACTGCATCCCATATGGACCACCAGCCTTACACAGACCTGTTCTTTCCATCTATTGTCTCCTTTCAGTCAGTTTTTCAATCTTGTTGGCACCTCTCCATTTGTTGAGGTTTCACTGCATGGCTGTTTCAAGGCTGACTGGAAGAAAAATTGGGGCTATGTACAGTCACTGAAACATACACAGGAAGCCCCTTCGAAACGGATGGGGACTGGAGCAGCACAGGTTTGACAGGGCAAGGAAAGTAACAGAGAGCAAACATGGCATTTTTGGAAAGAGCTCTCTGAGCTCTTGAGTCTCTAGAGAGGCGCGTATAGCTCACTGAAACAGCTGAAAAGCAAGAATAAAATTCACCTGCCCTGTCGGGAGAGCACTGTTCACAAACCCCTGCTAATTGCCCAGACAGAAGCACAGATGTGCACAGGCAGAAGCGCTTCTGCTCACTTGCCACATTCACTTGGGCAGGGTGGATTTATTTTATTTATTTACTCGTTGCCCACATAGCTGGCAGAGGGAGCCGGTAGCAGCTTCAGATCTCATTTGTCTTTGTGAATATTTTATGCTGCCACCCAGGATACCAGCACTGGTTCACCAAACCACAGCAAAGCACAGGTGCTGCACTTTTCAGATGTGCCTCGGATTGCATATCCTGAAATCTGCTAAAAATAAATAAATAACATTGAAATTCCAAGATGTTGCTTGCAGTTTTAGTCAGCTCTCTGGGTCTCCTCATACACAGCATGAAGGAGACTGAATTTTGCTCACAGACTTGAAACATAGGGAAGTTTGGTCAGGATCTATTAAAACCTGCTTTTAATCACATGCTCAGCTTTCTTTGGCAGCACTCTGAGGCTGCATTTTTTTATTTTGCATATATCCACCACAGGTCCTCTATGCAAATTCATTCATGAGATCTCATATGGAAGCCGAGCACAGCTCCTCCAAGTGTGACTCAGTTAGGAGCAAGGTTTCAATAATCAGCCCCCTCTGCACCTTCCAAAGTGAGACACGTCTCCATCTGGCTCCCACCTCCTGTGTGCACTGAGTTGCTTCAGAGGAAACTGAGATGCTGTCTCCACTGCCTTGTAGTCTGACAAAGCATTTTCCTGTCTGCAGCCAGAAATTTCAAATACTTGCACCTTGTTCATGAAATAGATGCACTTATAACATAGCTTGATGTGCTAGCTTTGATGTGCTTCACCAGCTGGTCACAATAAGACCAAGACATATCATTTAGGCAGTTGTAGGATATGATCCTCCTCATCACCTCTCTTTCCCCTTTAACTGGAGACAGCCATGCATATTTGCACAGGAACCAGCCTGACAAATATAGGAACGAATGCTTTCTTCTGCTATTTTAGTAAAACACTCAACAGTTGATTACATATAGAAGTTTGGAGGGACTAACTTCAGTAAAAGCAAAAGTGCTACCCCAAGATCAACACCTTAACACACAGCCTAGCATGATACCAGCAAGGACACACCACCATATCCCAACCCCACACACCACTAGGCCTAAACTTCTTACCTTGAGGAGCCGAGTATCCTAAAGGCTGATTCCAACAGATCAGCTACCTGTCAGGCTCTCTACATGCCTTCTGTGGAGCTGTGCCTTGCCCCAGATGAGCAACACCTGTTTGGGGGTGCAACCCAACCAAGAGCCCATCCTCCATCCCCACCCCAGCAGATACAGCCTGGGTACACCTGCTGCTGCTTGAAGGGATCTTGTAGTTCTAACCTCCTGTAGTGAGGGCAGGTTGTGCTTCTAACATTTCAGATCTTCATATTTTAACAGAAATAAAAGACTGTGTAAAGAATATGCCCTTTGCTAGATCATCTGATCCAGAAGATAGTGTAATGATATGATTTTTTTTTTCTAATACTAGAAACCTTAAATGGAGTTCCCAAGAGCAACGACAATTGTTCCCAATTATTTTGAATTTTGGTTAATTTTTGTTTCAGTTTCCTATTGCATTGCCACAGAAAAACTGTATTAGCCTAAAGGGAGGAAAGAAAGCTTTCTGGTGCATAGAATTTTCCAGTTTTAGAACTAAAACTTGCCTAAGTTGTTTGCCTGCATATCTCTCACCTTGGAGAATGCATTTTACATGTTGCTCAAAGACATTTCCTGTGAAGGAGAAACGTAATATTTAATTTGAAAGGCGCCGTGTGAGTAATGTGGGATGGCTTTAAGTGTAAATGTGAATAAGAACAGGAATTAGAGGTGAACTAAAAACTGGCTTCTCTTTGATATTGGTGTGTCCTATTACCACTGGTCAGTCAGATTCCAGTCTGTTATTTCTAATGATGGAAAGTCATCAGACAGATTTCTGGTAGCTACAGAAACATCATACAAGTAGAGGTGAAACAAGTTGAAGTGATAACTGGTCATCCAGCATCCAAATGTTTCTGAAAATCTGGGAGGACTAACCATGTGCAGAGAATAGCATGATGATTTTTGGGTGAGCACTGTATGAAGGAAGGGCTCCTTGATTTGGTCTATGACTATTAATGATGTAGGAAAATGCAGAGCACAGAGAGGAGCAAACTGCATTGACTGCTTTTATTTGTCAATAGAAATCAATGTTTTCCTTTGCGTTAAGAAATTGCCTCAGTGGAGAAGAGATCAGAATGTGGCAGTGTGAGGAATTGTTATATGTGTACCCTGCAGCCCTGTAGGTGTGCTCAGTCATTTGGAGAGAGAGTGCATGGCAAAAATTTTCTTCGCAGAAAGA
Organism: Lagopus muta; assembly: GCF_023343835.1. Classification (NCBI taxonomy): domain Eukaryota; kingdom Metazoa; phylum Chordata; class Aves; order Galliformes; family Phasianidae; genus Lagopus; species Lagopus muta. The sequence continues at coordinate 57,854,936 of NC_064437.1, read as the reverse complement.
GAAGAAAAACTTATATCCACACAAACCTATTTAGATGCAAAGAACCTTGTTTACAAATAGGACTTCTTCTTTTTAGGTAACATTAACTACCACCTTCGTATGAGGAAAGCTGTAGCATCCACGGGGAGCTGATGCTACATCTTAGAATGCTAACTGACCTTAAAAAAAAAAAAAAAAAAAAAAAAAAAATATATATATATATATATATATATATATCAAATGACAGTTCAAGCCTTGTTTAGAAGAGTCTGCATATGACCAAAGACAGTGGTATCTAATCAGGCTAAAAGGCTTCTGAAGCATTCTTGTGATTAGAGCCCAGTACAATGTGGCTAGCCAGCATGGAGCAGGCAGGGTTGTGCAGTAGGTCAGGTGGGATGAGGAGCAAGCAGCCTCTTCTCCTGCTCTGTGCTTGCAATCTGGGGCTCAGCTGGTGCTCACTTAGTTCCCCATCTAGAAGTGCATTTGAAACTGGGTCCTATGGGCTAATTCCCAGCTGAGCACTGGAAAGATTAGTTTGTACTGACATGCTTGCTCCAAAAGGTAAACAGTGTGTGCACTGCCTGCTTTAATAAAACAGACCTGCCCGTGTTCATGTAGCCCTCCCAGCTTCTTCAGATCATTTCCTTGGATGAGACTGGCTGAGTGCCAGACCTCTCCTGCCCATTGAGCCTGAGGCTAAACCACAGGAGGAGCACCTTGTATCTCTGATAGAGCCAGTTCTGCTGAAACATCCCTAGTCTGGACTTCATCCAGAGCATCACCGAGCTGGGCCAAAAATACCATTAGGCTGCTTCCTTCCACATCCCTCATACGCACACAATGAAACAGAGTGAAATGCTGTGTTAAGAAATGATTTTTAAGAGGAGTTTTACTCAGAGCAGGGCTTGTCAGTTTGAGACATCCATTTCCTGTTTTGAGAATTTGGTCCTGCAGAGCTCCTTGCTCATGCTCATCACCATGTTTGGCAGTCTCATTTTAATTATCTGATGAAGTAGCCACACTTGGTCCCTCTGATTTGGGCTCTGCTAGGGAAAGAAAGAACATGGAAAGCATTCCCCATGCAGCCACACGTACAAGTTACAGCTGTCCAAAGGAGTGAGAGTGGAAAACTATCCAGATTGATCTGGGACACACCTTTAGAAAGTTCAGTTTGAGTAAAACTGTTGTTTTAACAACTATATTTAAAAAGATATTATCATGGATTTCTGATCATATGTCTTCCTATTCTTCCCTCAAGGTCTTGTGCCTGGGTTGTGGAAATCCTCACTATGTGGGAGGCACTGGAACAGGTTGCCCAGAAAAGTAGTGAATGCCCTGTCCATGGGGATAGTCAAGGTCAGGCTGGACCCTTGTCCAGCTCCTAATGAAACTGTAGGTTCCCTGATCAGTGAAGGGGAATCGGACCACGTGGTCTTTAAGAGTTCCTTCCAACTAGAGCGATTCTATGACTCTAAGTATTTAAATCCTGCTGTTCCAACAGCAAATACATTTATATAATTTTTTTAGCCTGGTATCAGTGACTGCCATCATAACCCAAAGCAGCTGCACACTCAGCAATGTTACCACACATTCATCTGTATTTATAGGTGCTTGCTTTGACTGAACAAGCAGCAAAGAGTCCATATGTGCTCGTCAATACTGAGCGCAAGCACTGTTCCAACTGAAATGAAAATGAGAAGAAAAAAGAAGACAAGCAAGGACAGTGTCTCAGCAGGCTGAGGATGGGAAGGGCAAACCAAGAAAAGTCACATAATCAATGCTGTGCTGTTTCTGGACATTTAAAGTCAGCCAGTGTGTGTGGAAGTCAGTGGTGAGTCCTGTCAGTAGGGATGCAGGACAGAGTTTACAACGTGAATCCCAGGAGTGCACAGCTTACCATTAATCATTATTAATCTCCTCTGTTCCTTCAGACGAAATGTGGGGCACTGTGACTAAAAACACTCTGTGGCAGTATCCACCTAGGATCAACAATAAGCCATGTAGAGCAGAGTTCCTGTAAACTCCTTGGCCAAATAATTACTGAGGTTTCCTGCCTGTAGTCCAAAGAGGGGGCAAAAGGGATCGTCCATGAAGAGAAACACTGACCTTCATGCAGATGCTCCTTTCTTCTGCTTTCTGTTTCAGAAAGCTGGCTAAGAGGCTGTTTGGGAATGGAAGTGCTGGGTTTTGTTGTTTGTGATTTTTTTTTTTTAGGAAACATCTATGTAATTTCACAATTAGCCTACAGCAAAAATTAGCCCTTCGTGTAGACTTACACAAAAACTGGGCTATTTTTGCAGGGACTGAAATAAACATTTCTAAAACAGACATAGCCTGAGGTGAAGCTGTTCTTGTGTCTTTGTGTTTAGAAAGCAAGGGATAGAAAATTATGAAACGAATGATTCCTGAGTGGTTTAAAAACTGTAAATTCCTGTTTAAAAAAACTCTCTGATCATATGGGCATATGGTGCATCCCACTATATCATGTTTCTACCTAGCAAAATAAAATGCAATTTAACTGGCAGACATTTTCAAATCCACTGTAATATATCTTATAAGGAGTGAGTCAGAGCCCTTATTCTTGGGAACTGTCTTCACTCACCAGAGAAGTCCACTCTTTCACCTTTTAGCAGCTTTAAACTGGGGGGGAAATAAAAAAATTCCATTGGATAAGTTTTTATCTTTGTTAAGTTGACACATTCTCTTCACCCATTCAAGAAATATCGTCCTCTCTTATCACCCTCTCACGGTCTTCAAGTACCTACATGGGAAAGAGATTTCTGATGGAAGAGAGGTCTTTAATCTAGCAGAAAAAGGCATAATGAGATCCAATGATTGAAAGCTGAAGTTAGACAAATTCAAACTATCTTATCTAGGAACTTGGTAGATTCCCCATCACTTTTGAAGTCTTTAAGAAGATATCCAGTCTTGATGTAAAAGATATGCTCTAGATCAAACAGAAGTTATGGGTTTGATGCGAAAATTATTGGGTGAGGTTCTGCAGTCTGTGTTATGCAGGAGGTCAGGCAAGGGAATCATAATAGTCCCTTCTGGCTTTAAAATCTGTGAAGCCCAAACACGACTTCAATGAGGAAAAAGCAAGCCACCCTCACGACCTCTTCTGCCCACAGAACTTTAATTTTGGAAACAGAGGCTGGTTAAAGCAGTTCATCAGCCTTACCTGGACTCTGCATTGCACAGTACTTGTAACACCTCGGGTTCTTTCAAAGAAAGGAATTTGAAAACAGTCTAGTTTCTTTATAATAAAAGTAGTTGGAAAATGCTGACCGGCTTCTCAACCAGCATGCAGCTATTTCTTTACAGTGCATAACAATTTTATTTTTTCATTTGAAAGTTTCACAGCAAGTCTTCCCTTTTTTTTCTTCCCCCTCCCCCCCCCCCCCAATAGTTTTCTGCATTTATTTATTTGATGTTTGTTGTAATATTTTCTTGCAAATGAAGAATCTGGGGCACTTGAAAGGAACAGACTCCGATTTATTTAGCAACATTTGTGTAGATGCTAAGTGCAGAATAATTAATGTCCTGTAATCATATTCTTTCTACAGCTTTTCTACCATGTAAATAAGTTAGGAAAAAACTTTCAATTCGAGTGCTGACAATACCAGCTTTCCTTGCTTTGTAATGAGTCTTTAATTGACCACTTCTGGGAGTCGTAAGAATACACAAAAATTTTGATATTTCTTTTGTTAAAAAAAGATTGCTCACAATAGTTACCAATACAATTCTATAAACATGATACTTCTCCCCACAGGCTTAAGTGAATAGCTCAGTAAATGAACACTTTCACTTGTTTTTTCATCAGATTGTTTTAAAGCAGGTTCTCTGCTCAGCCTGGTGAGCATACCTGGCTGGCCATTTCACTGCCAAAGGGTGAAAGCAAGACAGCCTGGCTTTGCCTCTGGATGGAAGAGGAGCATTCACATTGCTACAGCTAAGTAAGTCGTTAAGAAATCTGCCCCTCATCTTCTCTCTGGCTGGGTGAGATCTGCCATCACTCATGTACATCTTGTGGAGGCAAGAGTTCCAGAATTTTCAGAGGGATTTTATTGTCTTAATCCTCAAACTTTAATACTTTCATGTGAAGAGGAACAGTAAACATGGGCAGCAAGGTGGGCAGAGGCTCAGGGCTTAAACGTGCTTAAGCATCCACGCAGCCTGCTCACACTGGCAGCAGCAGTGTCTGCACACTGGTTGTGGTGCAGAAGGTGTGTGAAAAATGGCAATAACAGCTGAAGGCCTCTTTAAAATCTCCAGTCCTTAAAGAGGCATGGAAACCTTGCAGGCTCTCCAGCTCTTTTCTGTTGTCATCTCACTCCAAACTGTCACAAGATGTCAGTGTTTTCAGATATAGCTGAGCAAACAGCCTCTTTGTGCTGTATGGCTGACTTTCAATGGCCTAAAATTCATCCATAAAATTGAGCCATAAGGTTCACAGCAGAGTGGCAATACTGAAAAGATATTCTGGGCATAGATACCACAACTGAGCTGCAGTCTCCTGCAGCAGGACCAAGGCACAGCTGCTGTTTGTTTCCCTTTGACCTGGAGTAGTTCTATGGCCACCAGCACTCGAGCTGGTGTGGCTGATGCTTATTTGGAATGTGGTATCCCAAGGAAGTCCTCAGAGCATAATGTAGCAGGGCAAAACAAGAGAAGAGGATGTGGCAAAGAAGCACTAAACTTCTCTTTTCCATGCATGTCTTGAAATGTGCTACAGGATTGTCCTTTTGGAGGGACCACTGAGACTCTGAGGTGAGCCACATTCCTGTCACAGCCCCCCATGCTGGCACTGAGACTGCTCTAGGACCCAACTTGCTCCTATCAGGCACGATGCAAAAAGCAGAAACAAGACACAAGTAGGAATAGAGGTGGCAAGTAATGGGAAAAGCCATTTCTTAAATTTAAGAAGGAACATACCTCTACAAAGTTGTCTCTACCATCTATATGAAACAAATACATGGGTTATGAAGTCAATATAGTCCTCTACTTTGGAAGCTTTGAATTGCCCTTTAATGGAGTTACTTATTGCCATTAACAAAATAACAAGAATAGGATCCTACTAGCCACAGATAGACTCTACAGGTTTTTCCCTCTCTTCCCACAATGCCTTCCTGCCAGTGATAAGTGACCACTCCAGTGGTGCCGTATAAGAAAGTTTCCCCATCTTTTTTACAGCAGGTTTGTCCTGTTCGATGCATAAAGTGTTTGTGGATTGCACCTGGGAGGGAAAATTAGCATGATTTCTGATGGAGATGCATTGGTGGGAAACAACTGGTCCCATCACAGAGTACACCTACAGAAAACAAAGAGGAATGTTTGTAACCCAAATAAACCCATATGAATGGAGGCTTTCATATTCGTTCCATGCTATTTATTTCAGAGTGATGCTCTAAGTTGTAGGTGTGAGAAGACAGCTGATCTGTGCTGTAATTGCTGCCACCAGGCTGTCCTGCTGCTTCACCAGCCACTCCCTTCATTGCCACCCCGAGCTTTGGGTTTGATTTCCCTTGAGAAGGAAGCTTATGTCCCCATTCCCCATCCACCTGTATTGCTTCAATACAGCATTGTATGTTTCCTTCTCTTCCCTCCCCCTGCCTCTCTCCCCCCCAGGTCTGCTCTCATTGAGTGGCACAGGAGAAAAAAAGAAGCCCACCTCCTACTAAGAGGACTAAGACCTGGGGAGCCAGTGTAGAGGAGAGGCCGTTGCCTCTAAAGTTCAGAAATAAAAATGACTCGTTCTTTTGAGCTGGCTGTTCCCTGATGTGACACTGTGATCAGTATCAAATGCTTGGTGGCAAGGATTTTTGTCAAGCTTTCCCATCTAAAATAGATTTAACCTACCAGTTGCTCTTTGTGGGTTTAACAATGTGTCTGACAATAAAGGGCTGCTGCCGCTGCATTGTTAATACATGAATAGTCCCAGCTCTCTGTATTTACTATTGTGCACTGCTGATTTCCAGGAAGGAGTGTTTGGCTCTGACGATGGATGCAGGTCCTGTTTTGCTGCAGCAGCTGAATCAGCCCCTTGGTGATTAGTGGATACACAGCTCAGATTTAATTGAAATTAAGGCAAGAACCTGACTTCATTTGAGCTGCTGACCGTGCTTTCCCTTCTGTCTGGGGATAGTACCTGGGCTTTGCACTTTGACATTAGATGTGAGAAGTTCACTCTGTGGGCAGAAAACTCGCCAAATGCCCAAATCAAGGAAGAAATCCACTTGCTGATAGCCTTTTTGTGCTTACTATTGACTGTGGTTAGCCAGCAGAGCTATGGGCCAGAAGAGCAGGCAACCAATCATAGAATCATTAAAGCTAGAAAAGACTCCTAAGATCATCTAGTCCAACCCCAAGCCATCCTCACCATGCCCACTAACTATGTCCCTCAGTGCCAAATCTTCACAGTTCCTAACACCTCCAGGGACGGTAACTCCCCTCATCTCCCTGGACAGCCTCTACCAATACATCACGACTCTTTCTGAGAAGAATTTTTTCCTAATATCCAACCTGAACCTCCCCTGGAGGTGTGCTCTGGCATGCTGGAAAAGCATGATTTGGTGGGTCTGGATGAGAGCATAGCTCTTGAGCAGCCGCCTGCTGAGTGCAGCCTGTAGGGCTCCACATGGTGTGGCCAGCCCCACCAAACATACCCTCAGCAGCAAGTCTCTGTGATCCACGGGAACCCATCTTGGCTCTGACAGGATGGCTAAAGCCCCCGGGGGACTCAGGTGACCTGAAGCCAGATGACCAGGTGGGAAATGGAAGTTGCTCTCAGGTGATGAAAAAAGAGAAAAAACCCAAAGTGTCAAATGCCCCTCCATCCTGGAAGACTTCTCAGCCAGCATTTTTCTTGGTTTCCTTTCTGTTACAATCAGCCACTTATTATTAAATCAGAGCTGCTGGGGAAATGGAGTTAAATTAAGGGAGATCAGAGGCAGGAACGGAAGCAACGTCTATATAAATATCTGCCTATATTATATAGAGTACTGTAGTTAATCAATTCTGAGAACAAAGAGCTTGGCTTGAACTACGAAGCAGCCCTAGCCAAGTGAAGGAGCCCTGCTGCGGTAAGCAAGCAAACAGTGCTATCGACAAGGAAAATGTTTCTAAAGGCTTCTCCCACTGAAGGAGTTGAAAACGAGGGTTTTCAGCCCCTGGGGCAAGCATCGTCCCCTGGCTCTTTGGGCTCCTGCTTTTCTGAAGCTTAGCTAGCGTGGGAGCCAGATGAGGGGACAGCAGCTTCTCTTAACCGAGGCAAAAAACTTATTGATTATACGCTCAATGAAAGGTCAAAACTCCCTTTGAGGGTCACCACAGTTGCAGCAGAGCCTCAGCCCCTCTCTCTGTCTGCAGAGTGTTTCGTGCCAGTCTCTCCAGGTGGACACCTGGGGTAAAAGTGAGCTGCAAATGAGCTAATCATCATTAATGTGTCGGTAGAACCTGCCAGCCTGACATCCCTCCTAATGGCTGACAAATGTCAGGGTGACTTGTATGCTTTTTTTGTTAATTGAATTGGTTAATTAGGTCCCAGAGGCCTGGCTGCTAATTATTAGCTGCAGTGGAATACGAGCTTCTTTTTTTTTAAAAAGAAAGAAAAAAACAAACTAAAAACACAACAAAAAAATAAAATAAATGAAAAAATCCCATAAAAAACCAATGCAAGGAAGTTAAAACAAAAGAGAGAGATGGGGAGGGGGGAAGCACCCCCCACTCACAAACACACACAAAACCTCCTTTGTGTTCTTTACCGTCTGCACAGTTACCTTCGCTTAATTTCTGACCTGCCACATGCTACTTCCTTCTTGATGTGTTTTTAAAAGGAGGGTTAGAGAAATTCCAAATCTGCCTTTTTTGACGGGAGCATCTGCTCAGTCAGAAACACAGTCATTAATTTTCTGCCAATTAGCAAAAAAAAAAAAAAAAAAAAAAAAAAAAAGAGAGAGAGAAAGAGAGTGAGGGAAAAAAGAAGAGGGAAAAAACCCCTCCAGATTTGCATCTTAATTTGTTACTTTGTAAAGATGTTGTTTTTTTTTAAAAGTTAAATACTCCCTCCGGTTTGCCAGTCATAGAAAGTGAAGAGATGATAGCAACTTCCCACCAAGAAAAGGCAATTAATCATTATATTTTGCACTTCTATAGCAGCTTTCATCCCCTGATCTCAAAGCGCTTTGTGAAATTAATGTATTAAGTCTCCTGCCAAGCCCCAGCGAGGGTGGCAGTGTACCAGCAAACTCCTTGGGGCTAAGGTGGTCTTAATCTGCTTCTGCTGCAATGTGCCAAGGACACTAATAAACTTTATAACAAATAATTACCAGCCTACCTGTTTGGGGAGGGGTACACCGAGGCACAGAGAGTGCTTAGGGGCTTCCTGCAGCAGCACAAAGCAGGAGCTGCAGGGAACATCTTAAACTACCTCCCTCTGCTCTCAGCCTTCCCTCTCCTTCTTTAATAGCAGCCTCAACTGGCAGCTGCGGGCAGGGAGATCTCTGGCATTAAATGTATTAGAGCTGGAGTTGTCAGGAACCACCTTTAGCACTCTTCTGAATGCTCCACAAGCTGTAAGAAACATATCCACTCTGTCCTGGAACAGAACAATCTCAGGAATTCAAATGTTTCCTTCTATATAAAAGTTTAAAAACGCCTCATCACTAGTAACACCTTTTCCAATAGGCACAACGCTTAGCATGGTGACTTCTCCACCTCTTGCTCCCTTCCTAGAAGAAAACCTATTTTCCTTCAAAAATGAAAACTGTTCCTTCTGAATGAATTGGGTTTTGGGAATTCACTTTCTAAAAAACAAAAAACAAATGCAGATGCTTCTCTCCAGAACATATTGGTGCATTTTTAAAAGCAACATGCCATTCACTTCCCAAGAAAAGGGGAAAAAAACTCCACTGTCCTCCAATGGTCATCACTACCTACAGCAGCCACTTCCCTAACCATTACAGCATTGTGAGGCTTCACCTCTTGCCCGTTTCCTCATATACTGTGGATTGATGGGAATATTTCTTTCCTTCACATCACAGAGGAATCGTACTGACCCAGAATCTGGAAACCCAGCTGGTTGATCCTCAGTGTTATTTCTGCTGTGGACTTGTTGCATTACCATGGGCAAACCTCCCAGCACGAGTCACCGTGCCTCAGTTTCCCCTTCCCCCTTAGCTGGGGACTGCTCCCATCCCAAGGATGCACAATCCCTGTCTGCTGCCTACTACCCAGTGGGACCCCCCTCTGCTCACCCTGCAGCCCAGGGCTGCCAGGAGGGGCGATGCATGGGTGCTGGCGGTGGACTTGCAGCCCTCAAGTGAAGATGAAACGCTGCGATTATCCTGCCTGCTTCCCCGCCCCCTTCCTGTCGGATGGCAAAGTTGCCTTACGAGTTAAAATAAATTGCCTCGCGCTCCCCACTGAAAGCATTTTGACTTTGTCTTGAATCGCGTATTCCAGTAGTCATTATACTTCAGCTGCCTCTTCTTCTTCTTCTTAGCATATGACATATATAGCAGTTCAAAAGTTGCAGCGAGCTGCTGCCAGGTCACATTCAAAGGGAAGTATCTGGGAAGCTGGCAGCTAAAAGTATCTGATAAGTTGGCACTGTTACTGCGCAGCAGGGGATGGGGGGAGGTGTGGGGGGAGGGAGGGGGAGCCCGGCACGGGGAGCAGGGAAGGGGAGAGATTCAAAGGGCTTTTGTTTCTGGATCAGATTCTTCCAGACTCTGAAACTTTTGCGGAGATGTATGTGCCAGGGATTTTTCCCTCTCTCTCTTCCTTCTCTCCATAGCTTAATGTGTTAATACAACCTAATAAAAGGCCTATATATTTGCTTTCAAGCAGACTCTGAAAGGCACACAAGATGTCACCATTAAAAATGACACTTTGCAGGCTGGGATCTGTGGCCAAGAAAATAGAGTGGAAGTGATACGCTGCCATTCAGGCAGTGTTACAATGGCCACGGTGTGCCAAAAGTTGTGAGAGAACAGACTAGTAGCCCCATACAAGTGTGTGTTGCTTCGAAGCCTGAGTGGAGCTTGTTTTTCCAAAGCCTGACGTTCTGGTGTTCCCATGATGTCCCCATGAGTCCCCTTTCCCCATGTCCTACTTCTCCTCTCTGTGAGTCATTTGGAAAGAGTCAAAATTAAACCATCAGGAAATCATCTCTGAAGCCAAGGAACAAAACATCTTGCTGGGGGAGCATTCGATCCGAGGGCCCATGGGACCCCAGCGTGAACACTGCAGTTGTTGTCCCAGAAGGCTCGTTCCTGGCTACATAGCCGACAGTGAATATCAGAAGAAAGGGATTAAGAAATGCCAGCAATTGCTGCAAATGGCCAAAAATATCAAGCCAAGGCACAAAGGTAAATGGAAGATTGGAGCCCTCACACGCTGCATGGAAATGATCTACTCTGCACCTCTGAAATTAAGGAACCGAGTTAGTGTCATGCCGTGCATCAATCTGACAATCCACCCCTGAGTAGTCATTGTCATTATACCATGGGTCACATGTGTTACAACTCTATTAACGTGTATGAAGCTACTCCCAGTCTAACACTGATCTAAGAAAATCAGGCTTAATTAGATTTTCCTTGTAATTAAATGCAATTTATTCTTATGCTTTGTGTTATGCTTCTGGCTTGCCCATACTATTGTCTGCTGATTATTAAAAATATACTGACAGAAGGTGTAAAAACTGTGTAAGAGCTGTATTTATAGCAAACACTCAACTCCCTATGATTGTACCATCCCTAGGATAGCAAGGGCTTGGTCCCTGAAAACAGGTTACGGTGGGAGTATTCCACAAACACAAAGTAGGCAGAGGCAACCCAGATTTCATTTACCTTTCCTTTAATAGAGACTACATCTAGAGCAGTGTGGGAAGCATCTGTCTGCCTCTGGAGGATCAGGACCCTGTGTTATCCATACCTGAGCAACCCAGGTGGAAATCCCCCATTACCCCTGCACAACCATACCAACAGCTACACAAGGACCAGCAGAAATGCAGGTCCAAGGAGAGATAAGGCTGTAGGAGTGGGCCCACACAGTCCTTCCTTGCTGATCTGCATGCACCTACCTGCTCTCCAGTAAATGCCAAACCTCTGTTCTTCACACCTTGTTTTTAAGGAAGTGTTTTTCAAATGGTTCTCACACGTACTGCTTTTCTTTTATACTAAAGCCAATAGAACAAGTGCAAAATAATCCACTGCCTTCAGTAATTTCAATTTAAATCAGTGGTAGACTAGGTGCAGAGAAAAAGTTGTTATATCATAAAATATTTTAGTGGATGGTGACGCCCACTGCAGGTGAGTTGGTTCAAAGCAGATTGTGGGGATGGTTTTTCCCTCCACAATGCATATTCCTGAATAACATGATTCTACTCATTAGTGCTCCATCCAAATGGCTGCAACAAAGCAAGGGTGGGAGCAGATAGTAAATCCTTCATATACGAGTACGATGAGGAATTTAGGCAGCTCCCTCCCACTGCCACTAAAAAAAGTTTTAATCTTGGCTTCTCCATGAATATCAACTGGCTGCATATTGACATGCCACCTGCTGGGGCCGCTTCAGCTATTGATAACCAATGCCATCACGTCTAAAGTTCAAAAACTGGCAGGGGGCTTTCATGTTTGTAAACAGTATTGATCTGCATATATAAGCTTGCCATTAGACTGCTGGATTAAACAAGGATGAAGACAGAACATTTGCGAGATTAAATCCGGAAACAGTTAATTAAAAGCTGAGCTATAAACCCAGGCTGTAAACAGCAGCCAATTAATTCAAGCGTTTGTAGATCTATGAGCATCCCTCCCCATTCTCCCGGCCATGTCCCATGCTGTGTGTCCAGCCCTCTGCCACCCCACCTGCCACCTGGAGAAGTCCATGATTTACCTGTTCTAGGGGCAGGTGCTGCACTTTCCAGAGAAGAGCAACCCATTTCATGAGATAGAAATGTATTTTGTGCACGTTTTCATTTGTGAAACAACAACAAAATATTATGACCCAAAAGAACAACCAGAAAGGTTTGGAGATTTTCAGTATTTTGCACCTCTGCCCTCTTTGCATACCCTTCCTCCCTTCTGTTTTTCTAATGGCAAAATGAGAAAGAATAAAGAAAGAAAAAACAAAAGCTACTGAAGGGAATAAAGAAAAGTTTCCTTAGCTAACTAAAATCAAGCAATCAAATTCATTGAATAAATGCAAAAGTTATTTTAAATTTTTCCGTGAAAAGATTCCTATATTTTCTAACCAGCTCTATTAGCTACTTGTACTAAATCTGTGCCTTTTGAAATTACAGTTAAATTGGACACATTCTGGATGATTTAATGGTTATTTTATACCACACATGGAGAATTTGTAGGCCCTAGAAGTCAGTGCAATGCCACTGGATCTGTAACTGTGTGGGATTTATATGGCCTGCATCGTGTTACTCTTTCCATGTTCAAGAAGGCTCTGCAACCCCCTACCCAACTCCATTTGTGGGAAGCTGAGGCACCAAAATGTTATGGAAAAGCAGGAAACAAACCCAAGCCTCTTGAAACCTTACCCAGCACTTGAAACTTTGCCCAGCACCATAACTACTCAACTATTGCTGGTTAGGGATTTCTTTGTAAGCAGTGCTAGCTTTCAACAGATCTGCACTACCCCAGGGGCTCTCTGCTTGGCTGTTTTTGGTCCTATTTCTCCCTCCAGAGTCTCGTGATGATCTTTTTCAGGGGAACCGGATCCTGTATCTGTAGACGGATGGGCTTCGCAGTTTCATGGATATATCTTTACAATGCAAGGCTGTTCTCCTAGGAGTGGTCCAAGTGGATTGTAACTGACAACAGTGGCTGACAGAAACACCTTGACTACCCTGAAGATGGCTTTATGATAGTGACAAAGCCAAAGCTCCAGACCTGCCAAGGCTCCAGGAATGTGGTATGCTTTGTTAGGTAAAATACCAGGACTGGAATCTGTGGCTTAGGTTCTCCATTTAGTTTTAAAGCTTAATCATAAGTAAAAACAAGCTGTTCCCTTTGGGTATTTCATTTACATCAATTTCTCTCTCTCATGGGAAGAGTGCAAGAATAAATATCCAATAAACAACACTGGAAATTTAATGCTTGCCAGTCACCCTTCTGCAATAGCGTTGTGAAAATACTAAGAAAAATGTTTTGCATGCTGGTGCTTTCTAAGAATAATGCTTGCCTATCGCATAAGCAAATAACATGCAAAAGGAAGACTGCACAGGGGATGGATGAAAGTCTTTTGTTTGAAGCTTAGCACCAGGAATTTGCATTACCTCATCAGTAGTTTCAAACTGGTGAAGAGCAAGGGTCACTCAAGGAGGTTGATGCTTATAATAAATTTATGAATTTCCCTGCTTAACCCCTGTTATTGCCCTACCTGCAGAAATCACCTCACTTTAACACATGTTTGTGCCACCAAGCTCTCCTCAGGCTTGCTGAGATGATGTGAACCCAAACCAAACCTCTTCAAAACATATTTTGAAAGGTTTTGAAGTTGTTAGCTTCAATAGCCCAGTTTGTAGCCCAGTGCCAAACTGCTTTATTGGTATGGCTGAAGGTCTGTGAGCTGAGGCAGGAACGAGAGAAATGACACTACACACAAACACACATAAATAAATATATATAGAGAGAGAGCGATTGAAGCTGAAAACACCTTCAACATTTGGAACATGAATTTTGCTACCATAGGATGCACTATTCTAATCTCTAAGCCAAGGGGGAAAAAAACAGTAATATATATGTACATAATTTTTTAACATTTTATGATTTTTTTTCCTTCCCTATTATTATGGAAATACCTAGAGATCTTCATAAATTCTTCCCCACAGTGGCAGGAGGGGGCTCATTGCAGCAAACAATGCACTTGTTCTGTTTAAAAAACACTGCTGGAGGCTGGAGGTGCAGTCACCAGCTCTCCTTCCTTCTGCGAGTCCCCCAGGGGTGACCCTAGGCCACGTGGGGTGTGAGTTATTTAATGAAAAGAAACACAGCCACTGGGATATTAACTTCTCCTATGTGTTGACAAAACCTTTCCAAATTGCTATTGTCAGCAGCAACCAGCTCCTCCTGACTGGCTCTGCCCAAGGCCTTCGGCTGGAGGGAGATGAGGTCAGGGCTGTGCCTGAGACCTAATACACCTGAGCTCATCGCTGGCTTTGCTTTGGGCACCCCTGGCTCGGGAAGCACTTGGGAAATGCAAGTGTCATGCTGAATCACGAGGCCTTCCTGTTTTCAAACAGCCTCTGAAAGCACCAGTGACGAGGCCTGGCATTGCTTTGGACTGCCAGAAGTGCTGCGCATTCACATGAAGAAGGATTCTCCTTTCTTCAGCACCTCCCCACTTCAGTTACATTTGATGACCACTTACAATTCAGGATCATGAATAACAGTGGATAGCCTTTGGAGAGCCTTTAACTTGGCCACCCTCCAAGGTTTTATTACTACATACTACCTCATTATGTTATTACTGGCATATAATGATATTATTTTTGCACTCTACTCATCCTTTGTCATGAACCAGGACCTTGCAGCATTAGATACTATACAACCTCACAGGATGATGAAAGGCAGCACTCACCCCCCAGAGCTCAGAGCATAAATATAGTATAGCATTACAGTGTGGCATCTTCCTTCATTTATAACCCTTTTTTTGTTTTCCCGATTTCAGATTGTAAATTCAGGTGCAAGGACTGTTTTTTTTTCCTTAAGAGCTCCGATGCCACTGGCGATGACCATGGATGATAATGGTGACCAGCTTTATCACTCTGCTCCCTGCAGTGCCCCGAATGGCAGCCCCATTTGGGCACAACACAGCAGGACCTCTGAAATCAGTAGATGACCTGCTGGATCCAGAGAGATACAGCAGGGTGAGGGACAGCATAAGATGACTCAGAGAAAATTCAGATGCCTGGTGTTGGGGATGGAAGGAGCTCTGGAGTTAACAGAGGGTTACCTGCTGCTCCTGAAGTCTGGAAGTAAATGAATTCCTCTGCAGCTGGAGAATCTTACCAATGGCCTTTAGTCCAAAGAACAAGATAAGTTTAAATTACAACAATGTATGTGTCACAGTATGTAAGAACCTGTTTGAATCATATGGAAATAACTACTCTTGGAACACCCAGGTCTCCTGACATCACTTCTTTCAGAAATATATCCAATTACTTCCACAGGGAGACAAAGACAGGGTGGGAAAAAAGAAAAAAAGAAAAAGAAATTAAAAAAAAAAAGGAAAAGAAAAGCTCCATCAATGGAAGGTCAGAAAATTCTGCAGGTGGAGACTTTTTTTTTTTCTTTTCGAGAATTGTTTCAATTCTTCAGTGTAGAGGAAGGAAGGATGGCCTGGTGGATAAAAGTAGAGGTGTTGTTGACAGTTCAGAGAGTTGGCCCCTGATCTAGCCCTGGTACAGACATCCTGTGCAACCCTAAGCAAGTCATCACCTCTCAGTGCCCTTCCTCCTCCTCTCTAAAAATGAGGGTAAAACCATGTTTACTTGCCCTTTCTGGGAAGGACACACAGCTCAGGAGTTCCATCTCCCAGAGTCTGAAAGGGTTTGGAAGAGAGTGATTGAAAATAGTGCTGAGATGCAAACTGCCAACTGCAAATGGCAGAGCTGCTTTCTGCCCCTCTGGGGGAGCACAGCTCCTTCTGCCAGCCCAGCACCCCAAGGGTCAGCCTGCACTGGGCGGGCTTGCAAGCAGAGGCACTGCAATGGCCTTGACTTTGACAGCTGTGTTCAGCAAGATAAAAGATGGACAAAGACAAAACATGTACAGCTAAAACTATACACTCGAGCAGCATCAGGGCAGAAAACTTTCTGAACAAGACAGGATTCTGTGTACCTCTCCACAAAATAAATACTACCACATGTGCCTTAAAAAGCTCCTATTATTTACAGAGTGCTGACATGAAACCCCCTGAAAGAGTTAGTATTTTGTTAGGTAAACGTTTTCCCTCTGAGCATTTTCCTCCTCTCTCTCCCCCCTTCCCCCACCCAATAACTTACAGATGTTAGAACAATAAATTGAATGAATAGTTTCCCACACTGGAATGCCTGCATGCCAAAGAATGCAGAAATGATTTCTGGCCAGTTTCTGACACTGATCTACAACTACACTGCACATATTCTGTTGCTCTTGTATCAAGTCTTGAGCTGCTCCCTGCCAAGAATTAAGTGCTTGTTCCATAAACCTGGTGTAGATTATCACTTAGCTGTATAGATGTATCTAATAGAATTAAATAGTTTGGCTCCTGACCAGTAACAGATGTGCTACATATAATGCAATAATAATGAGACTGAAAGCACCATGTTATGCCAAGGGAACATTGTGAGATAGCTCACATTTCTTCTGTTGCCCAGTCAAAGCTCTGTGAAAAGTAATTCGAAAGTCCCATGTTTATACGAACAAAACAAGCTTTGGCTTTCCTCCTTTTTCATTTTAATCTCACAATGGGTTTGTTATCCAGTCCATGCACAAAAGCAAGCATGGGGTCAGCTTTCGTTTCTATGGAGCAGTGGATTTGCTTTACCATAGTTTTGTTTTCCACTAAAGCTCTCCTGTAACTTAAGCGGTTATAATGAAGTAATGCTGAACCAAGTCATAACTATCTGCCTGGGACATCTGAGTCCATGTAACTTGACCCACTGAGGACAGAACGGGTTGGGTAAGGTAGGAAGAAGAGTCCAGTGGTACACATAAGCTGATCTTCTGCTTCCTGAAATAAGACCTAAGAAATAGATGTCGGGACACAGTCCTATATACTTCTATGAGGCATTCACATCCTCCTGATTCCTGTCACACTGGAGGTTCTCAGTCCTGCAGCAGGGAGGTTCTTTCTACCAGCTGCAGGGATGGGAGGTGTGACCTCTGAGATCAGGAACCCAGCTGAGCCCAGCAGGTGGAAGCGAGAAGCTGGAGCTCGGCTGTTTTCACACCTCTTCTGCCTCCCTTCAAGTTGTGGTGGTGTCTCAAAGATGGGATGTGACCTGCCCACCAGCAGAACTGAACCCATGTTATCCACCAGGACTTTGATCAGCACCACAGTGACTTGGCAAGGGGCTGGGGGAAAAGACCATACTGCCTATATCAGGGCAGCTGGCAAATGTAGGATATCTTGGAAAGTGGAGGAAGGGGCCCAAAACAATCTATTACTGGATGCTTGTAACCTGGCTCTGTTGTTTCTGCTCTCCAACTGTGGGCACAGTTAATGAGGAAGTTGTGAAGGGAAGCAAATTCCCTAAGTACTTGACTGTCTCAGCCTTTCTTGACCTGTGTCGGTCTGGGTACAGACAGAGTACAGCACAGAGACTGCACTGCACGGGCAGTCCAGGTTACAGATGAATATCAGGGCTCCAAGATGTTATTGTTAGATCTATCAGCTGTCTTTGATGCCCTGAGGTATTGTTGAGCTGCTTTTGATCCTCGGCAAGAATAGATGGGACTGTGCTCTGCTCGCTTTTCCCTTAGCTTTCAGAGAGATCTCAGAAGGCAATTTTGGATAACTGCCCTAATTTATTGACCTTCAGGGAATGCTGCCTGATGTTTCATCGGTGATGTACACAAAATCAGCAGGGCTGATTAATGAATTGATACTTTTTTGCAATTCTCTTGGAGAGATGGAGCTGTAATAAGAATTGGACAAGAATCTCTGAATTTATTCTGTGCCTATCCTACAAATTTGACATTAAAAGGCCAGGCTGTTGTAGAGATATTAAGACAAAACAAATCCCTCAAACTGTAATGGTGAGACCACACAGGAGCGTGTTAATAGGACTGATGCCTGTAACAGAGAGGAGTTAGGCTCTTGGGAGAACAAGTTGAGTTGGTGCTCACTGATTGCTAGAGCCTGGACTCAACACTCAGAGATGATCTACCCAGTTGGACAGGTACAGCTTCTCTCTGCTTAGCCTTTTCAAAGGGAAATACTCTGGATGTCAGAAAGACTAATGTGACCATTCTTTTAAGAAATAGTTATGGAAAATTCATTCAAAATTGGATCCCCAGAACTATGATTGATAGAAACGCAGGAGCTGGACCCGTGTGACCCCACTGTATGCTTGATTAAAGTGAAGCTGCTCTGCTTGAATTTTTAGGATCATGTGGCTGTAAAGCATTGTACAGACCAAAAACTCATCTGCCGTAAGAGGTTTTGGACCAAGCAATACACTCAAACTACGCGTACGGACAATTCTGAGGCACAGAAGTGGCAGCAGCAGCTAAATTACTCACCCAACTCTATTAAAGGAAAAAAATGAAAAATAGCCATCTGGGAAGCAAGGAAAAGCTCAAGACAATTATCCTCCTTACTATACATCATCCTTGCAGTAATACTCAGGGAGGATGCGACAATTGATTAAAACTAATTGGAGGTTAAATTAAATGATAATTAGCATTAATCAATAGCAGTGTTGGCATGCCAGCGCATCTCTCCTTTAGGCAATTCACCTCCAATCCTCAACACACCAATAAGGATGGTGATCTGTGAGCCCAGCATGTGCTCCTCCATCAGCAAAGAAGCAAGTCCCAGCAGCACTGACCTGGAGGGTTGGAGGAAAGAGAGCATTTCAATGAAAGACCGACTTGCCATCATGAGAAATGGTTGCTACACTACTCCCGCAGCTAATTGCAGCCAACATCAAAGACTAGGGTGCCCTCAAATGATGGAGGCTGGTAATGACAACTCAATGCCCGCCTGCTTTCAAACAGCACATCACAGAGAGCCTTGCCTTAGCATATTATTCTGCTTTTGTTAAGAACACTCGTTTCTCTTCCTCTCTCCTTTTTTTTTTTTTTTTTTTTTTTGGTGGTATATTATAGTGTGACCAGTGTAGGAGGAATAGCCATGATTGAACAGTCCCTGCTAAGGCAGTATTGCCTCTTTGCAAAGGGCTGGGGAAGAAGAGTTTGATGCACAGCTGCCGCATGGAGGCACACAAGGTTGCCAGCTTTCTGCTCAGCTTTTAACATTGACTCCTAATTTGTGGCTGCCTTTCAGGGCAGACAAAGCGTCACTCTGTCATTCACAGAGTACCCCAATGTTGTTGGAGAAAATAAAACACAGGCATTTATGAGTGCTTGAATGGAGCATGTGGGCACGTACATGTAAGGCCCTGTGGACAGTCACCACCCCTCCAACATTCAGCTGCCAACTCACAGTAGAGAACGCCAGTCTGAGGCAGGAGGACTAAGGACCAGCCACATGTGCTTATTCAACTTCCACCTGCCTCATAATTAAGAGCTGCCAGTTCCCACTGCAGCATTGGAAATGATTTCATCTCAAGAAGCTCAGAGCAAGGATTTGTCTTTACCAATGTGTACATTTGCATACCAAACTTGATAGTTCTTGGGAGACGTGTGGCTTCTCATGCTTCCCCAGGTAACTCCAGTCAGAGCCTGGAAGCACGATGTTGTGTCGACCAGGCACTCAACCAAAAAAGGAAAAGGAAAGTGTTGTAAAGCTGCTTGTGCCTCAGGCTGAGCCTTAGGATGAACACAGAGAAAGAAAGCCCTACCAGTTCCTCCTCATTTTTGCAATCAACCCTGCTGGGCACAGGTCTGGATAGCAACAATGTGCAAAGCCACTGGTGAGGGACTCCACTATCGGTATCTTTATTCTTTGCCAATTAGTAATGAGCAAGATGCCCTGCTATTAAATGTGGCTCATTCCTACAGTTAAACTTCTAGCCCTTACTTGTCTGTCAACTATCCACACTCCTCATGGACCATCATAGAATCATAGGATGATTTGGGTTGGAAAGGACCTTTCAGATCATCTGGTTCCAACCCCCCTCTATAGGAAGGGACACCTCTCTCCAAACCAGGTTGCTCATATGATCCTATCTTCAGCTGGTCACCTGAAAGCAATGGAAACAAAACAGTGCCATGGCTCTGGCAGCCATCTCTAGCATGCTAGAGTGGGAATGAGAGACTGACCCCCTTTAAGAACGGATATGCTATACCATCAGAACTTCTCCAGTATCCTTAAAACACCATTTTCCCTAGATGGATTTGCCAGTGCAACGGTTCTGATTTTACTGCTTCAGCAGACATTAATGTCAGCACATTTATAGCTGCCCTCTCCTTGTGCATTTTTCATCCTGTCCCAAAACAAAGGCTGGCAGCTGTTATTCCCTGGTGGAAACCAGGTGCTACAATACATCTCTAGCCACTATGGTAAACCCTTATCAAGTTCTAAATATCTAAATATGGGAGAAACCCATTCTGATGTAAAAATCGGAAGAGATGTTTAAGTACAGTGCAATGTTTGAGCTGGTAAGCAATCTGAGGAGCAGGACTTCTTAGCTCCGGATATGTCCCATGTTGGACACAAGTGCCTGCCTCTGAGCTGCTCAGAGCAAACACAGCAACTACAAGTGTCTCTGAAACCAATTCTGGCAGACAGCTATCATGCCTTTGTTACTCCATCAGCATGAAAAGGAAGGGGCCTGTGTAAGCAACCGGACATTTAGATTGCACTGAAGATAATGGGGAAAGAGGACAAAGAGAAATATATAAGCAGCCCAGAAGAAAACATGGCTTTCATTGCACTGACCACACACATTAAGCATCTTTGATCAGAGGAAAAGCAGGTGGTAAAAGACAGCATAGAAAAAGCTTGGTCATGCTACCATGTCCCTTTCTGGATCAATATATTCTTGTGAAGATATAATCTTCCTGCTGTAATGCTGACAGGTTAATGACAGCGTGGGTTATCTGCTATCTAAATGACTACATCAGTACCTCAGTTAGATTTACCCTGGATAGAATAAACTACTCATGCATGTGTCTCTGTAACTGACTGTCACAGCCCTTCAATGATGACTTTTCCTCGTTTCCTGCTTTTTATTTCTTGGACCTCTGTGCCTTAAGCCCTTGCCTCTTCCTGACAGCATGGAGCTGGGGCTTGAGGGCTGGGCTTCTGGCCAGGGAGCCACTTCACTTTATGCTTTATTTTTAAAGTTAAGATTCAAGTGTGCGCATGTGCATTTTACTGGGCTTGGATTTCAAGTGCAGCCCAAACCTTTACAAAAAGAAAGACCAGGCTATGTGCTATTGCAGCGTAACAGGTTGGAGGGATGGGACATGGCTGGGCAGCATTCCTGGGGCCTTGCCTTGGCTTTGGCTCAAATGTTGTAAAGTAGATTTCCACAGTATGTTCATTAGGGTCTGCAAGGAGCAGTTGGCACCATAGTTGGGCTAGGTCTTGGGGGGCATTGACTCTAGCCCTGCTTCTGTCCTTGATCTCCTAGATAGCCAGGAAGAGAAAGGCAGAAATTGCAAAGTTTGAAAAAGGGAATTTCCATCTATTGGTAGCCCTGGCCCTTCCTGTCAGCTGCCAGAGAAATGACACTGCAGACTTCCAAGCCAGCCCATTTCTCCCATTTGCCAAATGGAGACAAAGGCACCGCAGAGCATAGTGGCTAGGATCTCCACACTCTTTGCTCACAAAGGCGCAGAGTTGGGATGGGCAGGGCACAAATATCTGCTTCTCCTGCCTGCTGGAAAGCTCTCGCACTGCTGCCTGGATATATTAATAGCTTAACACGTAACTGTGTTAGAGGAGAGAGAAAACAAATCACATGTGACCAAGCTCTCTCACAGAAGCAGCTTTGATGTCCATCTGGTCAGGCCTGCCTGCTCCTCAGCTCAGCTATCCCCCACCTGCACCCCACCCCACCCCACCCCGTCAATAAACTGTTTGTTTAGCCTTGCACAGATTATTCATTTCTTGGCACGCAGCTCTCAGCTCCAAAGAATTAACATTTGGATTGTATTTGCTGGTGAGCAAAGTGCCAGGGATACAGCTGGGATTCGTTGCACAAACTATTTTGATGGGGAAAATCAATGACAAACTGAGGAGGATCAAACAGCGAAGCCCTTTTGCAATTGTTGTTTGAAAACATCACGTTGGTAATATATTGAGCTGCTACAGGGAGGCGGGTGGCAAATATGGAGGGGTAGCCTTCGCCAGGTCCTCTTGCTGACTCCCACACGCCACAGCCTGACCCTGTCCCACTCCTAGGACAGATTAGTCACAGGATATTTCATTTTAAACCCAAGCTCATGTTTTTCCTACAGAAGAGGAGGACTCTGTCAATGTTTATTGCTATTTTTGCTGGAATTTCTTTTTGGTCAGAGAGGGATTTGAAAACTAAATACGTTTCCTGTTGGAGGCTGAGGGCTGTGAGCTGCAAGGAAAAGCATAGCCTTTGGCTTGGTTCAGCAGTAAATAATCACTTGTGTTCCAAAAAGTCATTCGCATTGGCAAGGGCTCCCAGCACCTGCAGATAGAAGCGCCCGGGGCAAGTCCAAGCACTTCATTTAGACTGTCCCTTATTACAATCAATCAGACCCCATTCCTCTTAGCCACAGGAAATTCTAGGCTTAACCACATGCGTTTCAAAATTAAAAAGGTGGAAAGACATGTAGTTAAAGACACAGAGATGGGAATGGAGAAAGTTTTCATATGTTTGTACCAGAATCTTTTTTAACAAACTGCTATGAGAAAATTTAAACACATGAGACCTTCAGCATATCAGTATTTCGCTGCTTGGGAAGGTCTCATAGATTACATCTAACCCCACTCTACTTGTGTGCGTTTTGTGCTGCCTGTAGCAGCACACAGAGAAAGTAATATATTTTTGTGTTCCTATATACATTTTCTCTCTGGGTTAACCGGTTTGGCAAACTCTCTAAGCAAGAGGGGTGTCAGAGACTGACAGGCAGCATGCTTATCTGGCCAACCAGCTAATGTGGCAGAAGTAGTAAAAAAATATATGATATAGATCTCTATGTCCCAGAACTACAGCAGTAAGCTGAATAACTGCTCTTCAGTGAACCTTGGATCGGGACCTCATAGCAGATCTGGGAGATGTGTGAATCTGGATTAGTGCACAAGGTGGTTGGGAGTCACATCTTGTTATGCTCAATACATGCTCCTGCTTCCTCACATCCAAAAGGAGTTCAGTCTCACGCAATGTGCTTCCTAGTCCAGGTGTCACAAACCACCAAGTGCTGCCAGCCATCGCTTTGACTTCTGCTGTAGCACCATGTAACTGCAAAGCCTTTAGTGGAAGAAACTTGAGGTAACAAGGAGAAGGGCTCACACAGAAAAGCATGAGGTCTTCATTTCTACCCATCTTAACTCTCTTTTTATGTTCTTAACTTCAGAGCTACAGAATAAAACTGAGGTGTGGGCTGCTCCCTGTCCTGGATTGAGCCTGACTGGCCTGGGAGCCCTTGGCCCCTGTCAGGGACACCTGGAGCATCCCAGTGCTATTTTTACCAGCACTAGGAACACCGAGTTCAGACTTGCATATCACGAGGCAAAGCAAGGCTGGTGGTACCTCTAGGAGGGTGACTCAAAGCAGCTACCTCAGACAATGGTGTCCCTGAGTACCAAAATAACCGTGGATGTGGAAATGTCTGTGGCTGAAGCAGGGAGGCACGATTCACCAAGATCACAGTGTCAAGTTGCTTTGCCGTGCAAAAACAGTTTACAGTACAATAAAACAGCATCTGCTCCTCCCCCCGCTGGAGATAGCAAAGGTCTTTAGCCCTAGGACTCCAGACTCACTTAATCTGCTGCTGGATTTGGTTCTAATGCAGACCTGTCACTGCAAGCATTCTGTTATGTGTGCTCTGCATCACAGCAAAAGTTCACTTCAGCAGGCCATTGCCATCGGCAATTAGGCTGGAGGAAAGCTCAGCCTCCATCTGAAATGCAATGAAAACGCTGTGAAGACAGCGCCGGATCCCACACAGGCAATCTCCACAGGTTCTTCTTCAACCAAAGGCGGGTAAGTGGAGGCTGCCACCACCCCTGCTGCTCGCTGGCCGTTGGGGCACCATCCATCAAAGTAACACCTGAGGAACAGCCCTGTGTCAGCACCAGCTGCCAGGCCAAGGGAAGCTAGCGTGTGCTGCTCAACAATACAAAGGGCTTCTTTCCTCCTCCTCCACTAAATAAACTGTTAAAGACCGTGACCCCTGGAAAACATAACAAGAGCTGAGGAATTTACAGTTGCATGTTACAGGTCAAGGCACCGAGCATTTCACAACCTTATGGTTCCAGCCAAAAGCTCCTCTGTCTACTCTGTGCACATGCAGCTCCCATCCTCACACATAAATGCACACACTGGATACACGTGATAAAAATGCTCAGCGGAGGCCCAGCTTTTGCTTTCTGACCTGCTTGCCATAGCAAGCAGTGAAGGTATAAGCAGCAGGGCAGTTTCTTCACAGAGACTTGTAAAATATTCTGTGGGCATTTGCAACTATGAACATGCATGTCCAATAGTGCACTGCATCCATGTGGGGCTTATATTGAGGATGATGTTAAGATTTGGTGTATAACAGATGAGAAAATGGATGTTGCAACTTCATTCAAGAAGGGAAGAAGTAGTTCTTGATGGTAGATCTGGGCTGTGGGACAAAAGGAGAGCCTGGTACAATTGAAGCAGAAATGGCTGGTGGGTGCTTGGAAGCTTCCTCCTCTTCTCCCATTTAAGCTTCACTGCAGAGCAGAGCTGGCCTGGGCTCTCCAGGCAGCCTCCCCTGAATGGGGTGCTGGAAGACCCAAGTTGTGGGTGCAGCAGCCCCAAGCTGGCACCTGGAACATTACCCGAGTCAAGGTTCAGACCGGAGCTTGACTTACATTAGCAAACCTTAAAAAAGAGGTTAGAACTGAACAATTAGTCTGAGCAAGCTAGCAGCTTTTTGCTTGTTTGGACATGACTATTTCATTTAAAAATCTAAAGAGCATTTAGGAGAAAGGATTTCTGTGCTAAGGAATGACCGCCATTGGCAAACAATGCTAAGATGCCTCTCAAATGACCTGGAAAGATGATATATTCTCAATTTGTTAGAAAAAAAAAAAAAAAAAAAAAAAAAAGGAAAAATCTTTAACCTCGCTATTAAAAAACATTTGTGTTTACATACACATACATACCTTAAGTCCTACTCAGTGATACTACGGAGTTCAAAATAGTGCTGCCATGTAATTTTGTCAAAATACTGCAATAGTCTCTCAGTGACGTTAAATACTTAGCACGGTTACATTTGGATTTCAGATTGAAAATTGGATCTCAGTTTAGGCAAGTGATGGCCTGCCCTTCCACATATACTCTTGGAAGAAAGTGTTTGTATACAGATTCACATATTTGTAGTTGTAGCCATATACAAAGGATTAGAGAGGTCTGATGTATAGACATGAGGATGTACAAGCCTGGATCAGCAGATTCCTAACATCAAATTATCTAAGGACTACTAACTTCCTTTGCTCAGGCCTATAGCAACTGCAAAAAGAATGCAGTCTGGTAGCAAAAGCCTATGTTTTCATCCTTCTGACATCTCCATCCAATAATTTCCAGTAATAAAAAGTCTAGCTCCAGACAAATAAAAGGCCATCTCTGTCATAAAGCAAAGAGGAAGCAGGGCCTGTTCTCACAGTACAGACTTAACTGGAACATTCACCAAAGTCCTCAGAGGAAATATATTGGCAACACCTCCAGGGCAGAAAATAGCTCCACTCTGTACCTGCTTCCCTCCTTCCCCTGCAGGCACTTCCACACACACACAGCTGGAAAGAGAGGGGCAAATTTAAAGAAAACTGACACCTCTTGCAAATTAGAGGAAGCAAACTCTTTTTTGGAACCCTGCAGTTTGACCCCCTAATGTGGCATATGTTCCACAAATATCATGTGAGTTATCCATTCAAACAATAATAAGTGTGAAAG
Organism: Lagopus muta; assembly: GCF_023343835.1. Lineage (NCBI taxonomy): Eukaryota > Metazoa > Chordata > Aves > Galliformes > Phasianidae > Lagopus > Lagopus muta. Next base: position 57,829,201 of record NC_064437.1, on the reverse strand, counting down.
GGGTTGGGGCGATCACGTGAAACTGAGGGACTTTCCCATTTCAAGTAGAAAACTTAGGGCAACAAGAGAGGAAAGGAGCAAGGTAAACTACCTGTGGCTGGTTTTATCTGGACACCTCTGTTCCAGCATCAGTCTGTGTGCTCTTTTAGCTCCAGCAAGGGAGAAGAGCCATTTGTACACAGTATGTGTGCCGCAGATACACTGATGCTAGCACCCAGATGGGTTCTCAGCACGGACTGGTGAGCAGCTGCTGAGCAGCAAGCACTCCCCTCCCTTCAGTGACTCCATGAGGCCTGACTCACAGAGTCTGGGTCTTTGCAGGAGGCTGTAGGACAGCTGCATGTATGGCTGCCAGCCAGGACACTGCTGGGTACCGTGCCCGTCATGGCTTGCACACATCATTTACAATAGGAAGAGAAGCACACAGATGCTGAACCTCTTTAGGAACCTTCACGTTTCAGGATCCTGAAAGTGAAATGAATGTCTATCAGCTGTAAAATCCCCAGGGCAAATCTGGCACTACATTCCAGCCTCCCTCCTTGGTTATTTGTTTCAGGCCACCTCCTGATCAAGTTTTCCTCTAACTATGCCTTCTCCTTGCCCCAAACTTTTGAGTACAAGATTGAATCCCAAACCTGACACAACAAGGAAGACCAAAAGCAGCCACCTGAATGGCAAGAGGCATCAAACTTGATTTTCAGCTAAAAGGAAGGGGGAGTATTTAGTGCTCCCATTCATATCCAAATCCTTCCTCTATTTCTCTGTCTTTATAAACCACTGCTGCGTTGGGAAGATGCTAAAAGAAGGGTATCAATTGTCTTTCAGTGTGCAAGGTCCTATTCAAAAAAGGCGTCCTGGTCTGCCAGGGCCCCAGCGCTTTTTCAAGTGCTGCTGGTTAAAGAAGAGTGCAGACTCCTTCCATGAATGCTCTTTATCTGGTGAGATGGAGCTCAATAGAGCCAAGGGAGGGAAAGCTGCTGTTTAAGTTTCATGATATTTTTTTTTTCTTTCTGCAAAAGGAGAGCTTAACAAAAAAAAAAAAAAAAAGCTAAAAATCCAAAAAGCTGGGGGTATGCTATAATGTACTGCTCTGAAGCTTTGTGGATGCCGTTGTCTTCCAGATCATCTCAGACTGAAGTGGAAGTGCTTCTACAAACCTTCAAAGAGTTTTGGTGGAATGGGATTTTCTTTTCACCTTGATATAAAAGAACGAACTGATCTCTTTTCTGTAAATGATCTAAGCAGCATCTTTTTCCTTCAGTTAGACAAGCAGTTCAGTTTGCTATAGTTTACTTTTTCTTCCTTTTTTTGGGGGGCTGGGGGGGTGGGGGGGGAGGGTGCTATTCCTAAACCCTTGGTCTGCCACTGACAATTCTGCAGTAATAAATACTACAGGTTTTTAGTGCTATGATAGCAGGTGCTCACGGAAGTTCAGGAGATTTAGTTAATCTGTGCTAAACAGACTACCAGTGCAGTTTGAAGATGAATTAATTCCCATCTGGCTCCGTGTAGGACCACACCAACTCATCAAACCACAAACCACTGAATTCCACCAAAGAGCATTGAAACCCACCACAGGTTGAGCCTGTCCTGTGCTGAAGGCTCTGCTCCTGTCACAAGGACTGGAGATCCATGTCCATATTACCCCCCCCCTTGCAGATGTGCATAGAGCTGCACCTTGGCCATCTACACCATGTGGAAGTTTGAATCCTGAGCTGCTGATCCATCATGTAACATCTTTCTTGCCACTTTTGTAGATGCTATTTGTTGGCAGTTGTTATTGACCAGGCAGGCAAGATGTGGTGTGGGGTTCCAGGGTGGAGAGAAAAGGGAAGCTCTGAAAAATTCTTCTCTTTGGTTAAGGGTACACAGAGGCCAACATGAGTCTTTCTCTGGATTTCAGGGAGCTTTGGATCAGACCCAAGGTGCATCATTATCCCATGACAGAATAAAGACACATACTCATTTTTATGAGCGCAAACTATTCTTTCTGTCCAGTGAAAGGCTGAGATCTGAACACAGCTGCTATTTTGCTCTATGCAGTGAATCACTTCTGATTCTGAAGTACTGAAACAGTGACACACATTCCCCCGCCCAATGTGGGGACCTTTCTCTGTTATTGTACCATGAGAATAATACAGTAATTCATGCAATCTTTATCTTTTTCAAAAAAATTGTTATTGCTTGGACTGCTTTTGCTTCAGGCTGAAAAAGCAGGCAAATGGGGGCAGATAGGATTGCCGACATTAACATCAAGTATGAAATTTTTGGGAATCTCCATCTTCTGAGACTCCAAAAAAGTCAAAGTATTCAAAGATCTCTTCTTCAACCAGTAAGAAGAAAGGCTGGAATGGCTTTATATAAACTAACAAGAAAACATGAAGAAAAAAATATCCATCTTCCATTAAATTGTGGAAGGTTTTCCTCTCCAGAGGAGCTGGATGTCTTGCTGCAGATCACGCTGTGCAAAAGAGTGTGCATACCTGCATTCTGGCACATGCTGGCATTTTGAGAGCCTCTGCCTGGTAACTCTTAATATCACACTGCAAGAATGAAGGTGGGCAATTGTAAAGCATTAAGGAGAGAGAACCAGGAGCGGTCAGAAGTGCAGGGATCCAAGATATGTAGAGACAAAAAAATGAGGCTCATTCAGTCTATAGAAAAGGAGATATAAGGAGACCACAGTAAAATAAGGCTAAAGGAATCTTCATAGTTTGGTCCAATCCATTTGTCTTCCTTGAGACCACCTCTGCAGTATCTGAATCACTCCTAATAGCTATTTCTTTTGCCTGTTCATAAAGATCTGTCAGTGTGCACAGTCTACATGCTCCCAAAGCAACCTATCTTACCTGCTTCATGAGTCCCACTACTAAAATACTTTCTTATCAGCTTATTCTGAATCATCCTTGATTCATTTTAAGGCCTCTCCTCAGCCTCAGTCAAATCCTAACTAAAATCATATCTTCGTTGCTGTTCACCACTCCTGTGTTAAAGGAACTAAGACAACAAGATTTTTCTTGACATACCAAGGCAGGCTGTTAATTCCTTTCCTTTCCCTAGGTGCTTCCAAACAATTAGATTTCCCAATATTTCCTGGAGATGGAGCATATAACTCCCATGATCCTCTATTTTCTCCTCTCCTATATGAAGAAAGGTACCACACTCACTCTTTTCCAGTTTTCTGATATCTTGCCTATCTTCTCAAAGATAACTGCAGGTATCTAAGATCATTTCAGTCCACTATCAAAATATCCTAGGATGAAGTTCATCAGGTTGAGCCAATTATAAAACATAAAGCTTATCTAATTTTCTAACTGCTTATTCCCTTATTTTATGCTGAACTCCTATCCTTTTTCAATTCAACTTCCAACCGTTAGCCTCCTGCTCTCAACTGATCTTTTAAATGAACACTGATACAAAAAAAAAAAAAAAAAAAAGCTTTAAACACTTCACCCCCTTGGTATCATCTGGTACAACCTTACATTAATCAGAAGATGAAAAGAGAATTCGTAGAACAATTTCTTGGTGCTCACTTTTCGTATATGCAAAAGATGTGCAAAGAGAAAAGGAACATGCTCTTCCTCACTGCCACTATGGGCAGAACAAGAAATAATGAGCTTCAAGAGAAGGTTAGACATCAGAAGTATTTCAGCTATTTTAGCAGAGAACAGAAATGCATTATCCTGAAAGCCTGTAAAATATTATATGATTGGCAGCCTTTAAGCACAGGTTGCACAGCTAATTTTCGGTCTTCTCCAGTCTGTGAACTAGCACTGCTCCTAGCAAGGCTCCATACATACCTGGTTTAGCCTAGTGCTAGTGGGACTACTGTAGTTTAGATTTGCCCTCCAAACTTGCTTCACAGAGTCACCAAAGTCTGTTGGTTGGAAATCCCTGGATTAGAGAAACATTTGTCAGAAACTGGGTCACAGGGTTATATCTGACTGATTTGCTATAATTCTGTCATCCCCAGATTCCCAGACACTGGAGCTGGGGCCTCTAAATTTGTAATAACTCAGAAGTGAAACAAACCTGCCCCATTATAGTTTTATTGGTTCCTTTTACTGAACAGTAGCCCTGAAATGTCAGTGTTTTAAATAAACGTCATATTTTTTGTCTCCCTTGTAGACTAATTAATTAGTGGCTATTCATGTCTAGTCTATTACATCTACCCGATAGTTCTTGCAGGTCATGCAATGATGCTGTAGCATCAGAGAGAGATCTCCTGAATTGTTTCTCATCCTCCAGTCTCTTAATCATTCTCCTTTCCATAAATCTCATCTTTCTGTGATAAGAGAGAACTGATGGTTGCATAATTTGCATATGCAAATCTGAACTAAACAGAAAATCTCATGGCTGTGGCACAGAGGGTTCTATGTTATAAATTGAAATGCTTTCCTCCCCAAGCTAAAATAAAAAGTGCCCTGGAGGGTGTATTTCTGAAGGGTTTGTGACTAACCTGATTAGTCACCCTAAATTGTGATAGATGGAAGGAAAAAGCAGTTGTCAAACAAGAAGGAAATTCCAATAGAAGACTAAATTTAAGGATGACAGTGAAGATAAATTCTTACAAGCCTTAGAAAAGATCAGCCTTTTGTCTAGCTCTCATAAGAACCATTGAGCACTCACTGCATAATGAGTTGTTGTTTGGATAACTGTGGAATGAGGAGATTGAATTTAAGACACACTCACACAGAAAATAGCCACCTCATGCCCTGGCTGATCTCAGTTTCTTTCAAGCTATTAAAAATTGTAATGAACTTCATTTTAAGAACTCCCCTTCCTCACTGCTCTTGCAGGTGAGCTTGAGATTGGTTGGCCAGAGGAATGTACTGCATGGGAAAACAGCACTCGTGGTTAGATAGCTTCAGATTAAATTTTAAAAAGTAAGTACTGGGAAAACTCAAAATTACTGCTTAATTTTTTGTCACTAATAATTTCTGATCGATGAGATCAGAAGTACCGACTTCCCCATCTGTTCTAAATTAATTTTATTTTGAGCAAATTTTTTTTTTTTTGAGATTTCAAACTGTAAAACCAAGTATAGCACCATGGTAAATAAATGATGTTGTTCTAGAGCCTAGAGTCTGTAGTTCTCAGCTACAGACTCTAGGTCTCTAGCTACAGTTCTCACACAAATTTTGGGCACTCATGATATTGGGCAATATTCTTCAAGCATCTCTGTGGAGACAGGAACATGCTACAAGCCAAAAAACAGTCATTTCTCTATCACCTGGCTAATGTAGTCTGAAGTAGGATACAGACAGACCAAATGTCTCAAGAAAAGCCAGGATTCAAGCAAAAATAAATAAATATGCAGTTTTAAGAAATGCGTGTCCTCACCTACACTTTCCAATAATTTTATGATATTTTTGACTATTTGGTGGACAAAGAAACAACTATGAATGGTATTACCAAGCCAACCTGGCTCTTGGCTAGATGGAAAAAAAAAAAATCACTCTGCTCCTGTTTCTGAACATACATTTTTTTAATAGCAAATTAAAACAGCATGAATTCCACTCCAACCATGATTTGGCAAGAGCAACCCAGAACAGCAGATTAAATCAGTATTTCCCAGACTTCCTGCTAGATGTATCCTTCTCTAATAAAAGCTTTTATGTTTGTTTATTGCCTTAGCTCATTTCCACCAAGAAAATGTCTCTTTTGTCTAATCATAAATCTTCCAGGACTGCAGTGAGAGGATCCTATGTGTACACGGACTAGGCTATTGGAGAGATTTTTCTCACATTTAATGTGACAATTTTAAACACAAACTATAAAACAGGATCCACAGGATTTCCTCTTACTCTCAAGGGCTGACAGTGATGTCTTTTCCAAAGCAGAATATCTACAAAAGCAAAAAATTTTAGCAAGAAGATCAGTGAAAGCCAGTTGTATCTTGGCCTACATGACAACTGCAGCACCAGATACATTTATTTCCAGGATGGCCATTCCTGTATTGCAGATACTAACTGTGGCTCTCATTATCGGTCCTTTTTGTTATATTTAATCAGGATGCCAAGCAATGTTCCCAAGGATCTTGGCTTTGAAAGGTGGAAGGACTGAAAGATTCAAGGAACTTTTGAAATCCTAGTCCCCTAAATAGAAGAGTTTAGGGAAAAAATAAATAAATAAATAGTAAGAGAACAGCTCTTGTGCTCCAGGAGAGAGCCTGAAAATTCCTGCTACCAGCATTATAAGTGGGCAAAGCTATGGGAATACTGAGCTTCCCTCTTTCTTTCACCCATATGCTGGTAAGAAAGGAGACTCTGGCTTAGGAGGTCAGTTGGTCTCAGCACCTTGAACTTTCTCATAGCGATAAGGAGTAACAGCACAAGTTGAGCAAGTGGCTCAGTTGCAGAAAGCAGTTAAAAGGCTTTGTAGTGTTACAGGCACTGAGAAGGACATAGATCAGTTGTTTAATAATTATATTCCAGCAGCAGACAACCGAGGAGGAGGAATCCCGGTCCCTGGTGATGCACAAAAGTAGGGCTCCACTTCAGACTTCACCCTCCAGCTTTGCTACCAAAAACTGATACGAAGCTCTTACTGCTACAGACACCCATGACCAAAAGTTGCAAGAAGGAGCCATATGAACAGCTTGCAGTGGATACTGTAAAACGAAACACTGTGTGTTTGTAATAGGCAACTCCCTGTTAAAATGCACCAAGGCTTTCCTTCGCCAGCCCAACAGGGAGTTTGGAAAGATCTGCTGCCTCCTGGGAGCCAAGATATGGGACATTGCTGAAGGGGTGCTGCAGCTTGTCAAGAACACAGACCCACTATCACTCATGTGGGCATGAATGACACTGGAAGCTGGAGCATGGGAAGAGTCAAAGAATACTATGAAGCCTTGAAAGTGCAAATGAAGAACAGTGGAGCCCAAGTTTCCTCTGTCTGGCAAAAGATCAGGTAAGACAGAAGCCAAAAATCACATGTATAATGCACAGCGACTCCTGGCTACATGGCTACTGCCATCATGAAGGTTTTGGTTTTTATGACAAATAGGACTTTCTATGGAGGGGGTTGGGATCCACCTGTCTAGAAGAAGCAGGGCACTCTTTGGCAGCAGGCTGTCCAACCTAGTGAATCAGGCTTTAAATGACCACTTTAGAAAATAACCAGGGTGTTACCACACAAAACTAAATGGAAACTTCTGCTCATTGTGTAACAGAGAGAAGGAAATACATTCCCTACAAATAAAGGTCACAAATTCCTTATATTTAAACAAATGAGAAAGCACTTTCTGCAGGACAATTCAGATGTTTCAGCTTGCTGTACTGACATCCATACTGCTTTAAAAATCAGAGAATATCCTTATAAACTATGAAGCGTTCTCCTCCCACAAGCGTAGAGTGTGTATATAAATGTGTGTGTGTGTGTATATATCAGGAACAAGGCAAAATGCCTTAATTCCAATGTGTTTGTCAGCCTTCTCCATTTGTGTATGGAGAGGGAGGGCTGCTGCATACGCTGACCAGAGGCTTCTCTGTGCCAGATCTGTGGCCACCAGGAAAACGACTTCCTGACAGTCGTGCACCTCCCCACTGAGTGTGCAGAGGTATGTCCTCAAACAGCACCATGTTACAACACTATGTCACACAAGCTAGTATCGCCTTTAGCGGTGCATGCATTAGAAATATGGTAGTTGATATGCTAAGTGATTTTTTTTAATAGACCTTGTTAAACATGTTAGGCTCAGAGACCTCAAGCTATCTATCACTACAGTCTTTATTTATTTATTTATGGCTTAGAAAGGCGAAATAAATTTTGTCTGCACTCTTACCCTACAGAATTATTTTCTGTAATACCATGCCCTCTGGGAGGATGTTCTGACCATAGCCCTCTTGTAGATGAGGATGGGAAGTCACAAACATCTCCTCTACTCCTAACTTCTGCCCCTATGGGAGAGGGACCTACAGGATGCAATGCACCAGCTTATTAGGGAATTTCTGAACTAATCCAAGGAAGGGTCCTGGGACAAGGACGAACAATTCAAAAAGAGTTAAAATCTTGTCAGAATCTGGAGAAATTCATAAGACTTGGAAAAATGCACCCTGCTTTCTTTTTTTTTTTTGTGGGTAAATGTCACCACCTCCTTCCCCACTCACGTCTTTATTTGAAGACTTTCAGAGTGTACAAACAACACATCATCACTCCTGAGGCTGAAGCGCAACCCTATTTGGATCAACACAGAACACACTGGCAAGGAGTTTGTTCTTCCAGTTTCCAAAGCTAACATTCTGTTTCTGGGAACATGGTGGGACTGGTGGAATTGTGTCTACACTAGAATTTTACAGCTAAACTCAACATTAAATTCCCAAGTGTTGACAAGTTCTGAGTCAACAGAAAATCACTCATGAGGGGAAGAGATTGGCTAAGCAATTCTGGACACTTCTCCGCCTGTTGTGAGTGCATTGATTGTGTCTAGTCCATGAAGTTTGGAACTTTGGTTTTTCTAGCAATAAGCCAAGGAAAAAAAAATATTTAAAAATGGAAGCAGAAATTGATTTTAAAACAAAGAAACCTATTGGATCCCAGTATACACCCATATAGGAAGTTGGGAGAAAGCATATACCTCTGGTCACTGGAAGTGAGGATGTGCCTTGAAACTAAATAATGAAATGAGAGGAAAAAGCAAGTTTCCCCTGCTACTGCTGACACATAATTAATATAAAATAAGGAGGTTGTTTGGTGTTTGTTCGAAGTGATCCATCCCCACCGACGCAATGAGAGCTAATGAACTAAATCTGAAAGCATCAGCATAAGATTTTGACAAATGTATTGTTTGCCTATTGAGAGGGTAGAAAATTATTATAAATGACAAACTGGGTTTGTTTTCAGGCATGGACACTCCAGGAGCAGCAGCATTATGGCCTCAGTTGGCTGTTCTCTGTGTAAATGATTTCACACTTCTGCTACTGAATCAATTGGGTGTTTCTCCATTTATGAATTGCTGAAATAAAATATCTCCTGCTCCACAGTCAAGCATGTTCTTGGCTCCCAGGGAGGAGGAAGGGTTTAAGCATATCTGGGTTTTGTTTTTAAAAATGAAGCGTTGGTCCCAGTGTAGTGCTCACTTACTATTCAGAATTCAGAAAGAATAGCAAAAATCCTGAGCAAATTATTAATAAGCACGCTGGAAATAGAGTATTTTACCATAAAATTGGGGAAAAAGAAAGCTATATTTCACTTCTGATGTCTTTGTGTTCTGAGGAAAAAAAAAAAAAAAAAAATGAAATGATTGCTGAAATATTTCAGCTAAAGAAGTCCAGAAGCCAAAATAAGTTTAAGATTCTGGTATAAGCGACCATTTTTACAATAGTCAAACGTAATTTAAATTCTAAAATCTCTTATTCCAGCATTTCTCTCAAAGAAGATAACAACCTAAGTAGTCATCTCACAACCTAACTTTGCTGCTTGCTTCTCTGGTCTGCCAGTTCTCGGGCAGAGATCCTGTAACAGCTTAAATTCCCCAATGAGGTAGAAATTGCTGTATAGAGAGAAAGAGCAGGAATGAGAAGAGTTTTGGCTGATTTGCTGCTCCCCATTGCTCTGTTCTTCACACATCTATGCCATTATAAACATAATGAATAATAAATCCAAGCTCATTTTTTAGGACTGCATCCACTGCAAGTGCAAATACACAAGGGCAAAGGATTTCTCCTCAGAAAGGCAGCAAGAGGGAGTTTTATGTAATTCTTATGAGACTTAATGAAATGCTGAAGATGAAACAATTCCTATTTTGCCTTCATGGAAGCAGGCTTAAGTGAAATGGTACCTTTCATTCCTCTTTACAGAAGGAGGTTCAGAGCACCAGCAGGTGGGCAGGTTTAAATCAGCAAAGTGCAAGCCTCACAAAAACTAGTGTGCAGGTTCAGTACAGAAGTCAGATTAAGTTTGGAAGCTCTTAAAAAGCTCCAAACTGCTTATCCTGAAGCTAGGAGGGGTCCCATCCCACAGGTTTGTCTAACCCATACACTCACAAGGTCTGGACTTCCCTTTAGGTACTCTCTCGGTTGTGTCAACCCAGCAAAGGTGATCTCCAGATCCAGCCCCAGGTGTATAGTTGTAGGTGTCACTCAAGCTCCAAGGGAAAGCTGTTGGGACAGAAGCAGCCCCTCTACCAAACGCTTGACATATCCTCATCTCTGCTGAGGAACATTGAAAGGCGTCCATGGGATTACTTTTCAGCCACATCCAGGCTGTGGAGTGGTACCTGGGCCATTTCCACCCCACCTGAAGATCTCAGAGAACTAAATATTTGGCTTGGTAAACCCAGAAGAGCATTTTGTGGAAAAGATGATTCAGGTTCACTCAAAGAGAGAGTAAAGCTGTATGTGTGCATGTGTGCCAATGAATGCAGTCCACAGCACCCAGCAGTAAGAACCCATGCAATTCTCACCCAGGACCATAAACAGCAGTCACTAAACCCACATTTTTCCTCTGCCCAAAAGTCCTCCTTCAGCAATTCAAGTTTAACTTTCAATTAACCAAATAACTAAAAATATACTTAAATATTACGATCAGTGAAGCAATGCAATTGCTTATGTATCTTTCTAATGTATTATGTTCCTTCTTGGACTTCTCAGAATATCAGCTTCTGCCTTTATAATGCATGGTTTATTATCGTCCCTTGACTTATTAATTACTGCTACAAATTGAGGGCTGTTTCATTTTTTCCACCTCCTAAGGAAAACTATTTTTTTCCTTGAGTATGGAAAGCAGGACAGCTGTCCAAATCCCATTGAAGTCTACATGCCTAATTATCCTCAGATTCTTTTACAAAACCTACTGCTAATGTTTATAACCGCCCCTGTAGTGGTACCCATCACTGTACGTTACTCATGGTCTCAAAGCAGTCAGCTTAATAATGATATATCATTATTTTCCTTTTCATATGCAAAGAAACAGATCTGTGAAGACACTTAAAAAGAGATCCACTTTCCCTCAGCCCAGTCCTGATTTCTGCCCAGTTCTTCTGCCCAAGCATTTTCTATCACTAACATCACTTTGGCTATCTGCTTAGTATGGAGGCTTGTCATTTGCAGGTACCCTTCACTGATTTTTTCCAAAACTTTCATATCTATTTGTTCAGCATAAGGTCAAGTGAAACCAGGCAAGACTTTACAAGCAAGAAGGGGTTCTTGAGAGAAGAAATCAATGAGATACCAAAGCGGTTCAATGCTGGTTACTAACTGCTAGTGCACACCAATAAACATCACCCCAGATACCTTTCTAACTGATCGTACATTCTGCAAGCCATTGGACAGCACAAGAAAGATGTGGAGTTGTTGGAGTGGGTCCATGAAGATGATCAGAGAACACCTCTCCTATGAAGATAGATTGAGGGGCCTGGAGAAGAAAAGCCTCAGGGGAGACCTGACAGGAACCCTCAAGCATCTAAAGGGAGCTTATAACAGACTGACTTTTTAACATGAGCAAATAGTTAAGATGACTAGGGAAAATCTTGTATTAGCTTTCCTGAACTGATGCACAGTAGCATCCAATACTGAGCCAAGAAACATCAACTTTCTTTAGCTTTAGATAATTCAAATGAAGCTACTAAGCAAAATAACCTCCTGAGAAGGTTTGTCAGAACCTTCACACAAGAAAGTTCAAGCCCGAAATCCACTGAGTTTGAAGCAAGCTTTTCTACTCCATGTAACAAATATGTTCTGGATACAATGGTGCAATCCAGAAGATCAAAAGGTAGAAACCTCTTGGCTTGACTCTCAGACAAACTCAGAGTTTGGCCTGCGGACTGTATCTTGACAAATACATAATTTTTTTTTCTGTAAAATCCATACTGTTTCTTTCTATCATCTAATATCTCAGGTTCTGACACAGAGTCCATTTTCTTGGCCCCTCTTTTAAGCCATGCAAAACAAGCAATGCAAATCGCACAATGGAATGAGAACATCTTTTCAGATCAGCGCTTCTGAACCCTCTTGAGAAATCCATAAATACCCTCCTGGAATATTTAACAGATAACGCTTCCTCCTTCTGCCTGTGGCGTTTTGAAAAATGGAGCCCTTGGAACGTGTCTGACACTGCACAGCACGCTCAGCTTCTCTGCAAACATTGTGGCCTCCTCGGGATGAACACGGCTCCCATTGTTAGCACTGACTTCTGAATACAGCAAGGCACGATGAAATTTCTACGGCTTGCACAGCAATAGCACATGATTTGGAAGGGAAATTCTTGAGGAAATTATATCTGATCAGCCATAAAGCCTTCCTGGAAATACATGCTGAATGCTGTGTGTGCATATTATAGCTGGCATTGTTAACAACACCTATTGCTAAGCTTGCATGATACTCTTCCAAGCAAGACCTAGTTCAGTTGCTTACAGCCTGTTTGATCAGACCGTTTGATCGATCAGCTTGAACTGACCTTTCTCTTCCATGCAGAGTAGATGCCTTAGGAAGAATATATATTGGAAATTTCTGCCAAGACAGAATTGTTTTTGTTTTTTGTGTTGTTTTTTTTTTTTTTTTTTTTTCACCCCTGTTAAATCTTATGGGGATTTTATTGAAAAACTCTTTCCTACATCATTGCTTTGGTATTTGGAGGGATGGTTTCTGTTCTAGAGACATGCCACTTTCAGTATTATTTTTAACCCTCTCTTCCCTCCCCTCATTGCTGCAGAACATGCTCCACAGCGCCAACAGGGATGCTCCATCCCTACAACCACTCAATCACTCCCTGTTCCCAAACAGAAACGTGCAGGAGTGTAAGATGAACTCAGGAGAGTCAGGGCTAGCCTTTGTTTCATCTCCCATCCATTACTTCACTTCCCTCCTATCTCAAAACCATAACCTTTACCAGCAATGGAACAAATTGCATGAGAAAGTTGGGGGGATGGCAGGAACATCTGGGCCACATACTGTACATGCCACTGTAAGCTAACCTCTCACATGCTGTCAGATGCTGTGCAAAACTATGTCAGGGCCACAGCTGTGCACAGGGCTTCATAAGCACACATGGCTCCAGCAGGCAGGAGTCACCTAAGGAGGGAAGAAAAGAGGATAGGAGAGAAAAATGCGAGACAGGAAGAAGGTGAGGCAAGACAATTTTGTGCTAAATGGATGATGCTCCACAGCCAGTTAGCGCAACAAGTTCCCCCTGCAAACTCTGAAGTGCAATGGCACTGGCCCTCATGAGACATGTGTGGGTTAAACAGAGACAAAAGGGGCAAGATGCAGTGGGAAACGTGAAGGAGGGAAGGGAAGGTGCAAAGGGAATGAGACTCTCAGAGCACTGAGTTTTTGCAGGCTCTCTCCGACCCACATAATCAGCAGGGCTCAGGCTTGACAGCAGGGGATTTCAGCACTTATAGGGGGAGCTCAGCTGGGCGTCTCAAGGGAAAAAGGGTTGGGAAATGCAGTTCTGTGGAAAAGGCAGAGAGAGTGAGAAAAAAGAGCTGTTAAGCAGTGAGGGAGACATCTGAAGCATAGCTGTTCATTTTGGTTACTCTCTGCTCTGCGCTGGAACGGAAATGAGTGTGCAAACGTTTTTAGCAGCCTGATTCCCTCAAGAAGAGTCAGATGCTGCCCACAGGACAATGTCCCTGAGCTACTTTTCCTTTTTAACCTAGAGAGGTGAAAAAAAGGGCACAACTCCTACCGAGTGACCCTAAAACAAGGTGCTCTTGAAGTGGTGGGACTCTGCAGTGTATTGCTGAGGTGAGATATCCTCCATCTTCCAGCCAACCATGGAACAGGATGATGTGTATTTCTACATCAGAGCTCCGCAACCACAAGTAAATCATGTAAGTTTTGGCAGTTATACAACTGTTATTTAAAGACGGATTAGATTAATAGTGCAATCAACAAACAGCTCTGTGAACGATATGAAAAAAAAGGGCATGCCCACAAAGAAGAGAAAACATTTGCAGAACCTCTGAAACTTGCTTTCCCACTGAAACCATGCCTTGGATGGAGAAATTCCCAATTCTCTCAGCAGAAACAGCAAATGACAACAATCATCCTGCTCTGGTGCTGCCCAGTACTCTTTGTGTACTACCCAGTATCTTCTGTATTTTGATACATTCCTTTGCATAAAACAGTAGAGTTGAAGAATGGGGAAGGAAAGGAGATGGTGACCCAAATTTGTTTGTTTCTTTTTCCAACTATTGACTTCAAGCTTCAAAAAGGCTTAGGATTTTATGAAACCTCAAGTCTTTGAAAACTATGCATCATTTAGAACACACGAAGAGATATTTACCAGTTCTACTGCTCATTCAAAAAAGCCTTTAAAAATATATGCCTTCAAAAGAACACATTCATATCTGCTATTGAGGATCCATTATAAGACTTCAACAAACAAGTTTCCCAGATACCGATTTTCTCGCATTTGTCTTTTGTATCAGTAGAATAGAACTCTGCACATACTTTAAATGCAGCCTCTGCAACAGCATTATACAAAGAGAGGGCTAAAAGAATTTGCCACCTCCCCACACATGCGCAATTAATTTCCTGCTTGTAAAGCAAATGAATGGTCTATTACTTGTCTTTTCTGCAGCAAAAATAACTCCACAATGCTCATTCAAACCGACTTTTCCCACCTAGTGCATTTCAAAGCAACAAAATGAAAGCAGTAACAACCACAAACAGCTAGAGGAGGATGACCACAAAGGTATTTGGAAGTAGTAGCAGAGATTCTAAATATTCAAAATACTCTTTCCTATCCTGAGATTTTCTGGTCTCACCTTACAAAGGCAGATTCCACCTGCTTGAAGCTCTGCAGGCCAGGCAAAGCTCATTGCTCAACAGCTGTGACCTAACCCAGGTGTGCTGGATAGCTTTTGAGGTCAGTCATTCACTGCTATTGTAAATGTATTCTACTTGCTGGTAAGGACAGTCAGCTCTTGTGTCACAAGATGGGAAGCAAATCTATCTAACAAGAGTAACACATGTTTTTAGCTTTTGGAATCACTTCCTTTGCAAAAACAGTAGAGTGAAGGAACAGGAGGAGATAGCCCCAAGAGGGCTTTCAAATGATAGACCTTCTCTTTTGGTAGGGCTTTAAGATTTTATAGAATGTCAACTCGTATGGAATCGCATAGGTTGGAAAAGACTTCTAAGATCAACTAGTCCTTCCATCAACTCATCACCGCCATGTCCACTAAACCATACCCCTTAAGTGCAATATCTACACAAATTCTTGACCACCTCCCTGGGCAGCCTGTTCTGATCCCTCACCACTCTTTTAGAGAAGTTTTTTCTAAAATCCAAGCTGAACCTCCCTTGGTACAGCTTGAGGCTACTACTTCTTATGTCGTTACTGTTACATGGGAGAGGAGGCAGTTGTAGAGAGCATTAAGGTCTCCCTAGAGCCTCCTCTTCTTCAAACTAAACAATCCCAGCTTCTTCAGCCACATCCTTGTAAGCTCTAACATTACACATCCAAAATGCACTTAAATATACTACATGCTGTTTAGAATTTAATGTTTTCTGTTTACGTTGTTTACACCGTTCCTTACAGATGCAATACAAACACATCAAGTATGGGTTCCATTCCCCACCAAGAGAGCCCAAACATTACCACCACAGCTGCAGCACACCTGCAGTACACACAGTCCCTTCGTGGAGATCAAGCTAGCACAGTCATACAGAAAACCTCCTCAGCTCAAGAACTACTTTATATTACAATAACAAAGGCAGCACCAAAGTCACTCTACTTTGCATTAAGACCTCCAGAAGCATTTAAACCTCTACAAACCACACATGGTTAATACCTAAAAACAAACAACCAATCAAACAAAAAAGCACAATGAAATCAAGGATCAGTCAGCATACGCTTGTTTAGTTTTGATTCTTTCTTGGCTCCTCCTGCATAAACACCACACTCACCTCGCTAAGAGCAACTAGATCACAGCGCCCATTAGCATCACCTTTCTTTCCTTTACCAAATCCATTGTATTAAACAGGCAACATTTCCTACCTGGCATCCTGAGCGTGGAACTAGCAAGAGCAGCAGAACAGAGACCAATCTCGTGCTCAGAGTAGACACACTGATGTGGGGTGGTAGCCAACTAAAGCTGCTAACAAGAAGCTCAATAATTATTTCCACCTGAGGTGGGAAATTATCTGAAGAAAGTGGGGGGTATAACAGCTGCTACTTCCCTTGGCTATATCCCACCTGGGAATGACAGTATACATACAGGGAGTTGGTATGAGGCAGGTTGTGTTATGCCTTATGTATTACACAGCTTAATCCAGATTAAACACATTTTGTTTCATGCTACAATTAGTATTAATTCTCTTAGTGCTGACTCTAAAACCCCTCACTCCAAAACTGTATGATCTAGGGTGAGAGAGTTGGAACAACACACTCTTATTCTTACATACATGAACGTGCACACAAGGAATTAATTCATTAGTACTTAATCTGGAGCAATGCCATGGGCAGGCAACTCCCTTGCCTGGGAATGTGACAAATGTTAGGGGAGAAAGGAGGACTGTAAAAGGTCTTTAATTTCTTTTTCCCCTATTCCCTGTCTTCTACAGCAGCTCAATGCAAGTAAATGGGAATGGAACAACAGCTGCTTTCTCCAGCACCCCACGCCCTGCAAAGAGACCTCGCTGCATTGCCTGGCAATGTGGGGATGGGGAGAAGGGCTAAGGTGGATGGGCTGCAGAAAAACACAGTTGCAGGTTGGAGGGCAGAGCTGGCCAGGGCGTGCTCAGGGGCCGCATTCTGCTGCCAGAAGTGCAACCCAGAGGGCCCCAGCGTTGATTTTCAGGGTGGCTGCGCTGAGCTGCACGTTTCTTGAAATGGCCACCGAAGGCTGTGCCTGGCTAAGCAACGAGCCAGTTGTTACAGGGAGGGATTTTTCCAGCCTCTGAGACATGCTGTGTTCATCTGCTCCTGGATGCCGGTGCTTGGGAGGTTGTTTTTTTCCTTTCCTGCCATGGTTGCTTTGGAAGAGTCCCAGGAAGGCACTGCAGCGTTGGTGTGCACAGCCCTATCTCTGTTCCCAAGTGGAGGGGGCTTTGTGCCGAGCTACCTACCTCCCAGCAAGGGAAGCCTGCTGCACAATGGGAACCTAACAGTCTGCATCTGTTTTGTCTTAGTCTAAAGCATTCCTTTCTGGTGCTAACTGGGAACAATTTAGCTGGAATTTCCAATTGAAATGAGCTTTTTAACTTCTATATTGTCGATTTAAGTTGTTCTCAGGCAGGGGATCTGCCGTATATTTTACAAATAGGCCAAGCTAAATCTTGATGTTTTTACAAGGCTTTGCTTGGACCAAACCTATTTATTTTTCTAAACTACTACTCTCACTCAAGCGCAGATTTTAATGCAGTCCTACATAGGGTACCTGGTAACAGCCTGTGCTGGAAGGATTATATCAGCATCTAAAAGAAGACTACAAGAAAGAAAGGGACAGACTCTTTAGCAGGGTTTGTTATGACAGCACAACGGGACATGTTTCAAAATAAAAGAGGGGAAATTTAGATTAGATATTAAAAAAAAAAAAAAAAGCTTTTTTTACACTAAGGGTAGTAATGCACTGGAACAGGATGCCCAGAGAGGTGGTGAATGCCCTGTCCTTGGTGATATTCAATATCAGACTGGATGGGGCTCTGAGCAACCTAATCAAGCTGTCGGTGTCCATTCACTGCTGGGGAGTTGGACCACTTGGCCTTTAAACATTCCTTCCAACTCAAATGATTCTATGATTTGATTCTATGAATTGGAATTTCGTTCAGCATAAAGGGGTTGAAGTGGTGGGCAAAGGAGCAGACCTGGAAGATCCTCCTTAGAAAGCTGCATCTGCAATTAAATACAACATAAGCAAATAACAGAACTTTTAAGGTCATTTCCATAAGATGCTGCTAAAGTCCACAAAGGTGCCCATGTACCCACCACGATGGACAATGGGAGAAAACCCCTCAATGCTGACAATTTGTGCCTTTTTAGGAGAGCCACTCACACTTCTTAGAGCCTCTGTGCAGAATCAGGCCCTTACCAGTGAAAGAACACTGGGCCTTGGAGCTGAATCGGGGCAGAATATGGGTTGAAATGGTGCCATCATGTTCAATAAACCTATTTAAAGTCAAACAGGCCTGTATGCCTCTGCAGATGGGGGCTGAGAAAACAGCTCAGCTTGTGTGTGATGGAAAGAGACGGACATCACAGGCTCTAAGTGATCTGTGATGCATCAGTTTGGGTAAAAATGGGATATAGCAGACTTGTAGGAATAAATATGACAAAGGCTGGAGGCACATGGGGACAAGTAGCCTAGAAAAATGACACAAGGTTGGAAGAAATGATAAAAGCTCCTGCAAGGGAGAACAACAGAGGAGGGAATGGACAGTGGAGGCTGTAGGAACAGACAGAGGAGAGGGAAGCCCCACTGAGGGATTCAAGAGGTCCTTGGTGGCTACCTGTCCATGGGAACCTCGTGATGCTGTGAGCAAATCTGTGTGTCTGCTGGGAGCCCAGTGTCCAGGCTGCTCCTCAAAGCCCAGTGTGAAACCCAACAGGTCAGAAGACTTCCCACTCTGCAGTGCTCCTCTGCCACTTTCAACTTTCCAAATTTTCCTCTCTGCTTTAGGTAGGAGAATGTGCTGCTGCCTTGCCAAGGGAATGGCAACTGGTTGCAAGCAGGATTCATACTTGAAAAGCAGAGGTTCCAGAGAGTCACCTCTCCTCCATGTCTCTCACCAAGACCACTTCTGCAGCAGTGCCAGCAAGTCCCAGGCCCCTGCCTAATTCATTGCCCACACGTGCTAAAAAAACCAACCTCCCTATGCCAGAAAATTAAATAAGTCATAGGCATCAATCACTCTGTAACATGCACATTTTTATTCTCAAGCAGCTTCATTTGGAGTGTTTTAATATAGAACAGCCTGACTGAAACAATGCCTCCCAAATAGCTGTATGGGACTCTTTAGTCAATGGTACATACAGTAAATATTTATTATAACGTAACACAGGTTCTGTTTGTTTCTGTTTGTTTTTGCTTTTTATACTTTGCATTTGATGTGAGTGGGAGACACACCAAATATTGTAAATATTTATAAAGTATTCAGATTTGATATTATTTGCTCAGGTACAAATGGCTCCAGTTACTAGACTGTCACAAATGAGAAAACCACAAATACAGAGCAGCACTGAATGAAAACACAGTGGAAACATGACATAACCACATCTACGGACGGCAGTAAACATTCTTTACGAGAAGGAACTAAATAAAGGTGCAAATATCTTTTTAAGGAGCTGTTTTGGCAGGTATTTTAGATACATCAATTTGGAGACAGGGTTTTTGTTCCCCACCTTCTGAACGTCACAAAAATATCTCAAGTCTAAACTTACTTGCCATTAGCTGTTGGCTATTTTGTTTTTAAAACAAACTTTGACACAGGGAGTACAGATAGATGGATAAGATGAGGTGGGTTTCTTTTTTAAGATACCCAGTCTTGCTTTGCAAATCAAATATCCCTTTAGAGGTATTTATTCTGCCCTAAAAGAAGTGAATTTTGTTATTTGCTTAGGACAGGCCAACAGGAGAAGCACGGTCTGGGGGAGCACTGTTAGACTCATATTCCAGTTTTTGGTAACCTTAGCGATTTAGGCCACCTGTGATGGCTGTATGTCTTAATCATTGCAGTGATGCCCTTCAGGCTGGGGTTGAGGCAGAGGATTTGGCACATAGCTCTCTGATTGCAAACACTGGGGCTGGGACCTGAAAGAGAAGTGCAGGGAGGGACGGGGAAGGCCAGAAGGGACAGTCAGCAATGCTCCAAAGCAGCCAGCACCCAGCTGTGAACACGTATGTTTCTGCGGCTGCCTCACTAAGACACACTGGCACCACTGGCCTGATTGTACCAGTGGGAGAAATCAGTGCCCCTGGGGTTCAGCCCAGGCTGTCTCCACCAAAGCCCAGCAGCACCAGGGACAAGCTTTGCCCATCCATCTCATTTATCTGTGTCCACAGTTTTCATCATCCACAGCTCAGAGGGATTTTTCGGAGGCTGGTGGAAGGTTGACTTGAGTTATAACCCAGGGTCTGAGCTGCAGACAAAGTTTGGGTCTGTGTTTCATTCTGAGCTGCTTGCCCAATGCTAGCTTCCCTTTTAAACTCGCTACGATCAATATTTTTTCCTCACCGATCACACTTGATATATCACTTATTTCCATGGAATAACCCCTCTGGATAAAACATGATGAAGTAAATACTGGAGACACAGAGAACATCTGGAATATGTTTTTCTCTCCAGCTGATTCATCATTTCAAAGTGTACTTTAGGCTGAACTGGTAGCCCGAACAGGCCTAAGTTTTGATCATTTTTTCCTTCTTTTTTGTTATTATTCTTTTTTTCTTGTTTTGTTTTGTTTTGTTTGCTACTTTTGTTTAATAATCAAGCTCCTTTCCCCTCTCTGATCTTACAGCTTTCTTCATGATGTAGCCATGGTAATGTATTATTGGCATAGCCTGTAGTTTGAGGTTGTTGGCATTTCTTTTTTTTTCAAATGTATCCTTTACACCATCCAAAAAAGAAGTTAACATCAGCATTAAAACCGCCAGTGAAGTCATTTAAATGCCACTTTTCAAGTAATCTACACCTTCAAAAAATCCTGACTGACAGACTGGTTTGCTTCCCCCCTTTCCAAACTATGGACTTGGTACTAAAAATAAAGTGAAATAATGCTCAGGTGCTAAACAGATTATGACTCACAGCTGGTGGCAAAGAAATTGCAACTCTATCCCAATTACACTAATTTAATTGGGTGTTAAAAAAATCCTGGGTTCCCAACAGTAGTAGCCAAAGCAAGGTTGTAGACATCTAACATGCAAAGGAGCCACCTCTCAGTTGTTGGGGTTATTTTTAAGGTTTTTCTGGTGCTGAGGGAAATGCCTCATGCCCAGGCATGAGTTCTTTCATGTGAAATTAGTACTCAGAGTGATGTTTCTCTGAGCAGCAGAGAGATACCTTGTGAGGGAGTCCCAGCCCCACTGACATCTGCTACTGCTGGGCTATGTGCTGCAGGGACGGCTGGCTCACCCCATGGCCCCCCCAGCATCCCTCCATTATGCTCTCCATCCTACACATGTGGGATGCTGAAAATGAGCCCTGAGAAACACCGCAAAAAGGGGGATGGAGAGAGGCAGACCACTGACAGCACACTCTGTGTGGGCATTGGACATCTGGGCTTCCTTTTCCCTGTCCAAACAGTGAGGTGACAGCCCAACCAAAGTGGGGGTGAGCATCCCCATCCCATCCTGCAGGGATCTGCAGGCAGAGATGGGCCAGAAGGGCTGAGGGCCTTTAAATCCTGATGCTAAGGCCTATGGAACATCACGTCAAAGGCTGGAGGCATGCTCCTGCTGGGTGGAAAAAAAGGGAATTCCTTCCTCCCTGGAATGCCCTCCTGAGGCTTCTTCCTTCCCCTTTGGTAAAGATGAAAGAAATATCATCCACCTCCTGTGCAGAACTTCCCTTCCCTCGCTATCCCTCTTTACTCGCCCTTCTGAAAGCAGTCAGCTGAGGTGGGGGGCCAGCCAGCAAATGGTGAGGGGCACTCACCAGCTGCAGCCACAGCCGGGCTGTGACAGTTTCCACTGCACCAGATGTTTTTCCTTCAGTCTGGAGTTTGGATTTAGGAAAAGAGAACAACCCAATATTAGTTAATTCTTTTAGATTATAAGCAGCGCTGATCAAACTTCCTATGTTGCAATCTAAGGAGAATAAATAGCTCCAGGTCAAACGTTTTAAAAACCCCACAAGAATTACTTAGAATTACTTCAAGAAAAATAAAATTAACAACAGGATGCACCTAATGTAGAGGTTCTGCTAACGGATGGCTTATAAAGGGGCTGCCATACAGATGCTGAATTACAGAAATGATGGCAAGAGGAAACCTGTGGATCCCTTTCCCAGTCAGTCCCACATTGCGGGGCAGCTCAGGGTCTGCTGGTGGATGGGGTCTCCCACCCACGTCCCCAGGGAGACTTCTCAGAGAATCACAGAATTGTTTGAGTTGGAAGGGTGCCTTGAAGGTCACGTAGTCCAACCACCCTGCTGTGAACAGGGACATCTACAGCTCGATCAGGGTGCTCAGAGCTCAGTCCAGCCTGACCCTAAACATCTCCAAGGATGAGGATCAAAGGCCCCACGTTCCCTTCAAACCTTACTGCACTTCATTTCCCCCTACCAATAACTACCAGACCTGGCTTTCACCCAGCAGCCGACACCTGGCGAGGAGCAACGCTGCCTTCCCGATGAAACAACCCCGCAGCATCGCCTTCTCGACGCAATGACCCTCTCGGCGCGGAGCGGCGCGGAGCGGGCGGGCGGCGGCGCAGGAGTGCGCGGAGCAGCGCGGAGCGACGGAAGGTGGCAGTGCAGCACCAGGCAGCGGCAGCGCTGCGGAGAGCCCGGCGTCCGCCTGGATGAAGTGCCGCACTTCGCGTCTGTTTGCGGTTCCCGATGTCTGCGCTAACAAGTTTAACCGTAGGAAAATGCCTTTTTATTTATTATTATTTTTTTCTTTTTTAAATTAATAGATCAAGCTAAAATTAAGGGAAAAGGAGGCAAAACGTTTAAGAAAACAGAAGCGGGAAATGCAAACAGAGCAGCGGTCTGCTTTATGCACGCTCGAAGCCTAAACAAACAAGACATGTTTCAGCGGCACGAGCTGATAATGCACGAATTCCCGCGCATTGTCATCTTTGTTCGCCCGTCTCTGCGCTCCTGATGTTTTATGTGAACTATCCTAAATATCATTTTAAAAATAGGAATCAGAAATTTCCGTGGGCTGCTTTCACACTGCTGTATTCCTTCCGCGTTGGGCTGCATTTACAAAGCTCGCTCTCGTTATGTCCCCGCAAAGTACCATGTTGCAGCATCCTCACCTTTTCTTCCACAAATAAGGGACGGTGCACATTCAGAGCAATAAAGGAAAACACTTCTGGCTCTGTTTGCTTCCTACTGTGAGCCAATTACACAGAGACCCACCGGAAAGAGAACAATTTATCATTAGTTTTGAACTTCCTAAATCCAAAATAGCTGTGGTGATAAATTAAAAAAAAAGGCTTATTTCTCACCTAAAAAGAAAACCTGACTTACACTTTGTATCCAGTTTACAGCATTCAATATTCATAACAGCTGTTTAAAAAAAAAAAAAAAAAAAAAAAAAAAAAAAAGAAAAGAGGGCACCAACTTCCTAAACTCAAAAAGTGTGTTTATACATAGTATAATCATCTTTCCACATTCTACATCATCTGATCTATGTGATATCACAGGATAATAAATTCAGGGCCCGATGCCATCAGTCTTGCCGCAGAGAAACGCTGCTCAGCACACTTTGTCCTGCCCAGGGGGCAGATTTTGGTCAGAGGACAGTTCTGTGCTCCCGGTGGGGACACGGGGGTGGCACTGTCAGTGCCACATTGCTGGCACTGGGAGAGAAGAGAAGGGAGCAGACTGTCAGCTCCACTGCCTTAACGTTGAGCGTTCAGGGCTGAGTTCCTAAAAATGCACAGAGCAGCTTTGGATGGGGGTATCCTCAGTGTTAGCACATGCAGAACGTGTAGAAATAAAAAGGGAAAGTTTTAGATTTGAGAGTAAATTATGATCTTACTTAAAAATGCTTTGCGAGGAAGGGAACAAAAAAGAAAGAGGTCTTAAGTGTGGATGTTTCTCCAAAGCTTAACGTAAATCGCATTTGCTGGAGGAATCGCACCCCTTGGCTGAAGATGCTGTTTGTTTTAGGCTTTTTCATACAGTTTCTTGGAAATATCATGCAGCAGAAGGGAGGAGAAAGCATCAAGAAATATCACAAGTGTGCACGGGGTGGGGGGAGGGCAGCCTAACAATAACACAGATCCCACACTAAATGCATATTCTTCTATTTATGTATTTGATAATGAGACAGAAATGCCCTTGGCACTCTGTAAACAACAGCTCCGTAACCAGAAGGGAAGGGCAGAATAATGAACATCCACGTCTCAAATTATCAACTATTTCAAGCACTGTTAGCATGCCAGCCTTTCCGATTACGGGAGATTTTCATTTTATTTTAAGCAAACGCTCACCATTCTCAGGTAACACTGCCTTACCTAATTGCTGGCTGTGCAGGAAGCGTGCTCCTAGGGAAGCTCCTCTCCTACCAAAGTTCCCTATAAGAGAAGCGATAGACTTAAGGACAAATACACAAAAGAAAAAAAAATTAGGTTTGTGTCAACCGAGCAAAATGTTTATGTGAGCGTATTTTACAACACAGCTAAACTGAGAGGTTGTTCTCTGTAATGAGTTGGCAGTGCTACCCAGAGCCCAGTGCCTTTAGTTGGAAAGGGAGATAAGGGGAAGTTCACGTTCACAGGACACACAGGTTTTTACCTTGCTCTTAAAGATGCTTTTGTGCATTTTAGCATACCATCCCCTGATGAAGTGTTCATGCATCATGCCCACAGTATCAGGCAGCAGAATTCTATCATATGGTATTAAAACTGAACAATATAATTACCACTTGGCAACTGGTATTTAAAGCTGAACTATTCCCTCGGACACTGTTTAGGCTGCATTTAAAAGTGTGAATGAAAGCGATATTTTTGCTCTACGTTCATTACAAAATTCTGAAAGCAGAGTGTTTCTTTCTTTCAGTTTTTATTTTTTTATTTTTAAACACAAAAGAAACCAAACTATTCCTAAGAAGAATGGCTTCAGTCTGTCTCACAAAGCAAGCTTTCCTACAGCTGTGGGAGAAAATTTCTACAGTGAGACCGTAAGCGGATCTCTGCAGAAGGGGGACACCTTCATTCTGAAACAGAGTTGTGTCCTACGTTCTGATGGCTGGGAGCAGAGATGAAGCAGGGATGGAGCAGTTCTGCCCTCATCCAATTCACTGCATTTCACAGTTTCTAAAATTAACACCAACAACTGTAACAAACAAACAAACAACACTCCCTCCAATGACGCTGCGCATCCAGGCATCTGGTTTCCTTCAGTGTGGCTCATTACCAAAATTTACTGCAGCTTTTGCCCGGTTCTCCATTAATTAAGCAAGCCACCATTATCTGCGAGTTCCAACCAATTTTTCCTGGATCACAGATACGTTGAATTGTATGTATTTATTTTTAGCGGGCCATCACATGCAAGGGAAGGGAGATAAGCAGAGTAGGGAATCTCTCCTTGTAGCTGCAGTCCTGTTCTGAAGCTCGGGCTGCAGAAAACAAAGGCATTTTATTCCCACGAATATAGCACAGCCAAACCAGGGTTCAGAAGGATATTTTCCTTCTAAATACCTGCATGAATCCTGAGCCTGATTTTCAACCAGATACATAGAAATGTCTAGTCTCTTATTTTCTTGCTTAGCATTCCATTTAACTCATTGTTTTTGCTCTAATAGATTTCTCCATTGATTTCTAAGCAGCTTAATTTTGCTAGAATAAAACAGCACAAGTTCTTTATTGCAGGAAGGAAGAGAAGTTCCCCCTTTTCCTTGAGCCCCGCAGCACGGATGGCAGCACGGAGCCACGGGCAGCAGCATTCCCTGCAGTGGAACGCGGCGCTCCGGCCCCGCTGCGCTGCGAGCACAGAGCCTTCATCCTGAGCACAGCTCCCCAAACCAAAACCACATTGCTCTTAATGCTCCTCTCAGATGGCAGTTTGGGACAGGCGAACGCTGCTGAAAACATCTCATTAAAGGGTTGGAGGGGAAACAATTTTTATAGGGGGTGAAGGAAAAAAAACAATAAAGGAATAAACATTCTTACAATTCTTCTAGATACTTGAGGACTGAGACACTTTTGTTTCGTTTCGTTAGCCTTTTCTCCAACATTCAGTGCTTTCCAGCCCGAGAAAATAATTTTCTTTCTATTTTATATTTTTACTGCCTCACCGTGCCTATAAATGTTGAGTTCCAAGGATTTCATAACAATAAAAATATCAGCCAGACACATCAGCACTGTGGAAGTTTTACAAAATTCTTCTCATAATGGATTAAAATCTTCTGATGCAGGCACAAAAACCCAGCGGTTTAAATTACATTCAGCAATATCACTTGCGTGCTAGCTCACCTAATGGGAACGACTTGGTGCATTGTGACAAAAAACATCTCGGCTCAAGAAACTTCCCCTGCTAACAGCAGCGAGAAATAACCCACGCGAGTAATTTATGTTACCACTGTCTCTTCTCCCTACTAATCATTAGCATGTGTATTCCAGGCTGGTGCGAAGTGCTGCTGTCTCCTAACATGCTGCGGAGCTATCAGCCTTTTCAGTGAGCGTGTGAATCATAATGCTGTGTTAGCATGGATGTATCTAATTGCACGAAGAGGGTATTTCCCAGCATTTGCTTAAACCTTCGGAAAACAGTCCCTCGCTTGTCGATTGTCTGTCAAGATCATAGTGGGGAACAAGCAGCAAGCAGGAGCACAAAAGAGAAATATCGCTGGGAAGGGATCTGGGGGCTGGTTCAATGGTACAACTTTAGGAAAAATGCTGACAATGTTTTCTTGTAGTTTAATTTCTCATTCCCCGAAGCGTGCTGATCGCTGCTCTGCAGATCTGAGGCTCGGGGCCAGACAAGCCTTGGAGCTGCTGGTGGGAAGGAGGGATCCTCCTGTTTGTTGGCTCGGATTTGGCTAACTGGAGTTGACCGCCTCATCCAAGTTGCTGTCCACGGAAGAGTCAGTCCTCACGAGGGTTGTGACACAAGCACACACAACTGCCCCTGTGTGCTTAGCAGCATGAGGTTATGAAGTACCACCTGCTTTTCCTGGGGCAGAAGAGATGATTTTTTTTGTGGCTAGTCACCATTCTGTGCCCATATCACCCCTATGGCAGCCAACCATACAATGTCTCCAACTCAGCAATCCTCAAGGCGCAGCCTGCACACTCACCCCCATTAGAATTCCACTGTCCCCAGTGTGCGGAAGGGAGGACGGAGATCCCACAGCCACTCTCTTGCCTGTGCCAAGTCAGAAATGCTTTTCCCCTTTTCATTACATAGGTTTCTTAATAAAGACTGAAAGAATACAGTGTTTCTTTTTTTCCTCCAGAAAATGAACCCCAGGGGCCCAATCAGTGCAATACATTAACCTTTCAACTGTCAGCCTCTCTCTCCTGAAATTAAGCAATACCAGCCTTTGGAACAGCTAAATTACCTTCATATTTTTAATTGTGTAATGGTGGTCCAACAGAAAAGGAGCAACTCAAGACTAGTAAATATTCAATGAAGAAATTTATTGTAGTTCTTATAAAGGGAATACCCACAGCTTTCTTCACATGGACTTGAATCAGGCAGAAACTAGAGCGATAGGCATAAAATGAAATAACGGATGCATTATTTCTAGTGGGATTTACATCACCATTTGGTCTAATTATTCCTGATATTTCACCCATCATATTAGAAGCTTCTTCAGGGAAGGAAATAACAGTTTGTCTCCTTGAGAACAAAGAACAAAGTGTCTCTTTGCTCTCAAGAAGCTCAGCTATCATTATGAAGAGAAAGAATCTGTCCATTATCAAGAAATCCCACTAGAAATCCTGAATATCTTACCAAATAATTCCTGAGCACACTAAAAATATCAGCAAATAAAAGAAGCGGAAACGACGGGACCTTGGAAAAGAAATAGAGATCACAGATGCTCTACAACCCACTTATTTTCCTGCCACAAAGCAATATTAATCCAAAAAACAAACTATGCCTGGCATGTGCAGTTAACCTAAGCAAGATAGCCACCTCTCCTTCCTTCTCTTTTTTCAGTGAAGCACACTCTCAGCCGTATCTGTGGCTCTGGATTAACTGGTGGGAATGCATTTACATACATTTGCACGGTGAGCAATTGGCCATGAGTGATTATGCACGGTAGCCACTCGCAGGACATATGAACTCTTTCAGATTGGATTTCACGAGGACTGGATGTTAAGCCTTAGGAGGAATTTAATACAGATGCAGGACTTCACACAGCTTTTAAGAATATAATTTCTGAGGCCATATGCAAGAATTCTTTGTTCTGGGTCGAGTGTTCAATACCAAGGTATCTAGGAAGAAGTATTTTAGAGGAATGTACTGAGAGTTGGGGTTCAGGTGCACTATTTTGACAACTTCCATAACAGGGCCTTTCTATGTCAGCTTATGAACTGAGAATATCTCTAGGGAAAAGATCAAGTGTTTCCCAAGATCCTGCACCTCTACAGGTAATCATACTCCTGGAAGAAAAAACAACAAAAAAACAGCCAGAGGCAGAGGACTCAACAATTCCAGCTTCGTGGAGAACAAGTTTTTCCTTCTAAATAAAGGAACCTATCCAAATATTTCCAAGGGCCTTTTCCACTCCCTAAACACAGACATATGCCATTCAGTCACTGCCAAAGAGGATATTGAACATATATGACCTTGTATGTAGTTACTGTTTAAATACTTACAGCTGTATTGCTTGTGAAAATTATCAGTACTTGAATGTATAGTTCTTGGGTTTAGCTGCAGCATCATGAGTCATACCAGTACGTGGTGCTGAGCATCTGGGAATCTCTGCCAGTTCATTGGGGTAAGGATGCAACAGCAGATGCCTGGTACAGGGTTCTGCCCGGTACAGGGTTCTGCCCCTGCAAAGGGCTTCACAGCAACACGCTGCCACGTTGTGAAGAATTAAATACTCCTTAGATTATTCACACAGTTCCTATTGAACGCAGTAAGAAGTCTGCTCTGATCTGGAGCTCGATTATGGACCTTTTGTGGTTATTGTGATCCTACAAAGCATCTGTAAAGGATCGAGTGTCTCAGGGAACTCACTACCCTCATCTTCTATTGGAAGAAATTGCAAGTGGGATGCGTGCCCTAAGATGTGATGTTAGTGAAAGCTGAGCAGAGTCCCAGATTGCAAAATCAGGCCAGAATGATGAAAACATTTGTATATGCGCTACTCTTTTATTTTCTTTGGCGTGCTCTAAATAACCTCTGACCTTTTCTTTCCCCATATAAAGCTGTTCTTTGTTTGAATGGAAACAGAATGCGAAAATGATGACAATGGGATTTTTGAAACAAACAATAGCAAAAACCAAAAGCAAATGAACTTTCACAGAAATTTAGTACCCTATCAAATCCTTGTATGTGGATGAAAAGATTAAGTTCCAGGATTATGAGAGGATTTTTATACAAAGAAAGGTGACGGACTGAGAAATGTTCCTGCACTTGTGTGGGGTGAAAAGGAGCTACAGCAATTTATGATGGCAACAGGGACACATGGATGCTCAGGCAGCAATGAAACACCTTGAGACTGAGCCACCTGGAAAGTGCCATCACCACCACCATGGAGCCATCATGAAACCTGCTGCTACTTGTTTTGCCATAAGGAAAATTGGATGTCAGAAATAGCTGTAAATCCCCATCACATTCACGTGCTTCCTGCAATTCCTTGTGTCATCTTTATTTTTTTCTGAATTAGGTTTTGTCTCTCCTATTGTGGAAGATAAGTATCGCGGAGCTCCTTTCAGTGGCTCAGTTTCCCCTGGATTTGAAGTGTCATTAGGATGAAAGCACTACAGAAACTCAAAGAAAGTGCATCAAGTTGGTTCAAGGCAAGATGCCACAGCATAAGATATTGGGATTGCCCAAACTGCCTTTTCTCCCCCTACTTGCTTCTTTTGCGGGTTGGGACAGACGCACTGCCCTATCTCCCCCTGCAGCTTGTCTCCCCCACTGGGGGAAGACGAGTTTCCCTCTAGAAGTCTTTATTCCCTGCTTCTGTTGGGTTTAGGGATGCCAGTGGCAAAGGAATGCAGGCCAGAGGAGCTGCAGCATGAAGACAACAAAGCAGCTTTCTGGGAGCACTCTAGAGCATCACCTGCCAAACACACATCAAAGGAAGACAGAAACAGCATTCATTCCAACTCAATCAGAACAGATGGTTTAAGGAGGAGAAGTTACGTGCTCACAACTGGCTTGAGTTGCAGGACACTGTCCTGTTGGGAGCAAGAAGTTGATGCATTTAAAGCACAGAAGAGCACCCTCTCCAGTGCTGGGCAGTGTATGTATATATGTGTATGTATATATATATACATATATATGTGTATGTATATATATATACATATATATGTGTATGTATATATATATACATATACACACATATAATATATGTATATATATAATATATACATATATATATAATATAATATATATATAATATATATATTTAAACTAAGTGTATGTATAAGCCTTTACTTCCTCATTCCTCTTTTAGAAAGATTCCTTTTCCCCATGCAGTGTTGTTTTGTTTTTTTTTTTTTAAAAAAAAGGAGAACCTGAATCAACTGGATCATTCCAGCTCTCTTCTCTCACTTGAAAAATGTACGTTCAGCTGGATTCATTAAAATATCAGCAGCTTCCTTGCTTTGTGCTACAGCTTCTTGCAGGCAAGGAATGGGACACATTAGAGTACTTGTGAGCTGATGGCTCATGGGTTTCCACAGTTGGTGACTATAATCAGAGGCCATTGATGTGTCTTAATCATCATAAATTTGAACAGCTTTGGTGTTGTTTCAAATACCTTATGTGCTAGTAGAGTCTACCTATAGTTAACATCCTAACATCAAGGGGTCAGAATCACCTCATCTCAGTCATTCTGATGTTTTTCTTTTCCTTGGGGTAGACTGCTGGCTGAGTCTTGCTTCTCTTGTATTTGACTCATTTAAAAGATTTTACTTTCTTGCTTCTAGGACCCGTTAGAAAAAAAAAGAAGAAAATCAAGGCATGATTTTCCACAGATCAATGTGGACTACTGCCAAACCTCTATCCACAAATACATTCATTGTTGCTCTCAAAAAAAAGATATTGTACAGAAAGGATACAGGGCCTTTTAAATCTATTTTTTGAAAACTGAACTACCATGTGCAGCACATATACTAAGAACTCATAATTATGTTAGTGGAGAGAGATCACACACACATATTCATGTCAGCATAGTCTCTCACTTCCCAATTTTAAAGCCATTGTGTTTCAGAATTAGGAGTCTAATTCTATATTTGCATATTCTAAAATCATCATGTAGTACAAAATCTACCCCAAGTTCTGGATGCTCTGAGAAATGTTGAAAGTACAGTCCATTTTATGAAGGTTCAGCAGGGTTCAAGACCAAAACAAAAAATAGTCAGTTGCTTGGACCCCAATTACTTTTCATGAACTACAGATAGTCAGGATCAAAAGCATTAGCTGCAGAGGAGGCTTTTTCAAATTAGAGGTGACTACCTTACTCAGAATGAGCAGTCTGCAGGTCAGCAACAAATGTTGCTCCAAAATTAATGATTACTAAGTTAAGGAATATATAACACCATCTTGGAGGAAGCAAAACAGCAAAGCTGTGCTGTAAATATTTTAGCTCCTGCCAAGAAAGGGAGGCAGTTATCTGATGCAGACTGGGTCCTTTCTCTGAGATTTAAAAAGATGGAATCCTGCAGCATACCACAGGCAATTCATCCTTGCCATCCTACTAATGGTGATAAGACAGAAGTTGTGGCAAGAAGCTCAGAGCCATGCAGAGCCCCATATCTCCATTGCTGTAGTAATGGGTGTTTCTTCTCTACCAGAACTGCATCGTTTTAGGAGGAAGTTAGCAGTGCCTTAATGGCATGCACCTTTCCAGGAAGTGAAGCATTCACCAATTATTAAAAGCATAGGATGATCTACATGAGCAAAACATAACATCCTAAGTGGGACTTTGGGCACTGCATCTTCAATTTTGCAGAAAGTGGCACAAACATCTTAAATGTTTCAGAACTGGATGCAGGTTTTTTTTTCCTACCCCCTAGCATTTTCAAAGTCCTACATGCTAACCTACATCTGCCTCTATTAATGGGAAAGGTAACAAAAGAGAAGTCAACTGCAGTTCTGAAACTCCCAGGTGAAACAATAAGATTTTGGTTTTGTGTGTCAATCAGAGGATGCCTCCAGCACAAATTCTTCCCCCTTTAAGCAAAGACAGTCACACAATATTGAAGCAAAGGGAATACACCACCCCTGAATTAATGCATTTGCTTGCTGAAGCCCATTGGCAGTGTTCCACCTGACTCCTGCGCTCAGCTGTGCCACTGAGAACAGCAACTCAGTGTGATAAGACTTCAACCAAAAAGCGTAAGTAGGACTGAGAGGCAATGACCATATTCACAACATATCATTGTGCTTCCAATAGAAAGAGCCAGGTTAGGCAAGTACAGCTCCCAAACAGTTCCTTCAATAACAAGTCTTCTTGTTATCACCTTGGCCCAAACCATATTTCTACTGGGATCACTTCTATAAAATCCAGCCTTCGCAAGAATCAGGCATGTTTCTATCTGAAGTTACGTGAAGTTATCTGTCCTACTCACTCACCAACTTCTCCCTCTTAAATTCCACAGTTCTAGAAATGTGAATGCACTAAGTACAAAGTGCAACCTAAGTACATTATTATTTTTCTAGAGTTTTACACCAACGTCTTCTAGCAAAGAAACAGACAGCAGAAGAACCATGTAAAACAATACAACTAAGAAAATCCTACTATTCTGGGGGCGTGCCACACAACTGCTGTTCTAGCATGAGCTCAAAATGCAGCTTCCCTTGAAAAAGACAGAGCTGACACTGCCAGGTGTGGAGATACCCTGCTCAAAATGTCATTGTGGTATAATACACAGTTCTTCTTGGAAAAGGGAAGGTATAGAACATTGGTATTTAAACACCTATCAATACAGAGAGACATCCTAAACAGCACTGTGCTGACTCACATAAGATTTGTTTGGTAAGTTCCTCAGACTTGGATAAGAAAATCTTAAAGAAGAACTTTGAGGATGGCTGAATCCCCCTGCTGATGGGAAGGGAGGAGGTCAGCAGCTGTTAGAGGTGCACCACTAAAAAGCATTTTGAAGACAGAAAATCTCAGCTCTACACCAGCCCAAGAACTCCATTTTGTGATACAAAGCCCGCCTCAGGGCAAAGTAATTGAGTCTACTTCAGTATTTTTGTGAAAGTTCAACCTAATGCAACACCTGTGCTGAGAGAAGAGTCTGTCACCACAGGCAGAAAGAAACAAAACAAAAAAAGAAATCAGAAATACCTGGGCTCAGGTTTTGCTGCTCCATGGAGGAAGAGTAAGCCACAAGATTTCCTTTGATGCAGCCCTGTTTCTGGCCAGGGAAGCTGCATAACTACAGCTAGCAAAAGGCACTCTGACACACAACATTTCACTACCTGCCTTTCAAGGCTCATTGCTGGCTGCTGTCTTATTCAGGTAGAGCTGAGAGATGACTTCCTAAAGGACTCCAGAACTCCCTGCAGAGGGCCTGTCTGTCTTTACACCCAGGAGTCACACCCACCACCAGCCCAGCTGTGACTGATTACCTCAATTTTATTATTAAGGATGTCTAGAGAAGAAGGAATAGCAAGAACTTTGATGGAGAGTTCCTAATATCTGTACTTTGGTCTCTTTGCACTGCTACTTAAAAGCTCATTATTGTACAGATGGGGTAGAAAGAAGAGTGTTTTTATGGAAAATGTTGGACTACTTGGAGTGATAAAGTCCCAGAAAGATGTCATCAAAGCAGAAATTTCTCCTAAGCAAAGCATACCTCCAACTCAGAGACCATCAAGGTCAGGCTGGACCAGGGTCTGAGCTCCTGTTTTAGCTGTAGGTGTCCCTGTTCTTTGTAGGGGAGTTGGACCAGATGACCTCTTAAGGTGCCTTCCAATTCAAACAGTTCTATGAATAATAAGGTCCTGCAGTTCTTCCTGGTTTCGTCTACTAGGGGGTCTTTTTCCACCCCTGCTATCACTGCAGTGAAGGGAAACCTAGCAGATACTGTAAACCCATGTATAATTTTAGAACACCTGATATTATTTTATGCATCTGCAGCTACTCGTGCTTAAGTATCATGTCATAAATGCTTAGAAAAGTTCATGGAAGAAGTGATCAATTGAATCCCACGAGTTACCTCTTGGTCTCTCTGTTTCCTTTGTTACACTCCTTGCATTTGTATACAGACAACTCAGAAACTTTCCTAGGTGACCTTTGAATGTCTGCCTTTCTTCCTTTGTTCCATTTCCTGAGTTTTGCACTTAATGTTCTCTCTGCACTTTTTTCTTCTCTGTGGATCTTGCATTATGTGTATCATCACTTCAGATTTTTTCTCTGTTGCCCGAGTATTTATTTCAGCAACCTCTCCCTCTCTTGCGGTCTCTGCCCCTTCTAAACAGAAAACGTGGCCTCATCCTTCTGCCCATTTCTTTAAACACTATTTTCTCTGTGGAGCTGCTTCTGGTGGTACATCGGTTTTCTTTCTGTTCAAATTAATTCCATCCTACCTCTCGCTGACATGTTCCAAAATAAGCCCTTAATGTCCCATAAAAGCAAAAACCTCCTACGTTAGGTCCTGATCCAAAGCTGATGAAGTCAATGGAAAGACTCCATCAGCTTCCAAAGACTTGGTCTGATTTACGCAACTTTCTGCTGCTTCCTTGTGCACATGCGCACAGTTGCTATTTATAAACTGAGGATCTCACATTGCAAAATATTTGGGACTCAGTTCTCGCAACCTTTGAGAAATAGGAAAAGTGGAGGGAGGAGATTATTTTAGGATCAAAAATATAATCCGAACTAAAAATAGGATAGGGTTATTAACAAATAATTTCACTTTTTTGGTGTCAGTGTCCCAGAGGACAATCTGGCTTCCTGATGGAAGCTTCTGCCCTTGGGTATTTTCTCTTCCCAATGTAATGACATCATTCATTTATTTTTCCTAACAAATTTAGAAGTACCTTTGGTGATGTTCAAAACAGTGTGCATTCTGCAGGTGCTCAGCACTTCTTCAAACTCCTAATATGTGCTGAGCATCTTAGCCCCAAACCCGAAGCACCAAATCACTAATTGCCATTTTGTTCCTTAGTTCAAAATCAGTGATGGCATTACAAAAGCAAAAAATAGTCTTGTGATGAATGTTCCCAAAACAGCTCTAGAAACATTTCAGAAGTTTAGAAATGCTTCAGCCCGGGGTGATGAAGTCACTTCACACTTCATTGCAGCCCAGCAGTTCTGGTTCACCCTTGCAGTGACTCTGCTTCTGGTCCTCATTTTGCCCTGTGCAGAAAGCAAAAGTTCCACAGTGATGAAGCACAGAAGTTTGGGAGCCCAAAGCTCTTCTGAAATAGCAACAGGAGGCTGTTTCCTGCTAACTACCTGGGGCAGTGAGTTTTATCATAATAATAGAGAAACATAGATAATATCAAAAAAGAAAAAGAATGTGGCGTCTGAGTTACTGTGGAAATTTTACTTGCAAAGCAGAAGTCTAGAGAACCAAAAGAAATGTTATCTTCTTGCAGTGTGGCCTTTCTGTCACCATCTTCTCCTCTGACTATTTTGTCAGTGACACCTCTATTATTATATGATAAGAACTGAATCCTCAAACTTTAATGAAGGCCCTGGAATAAATTCCAATTTGGAAGGAAAGGATGTTTCAGCATGCAGTATCATAACCTCCTGAAGAACTGAGGTTGAGATTCTTCAAGAATAGGTGCAGTACAACTAACTGAACTTTCTTCGTTTTGTCCTCCTAAAGTGTGGAACTAAATAACAAAAAAGTTTTTTGTATTTCTTAACAAAGACCAAATTCCATTTTCATAAGAGTCTGAGCTTTTCACAACACATTTCAGTGTCTGATTCCAGCGAAAATGGAATCAAATATACGCGTTCATGTTGATTTTGAGGTTTGATTAGCAAGGTGCTTCAACCTGGGTTTAATTTTATGTCTTTGAACAGTCGCTGAACTCAGCCAGGGAACTCATGGTCACAATCTCATGTGTATTCTTGAATGTTTTTAAAGGCAAAGGAAAGAGCAACCGTCTCAAACAGTTTTGAGAGAGTGGCTCAAGTACAGCAGGCAGTATTGCTGTTACAATAAATAATGTAAGAACTTCTGCACCGGTAGAAGCACGAAAAGCCCTTATGAAATCCAATGTAACAAATGTGCACATCATCTGTCCTATCACAGCATCGCTAGCAGAACTTGGATAAAAAAAATCCCAAAATAATATAACTTCACCAAATCTGTTGAAATTTCTCTCATTTTTAAAGTTTCATTAGGAAGAGAAATGTAAACTTTCCAAAATATATGTATTGTCACATTTTGTTTGCTTTATCCTAACACTTTCTAAAAATTTCTAAAAAGCCAGAAATACTTTTCTGGCTGCATAGCTGACAAAAGTACAAATAGGAGATTAGGGGAAAACTATAGCTGGTTCATATTGCCTGGTAGCTATTAAAAAAACCAAAGTGGCAAAAATCAAGATCCCAGTTGTTTGAAATATTCTGACTAAAAATCAACAGAAATCAACATTATTTTTGTTGCATTAAATTTCAAATTTTCTGGGGAAAAAAAAAAAAAAAGAAATGGAAATTATTGTAAAATATTTTAAAACTGATTAAAATTTACTTTTTTCAGAAAGTGTCCTCTTTTTGTCAAGAAAACTGTAAATTATTCTCATACATCTTATGTCGGTATTTGTGTTCTCTCATTTTTCTAGTCAGAATTAGAAACAAAACCAAACAAAATGGAACAAATGTTGAACTCTATAATCTTTCTGACAGCATCTGACAGCTTGAAGGGGAAATGTGATATCCTCTTTGCAACTGAAGATCTTTTGGTACGGGAGCACAAAATTCAACTTGATGACCATGGTTCAGCATCATTCCTGGTAGCACAGAACTTACACTTGCAGATCAAGTGACAGAATATGCCAACAGTCAAACCAATAACAGAGAGAGGAAGGTGCCTGAAAAAGGAAGCAGAAGAAAGGGGAATATTTTGTCATGTGTTCTTTCCTTCTCTCTGTCCGTCATTCCTTCAGGTTCAGCTACATAGGCCGTATTGTGCGAACTCTTCTTTGATATCAGTAGGGACATCCACTTAAAAACTGATGTAATTATATGGCTCCAGTTATTTAAATTAACTAGATGTTAAGCACTATGTAGTTTTATTCAGAATTAGATGATGTGAATGCAACTTGATCCCAGGAGTGATTTGTAATATTCCTTATTGTCCACTCAGAGCTTGGGGCCTGATCTACAGTCTGCTGATATCTGTGCGTGCCTTTCCTCTGTCGTTTCACAAACCAGGGCCCTTGGCACACACAAACACGACTCATTTATTTTTCTTTCTGTTTATTGATGTCTGTGCATGTCTGTGCACAGATGTCTGATCTCTCCACTATCTCAAAATATTTGGGTTTTACATCCGTGAATGTCCTTATTTTGGGGGTAATTTCAATTAATTTTTAACTGCTTTTTTTTCTCTGTAGTTACATTCTGCCTACATTCTTTCCTGGCTAATTGTCAGTTTTTGTTCAATATTTACAAGTTTTGCATTGAGTAGGATTTCTTATGCTAATCTGCTTCATTTAATATGCTCACTAGAGATGGCTGAAAAAAACGGGAAGTTTTTTAGAGAAAAAAAAATCTGTAACATTTCAGCTCTTTTCACAAAACTTTTTCATTCAAGGGATCCCTTTTTACCCTTTTCCTACCCAGCAGCTCCCAGTTGCAGTCTCATACTGTATCCTAAATGTACCCACATCATTGCAGTATTCACGATCACTGTTGTCTGGCAGCATTCTTGGCAGAACAGTGAATGTGCTTCCAGGTTTCCTATGAGTCAAAAAGTCAGCATGGGTGATGGCATGGGGACCCATCTTCAAACTTTATCATTTCTTGAGTTAAGTCTTGCCTGCACAAGATGGGAAAGCACCATTTTCATCACTCTGTGTTGGATCTCTCCACAGTTTTCTCTGCTGCTGTGATCCTGGCCTCAGCATGGAGAGCAGAACTGGTGGGGCTGGAAGGCTCAGAGTTATCTGGCCAGGGGTGAAGGCCCTTCAGAGCAGGTGAAAGGTGTCAGGATTAGAGTCTTCACAAGCTTCAAATTGTGTGAACATTTTGAATAAGCAGCAATGAGTTGATAAGAAGGGAGAAAAAAATGAAAAGTAGGAATGGAAATGGCACTCAGGACATTGCCAGGACTGCTCCCAGTGGGAACACTGTGCTCTGCCCAGCCCTGTTTCAACATCCCAAGTGAAGGACCTTCAGTAGTTTCTCTGGGGAGGCTATTCCACTCTCACTGTTGTCTTGTGGCCAAAACCAGAAGCTGTTGATATCACGCTTCTGCTCAGAAACCTCCATCGCAGATCCTTTGGGCTTGTGGCAAAGGACTCCCCTCCTCAGGGTGCACGGGAGGGGGCTGCTTCCTCACTTGCCCACTCCATCCATATTCCAGCCTTTTAATCTTCCTCCCCAACCAGCCCCAGCAGACCCTTCATTGCTCTCACAGCTGTCCCTGACTCCTCCAACTTGCTGGCTGTAATGAGATGCCCAGCGCCAAGCACAGCGCTCAGGTCTGGCCCAGCTCTACGCGTGGGATGCTGCCTCACTGACACATTCCCCTCTCTTCTTTTCCCTTTTTTTTTTTTCTTCCTTTTTTTTTTTTCCCTTCAGTGATCATCATTCAAAATTAAAATAACACGGAAAGGCAAAGCAACCAAAATCAAAATCTAATGCATAATTAGATACAGCATGAGACAACAAACACGTCTTTGCTATCTGCCTCTGTATTGTAAACAATGATTACTTTACATGTTCAATGTGCCATGAAAGAAGAAAGAGCCTCTTGTGATGTTTTGTGAGAGCTTTGACTACATTTGCCCACTTTTCAAACAACAAAAAAATAAACTCACACTAACAAGGTGTATGTTTTCAGTCCTAAAATATGGGGTCACTCTCTGTTAAGGGGTCCATTCAATGATGAAATGAGATCAAAATGGTTAAGGCCACTGAGAGAAAGCAAGAAGGATTTGTCTGAAGTTCTGCTATACTGGCTATTATTTCAACCAAATAAGGATGCCTGGCTTTCTTCTTCATGCTCCCTTGCCCCTTTTGAAAAACTGAAAAGAGAAAGGAGATGGCTAAGTTGTATCATCTATTACGTTGATGAGTGCTTATGACTCTTGATTCAGAGTTAATCATTAAACCAGTTTTTTTGTGGTGATTGTTTTATCTATGAAGTTTCAACATGAAATTTGTGCAGCACCTTGGCATGGAAAAGATAAAGTCAAATACAAAACCAAATAAAGTGATTAGAGTGGGTGAGTGTGCATGTGGATTTATATATCTTGCTGGTGTTATTTTTAATATGCACATGAATATTTGTGTGTGTCTGTGTCAAACCAGCTGACCCTTAAATTGGAAGTGCTTTCTTGCTCACAACTGATTGCTTTGATCTATTATTCTTAATGTATTTATTCATTTATTCTGGCCAGACTCTGATACTCTTACTTATTCTGAGCAGTACTCTCAAGCTGGGCAAAATATCATTCTCTTAATCTCTTGTGTGTTTAATTTTTATTTTTTTTAACTCATTTTGACAAATAATGAAAAGCCTGAAAACTTCTATAAAGAAAAAAAAAAAAAAGAAAAAATTATATCACTTCGGGCTGTGAAAACCTGTTTATGTTTTGATCATTCTGAGACGTTTCATTTTAGTACTCAGATTGTTATTTTTGTATGCTAATTAACATACATTTCAAACAATCTTGTTTTGAACTGAAAAACTGGAATTTTTTTGTTTTGAAACTTATGTTCCAACAATTAAAAAAACCAATTTAATTAAAAATGCAAAAACAGAAACATTTTCCATCGAAAGCCTTGATGGCAAGAAATCAGCACTTTTTGACAAAAAGAGTTGTTTAATTTTTTTTTGAGCAAGCCACGACAATCTCTAGCAATAAAAACGTTGTGTGGAAGAGTGTGATCTTTAACTATTCCTGATGTAGCATAGCTGAATGCAGTACAATTTCATATCCCGTGACTCACCCACTAAAACACAATAAGATTTTATGTGAGGCAAAAATACGATTAAATGCTGGAGTATTGCCTTGGAGAGTAATAAAAGATACACTTGAAGAATCTGCTTTATAGAAACGTGTGTGTGCGTGCATGTGTGTGTGCCTGTGTGCCCCCAGCATGTATCTGTCTCTCCATCCATCCATCTGTCTGTCCATCCATCTGCTCACACACTGTCATCTCTATGGCACAAAGAGCTCAACTTTCATTTGGAGGGCTGTGCTCATTGCATTTGTTTAAGGGACGGACGATCTGCTGTTGTCTCATTCGCACTCCATCCATGCACACAGCTATTAATTTATTAATTAATCCTCCTAACGTCACAGCTCTTCTTTCTAGATTGGTTGTCCTCATTTTCTATTATTTAGCACCAGTTCCGTTAAACCATCACTTCTTGTTTCATTGACTCAGGTCCTGAATCAAACATTCATTTCTTAAAGGTTTTCCAGCAAGTATACTTCATCTGTGCACTAAACTC
Source organism: Lagopus muta (assembly GCF_023343835.1). Lineage (NCBI taxonomy): Eukaryota > Metazoa > Chordata > Aves > Galliformes > Phasianidae > Lagopus > Lagopus muta. The sequence continues at coordinate 57,788,856 of NC_064437.1, read as the reverse complement.
TTGTGGTTAGATTTAGGTCTTGAATGATTATTATTCAGAAACAGCAAACTGTTCAGCTTGAAACAAGAGCATGACTTTTATTTATTTATTTATTTATTTAGGTTTATTAAAATTGCATTAAGGGGCTTGGTTTTTTTCTAAACCCAGTACTTAGAATGACTGGGATTGTAATGTGTTTATATAAACTGTATTTCTGCAGCCAATGACCAGGTAATAAATAATTTATCCAGTGTTTCTTTAAATACTGTTTTGTTTGGTTTAAACCCAAGGTTAGCCATATATATTTTAAAGCATCACCCCTCTCTGCCTTTTATATATATACAGAAAATATATTAAAAAGGTTATTATGGTAAAGAGAGATGAAAAAACCTTGACTTTTCATCTCTGCTAGCTCATACATTGAGGTCAATTCAGTGGCTGTGAAATTAATGTCCTGAAGTTATGTGGTAAGAAATTAATACCAGTTGGCATTACACTTACTTTGAGGCTCTCTTTCCCAAAAGCAGAACAAATGAACTCAAATAAACACGGCAACAGGTTGGCAGAAGTTCACCCGCTGTGAACACAACAGCCAAGGAAGGGGCCGTGATGCTCCTGGTGTGTGCCTGTGCTGCACTGCAGTGTATCACACACACACACTCTCCAGCCCTGCCCTCACTCCTCAGCACAACCTCCTGCAGGGCTGCACCCCTTCAGCTGCCTCTGCCCCATCAGAATAGCATGGCCCATTAAGGGGAATTGATGGATCAAGGCAAAATGCCCAGCAGCTATAATTTTCCCATCCCACCCCAGGCAATTATTATTTTTTTTGTGCGTGAACGAAGTAAGAAAAAATAAGAAAATAAAATAATAAAGATTTTGACAACGGCCCCCAAAGATGACTCAGATGATTCACAGAAGCTGCCTCATCCATTAGATCAAACCACACAGACACCACAGGCTCCATGACTTTTCTAGCTCTGAATTTTCCAGCACACTCCATCACATTTCAGTCCCCCATTCCTCAGCTTCCCTTTGCACAAGGCCTGAGTGCGACAGCAGAGAGGAGGAAGAAACCAAACAATCCATCCCTTGCGGCACATTCTAACATTCTGATTGGCACCTGCCCTGTGTGCCCTGGGTCTGGTTTGTCCCATGTCTCAGGGTGGTTCTGGCCAGGGGGACACTGTCACTGCCACCAGCCCTATAGCACAGAGCAGTGCTGTCCATGGCCTCACATGTCACAGACAATTGCTCTCATTACTGGTCATATTGAAGCTGTCAGGGCTCTCTTACACTGATAATTTGTGTGAGGTGATCATCCTTCAGTAAATCACCAGGTCATGACCCCGACCTTCAGCCTGGTGGCTATGCAAATCTCATAGCAGGGACAGCAGAACAGCTGTGAGCTGCTGGAGCGAGTCCATCAACTGCCACTGGAGATGCCGGTTCCTCTGTCCTCTGCTTCTTGAAATGAGCTTTGCTGCAAGTGCAGCATCATCTGTCTGTCTGTCTTAATTTCTTCAAATCTATTTGGGCTCATACACGTGTGCACATGAGCATTATTTTTTTATTATTATTTTAATTTGGACTATAGTCACTCAGCACAAACCTTACCCTCTTCCATATGCTTTAAATAAAGAATCCTGGCATGGGAGATAAAAGGAACACTACTCAAAGTCCTCCTCCAGCACCACTGAGTTGCACTCATCCAGCTATCCGCAATGGTAAAACTTGCAAGGCAGCTTTATGAGCTTCTTTTATAAAACTTTATTGACTCACACATTCTCAAATGGTGTCTCTGACTCTTTATTTTCACTTAGGTACAATATGTTCGTTCAAGATGCCTTTGGTCTTTTGCTTCCCTATTTTTTTTTAACGTATAGGATTCCTGGCCAATGCCTTCAAGTACTGCTTGTGCAAAGGGAAGGCAACACAGGCATCCTTTATTACCCATGGTCTTCAATAACTCAGCAGCTAAACAAGCCAGAGGAGAAGAAGAGAGACCTATGAACTTGAGCAAGAAGGGTAGTGCGCATATCAGCTGGAGGGAAGTCAGGAACTAAGTGGGTTCAACTTGGAAGCTGCAAAGTTGTCAAAAGTAGCATGCCCTGCAGAAAAGACTCATCCAGCACAGACAGAATTCTGTGGCAACTGGGAGTTCAGGCACAGCTGGTCTAAAAACTACCACTTCTTACAGGAAAAAGCAAGGAGTGTTGCCTTTTTTAGCAAGCAGCACCAGCATTGTTTTTGATTCTCCTCAAGCATATACACCCAGAGCTAACTCCACCACTTTCATGGCAGGAAAAGGATGGATGGTGTGAATTTGTAATTCTGATTGCAAAGGTAACAGCTGGCTCTCCTTGCTTTGACTGCCAGGTGTTCATTGGATGCCACATGTTCATTCCTGAGCCTTTTATAAATATGCTGAACAAATGAAAGTGCTCATATTCCCCCTCTCCTGCACTTGAATTTAAATGCAGTGATGTGGAAACTGAATAATATAAGTTGAGCTGCGTGGGGAGCAAGTGGAAAGCGCAGCTGATTACTCACACAAATAAAGGAATTAAGAGGTTTCCACTGCCCTTGACATTTTTTCACAGAACCCTGCTGCTCTCACATGAATTTCCTCCTCTGTCTGAGGACAGCCAGACTCCTGGCATGAGAGGTGTCATCACCTTGGCTCAGTGACCTTTCCCCAGAAACAGAGTTGGCAATGTCTAGCTTCACATTTTCCTCAGCTGGCTCTGGAGCTTCTGTAGTCTTTGAAGTCACTGAGGAACGGTTTTCCACCTGAAAATGCCCATTTTCCTTTGTTGTACTGCCCACCCTTTCCTTGCACTCTGTCTCTACAGATTTAGACACATACAAACACATAGAACCATAGTGCTGTTTAGGTGGGAAAAGATGACTAAGATCACCTAGTTCCACCATCAACCCATGGCCACCATACCACTAAACCGTGTCTCTAAGTGCCACGTCTCCAGGGACAGTGACTTCACCATCTCCCTGGGCAACCTGTGCCAGTGCCTCACTGCTCTTTCTGAGAAGACATTTTTCCTAATCTCCAACCTGAACCTCCCCTGGTGCAACTTAAAGCCATATTCCCCATTGATGCTTTACAACTGTGTGACACTCTTAATGGCTACCAGTCTACAGAGAAAACAGTAAGGGGCTGAGACACACCAAACATTACTGAACTGCCCTCCACCCAGAATACCTGGATCTGCCTTTCCACTGCTTGTGAGAATGTCTAAAACTCATGTCTTCAGGATGGGGATCGGATCTGGGGAGGTTTCTTACAGCTGTTCCATTCCAAGATGTGGATGTCTGCTGCCTGAACAGCAGCCAATGCCCATAGCAGGTCTGCCTGAATCCAATCTCTAAAACAAAGGCTGTCTGTAAAGAGGTGACATCCTAAACATGGGCACCAGTGACAGCAAAACTTGTCTCCTCTACCCTGGGTAAGCGGAAAGCATTTCAGAGTGCAGAATGCACTGGGGTGATGGAATGCACACTTATTTTGTAACAGTGAAATGATGGCAAAAGGAAATGTCTGACCTGCAGTCAGCCATGCAAAGATTATTTAATGGGCAAAACAGCAGTTGAATACCATTGTTGTTCAACTTGATAAAAAACAAACAGAGGTAGGAGAAAGGCAGAGGAATCCTGCATGCTAACTGGCACGGCCACTGGAAAAACATACTGTGAACAGACCTTGCCTGCGCAGAACTGGTGCGTAATTGGTCCTACTGCACTGGAACAGATGCTCAGAAAACTATTCCCAGAATAAATATACGTGTGTATGTGTACAGCTATACACTTGTCTACAGAGAAGCATTTCTCACCTGAAGATCTTTCTTCTGTCTCCTGAAAACCTGTAGTTTTTGACCAAAAATACTAAGGCCAGAAACATTTATATTAAAAAAACCAGCATATTTAAAACAAACAAACGAACAAACAAAAAACAACTGAAGCAATTAAACCATTGCATATTTGAGTTTTGTCTTTAGCACATCTTAATTAATGTGAAGTTTAATTTCATATGTGAAAAAATATGGGTTTTTTTGAAAACTGATTCACAAAGAGATTTTTTTACCACTATTTACCCAGTCCATTACCAACATTTTCTTACTGCTAGTTGTTGCCAATGCAAAGTTGTTGAGCAGCTGTACCAAATGAGAAGCATAACAATTATTTGATAGTAGAAAAGAACTGAGATATCAATAAATCAAAACCAATTTCATCCTGAGAACTGAGGAAATTGTGTTCCTGTCAAGCCAAATATTAAAACCACAACACAATTAGATTCAAGTAGAAGAAATGCAAGATCTGAAAGAAAAATGTTCCAGTGCTAGTAATATTTAATGGAACGAAGCCAAGAAAGATAAAAGAAGTTTAGGAGTGATAATAGGCAGAAAACTAAGAGTAGTTGCCATAGAACATGGCACTGAATAAAAAATTGGCAAATAGACTTTAGGAACATAAATGCAAAGAAATCCTATCACTGGGAGGAAGTTCTTATCCATGACTTGCCTGACTGCAATCAAATTAAACATTCATTTTGGGGTGTCAAGTCGGCAGGGAGAGACTGAAGATCGAGTGAAAATCAAATGAAAAGCAACAACAGCAACTTCAGCTTTCCATAGCCATGGAAACTCTTTTTATAAATGAAATGCAAGGGATTATCATTAGTGTTTCACTTGGCTAGAAAGGAGATGGAAGTATACTGAAGGAAAATCTCTTCTCTCACTACCTCCCCCGATGTTCGAATTAATTTGAGAAGAGCATGCATGGGGTGGGCAGAAGGGACTGGAATTACGAGAACAGACTCTTGTGGAGTCATAGGAAATGAGAAAAGGGAAATTTTAAGCAGATTTCAGCCTGACCTGTTTGGAACTTGACTGGATTGGATGCAAGGAATCTGCTCTAGGCCATGCACAGGACTCTCAGGAAGTCAGGAGAGACATTTGTAGCACACAGAATGAACTGGCATTGTTAAATTGAAACCTCCTGCTTGTTTTATTCAGAAAGAGAACTTTTCTCCTTTTTCATCCTTCTTTTCCCCTTCTTTAGCAGCTTCTATACTTCTCTATATTCTTGGCACGTTATCTTTTTTCCAGCTGGTAGCTGTATCTGGCTGTAATTCGGGACTTTGAGCTTCTGCCTGGTTTTGGGGAGCCCACAGGCCCAACTGGAACAGTAGCTTCTGGGGTATGTGGAATGCTGAGTTTTTGCAACTGAAGCATTCACTTCCTTGCTTTCCTGTAGAAATGCTTAGAAACAAGGAGGAGAAGGTCTAGTGTGCTATGAAACCAACCACAGAATCATAGAATCATTTAGGTTGGAAAAGATAAGATCACCTAGTCCAACCATCAGCCCATCACCATCATACCACTAACCATGTCCTTGAGTGCCATGTCTTGATGTTTCCTGAACCTTTTCAGGGACAGTGACCCCACCACCTCCCTGGACAGTCTATGCCAATGTCTCACTGCTCTTTCTGAGAAGAAATTTTTCCTAATATACAACCTGAACCTCCCCTGGTGCAACTTAAAGCTATTCCCTCTCATCCTATCACTATTCAGGAGGTTATTCAGCCAACCTCCACCTCACTACAATCTGGAGACAGCAATAATATCTCCCTTGAGCCTCCTCTTCTTCAGAATGAGTAATCTTAGCTTCCTAGCCATTTGTCACAAGCTTGTGTTCCAGACCCTTCACCAGCTTTGTTGCTGTTCTCTGGATATCAGAGGCCTCAATGTATTTCTGGTAGTGAGGGGTCCAAAACTGAACACAGTACTTCATGTCTCCAATATGGCTTCAACTGAGTTCTGATAGTGTAATTGATAATAACATTCCCAATGTGGTGAAATATTTCTGTTGCAGCAGGAAACCTGATGTAATATGTTTGTCAGTTGACAGGTCCTTGAAAGCACAAGAAAAAAACACATTACCCTAACTAAAATGTCATTATCCCTGTTTTAATAGCACTCTTTCTGCAGCAATAATCATTTCTATTTCTTAGTAGGCAACTTGCACAGGTGACCATTCTTCTTTAGCTTTACAAGCAGTATCCTCTAAGTAGTATGGCTTTCTAGCACTGCTGGTGGCTACATCAGTTTGCTTGTGGCTGGTCCACTGTTCACTACGTATCCAGCATGGAAGTAAAATGTGATGGTCAGAGAAGTGGAAGGAGGTCGCCTTTGTGAGCTTCAATTCAGCCAGTCTCCAGTGTCTGTTCAATGAAGTACCACATAAAAATCAGTCACTCTTTTGAAACAAAGACTAATATTTTCTGCCAGTCACTGTTTGCAATTCAGAGAGGTAGAACAGAGCAGTAGTTACACAGCTGATTGTATTTATGGAATACAACAGCTTTCCCTGTGGATTTTCCTATAATAAAAAATGTAAGATCTTAGCTATAACGATAGTGGAGACCACCATTTGTGCCAGCATCAATCCCATGCATCCCATTGCATAATCGCTGGTGGGAAAACACCATGGCTCACCCTTACATCTCCAGTCTCTCCTTCCTTAGTCTACAACTGCAGTGATCAACAGCATTCAGTCAGTCCCCGCCTCTCCTCTGCAAGACAGTGCAGCCCACCACCAACCAACCTGGCAGTCTCTTCTCAATAGTCAGTGCCAAAATGACATTTCTGTGCCAAGTCTCCCCTCTGGTGAGAGCAAACACAGTTTTGCTGCTCACAGATCCAGCTCACAACATCAGTCAGAGGGAATGCTCAGTAGCTTTTGCAAAGATACAGTTAATCATTTGACTTGTTTGCATAATCAAATGTATGTGATTTTCAAGCAATTTGGATAGAATGAGGGAAATATTCTTTTTATTAGCTCCTGCTAGCCTGGAGGAAAATAAACATTTTTTTTTTTAAGACAAATTATTTTGAAAAGTTGGAAATCCAATTACAAGTGGAATGGCGCCAAGTGGTACTCCAGTATGTGTGAACTACGAATCCTAGTGCTGATTTTGTACTACATGAGAGGGAAAACTGAGAACTTTGAAGAAATGTAGTCTTTGTTCTTGAGTTATACAATTAATTAAGCACAAGACATGTTTTAAAATGTTTATCCTTTATTAGCAGTTCCCTAGAGAGGCTTGCTATAACATTGCTTCGTGGTTTCTGTAGACAGGGTTGCAAATCCCCAATTAAGGTCCTACTTTCTGTCTTCTCCCTTCCTTGATTCCCTTACTGCCTTTAGGAAAATAAGTGTTTTCCATCATTTTTGATCTTTTTTGTAGTTGAATCTTTTCCGTTGTTTGTTTAAGTTGTTATACACTGTTCTCTGCACTTCACAGCAGCTTCCTGGACATCAGCCCGGGTCAGGGCAAGCAATAGGGGAGCCCCAGGACCGCACACTGAAGATCAATGGAGGGTCACCCTCAAAAGCAGGTGAATGGACCAGGTCACCTCAGTTTTTGTCCACCTCCTGCTTTGCCCTGACCAGCTGGGAAATAACACGGATTTCATCTCACTTATTTCCTTTCTTCACCCCTCTTTTTAACAAAAGCAGCAGCTCTGCCTGACAGCTGATGAAATGAAACCTGCTACATCCCAAATGAGCCATTTCCCACCCCACCCCCATGAAATCTCTCCCTTTATTGAACAGCTGACCTGGGAGGGTTTTTGATGTTCACCAGGTGGTCAGGGTAAACCAATTAGCAGAGGTAGAAGGAAGGACAGGTTTTATGTGTCTGCAGGTCGGGACTTGGATTTGAGACCAAGGTTCAGTTCTCAGCTCCATGGCAGACAGCTTCACTCACCTTGGTTAGGGTATTTATAGCCTCTTCATTTGACATCTGTAAAGGAAGAGGACTTTCACTCCTGCTTCCTCTCATTGCAGCAGAGATCATCTCTTGGTGTGATCACAGTCCCTAACACTATGAACTAGCCCAATTTGGCTTGAGAGCTGTAAATGCTACGGTTTCACAGATGCTTATTCACAATTATGGGAGTCAGATGCCGAAACACTCTGATGTGTCAGTGGTCAGATCCTAATCCCTGGGAAATCTCTTCTGCTCTGATTGTTGCATATTCCCCTTCCAACACCTCAGCATGACAAGGCGGCCGTGCGGTCTTGTGGGAAACAAAATTTATTCTCACTGGTATTTCTGTTTCTGACAATTCTGATCCAAGCAGGTTGTTTGACTTCTTGATTTTCATGAACTTATCCACCTATTAGAGGGAAATAAGACTCCAATATCAATTTTCTTCTTATTGTAATGATAGTAGGTAAAGTGAACTAAGACTGAGAAGCACCAAGTCCCAAGTCTTCAGGAAAAAAAAACAAAACAAAACAACCAACAGAATATCTGATGCTGTATGTGATTTCTGTGTGTACTCTGAATATATTAGTCACAGCACTGCTGTCGCTCTGAAATATTTCAAAACATACAACTTGACAATAGAATTAGAGGCTAAGAAAGGAGAAAAGTCTTCACTTCCAGAGAGATGAGGAATGTTTGTCTTGGATCTGTGTGTTTCGCTAGCAGATTTAATTTGATTAGCAAATACAACTCTAGACCCTAATATTATTAACCTCTAGCTGTTTTCAAGGAAACAGTCTTTTCTCAGCGCTTTCCGTGAGTTTTGCACAAATGATGTCACATTTATGAATCATTAGTTTCCTCACCTGTAAAATGGGATGAACCAAAGCATTAGGAAGCAAAATCTTAACACACCAAATGGCACTTTGTGCCTAAGTCCAGTCACAGATCCACTCTGCATTTGTAAGGAACCTCTCATGAAGTATTTATACTAATGATAAGGAAAGTCAAACAATGGGAAAGGTGGTCCTTCTTGCTGTGGGGACTATTCCTGGGAAGCAATGTAACTCAAAAGCTTTACAGACTGAATTAGGTGTAATCCTTACGGGATCACTAGCAGCTCATAAATAACTTTTAATGAGATTTCCAGCAAGTAAAATTGCACATGGGAGGGGAAAACCAGAGAGAGAGAGGGAAAGAGAGGGGAAAAAAAAATGCAAGAGAGAATCTCAATAAAAAATTAAAATGTTCACACTATCCCCCTGTTGTTTCATACGTGTACACAAAAAGAAAGCAGAGATGGCTTCAGTAAGGCATTATTAGTACCCAAAATTTTTAATTAACTGATAACAAAAGGGAAAGATTTGCTAAAGGTCATTGCAAATACAGTGACACCGGCCACTAATCTATGGAAATGTATAGAGCTAAACCTAAAGCATGTTCCAGAGTTAAGCAGGGAAATAAATCAAGGTTTGCAAATGTCATTTAAGTTTTCACCTGTCCCAAGATTCAAAATTATTGGCTTCACAATGAAAAGCACATGTTGCACCCTTTGCCTGGGGAATAGTAATGAAGTGAGGCAGACACTCTCCAGTTCTACACTACCATCTCTCCCCTCTTTATTTCCCATCGAGTAAAAATAATTACTGTATACTTGAGGGAGCATTTCTCTCAGTCTGCCGATAACTGCTGCCATGTTGGCTCTTCATGAGCTGCTCTTCTTCCTTGTGGGACTATGATTTGATTTATGAGAAAATAGTTGGCAAATTGCGATGTCCATCTTGATGGATGACATCATTTGGCCATTTTGCTGATCATGTATGACTAACTTTTTTTTTTTTTTTTTTTTTTTTAGTGCTGTTGCAATTGATCAAGTGCTACAGCACAGCTGAGTTAAGGAAAGACACAGGGGCAGGAGGGAGAGGGGAGGAAGGAGGTGACAATTGCCTGTGCAGTGTAGGAACTGGAACAGCATTCACTGAGCAGAATCCCTTCTTTTTGGTCCAGCTGTAATCTAATTGAAGAGGAATATAAATTTTATAGACTGAAAATAATGCAATGCGTATACAACAACAGGATTAAATGTAAATGTCCCAGCCCTCCACATTAAAATTAAAAAAGAAAAAAAAAGAAGAAAAAAAGGATAAACCCTGCGTATCGTGTTTTATGCAGAACCCTCTATATCTAATCCCTTTGGCACTTGAGTTATATTACCACTCATTACAGTTAACTGCTACTGTATATTATGTAGAAAAGGAGGTAGATGTATGTCCTCTAGGCCAAATTTGACATCCATAGAGCTATGTGATTTACAGATGCCTGCTTCAAATTAAGAGAGATCTTGATCATGCTAGGCCCTTGCTTTTTAAACTGAAGTCCCTGCAGTTCTTGGAGTATTAATTGGTCCCTGAAAGATGACGAGGAAACCTAAACCACCCCTAAGAGCTGATCTGCCAGCAGTCCCAGAACCCCAGAAAGACCTGCAGGTGGGTCAGGAAGGGCTCTGGGCATCCAGGCATCACTGCAGTAACCTCACAGAACCAGGCTGGCACATGGAAGCACACATCCAGGCTTGGCCACCCACAAAGTTGGTGGAAAACAGAGAGGCTTGCAGCACATTCAAAAAGGACAGTATTTCTTTAATGCCTTTCCAAAGTTTCTCAGTGGCCGTTGATTAGTTTTTCAGTTATTCCAACTGCATGTGTGTGAAATCAATCTATCGATATGCTACAGAGCTGCCTAACTAAGAGGAGGCTATTGAGATGATGAAGCCAGGCTTACAGGGATAAGAGCCTCTACAGGGATAACAAAAGAAGCTGCACTGTCCCCATCCTTGGGAGTTTTCAGGACACAGCTGGAAAAAGTACTTGAGGTACTCCAGCCTCATAGCTGACCCTGCTTACAGCAAGATGTTGGAGAGGAGACCTGAAGCAATTCCCAACCTGAGTTTCCCCATGACCTTGTTTATAGAGAAGGACTGTTTGAAGTCCCTGCACATCTGGGAAAATGGGATGTTTCCTTCCAACCAAACTCCATTTGATCCCACCTAACTGCACCTCGGAGAGGAATGTGCTTCAATACCTGGGACATCTTGGTAGCAAGGGGCTGACACCTAGTTTAGAATTGCATTGCAGAATGGCTTGGTACCACAGAGATGATCTAGCTCCAAACTGTTGTGTGCAGGGCTACTGACTGCTAGAGCAGGCACTAAATCAGGTCAGGTTTGTCCATGCATGTTTCAAACCTCATGCAGTCAAACATTATGCACACTGCAGTATCAGTACTTGAGCCAGTACCCAAAGTCTGCTGGGCATGCTGGTGTGCTATCCTCAAAGAGGTCCTTGCCTGCACCAAGGAAGAATACTTCCTGGTTTGGATCCTTAAGGACCAATTTACCAACAGAGGCAATGCATGAAGTAGCTCTTCTGACATCCCCTCTCCAAGCATCTGTGAGATGACCACATGTACCTGAAGGAAACATTGCATCTCCATTACAACTACTTGAAGCCAAGTATGGTCCTCAAACATTCATCATTCAGACAGGGAGACTGCTCCTTCAAAAACATGGGGTAGCAATAGTGCTAATAAGCACCATTAGGAAGGAAAGCATGTGACAGATTTTCAAGAAGTTAATCTACAAAATCACATCTCAGAGCAAGACATTCATAGGCTGCATTGTACTAACACTGGCCCCACACAAAACATGTATTTTTCTTTTAAATCAACTTTGCCAACTGCTGCCTTACATTTAGAAGCACTCTCTTGTCTGTCCTGAAGGCATATTTGTAGATTGGATTTTCTAGTATTGTATCTTCCAAGGGAATTTTCTTAAAATGATGAACAAGCTATGAAAATCTATAGTCCTAGATTTTTTCTCTTCCAAAGGCCACTCTGGATTTTTGGTGACTCAAGGGCAAACATTTACCTGTAAACTTCGGCAGACAGTTGATAAAACTGTCTTCATCATGTTTAGGTGTCCTTTAGAGGATGTACCTATAGAACATATCCATTATTCAGTATTTCCAATAGATTGGGCTTGCCAAAAAGAGCTGGAAAAGATTCTATATTATACCTAGGGAATAAAAAAATATGTTCAAGAGAAACAAAAATGAGTATTTGTCTCATTATTTCTGTTCTCAATATATCAATAGCTTTTTGGTTTTCTTGTCATGATTTTTTGTTTCTTTCTCTTTCTCCTGAATTTCCTGATTCTTTTATAGACATACCTGGTGGTTGTTTCTTTTTTTTCCTTTTTTTTCTTTTTCTTTTTTTTTTTTGCAGGGGGTTACTTTCTTTTTTTTTAACCTGGTTTTCATATTTTGTTGCAAAGAGGTAATACGTAAAAATTTACAAGGTTTACATTTTCTTTACATTTCCTAAATGCATGCATCTGCTTTTCTCATTAGCCAACTGCTGCTCACTGATGGACTCCCTGTGCTTTTAATTCATGGTAAAACACTTTCCACACGTTTCAGTGCTTCATTGTTTTATTGAATGGTCACAGCCTTTTACCAAGGCAGATTTTTATCTGTTGCTGCACTTCTTCAGCCAACTTTATCATGTTGAAATTATAATTTTAAAAGGAATTTCCTTTCTCCCCCTTCTCTCCTAGCTGCAATCTAAAGCGCATAACTTTATTGCTGCCTGAATCCTGCCAAAAGCACACTTTTATGGTACCAGTTATCCAGCATGTCCAGTGGAAGTGTGGGACACAGAAAGAACAGAGTGTTTCATATAAACTTCTTTCCCATTAACTATAACAATAATCATCTTGAACTATAGTATTTCATCTGAAGACCTCTGTCCCTCAGAAAGACTCCAAGTTGGTAAATTAAAGCTGAGAGACTCTTGGCTTGGTACAAATGAGCAGATTGGCTCAGACTGGCCTTATGTCACCCTGACACATTTATGAAAAAATGTGGGAAGAGGGATTGGAAGAAGAGTGCCTTCGCCCTCTCATTGCTCCAAAGTCGGAAGATTCTAAGTGTTTCCCAGTATAACGTGCCAGCCACACTGCACTGACCTTGGGCACAGATTCCAGAGAGAGGGTCTGTGGCCCAGACACTGAAATAACATGGTTCAGAAAAAGGACAAGGGGAATTATTAGCAAGTGTTATAGCTGAATGGGCCCCAGAGCTTTGGTCCATGTGAGGCCACCAGCCTGTGACTACAAAGGGACCAGACTACGGATGGGAAACCCTGAAAACACCACTCTTTCCTGACACTGCATGTCCCCTATTTCTTGTGAATATGAAATACTGAGGACATACTGACTATCTGCTGCTGGGCACCTTGCTGCTTACAACCCGAGAGAAGGATGGAAGGAATTGGGTCAGCACGGTGGGATGCAGACATCCTGCTCAGTGAGGAAGGAGCTCTCTTGACACAAGGAATTCATCTTGAAAAAAATAAATGCCATCAAGGGAAACAAGCCTTGTACTCTCTATCCCATGGCCATTCTGGTGACCATCAGCCAACCCTACTGCCAGCCTCCAAGAAGACGCCCTAGCTGAAGTGCCTCTGTGGTACAGGCACACACTGTCCTGATCGCAGCCCTGAGAACATCCATCCAGCCCCACCACCCCTTTCCCCACCAAGAGCTGCTAGGAGCCCTCCTACCTGCCTTTCCCAGGATTTGCTTTTTTCCCTGAAAGCCTGGCCTGCAATTCAGGCTGTCTGGATGAGAGCCAGACGTCTGGCAAGTCCAAGAGCAGAGTCTTTGCCCCAGGGTGAATTTAAACTTCTGCGGATTTTTCTTCCTTAAACACGGGGTAGGAATTCTCCATGTAAATACTTCAGGAAAAAAAATACGATTCAACAATGCCTACACAGAGAAGGGAATCCCTGGAGCCCTGCATTCCTGAGCCACCCGCCTTCTCCCAGCCTCTGACACATGAAGGACAGCAGGATTTTCCAAAACGCCTGAGCAAATAGCTTGGTTTTCAGAAGTACTTTGCCTCTAGGCAGTCCCCATTCAACCTGTGTATGATTCTTGTTCATTTATATCATCAGTAATTTGTTTCCAGGCTTTGCATCCTTCTCTCAAATGTCACATTAATTTCTCAGACCCACTGACTTTGCTGCAGCACAGCAGCGGAAGGGCACACGTAGCCAGTTTTAGAATCATAGAATCACTAAGGTTGGAAAAAGACACTAAGATCATCCAGTCTAACCATCAACCAATCACCACCATGCCGATTAGCCATGTCTCTCAAAAGCATTCCCACAAGCATGGCTAGAACCACCCCCATGCTAAGCACAGTCAAGGTAGCACTTATGTTTCTCTTTACTAGTGTGTGACTTGCTACCCTGCATCTTTATCAGAGTCTGTCTCCTGCACTATTAAAACACTTTTTGAGAGCCAGTGACTTCAAAGAGTACTCAGGGCACAGGAGGCCCTTGACCTGGGCAGAGTTTTGTCTCAGAGGGATTCTCTTACGCTCATGACCCCTAGATACCAACCAGATGACTACATTTCACATCTACTCTCACTTTTCTCCAACAGATCCCCAAGCCCCATACAAAACACAGTATAAACATGAGCAGAGCAAACTCATCCCCACAGGACATGCAAGCGAACGAGGGCAGGAATCAATACAGAGAAATCATTTCTCTGCCCATATGCGGAGCAGGGAGGAGGGCTCTCAGGCCACCCTGCTGCCTCCACGCACTCTTTGTTCCTTCCAGAGATGGACCTCACTGCTGCCTGCCGGCACCAGGCTCCTGGGATGTGAGATCACAGCACTGCACTTAGGAGGCACAGGAGCTGGCGTATGATTTTCCATAGAGAAAATTCAAAGTGGAAGGAGAGGGATAGAATAAACCTGCAGTTCTCGAATCGTCATGGTTATCTATTTTGTTTAGAGAGCACGCCTTGCAACGCATTTGGTTAAAAAAGAAACTTCCTTAATTATGTATAGGATGTTGCCTCCCAGAAGATGTTAAAAAAAAAAAATCTACCATTCATTAGGATGCTCAATGCATCTCGCTGTAAGAACAATCCCTCTCCAAGCCATCATTACCTGTGTCAGTGCATTTTTATTGGAGGCTCAGCTCATTGTGTAAGCCCTCTCCTTTGATTCTCAGCCTCTGTACCTTTCCCTCTCAGAGTATGGTTTTCAGAGGGGTGAATACCAAGTGCTATGCACAAACTGCCTGTTTTCCACAGAATTTTTTTTTGTGGGATCAATCTGTGATTCCAAGAAGAGCAGAACAAGTCAAATAACTCTCACACTGAGTCTATCATTGAGGGCATGGACCTAACAGGACAAGCATCCAGTGATGTAAACAATAGCCTGGAGAGCACAGCTTTGTTAAAGCAACTCAAGACAGCCCCCAGGGGCAGATCTTAAGTCAGAGTAACCCAGGATTTCCTCTTTGAATAAAGGTACATCAGCATAAATGAGAGCAGATCCAAGTACTGCAAGACCAATGTGTTTTCCCCACCGGTAGGAGAAGCTACAGCAAAAGCAATGAAGAACCTTCAAGTTTCTTCTGGTTTTGGTGAATTTTGCATGACTGTCAGCAAGGCCCTCAGCAGCTATCCTGGTTGAAGCAACAGCAAAAGGGTCACATATGTATCCATGACTGCAGAAAAAGGCAGCCACAGTCTGTCACCCAGCCCCTGGGATCCCAAGCAGCAGTCACCAGGAGCCCCTGCACACCCCACAGGTGGGACAACCCAAAACACTCCACAAAGACGCTGCTTCATGTCAAACCATAACTTTTTAGGGATACGGATCAGATCACATGTAAAGAACTGGATCCAGCTTTATTGGCCGGTGGTTTTATAATCCATTAGGATAAATCCTCTTGGTGCAATAGCAAATTGCATTTTTCCTGGCTGGATTTGCTGAAGGATCTAGAAAAATTATTCCTTCTCCTGCCAGAGATACTTAGGAAAAAACATAACAAAAAGAGAACCCACCTGAAAAATCATAATCCATTGTACTTTGTTTCAAAAATGTTAGTTATTTTCCACAGTGTTTGCCTGTCATTTGATCAAGCACTTGAACGACTCTGTGCTTGAAGCAAAGATGATCTTTGCAGAACCAGGGAATAGTTTCTCATCCCTTAAAATGAAGGGGGAGTGAATCAAAATAAAAATGGTTTTGATTATAAAACGAAGGCTTACAGCGAGCAAGCTGAATGTGGTTTTTGGCATCACTGTTTAAGTGAGTAAGAATTGGAGCCAATCCTGCAAGATGAGTAGGTCTGAAGATAATGTAGACTATAAAAAAAAATATTTCTGTCTCTGCTCCAAATTCCATATGATATTTGACTTATTTGCACCTCTGAACAGCATTTAATTTTCAGTTGTCTCTGAGCATTTTTTTTCCTCCTTCAATAGAGTAATTTGCAGTGTCAATGTTTGCAAGACATTCTGCTTTAGAGCATAGAAAGGCATTTAACAAAGGGATTTTTAGCCTGGAACAACAAACAGGGTGGGTATGCGTGCAGCAATAGTGCAGTACCTAATACACAGAGCACAGGATTGTTTATATCAGTGTGTAGGGAAAATGCATCTTATCCACAGCAATTTTTAAGTTTTAAAACGGTTGGAAAATTTAGAAAGATTAAACCGAGTTTTATTTTGAACAGTGGGAACAGGACAGAAAAACACTATAGTCCATTAGATGGCATAAGTGTAACAATGCAAATCCAGAGAAAAAAATTGAAAAGAATCTTCTGCCTTGTGGATTTACTATTGCCCATAGCTTGTGGTTTCAGAAGACAAACGGGAGAGAGGAGAGAATGAAAAGGACAGTGATAATTTTCCAACATTTTTGAATGAAAACCTGAAGAAGGAGCTCAGCTACGAACAACATTCATCACTGTGAATATTTGGTTATTACTCATACATACATGTTTTCAAAAAGCCACGCACTGATTTAAGCCAAAGCCGCCAGTCCAACTACAGAGGTGTTTAAAGGTCAGGCCTGGACTCATATTGCAGCAAATGAACCTTATCTTTGCTGTGTCAAATAAAAGCCACTTGAGGCTGAACAACCCTGAACTTTAAGCTGCTTGAAACCTTTTGCCAAGCATAAATGTGGTAAAGTTTAGCCATTTTTTAAGAATATCATCATTTGAAGAGCATACAGCATTAACCCTTCTACTCACTTGATCTTTAAATGGGCGAAGAAAGAAAAATACTCTTAAGTAACTGTTTTGTATCTGGAAGAATGGGATACCACAGACTGTTGGTCATAGGTCTTGCTGTCTTGTGAATAAAAATAATCCGAGCTAAACAAAAAAGAAGATCACCCATTAGGATTATGTAAAAAAGCACTACATTTCCTTGTGAGTCAAGTTACCAAGATACATTTTTGCAGAAGAAAAAAAGGTCAGTTACCACTATTAAACTTGTATATTGTTTTATACTAAGCCCTTCCAATGGCCTCTCTGAGGGACTGTTTAGTTTGTATTACACTCTAATAAACTCCAGGTGTGGAGGACAAACTGAATAATAAGAACCTGATGGACCAGACTAGTTAAAAATAATGTGGTACATTCCTAGTTCTCTGCATTTAATTTATTGTTAATCATTGTTATTACTTACATTTATTGGGTAGTTTTTCTAGATTTATTAGGCACTACATTTAACAGCGTTATCACTTGTAACTGACTATCAGTGGAATAGAAAACATATTTTCTTAAAGAGTCTTACCCTAATTAGTAAGTTGTTTCCCTATTGAAATAAAACAGACCCTAGGAGTCAAGTTAAGGCTGGCTTTTTTTTTTTTTTTTTTTTTTTTTTTTTCCTTCAAGTCAGAATAAAAGTTCAGCTTGAGACCTGTTTTTTTCAAGGCCACCTGTTGGAGCAGACAAGCAGAAGTATTCCTGTTTCCCACCCAGAGCTGTTACTTGGCGGAAAACCTTCAAGTCAAAAGCAAAGTTGAGCTAAGCAATGGGGTCTTTTACTGACCAGTGTTAGGGAGAGCTTTTAAAGAGATGAACAAAAGCCAATTTGAGCTGCTTACTCACCAATGGTGTACTACACAGCCAAACCAGTGCAGTACATCCTACAGCTGGAGAGAAATCAAAAGAAGATGGTGCTTCAGGGAGTACACAGCCCCCCAGGGAAAGCATGCTCCTAGAAAGACCTGTTGGTGTTTCACATCACCTTTGAGCCCTCATCACCCAACAAGCATCACCTGAGCATCACCCAGCTCAGCATTCAGCCACTGCAGCTGGAGGCAAAGAGTTTGGTATAGGGGCTTTGCACCTCTGTGGGCACTGGGATGTGGTAGCAGTATTTGGGCAATCACCCATGCTACAGTCAAGAACAGGGGCAGAGGGATGTACTGGTGTGTGGCAATCAGGGTTACCTTCACGTCCATTGGGACAGTCAGCAGACACACCACACCAAAGTCCTTGAGATCCAGGCTGAGAGTGAGGATGAGGAGGGTGGCTGGGTTTTTTGAGGGCATCCACACAGCTGCTCCTGTGAGGCATGAGCTCAGCCTCTGGTGGGTGCTGTGTCAGAGGCTGAATCCTTCCCTGGCAGCTTTTCCTGCGGAACCAAATATAAATCACTGGTGGAGGAAATGCTGCTCACAGGGAGTGAGAGGAAGCAAGAGCCAATGGATGATTTGCTGCTCTGCTCATCCTAAATCCCTGGTATTTAACTCACAGGAAAGCAGCAGGAAATCTTGGTATTTTGAAGCAGGAGGGGGAGAACAATAGTAAGTTAGCTGAATCCTGATGACAGCTCCTCTGCACTGCCAAATTGGGGAAAGCAAGGATCGTCAGAGCAGCTTCTCCACCAAAAGCACTTTAGTTATAGCTTGCTGGGGACATGAGATCTAAGGCAAGCTGCTTCCAGGCTGGAGGGAGCTGATGGCCTTGGGCACTTACAGAGCCATGGATGGAAGGAGGCTGCTAGTTGGGCCTTGGCCATCTCTGATAGAGAGCCCCTAAATGCCACCTTCTAGATCTGAAATGTCCACTGCTGGCTGGAAATCCCTTCTGAGTATCTCAGAGATTGTTTGAGTTCTCCAGCTTCCCATAGCTCAACAGCAGGTACAAACCATTCGGAGGATTAATTTGAAGGTGTACCTGTTACTGGATGTATTACATGTACAAAAATATATGTTGCTTTTCCAAACAGCAGTGTCTTCTGCTCCAACATCATCATATGTGTTTATGTTCTAGTGTGTGCCTCACATGCTAAACTTTCCCTGGTTATAAATCAGGCCAAGAATCCTTTGCTACGACCATTGCTTTGTGTTGGCCGTGCTCAGGACAGACCACCAGCTTCCATTTTTTGTTTTGGTCAGTTAGATCCTGGCATCAGGTCTCCAAATGCATTCATGCTGTGGATATGCTTACAGCAGGGAAGGAAGCCAAAGAATTGCACCGCTCTGCATGAGCCAGTAAAATGATATCTCAGGCAGTGTCAGACAGAGTGCAGGGTAGTTCATAAATAATAATAATAACATTTCACACTCGTATAATTTTACACCTCCAGTAAGGCCCACCAGCCAGACGTTTCTCTGGAAAAGCCCTCTCTTCCTTCTTCCCATTGCTTCCTCCTGCTTTGCAACGCATAGTTCGTTCAAGGCAGAATATCTGTATTTCAATCCAGCAGAGGCAACAGCTCCCATTGCGGAGGGGAGGTGATACCCTTGGGAGGGCAAGGAGGCAGCAACAGGGCACCCGCTGTGGTAGAGACTCTGTAAATCTCCTATGAGTCGAGGTGAGCAGGGAAGGGAGCACAAAAGTTCCTGTTCCTGTAGGACATGAGCTGCTGCTCAAGGGGCAGAGGGTGTGGGAAGTCAGATTTCTTCACATGGGTTTCTCTTTGGTTTGTGGTCCTGACGCAAGACGGGGGCCTATTGGGAGCTTGCCCCCAATTAGGCTGTAAGTGGGGTTGCACATGTGGATGTACTGTTTCCAACAGTGGGGTGGGATTCGGTGCTGAAATTGAGGGTTGTCTTTCCATCATTTCATGTGAAAATGATTCCCAGATGCCAGAGGGTAACTTCCTGAGTGTACCAAAATGTACTCACCAAAACAGAAGAAAAAAGAATACATGTGATTTTGACCAGTCAACAAGCAATCCTCCACCCCTTCAGTGATCCTCTAAATTGCCCCTTATGGTTCTGATGAGACTCCTGAGCTAAATACCTGTCAGGAAGCAGCAAGACAAATGCTAAATACTCCTTATTTCTTACTCAGCCTCAGATAGAAACAAAGACATGAGAATTCAGCCTAGCATGAATAACTTTATCCATTCCTGATATTTCCCATCATCTACAAAAGCCGTTTCTTCTTCTGGTTGTTGTTTTGCATAATTTTCCAAACAATACCCTTTAGCAATGAGACCTCCCTTTTTTAATGCATTTCCAGAGGGACTTGAGTCCAGATCGCACACGCATAAGGCAAGCTTCCAGCATTCTTATTACTCCACTGGAAGAAATAACCAGAGCCAGCATCTCTGAACCATTTCCCAAACTGTTCTGTTCTTCTGACTTCAGTGTCAGCAACGCACTGTTTCTAATCCATTACAGGAATTTATCACAGTACGTGTCAATTTGTTTCTCTTCTTTCCTCTTCTCACTTCAAAATGATATCAGGAAAGAAACTTTACAGCAGAGCTGCACCAATCCAAGTTTTTGTGACAGAGCACTTCACTTAACTGGATCCTAACTGTGCACATTAAGTTTTAGGGGCATATATTAAACATATCAGGCTTTACTGTAGTCTCAAATTTCCTTTGTTTCCTTTTTGGTGGTGATCTTTATTGCAAACAGTTTGCAATACTAGTAAACAGGCATCTAGGTTCTTTTCTTCTGGTTGTTGGTTTTGAAGCATCTTATCCTAAATAAGGCACTGTATTAGGGAACTTCCCACTGTAAAAGGGATGCACAATGCCACGGTCCCATTTGGCAATAGCCTTAATGTGATATGAAACAGAGAATCCTATTGCTGAAGAAATCTGAAAGTTATAACTGTGTGCTTCCTCCTCTCTTCCTCCTCTCTTTACTTGCTGGAGTAAGGGCTGAGAAAAGATCTCTGAACACCGAATGTCTTTTCTCTGCCCATATAGGCAGTAGTTAAAAATCACAATAATGAAAGAAAACACTGGGGAAAACGACGTCATTTCAAGTTTCTAAAGAGCCCGATCCTACATCACTTATTTTTATGAGTCATTGTGTGAACTGAAGCTGAAAGGATAAATCAAATGTGTGAGGATTAGTGCATGAGTAAAGATTTCAGGATCAGGACCCTAACTCTCAGCCTCATAAATTTTCTACTGGAGAGGATTCAATGTTATTCATTCAGCTTTTAAAGAGGGAGTGGGGAGGCAGTTTTGTCCTTTTTCTTTTTAATTAGATTGCATTTATTTAGATTGTTATGGAGATGGTCAACCACAATAGGGAAAAGAGAAACACAGAGTACGACAATTCCTAGAAGCCTGTGACAATCAGCATGGGATCATGTTAAGTGCTGGACACATCATTGTCATGACATGATCTTTGGTTTCCTCAGAGACTAAATAAAAACGGACACGACTGAAGTTTATGAAGGGAGACATCTCAGCTCAAATGGGAACATTAAGACATCCACAACCAACAGGCAGAAAAGACCGAAGAATGAAGGAGATTCAGATTCAAATGCATTCCCCAGAGTAATTACTGGTGAAACTGGGGGGTCGTGAGTGGAACTGGGGGGAGTTACTGAATGGGATGAAAACTATGAGCATTAGAAAAAGAAAAGGGAAAGAGGGGGGGCTATGGGTAAACAGGATGGAGGGAGAGAGTGTGAGTGGCAGATGTCACTGGTTTCATTCCATCGCCTTAACTTGCTGTTTGAAAAAACTCCTCATGTGTGACCTGAAAAGAGAGAGAAACAAAATGAAAACAGGCATCAACAAAGCACTCGCTGTATGATTTCAAAAAAATGTAAATTAATGACTGGCAGTAAGAATCTCCAAAGGAAACAACATCCCAGTTTAAGCATCGCCATCAACAAAAGCTCAACAGCATATGGTAATGTTAACTTTAATATGAAAAGATAATAACAATCTTTAAAAAGTGACTTGAGAAAGAACCTTGCTAGGTGCTCATCCTTTTCAACTCACCTAAAAAGAAAAGATGTTGGAAGGTTTTGTGTTGTTCTTTTTTTTCCTGTGTTTTTGTTGTTTTTTTTTTTTTTTCCTCTTCACCTAAACTGTTCTCATTGTGTAGTTAAATGAGGTTGAGATTGGAACAAATTTTAAATGAAAGTGCCTAGGATCTCCGGCTAACAAGGCAGAAAACCAGATTTGTAACGGATAATTACATCTAAACTTATTTAAACGTAGGCCTATTGATTCACATAAATTCCTTAGAGTAGATTCAAGGCAACATTTCCTCCCCTTCCCCTCTTCTAAAACTGTTGAGTTGTGGTTGAAAAATTAGCATGCTCTCATGGCCTGTGAGAGCCTCTCCTTGGGTATTGCTGCCTACGCCCTTGCTTGCCACCCTTCCTCAAATCTGGACCCCAGTTCATAGCCAGTTATCTGACCGTGCATTTTGGATTGCTCTGTGAGAAGTGCACAAAGAGCTTGCTCATGCCACTGCTCTGTAGATTCGTGCAAATTTCTGCCTTTCCAGACGCAAACATTACCTGTTGTCTGTGAAAATCTCTCCCCTACCCTGTACTGCAATCAAACAGAAGGAAATGACTTTTTTCAGGTCACCCTTCAGAGGACTGGGGATACTGTTTACTCACATGAAAATCTTAACTTCAGTTTGGACTTCTTGTATAAAAAATGGTTATTAATACAATTGTAGCATAAAGCTTTGACAATTAAATCTAAGTAAATATCAACTTCTTAATGTGCCTACAATGGGCCAAAGTGACTACTGCTAGAAAGCTGGATATTTAAGCAACCATCACCTCCACGCAAATGGGCATTATGCCGCTGTTTTGACCCATGATCCCACAGTAAGGTCTTCAAAATATCATTTTGCAATAAAGAGGTATTTCGCGGTCAATTGGCTTTATCCAAAAATAATAGGAAAAAAAGCTTGCAGGGGGAAAACCAACCTGGTTTGGCACAAAATACTAGCACTACTGGATCTGAGTAGAGAAGAGTTTAAAAGACTCTTGTGCGCTTAGCCGTACGCTGAAAGAATGACACACAAACAACAGCCACCACATGAATGCGTCCATTATATCCTTTATTGAAGATCACAACAATAGTAGCACTTCATTGAAGAAAAGATGATTCCTCTATTATAGACAGGCCCCTTAGATCGCCTAGCTCAGCATACAACTGCAAGATGTACAGTTCTCTCTGCATTTTCATGTCATTGCCAAAACACACAAAGTAGATTCTCAAATGCCTGGGGCTAAATTACAGTCCCTACGAACCACGCTGGAAGTTTGAGAGCCCAGAAAAAGTTCTGAAGGTTTTCTCTCTCTTCATGAGAGAAGGCAAAGCTCGTGGGTACAGTATTTGTCATGTGAAACAAGGAGCTGGAAAGCAAGGCTATTTTATATCATTTGGGGTTGTTTTATTAATGGTGCTGAAAAATTGTTCACTTCATTTCACTTTTTGTCTCCTTTTGAACATAGCAGGATGAAGGTAGAGTGTTTTTAACACATCCAAGATAAGAAAAGAATAGGCCCTTTTGTCTCTAGAGCTGTATGCCATCACTATTAAAAATCTTTCATCTCATCTCAGACAACAAGCAGAGAGCACGACAAAAAATAGGAGTCAGCAGTAGAAAATGCCTGGCAGGGGTGGAGGCTGACAGGTAGATGCAGCCACCTCTGTGTCATGAGTTTCATCCTAGAAGAAATGGTCATGGCAAAATTTGCACCTCTTGAATGGTTCTCATGTTTTATACGTGACAAATGTCAGAAGCCCTCTTGTACAAGAGCTGCCCTTGAGCAGATGAAGAGAGCAGTATTGTAGGACGAGTACCTCCCTGGAGGCGTGCAAGGCTAGGTTGGATGAAATCTTAGGCAGCCTGATCTGGTAGTTGGTAACCCTGTCTGTGGCAGGGGGTTGGAATTAGATGATCTTTAAGGTCCCCCTCCAACCTAAGCGAGTCTGTGATTCTATGAGTTGTGTCAGCACACAGAGGGGTCATGCATTACCATGGTTTCTTTGGTGCACTACAGAATCGGAGCTCCTGGGACTCAGCACAAACTCATTGGCATCATCAGGGTAAAGGAGAGCCAAGGAGTGACATCATGAGCCAAAGAAGGCATCATAACAGGTGCCGTGGCCAGTGACTGCAGAGGAATGCCCTGGGGCCACCACAGCAGCAAAACACCTCAGTCATGCAGTCACTGAGTACCTACTCAGGCCATGTTGTGTGCCCTGACACCTGACGTGTGCCATCAATCACCATCTGCCAGTGAGCATGAGATGGCACTGAGAGCATCAGGCTGAGCACACACAATCTGACATTTCAGCATCTCTGAAGTGAGGGGTCTGTGCAACATTCTGGGAAGAGCTCCTTTCCAAGCCAAGAAAAGGTGATGGCAAATCAATGTTAGGTTCAGCAAATCAAATTAGGTCAAATTTGAAATGAATATTTAGTGCATTTCCTTTTGCCTTTCCTGAAATAAATGCTTGGATTTTTCATTTGGAAGGAACTTTTAATTCAGAAATTGAATTCAAGTTCCCTTTTAAGAGGGTTAAAAATAACAACAGCAGAAAAATAACTGAAATATATATATTTCAACCTGAAATGAATTCCTCTTCTAGTTTGATATTTCTGATTCACTTTGACGCAACAAGGAGGAGAAATTTTCAGGTTTTCTCAGGTTAGCCTGAAATGTTGCTCAAGTCAGCCAATGATTCAAAAAAGAGGAGAAAGTGGACCCAGCCCTGTGTGCACAGCTCCTCTTAAAGCCCTTCTCAGCGTGCCATCTGGTGTCATCAGCTCCATTTCTCTTCAAAGATTCGTCACACGTTCAGTGATCAGAAGCCCAGGATCACAACATTTATGTTGAGGGAGGTCCATCTGCCCAGTTGAACTGCACTGGTGTGATATAAGCTTAGAAATACCTAGAGGATAAATTTGGATATTCTACCAGGACTTATAAAGATCAGTTTATAGACATTCTGCCCACAACATAAAAATATAGACCAGCAAAGTATAATTTCTGGAAAAGAAGGTAGAACTGAGGAGGTAAACGGTAAGGAGAAAGGCTTGTAAAGCCTTGCAGATCCCTTCAGCAACTGCAATTTATCTTTCAACCTCCTCTGTTTGTTGTTTCTTTTTCTTTTTTTCTTCCTTTTTTTTTTTTTTTAAATAACCTTGTCCCTCTCAAATTTCCCTGTGATGACATCTTTAAATTCTGCAGTTATTGAAAAATACACTGTGGCCTTGAAAATATATCTGATCAAGAGCAGCAAGGTTTCTGCTTCTTTCCTACAGACAATTCAGTCAAAGATTGCTATCAGCTGCATGTTTGCATGCTTCTTAAATTGGGAGTGATGTGCAAAAAATCTATTTGGAAGTCGACTGGCCCCTCAAGAACACAATGGTCAATTCAGTTCAATTGGGTGAGATTCCTTTGGGATCCTCCCGCTGCCAGCCCTGATTTTAAAGCTCGATGAACAGACCTGGTGCAAAATAGATTTTTTCAGGTCATTGAACATTTTGAAAATTCTTTCTATTTCTTCCTGTTGGGCATATAGAAAAATGATGCTTTTAATTGACTGATTAGTCAAACTGTATCATCTTGCACTGAATAAAGCTGCTTTAATTTGGGAAAACTGAAAATAAAAATTGATCAGGGGATTTGAGTTCTGAAGAACAAATTAAAATAATTTTCAGATTAATAATAATAATAAAAAATAGTAGTAATAAAACCAAAAAAGTTTAACAGCACTTTTTAAGATCTCAGCATCATCCAAAAAACCATTTATTTATTTTTTTTTCTCATGAATAATGTTGGCCAAAAGCTGGACAGAATTTCGGGGAACAATGTGAACAATAAGAAGACCAAAATCCTAAGAATTACTTTTTTTCTCTGAAGGATTGATTGCTATTCCAGACAGTGTTTAGTCATGAAATCAGTTTGAAGAAAATACTCACAACGTTGCCAAATAACCAGTGGAGACTCAATGTGTGTGTCTTCTGCGGCAAGTTAATCGGCCTGTTCATTGTTCAGTTTTTAAACCAACTGTTAAGGGCTGGCATCATTGAAAACTAGTGCTTATATCCAAGCTGCTCTAATATCATGTGAAATCAAAGTCAGATCTGCAAATCCCAAGTGATTTAACTGTTTTGATTCCAACATTCAAACCAGTTTCTAAGAAGGAAACATGGCAAAGTGCTAGGAAGGGCCCTTCTGAATGCAAATGATTTTAACATCTTGCAGCTAAAATCATTGAACAGCGACTCCCAGATTGCCAGCTCCAAGCCCAAAACTCACCCTAATTCAACCTTGGAAATGAATCTTGAGATGAGCTCAGTCCTAACCACAAGCCAAATATGGAATAGGTTTTTTTTTCACATTAGCCCTCCTTATGCAGTACTCAGTCATAAATTTTGGTTGACAGCTGTCCCTACAAAATGCCAGGCTAGGTTGAGAGCCCAACATCTGGCAGTGCCAGCTTGGTCCTGTTTGCAAGCATGGACCTTGGAAAACCTCAAGTTTGATGCCTTTCTAAAATGTGCGTCAAGGACCATGAGAAGATGTTCTCCACTTGCTCCATGCCAGCAGCCAGTGTGATGTGTGGGAGATTCTAAATTACTTCTGGCATCTTCTGTATGAGAAATGCCCCTGGAGGTGTTCAAGAAAAGGGTAGATGTCACTGAGTGACATGGTCTAGAGCAATCACAAGCATGAGTTGATGGGCTATGACCACTATGGCCTTAGTGGTCTTCCCAACCTTAAGCATTCTATGAGAGAATAGAGCTGCCTGAGGACATGGAGTCCAGCTGATGACAGCACGTCTACTGGACTCTGCAAGCTCATAGAATCACAGAATGTGTGGGTTGGATCATCAAGTTCCAACGCCCTGCCACAGGCAGGGCCACCAACCTCCAGATCTGGCACTAGACCAGGCTGCCCAGGGCTCCATCCAACCTGGCTTTGAACAATTCCAGGTATGGAGCATCCATAGCCTCTCTGGGCAGCCTCTTCCAGCACCTCACTGCTATCTCTGTAAAGCTTTTCCACCTGACATTCAAACTTCCCTGATATCCATTTGGATGTGCCTCTCCAAAATGTAAAATCTGAAAAGCTTCTGGAAAAAGGACATACCAGATTATCCTTACTTAACAGAACAGCCCAAAGGAGGAAAAAAAAAAAAAAAAAAAGAAAAAAAAAAGAAAAAGGAAAAAAAAAAAAATAAGGCTTTATGACTCAGTGCTGTGTCTAGGAAAAAAATATTAACCCCACTTGCCGCCCCCAGCTCCCCTGCAGCGCATGGTTTCTGAGTCACTGTGACCCTCCCAGTTATTGCAGGACTCTCCCCTTCGGGAAGCATCAGTCAGAGCTCTGGCACTGTTCAGTCCCTCTTTTACATTACCTGATACTTTGTTGGATGAAACTGTATTAATTCTCCCTGCCACAAACTGGCTACTGTTGGTGCAACTTCTGCAGCTCTGCCATCTGGAACAGACTTCCCACCCTGCTGATTTTGGCTTCTGTTTTGTTTCAAATGAAACAAGATTCTCCTCCCTTTTCTATGACTCTTCATTTCTCTCTGTCCTTGCTATTATGCACTATTTATCCTAGTAACTGCTTGACAGTAGTCACTTGTTAGGACAAGCTGAAATAAGGACTGCAAAATGTTTCTAGCCACAAGACAAACAGCCTTTTTTTTTTTTTTTTTTTTTTGGCTAAAAATATTATTGCGTGATTGCTCCTGAAATATGATTAACATTAGTTTGAATTCTTGAGAGAGCTTAATCAAAGTCACTTTCAACCATTTTTAATTATGTATGCATGAAGAAATGTACACATTTCTGCTGTAGAAAAATTATTGTCGCACATCCTCATCTCGCTGCGCACTCACACACACACACATCAGATGGCTCAGATGTTGCTAACACTGGAAAATAGTATATCAAATTAGCTGAGAGGAACTTTCATGGACTAATTGGACATATGGATCAGTGAGGGAAATAACCGAGCCTTTCCTAAAGGAGTGAGAATTATTTTGTTTCTTAGCATTTTCTCATATTTTATCTTGAGAAATGAAATTTGTCCAGTGTGCAAGCAAAGCTAAGTTTGCATGAATGAGAAAGTAAAACCCAAGTATATGGGGAAAGGTTTAAACCCTCAGTCTTCCAGGCACAATGAAGGCTTCAGCAGTGGAGTCAGGGAGGTGGTTCCCCAAAGGTCTACTGCAGGCAGAACTGCTAATAACACCCTCAGAAGTATGGGGCAACAGTCTCTGCTTGAGACACCTTTTATCCTACTGGTTTCTTCTGCTCTTGCCATTCTCCTCTGGCCACTGAACAAAGACAGGTCTTTGCTCCATCATCCAACATCTCTTGGACTTGAAGGAACGGTCAATTAGTCTTTGTGAAGCCCATCAGCAGCATTCTCCCTTAGCCGCTTCAACCTGGCAACGTGCTTCTTGCTCTCCCCATTTAATTAGAATGTCAGGAAAACACATTTAAAATTGAGTCATCAGTGGCACTCATTGCCACATGGTATCAACAAGGCCAAATATTTAATAGGATTATAAATCCAGATTTGTACTTGTTTGTAAGAAAACCAGCCAGTGACAGTGGGTGGGATTGAGAAAGGCAAAAAGCACAAAAGCCCCAGTGGCTGTGGAGCATCAACGGCTGTTGTGTTAGGGCTTAGGAGCCTTAATTGTGGATGAAAACTCCTTTGTAAAAGGAGCTTTGTGAACACAGAACAAGACAGCAGCAGTGACACGAGATGGCGAGATGACGAGTGCTAATGCACTCCTGGGAGCAGCAGGGCTTGGAGGTGGCATGGAGCAGCATAAAGAGGTGGGCATGGGGAGGCTGAGCTAGAAAGAGCCCTGTGTTTGAAAATGAGAAGCCTGAAGGCGAGATTTGGTACTTCAGGGCTTCTCTTGGCCTGGAAAGCAGGAGACCTGATTGAGTAATTGAGCAGGGAACCACAGGGTACCACAGGAATGAACCACTGCACCCTGATGGCTTTGCTCAATTTTTTACCTTCCATTTGCTGCTCCTCTGTGTTCCCCACTCGTTTGACTGTGGTCGATTTGTGGGGTTTGTTTTTCTTTACTTCATTCCACCTTTTTTCTTTCCTTTTATGTCCTAAATTGTAATTCAGCTTTTTTGATTTAAATTATGTTTATGTACAGTTACTCACAGCTCTGACTGTTGCCTCCTCCCTCCTGCGACTGTCTCTGATGCTCGCACATTCGCTTTGGCTCCTTTACAGCAGATGCCTGGAGCAGTAAATGAAAGCAGCTCTTTTATCAGTGAGCCCTTTCACCTCCAATTTTTTTATTTCTTATTAAGGCTCCAACCAGTCCTAGCTTTCTCTTCAAACGTATTACACACAACTCGAAACAACAACAACAACAACCGCCGCCACCAGAAACTGAGCTAAACTGCAAAATTATCGATTCTTCCAAATCTTCCCTCTTCCCCCTCCCTTGTTTTCCAGCAGAGTCGTGTTACGTGGAGAGGGTGTTACATGGACCCCACTGTGGCACTCTGAGCACCACATGTGGCCAATCTAATTTAGCCCATGGCGAAACAAATCCCCAGTCATGGAATAAACCTGCTCGCACTATTAATGAACGCTACGAGAAAATGTTTAACGTGACTTTGTGAAGCTGAAGTTGGGAAAAAGCTCGTAACTTCTCGCAGGGCGCAGAAATAGTCTGGTCAGCAATCCACCCAAACGTGAATATTCAAATATGGATATAATAATTCACCGTTTGAAAAGATTAGGGGAAGGGGTATTTTCTTTTACAGGAGATTGCAAACATCAACATTCAAGATCTGGAGACTCCTTGAAGATTTTCCAAGAAAAGTGGACAGAAGCAGTTCAGTTCTGAAATGAAAGCCTCTCTGCTTCTCAAGGGGTTTGTGGTTTTTTCATAAAATGAGATGTTTTTCATAATTTTGAAAAGAGAAGCATCCCCCCCATAAAGCCAATCCACAAGACTGCCCTTCTACAAACAAACTTCATATACCAGTGTCTGAAAGGCAGATGAAAAACGCCTTCAGTATTAAACAAAACACTAATTCACAGAATAATATTTTTTTTATCTGAACATTGTGCTATATTACCAAGGCACAAGCAAACAAACAAGAATAAATTAGAACACCCACACTAGCAGTAAAATTTCCAGCAGAAACACGTTTAAAAGAAAAAAAAATACCAATTTTTGTATCAAATGATGCTAAAAATCAATTGAGTATTTGATTCAAGAACCGAACTAACAAATGCTTACTCATGTGAGTTGCTTTTCTTGTCCCTTCAAACCACTGAAGGGAAAAATCTGTTCTAGACCTATAAGCTGCCTCACTATAGTTCTTTGTCCAGTAAAGACATTTGTTTCACCTTGCATGGAGATAGTTGTATCCCGTTTTTGGACAGCTGTAGGTACAAGATTAGATCCAGAGGCTTAAACTTGCAATAGCAAGAAAAAAAGAGCATGCAGCATGGCATGCTTGGAATGCTATCAAGACTTAAGTAATAAAGGAAAGACATTTTCAAGGGAGCATAATCATAGAGTAAATACAGGCAGTTAGCACAGATGAATTTCAAAGAGGGAAGAAAGGAAGCATCTTGTAAAGAACTGCAAAACAATGGATCTGAAAGATAGGCAAGTAAGAAGAAAACAGTAGTCCTGTCCTAAACATTAGAAGGCTTCTGCCTGTCATTATGGAAGATTATGTTGGCATTCAGTTACATAATGGATACATATATAATTCATCCAATTGTAAACAGATTCTTTAAAAATCCATTTTATCCCACAAACATGAACATTCTATTAAGGAAAGAACCACTTAAGCATTTCTGCCTCGTGCCTATATCTGCTTATATTATATATATATATATATCTATACTTATATATATAATAGCTTATATTTTTAATTCACCTGACTAGATGATTTCCTACATCCCTCCCTATCTGCAGGTAAGACCTGCACCAGAGAAGGGACACGATGTGTCCTTTTTCCATGAAGGCTTTGCTTTATGGCAAGAGCCTGCCTTCTGGGGTTAAACATCAAGTCTTTTGAATGATTCCTCCAGCATCTAAACTGCACCCACAAACCTAGAAACACATGACTTACAACTAATCCTTTCAACTGTGAAGTTAGTTCAAAATGAATTCAACTGATGAATCCTGGGATTAGATAAGAGACAAGGCTGGGATTGGTCAATGTGGGTGTTCTGCTTCCTGCAGCCTTCCTGAGAAACTACTGGTAGCTTCTAGAACATCTAATTCAGCCACCTGTGCCCTAGACCATGTTGTGTCCTGTCTTGTTAGGTCAGACCTGCTGGAAAGCCTTTGGAAAATGACTCTGTTTCCTCTGCAGAGTTCTGTTCAGTCTGGGATTCAGACTTGCAGAGAAGCTGTTTCCTGGTTCTCCGGTCTGTGAGCCAGGGAGAGCATGGAGCAATGGGGTGGGCAGACTGCAGAAATATAGATAAATTAAATGGCCCTTGTTTATTCACAGTACAGGGAGTTTATTCCTTCCCAAGGCTGTGTGCCAAAAGCACACCCTTACTGATGTGGCACTGAGTCTTTGTGCCTAAGGAGGAAATGCCACATCAGACTGATTGCTGTTGTAGTAGTTCAGAATTACAATGGCCTGAAAACAGCTAGAGTTCAAGGGTTGGGTTTGCTGGGGAGGCACTAAAATACAGAGGGATTGCAGGTCCTGGTAGAAGTGCTCTAAAGATGGGGAGACCTGAGGGAGTCACTCATAAAAGCAGAGGAAAAGTAAGGGAATAATGCAGATACCAAGGGTAAAAAAAAAAAAAAAAGAGGTTGCAATGACCATATTCATTTTCAGACACTAAATAATGTATTGACATTTTAAGATTTAAAATATAAGTGCAGGTGATGGTTTGGAACCTCATCCTGCCATAGCAAAATTCACACCACGTGGTGGGTTGCCAAATGCTGTGATCCCTCAGTGCATAGAACTGAAGGGTTACTACAAAAATAAGAATGGGTAATTTTGAAGGCCTGTAGTTTGCTGCCTTGAATGCTTTTCCTCAGGCTCAGCTGCAGTGCGTGGAACAGGTTGGGAGCAATTAAAGGAAATGAAATCTGTCTTGAGTGCTCACTGGTAGAACCAGGAAGAAAAAAAAAAAAAAAGAACAGTTACCAAATTTGTTTAACTACATGTCAAAGTACTGAGAAGAAGGGGGATGTTTCAAAGTGGTTGCTCATGACAAGGGGGTTCTTCTTGTGAGCTTTACAGATAATCAAGCATGCACACAAAAAATAATAACAGGAACCACCAGAGAAACCAGATGGAAAATCCTCTGAAGGTGAGAAGGGACCAAGAGAAAAGATGTTGACCCAGTCAAGCTAACTTAACTCTTCTAACAGGGGATAGATGAAGGCTAAATGAGGGCAGGAGCTCTGCATTATCAAGATACAAATTTTCTCAAAAAGACTCCATTATTAATTTCTTAAACTTTAAAATATTGCTGACATCAAACATGTACATAGCTGACAACAGTCTGTCCACACATTAATTGCACATTAACTACAGTGAGTGTGTCAGTTAATCCTATTGCAGAAGCCACAGGACAAGATAAATTCTATTTATTGTATCTTTGTTATTTTATGGCACACATCATTCATTCAGAGTCTTAAATATTCACTTGATCTTCCACTTGGCAAAGTAGAAAAAGACACAAATTTTTCTCCCTCTCTGAGAAACAGATGATTTGACAAGGAAATATATGGCATGGAGAAGAACTGATTTCACCTCCACTGAATCACAAGACTCTTCTCTGTGATCATATAAGCTGTGGAAAGGTGGGGCAAAATGCAATAGCTATCTCCTCCACAGATGGGAGTTCCATTTGGTTTCAATGCTCTGAAATAAAGAAAGCATACAGAATTGTAAGGAAAGCTCAGTTAACAACAGAAGAAAAGATGAGATGCATTCTTTGTACTGTTTTTTAAGTCACGACTGGCAGACAGTATAGGACAAAGAGGATCCTTTTGAAAAGGATTCATCTCACTCCTGTGTTTCTAAATGGTAATGGTCTCTAACTATATGTCAATTCTTTCCAACTTCATTCATCAAACAGAACCTCTAGAGAGACCATGTTGATCCCCATGGCTATAAAATTCCCTCAGTGCCGTAATGATCTGAAGGTACAAAAATTCCATGGAAATAAATCCCAATTAAATGCCCATTAACAACGATGGAAAGATCACTGAGGCTATTAGAGGCAGCCCTAAGACACAGTAACCACACACAAAAATTGTCCAGCTTCTTATTTATCTGCTTTAATCACTGCAGTGCAAAGAAAAACCTTCCTAACATTTCAGTAACTAGTGCTAATTTATTGCAATTGAACACAGAAACATTTTTACAAGGTTTTAAGACTTATTATTTGTATTGTTGCAACAACTATTAGCCCAGATCATTTCTTTTTCCTAACTGTTATAAGAGAAGCTTCTGTTTCTCCTTTTTTATGGGAAATAAGGACATAACCCCAATTTTACCAAAGCAGCATCAAATGGTGAAGAAACTTGCCTCATTTTAGCTTGGAAAGATGTAAATCTGGAACTGAGCATGCTTCAAGAGAACTCCCTTCAACAGTAGGACTTCTTAACTCGTCGCTGTTAATGGGCTTGATTCCCAAGTGTGGTACATTGGCTGATTTCTGTCACATTCTAGAGGTTTAATGCAGAACTGGGTAAACAGATTAAAGCGCCTACTCATATACTGTCATTCAAAGTCAATATTGTTCTTAGAGCATTCAGAGCAGTCTGATACCAAATCCAGCTTTATGTCATGACCACACCAAATATATGACAAAGCCACCTCAGGCTTAGTGGCATTCAAGCAGCACTGAAGATGTTGACCACAGGATCATGCCCATGTGGGTTTGACCTATTTGCTGGTGGGTTTTTTTTTCCATTCCAAATACAATTTCCTCCTAGAGATCTTGTACCTTAAGCCTTTCTGTCATACTTAAGTAGAATGAATCTTCACTCCTCTGTGACAATTTGCACCAAGCAAAAATCTGGTCTTGCAACTTGTTCAAAACCTCACTGCAATTATAGCTGCAAACTCACTGAACTCCTCAGCCTGAATATTCCTGATATTGAAATAGACTGTGCCATCCTAACAGCACCATCACCTAACAAACTATGTGATCTGTTTGATACACTCTAGTCCAGGTTTTGATCTCGACACAGCACACAGAGAACATTGTTGAAAGTGACATGTGATATCTTACTGAATTCAGGCTCAGGGAAATTGCCAGTACTTATCTTGCTTGACCAGAGTGCAACCTACAAAGCAGTAATCACGAAATCTTATTACTGTACAAAGATTAGAATTATACACTGGTATCTGTAGTTCACACTACTTGATTGGTTTAGGCCTTGCTTGACTGGGAGATACCAGTTTCTTGCAGGAGTAAACTATTCCTCAGCTCTGCCTTCTTTCTGCCAAGCATCTACTTGCTTCAGCAGGGCATGCGTTACACAGAGCTTTGATAAATGTTGTCTTGGCAAGCAAAAGCACAATTTATTTGGTTTTCTTCAAATCTGAGAAGCAGCCTAAGCTCTCTTCTTATCCAAGTAAAAAAATACCCACAACTTTTTGCAAGAAATCACTGTTAAAAATGAGGGAAACCACTGCACTTCCTTAAACCATTTACTTCCATTGCTAATAATTGACTAATCAAATTAAAGCTCCCTGGGGGAAGAAAGTGGCTTTGCACTGGCCCATGTACTTTTCAGTTCACACTAGTACACCAATACTTTTCTGCCACCATTTGCCTTCTTCCTGTAGGTTACTGGTGCTCTCATTGTCCAATTGCTGTTATCTTTGCTAGCTGGATTGTAGATTTTCCTTTCTTTTTGCTGGCACCTGTTTTATGCTTGCACACAGCTCCAGAACACACTGTCCATCAACTGATTTCAACAGACCTCTTTACACAATACACCATGCCATACTCCCTGGTGGAGAGTTCTGCCCTTACTTTCACATCTGGTGGGCTTCAGGGGTCAATTTTGAATGCAATAAGTCAGTATGTTTCCCACTTAGCCACTACCAGCACATTTCTGCTGATCTTCATATGTCCTACTTTTGGCTAAATAGGAAAACTTATACTTCATTCATAATTGTGTAATAAGCCTGTAGAAACTACAGCAATCAGCTCCAAGAAACAAGGTTCTAAGTGTGCCACATATTTTTAGATTACATTTTGTCAGTTGGAAATAAGGACAAGCTAATAGTGCATGACCAGCTTATTTCTTCAGATACCTCAGCATCATCACGGGGCAAAGGTTCTTTCTCAAGCACCAGTATAGAAAATCAGCTTTGATCAAACTGATTATCAAACAAGATCAAACCTTGGAGCTGATCACAAACCCATGGCTTCTAATTTCTACTGAGATTATTAAGTGTCTTGCACAGACCTGACTTTTTTGTCTGATCAACTGGATTTAAGAATCTAGAGCAAAACTTCTAGATGGAATCTATGAGAACTAGCATACAACACTGCTAGGATGGCTAGTATAGCCAATAGCTAAGTTTTGGTGAACTTTTCATAAACCTCTGATCTTGGCAGCTTTTAATTTCCAAACCGTAGCTGCTTTGGGTGGATTATACTCAACAAGTTTTCACCTCTTGCTGATAGTTCTTGTGCAAAGGTTTGACCTAAACAGTCTTTTAATTTCCCTTAGCAGGCTCAGGGGGATGTACATTGCAAACCATTGTACAATGTTTTTTGAAATTGTAGTAGATACATTGTTGGTTACTTTTCCTCCAGAAATCAACAGTGGGTCCTCCTTGGGAATACGTACATTTGAGTGTGGTTAGTGACTCCTAACCCCACGCCTTCTTTTTGCCAGAGTTGGGCAGGTTTAGGGTATTTTGCTGCAGATGGAAACAAATCCAAATTCGATTGCCTTGCGGGTTTTTGAAAAGTTACAGCTTGCACACATTTATGTGGAGATTCATTAGATGCTGGTTTTTGACTCTCAACAACCCAGTATGACCAGGTTACACAGATAATGTCCTAAAGAATTAAGTACCACCTCTTCACCTGGGCTCTGTGGACACATTTTCACTGCCCTAGGAAAAAGTGAAAGTTGTCATTAATGTGGAATACCAGAAAATGAAAGAGTTAGAGGGCTTGGCTGGAGCGGGGAAAAGGTTAGTAGGATTTCTATGAGGCTGGATGGGAAGGGCAGGTACAGCAAAGCAAGTAGAAATTCAGAGAAGCACAGAAAAAGATGAAAAGAGTATGACTGGGTGTTTGCAACGATGTAGGTAATGGGAGACCTTAGCCTCTACAGTCTGTACTGCCAGAAAGTAGCAATAAAAACACACAGGCAAAGCAGCTTAGTTAATTTCATGTTAAATACTGGAGAGGTCCTTGGGTCAAATCCTCTGTTATGCATTTACTTACCCTGTCCAGTGAAGAAACGTGGGACTGTGGGAATGTGTTCCAGCACATTGAGCCAAGAAGCAGTTTAACCAGCTCCAATGTACATTGGTTTAATAGGGAAAACAAGGGGAACATGGCACATGTGACATCCCTACTGCCCCTGTTCCATTCAAACACCTAATCCTACAGACTTTTTCTCTGGAGGCATTCTCAGAGCACTGAGCACACCTCATTGCCAGTTCCCACTGTAATCTGCAGCCACAATAAGCAGTGAAAGACCCTGGCCAAGTCTGGGACCCATACTTAGGATTCTCTTCACCCTGCAGCATGTATTTTTTCCATGCAGGTGAGTGGCCCAGCCCCAGGCATGTAGCAGAGACTCACTGTTCATGGAGCAGAAAGAAAACACTAAAGGGAACAGGACTTCAGCCTACAGGTTTGGGCGTTTAGTGAGCCATGGGAGCCCTTGCTTTGATCCCAAGACTGTTTATGGTCTTTGCACAAAACAGTCACTGAGCAAATTTCCTCAGTACTTTGGTATCGTTCAATGAACAGCAAGTTATTCAGTATTTCATTGCAACGCATAAATCCATTATTGCTAAGAGGCATGAGGTGAAATTATAGATATTCCTTGACTCCCATCCTATTACGAGTATGAGACAAAGTGATACATGTGCCGATAAAAGGATTTAAAATGATGGTCTGTGTGTCAGAAGTGCAGTACAGTCAGAAATATTTTTAAACATTATATTAAAGTATAAATTAAAAGGCTATCCAAAAAGAAAAGTAGATGACTTCCAATAGGGTATAACATCTATCAAGGTTTAGCATATACTGTGTAGTTATCCTTAATGGGCTCAAACTTTCTCATAGATTATTCACATATTCTGTGGGAAGTCTGGCTGGATCCTCTTTCTAACCCCTGTAAACCATGGCTGATAATATCTTTCCATTATATTCCTAAGGTGCAGCTATTTCATTTTTACCCAAGGGATCCCAGAGCTATTGTGTAGTCCCTAGAAAGCTTTAAAACAATTTGTCAGTGTAGCAATTCTTTTTTCCTCCCCATTGCAAAGAATCTTACGTTTTCTTAATTTGATCGCATGAAATGTTTGGGTTTGACTACTGAAATAATCTTTTAAAGGAAAAAAAAAAAAGAAATGTCTTGAGAGGTTACATGTTGTCTCTGCAATGGTTGGACAAACAGTGCATGAACAATCCATTGCTTGATTAGATACTAATTCCCTGTGGTTTATCTTAAAGGTACATAGTTCTGTCTTTGAGCAAGTTCACTCTTAGAAGTAACGCTTATGCCTGGAAAAGCCAATAGAAGAAAAGTAACAATACTAATAGAAAGAAAATAGTCATTCTTCGTAGAAAGGATTTTGCTCATAAGTGCTTTTAATTTTACCTTTTTTTTTTTTTTTCTTCCTACTGGGATTTCCACAAATCACAGAAATAGAGAGAGCATCTGCTGGGAGAACAGTATTCCAAACGATCATTAACTGCCTAAAAATTGCCTGCAAATACATATTTGGCTTTGTTATGCCTAATAATGACTCATTGCTGAATTGTCTGTCTCTGTGTTGGATATGAGGACAAATTAACAAAGTAAATGGAAAAGCTCTAGACTGAAATGCTTGCTATCTTAGGGTTGATCATTTGGTTCATTAAGTTATTTCCTCCTCACCCTGACTTCCCAGAAAAACTCTTCATCACAGGAAACTGATTTCTTCATTCAAATGCTATTATTGCTGAACCTAATAGAGATATTTTTAAGATGGTGTTATCTGGACCATGCTTGGCCCTTCCAGCCCAGCCTGGGATGACAGAAAGGAGGTGTATCAACATGATGGGAGCAGATCAAAGAGCTCATAAGCCCATGATTCCCCACATGGCTGCCTCTAACTTGGACAGTGCTGCTTTGGGGGGGAATGCAGCCAAAGCTGTGAAGTGCTCCTTCTGATGTTTTTTTATCCCTGAATCTTATCTGCTTTCTAGAACTTACCTCAACTGGTAAAAATCTCCCACTGCTGTTAATGCTAGCACAGCTTCCCCAGCGATGGTAGCCATGGGCCTGAGCCACAAAGGCTCTCCCTCCATCTAGCTCTGCAATTACCTATGGCACAGGCAGCTCTAGCTCCTAGTCACAGCCGAGGCTTTCCCTTGCTGGGTGCATCTTTTGCAGCCTGTGGTATGAAGCCAGCAAGGACAGGGCTGACGATCAGGTCCGAGGTCTGGGAAGTTTCTGTCCCATGTGGCAGATTTGTAGGGCTGACGTGTTTTACCCTTGCTACATCTGGATCCCAGAGGGTCTGGCTGGGAGCACTTCAATTACATGGTTTGCAGCACCAACAGGCTCTAATGCAACCAGTGGATTGGAAAGTGCCTGACAGTGACAGCAGGCTGAATCCTGGCATGCTGATGGAGCTTGGCATTGCAGCCTCTAATTAGTTGATCTAATTCCCTTTAACTTCTCCCGGAGAAGAGATGATACTTGCACTTCAGTTTTTCAGTTTCTCAGTAAATCTAAGGAGACAGAAAGGCTTTACAATTATCTTTAGCTTTAGAGTCTAACATAGCTTACTATTCCTCACTGAAAATTGAGCTGGAAGAAGTCTTACTAAGCAGGTTGAGCTAGAAATCTTCAATGCAACAGGTATGAATTGTAAACAAACAGATTTTTACATTCAACCACGCTCTGGTAACCATTTATCGAAGCCTTTGCCTCTGTAAAAAAAAAAAAAAAAAAAAAAAAGGAAAGGAAAATGAAATAAAATTGAAACCCTAGATTTCTTACTTAAAGAGTGGTAAATCAGGCAATGAGCTGCTCTAAATAATCCTTTAATGCAAAGAAAAAAGCTCTATTATCCTTCTTTTACATCTGTAAAGAATGTATTTCAACTGAAAGACAATTAAAAATGTGGTTGAAAGCAAGAACACCTTCTATGAAGAGCAGAGACTAAAGCAGCTTTTAATAGAATGCAGT
Organism: Lagopus muta; assembly: GCF_023343835.1. Lineage (NCBI taxonomy): Eukaryota > Metazoa > Chordata > Aves > Galliformes > Phasianidae > Lagopus > Lagopus muta. The sequence continues at coordinate 57,749,563 of NC_064437.1, read as the reverse complement.
CAAAAGCTTAACTCACTACTCTGTTTGGTTTTTATCCAAATAAAATTTAAGAAAAGTCAAAACCTGAGTCTTATCTTTGTAACAGGAGACAACAGAAACATCCCCATCTAACATTTCTGGCTTTCAAAAATGAGACCCCATCAAACAGGTCTGAGTGTTGCACTGGTTGTATTATTGGGTAGTGCTGGCTCAGAACAATGAGACATCTTTGATTAATAAAATGTACACTTGTGCTGCAGGCCGTCATTGGACCCGTTCACCACTTAACTCTCATCTAAGCCCTCAGGCTTAAGCAAAACCTATTTGCCTTGCACTGACTTTCTGCTCAGGGGTGAATTTCATTCTGTGTGAGATCTGTCTGTGCAATATAACCCAAGAAGTAAAGAAGAATGAGAAATATCTTCCTTCATTCCCACAACATGTCCCCGTTTTCCTCTTAAAATGTCTCTGATAATTGCTTTCAAATGCTGGCGTGTATGTGCTCCTTGGAGGAGGCACTGATTCAAAGAAAATGTACAAATCTCCAGGGCTGATTCCGGTTTTCAGAGGACAGAGTTCCCTAAAATAAAGCTTTAAAAAAAAAAAAAAAAAAATGAAGTTGTTATTTCTCTAATGAGCACATCTGAAGAGTTGGACCTATCTTTTTTCCCTCAGTCTGACAGAATGATGCTTCCATCCTGAGGAACATTTGCATGTAATTACAAAGCCCATCCAACTTTTCCTGATCAAGTGATACGGCATGCAAGTCAAGCGCCAACATACAGTAAAACAGACTGCATCCCTATTACCAAGATTAGTTTTAACTGCTTTTTGAGTTTCTTGGAGAAAATGCACTCTCAAGTCAGCTGACGGCTCCATATTATTGCTCCACTAAAGAGTGTTGCAAGGGCTAAGCCCTCTAAGCTCCAGCTATTGTGATAATTTATTCCTTTTGTTGATGGAAGGATGCAGAAGTCCTCATCTTCTCATCATAAGTGACTTAACGGAGATCTCTGGCAACAAATGGATTTTTTTTTTCAACCTGCCAAGTTCCTGCAGCACATTTTAAATGAAGCAATCTTTAATTTATTCCTAACAGATAATCCCAATAAAACACTCAAACAGCAGCTTCTGCTGGCATTCTGAATGCAGCTGTTTCATAAAATAACAGCAGCAGTTCCATTTTGTGGAGAGCTACACTTCTCTTTGTCTCATTACACAATAGACTATAACCATGGCTAACCAAACTGCAGAACTTTGTATTTTGTTTGGATTGTGGTACTCAAACTCCCACTGAGGTCACAGCAGACCAAAGCTTAAGAGATAAAGAAATAAAGAAATAGATCCAGTCTGGTGTTGTCACCAGTTACTTCATCAGCCTTAAATCTGCTTGTAAGGGAAACCGCTGTACACAGAGGCAAAGCCAATCCCGTTGAAATTCAGTGCTTTCATCTCTCATTTCCATAGGACATCCTTCAGCAGATCTCATCTGAAAATGTACTATAAGCTAAGATGTGTGGATCTGTTTCTTTAGCACAGTGTTTCAGGAAAGAAATCTGCTGTTAGTTACAGATATGACATTTTAAATGCTATCAAACCACTCACACAGCATCAGTGAATGTTCTCACAGTCTGTACTGGTTTGTGACCTCGCTCACCCACATAACAAGGAAGATCAGATTTTCCTGCTGTTGGAGTGTCCTATGCTGCCAGCAATTTTGCCACCTTCACCCCTTTTGCTCTCCATAGGGACTTTCATACTTTTAAAGTACATTTTTGTTTTCTTCTGCCATAAGGTTTTTCATTTGCTGTTGGCCAAATAATGTTCATAATAATTCTTTCTAGAGAAAGAGGTTTACAAGCATAAAAATTACTTGTGAATTTTGTAAGGCAACACAATCTCTAGCTCCCCATGGTCATTTATCATAGGAATATGAAAGTGTTTAATGGTAATCTACCAGCTCTACATCTTCTGTCTACTCTGAGAGCTGCTAATGCCTGGTCATGGATTATATACTAGCCAGCTATGCATGCCACATCTATATATAAAACATATCTTTCATTCAAACTTTCCATTTAAAAAAATACAGATTTTTTCAGAAAACTACTACTAATTGTTGTTAGTATGCAATACATTTTTTCTGACTTAACCTCTCCTATGCCATAGAAAAGCCATGTGAGTGGGGCATCTACACACAACGATTGCTATCTCTTACCAACAGCCTGTGAGCTCACAGGATGAAGGCAAATGTGAATTAAATTCCTGTCTAGAACTGTTGTACAACCAAGACATAAGGTGCACAGTCCTTTTAAGATGGTCAAATATGAGTTTCTCTGGTTGTGGCAAGACATGAAAGCATTAAAGACAGCATAAGGAAGACAGGTCTGCAAGATCTGAGTGTGAGCTGAAGGGAAAACCACTGAGATGGTTGTTATCAGGCTGACCTGTTGTGTCTCCTGGTCTCTTTGTGGTTCTCCATCTGTCTCCATCCATCTGTTGCCCCCTGCTTTTTACTTTGATTGTGAGCTCTGAGAGCTTCTGGTGGTTTGGGACTTTTGGAGCCTGTACTAGACTTGGAACAAGTCTACATTTCCTAGTGATGAACAAGAGTCCCTCATGGAATAATATGGATGGTCCAGAATTTCCATCCTGTGGGAAATCCCGATGTTGTGAACATTTTCTCTTCTGGAACCAAAACCATACATTTCTCACTGAAAATAAATTATATGTAAAAAAAAAAAAAAATAATGAGCACCATTAAAAACTTCTATCTGAAGAATACCAAACATAGGGCTATTAAAATAGTGTAGGGTTAAGAAATGTTAATATGACCTAGGAGCCTAAATAAAATGAGTTGAAATGCCAGCTACGTAGCAAATCTTTTTATCTCTGAAGGTAAGAAAGATTGTGCCTTACTGTAACAAAATGTTTCAGCATTACTAGAATAAAATTATAGTATCACAATTATTTGTTTCAACTTCTTATCTTTGAAAATATCATCAGAGTTGACACATTCCTGTAAAATATTTCATACTGATGAAACCACACTTGTTGGATAGGAAACCGTTCTTTCATAAAAACTCCACCTCAGAGATTAGCTTTGGCCTGGTGCTAGAATTCTGCACAATGAAGTCTTGAGAGGACTTGCAGTTGCTGCAGTCCTGGGTAGAAGCATATCTTCAAATTAGTGAAAAACAAAATTCTCCCTGCATTAACAGCAGGGAAATTCATACAAATAGAATATCAACTCCATTGTGCTCAGACACTGATTTTAAGTGCATGAGGATATTTGAATAAAAGTGTTATTATCAAGACAGTATCTGATAAGTTATGCGGCTGTGATCCTTGCGTTGAGAGCTCATGCAACCCACCACTCAGAGAGCTTAAGCATTCCCTCTCCCTACAGGATAATTTTGCATGAAGGGGAGAAGTTGACAGTCCTATCCATGCCTACTTCCCTAACTCAGGCTCAAAATTCACAGTTGTGAAAACATCAAATTCCACTATGGCTGTAAATGTATCAGAAAACAACAACATCCAAGGGAGAACAAAACGACAGATCTGGGCTCAGTCAAGTGCTTGACATTCATCATCCTCAGAGAGGTTTCACAAAATGACTGTCCTTCTCCTGTCTCTCCAGCAACTCAGTCTTTGCTTAATGAGTACGTAATAAATCAATAAGTTTTCTGATCTTCTCATATTAGAAAAGAAAGAGAGAAGCAGCAAAACAACCTGGTTCTCATCCAAGCGTTTTCCCTATCTCCCATGAAAGCTTCACATTCTTTGGAGATACTTACAAATAAGTTTGTTAAGAGTCTAACATCATAAATAATGGCCCAGTTTGAAGCTGGCAAAAAGATGAACAGCATCTATTACACGTGGCTCACCTTTGCAAGGCTAAATTAGGCTATGAAAATATAACTGACCTGATTCCACAAGAAGACCATGAAAGACAATGTGGTGAGCACACATGCTTTGCCTCGCAGACCAGAGCTCTCTGGCCATTGCTGCTGGAGCATTGTGTGAAACCATACATGCCTCCTTTAGGAAGCCTGCTTAGGTTTTAAAATGCCAAAAGAAAAGAAGGTTCCAGCTTGGCGATTCAGTACAGCTCCCTTCAGGGTTCTGGCTCCAGGTATGGATGACTATAGAGGGATGTAGACACATTCAGGAAAACATTCCGTTCCTACCTTCCTCCACTCCAGGGAACTGGAAAACACACAGAAAGAGAGATCAACTTGGTCTCTAACGTAAGTTCCCAGGAAAAGGGGAAAGATTAGTTTATGTACCTTGGTGTGGGGGAACCCCTACCCGCCATATTTTGATCATGAGCATGCTGCTTAGCTCAGTTTCTTCTTCATTCCTTTGCCAACTTCCTGATCAGTCTTTAGCTGATTCATCATAAATAATCTGTATCACACAACCTGTGTGATATTTGCCTTGCTAAGTCAAATCAAGTAAAACAGGCTTGTAATTTTGATAAGGTCTAAGCCAAGGCTGGAGCCAGCAGAGAATGCTGGGTCAGCACAGATTGGGGTGGGAGGACGAGATTTCCTCCTGCCATCAGTTCTCACTCTCTGTGTGGTCATGAGAAAATTACAGTAATGCTATGCCAGGCTGCAGTCTGAGTTACAGACAACAGTGTTAAATCTCTTGCATATATGTGTAAAATGTGCCTGAAATACTCTGTGAGGCCCTCTGATATCTTACAATAAGGGTGCTAGGGAAATAAGTACAGCTATTCATTGAGGTCTAGAAACCAAAGTCAATAACTGACTTTTGTCCGTCTTCAACTCTCAAGCAGGTAAAATTTGCCACTTTTGGCAGAGTATCACTGTCAGCTTTGGTTCAGCTGACCTTAATCTCCTGGAAAGTAGAAACCCGCAGAAAAGAAAATGATACATATATATATGTGTGCGTGTGTGTGTGAATGTGAGATGCCCCCCAAGCTGCTGCCCTACTGAATTTCAATACCTCCACTTTAGTCCACATGCCTTCTCCATGGCTTTAGCCACACGAGCTGCTCACCACGAGAAATGCTAAGGTGCAAATTTGCAGCGCGTCAGCTGCTCCGCAGGAACCGTCTGAGTTCACGAGCCACAATAAATGCATGGCAGCTCAGCTCCCACTCTTTGACAGCTAAGCTACTTCATATTTAATGCAAGGGCTTACCACAGTTACCTCATGGGGCCAAGCGTGAGCACGAGTTACTGCAGCCTAGCTGATGTGCTGTAAATTTGCACCATATATCATAACCTGCTTTAGAAATAGGCGGCTACTGGGCAGGAGAATGAGGAGGGCAGCAAGTCTGGCACTGGGCTCCCTGCTCGCATCCCTAGGCCCAAAGGATCTGACAGCAAAGCTGCTGCTCTGCTGAGAACATGGCAGGAACCCGAGCAGCCAGACCTAGGGCTACGCTGGATGCCTGTAGGGTGTTCGATTAAGCATGATATGCCACATAAACTGCGCCCTTTACAAGTCCTAAGGTGTGGCGCTGCTGGCTACATGTCCTACCAGGGATTCAGCCAGCCCAGGGCCCACGTACCTGCAGAAGAGGTCTCCATGCTCCACAGGTGAGATCCGTACTGGGGGCACTCATGTCTCCACACTTTTTGGTTTATATTCTTGTGATGTGAATACAAGGCACTGGGTTTCCTTTGCAGATCAGGAGCCACTAGAAGTCACTAAGGTCAAGCCAAGCTCAGATTCTACAGAACCACAGAATCATTAAGATTGGAAAAGACCACTAAGGTCATCTAGTCCAACTGTCAACTTAGCCCCACTCTGTCCACTAACCATGTCCCTCCGTACCACATCCAGCCTTTTCCTGAAAACCTTCAGGGATGCTGACTCCACTGCTTCCATGGGCAGCCTGTTTCAATGTCATACCACTCTTTCTCTGAAGAATTTTTTCCTAATATCAAACTTGAAACTCCCCTGATGCCATTTAAAGCCATTACCTCTCGTCCTTTTTTACCTTGTCTTTTTTACCTGGGAAGAGAGACCAAATCCCATCTCACTCTACTATCTCATTTCAGGGGGTTGCAGAGAGTCATAAGGTCTCCTTTGAGCCTTGTCTTCTCCAGACCAAGCAATCCCAGTCCCCCTCATCAGATCCCCAGTAGACGTGTGGTCTAGAAATCATCTCCATTGCCCTTCTTTGGACATGCTCCAGGGACTCAACATCTAAACAGCAGTGGGATTTGTTGTGGTGAAGGGGCTGTGGGGACCCCAGTGTAGAAAGAAAGAAAAACTACCCACGGATATCCTTCTGCTCTCTCTGCAGTACTATGAACTCTTCCCCTCCTTATGTGTCCCAACAATCCCCACCTGTGCCCAACTCTGTCCCCCTAGGTTCTTGTTACCTGCTCTCGTTGTCTGTTTGGGAGCTCTGCGGGGACAGCAGTGCCTGAAGATGCTGGATGCATGGTATGTTTTTGTTTGCAGAGTCAAAAAACCACACATCATCTCTGCTTGCGCTGCTTCATAGTGACTTGTTTCTCTGGGCATATGCCAACCTAGAGGCCCACCTCAGTGGGGGAATGCTCCAGCTCATGGTAAATGAGGATGCCCATCCTCAGAGGTGCTCTCAATATCTGAAAGATAAATGTAAAGAATTTGGATACAGCCCTGAAGACTAGGAATCCCAAATCCCGAGTCTGTTATTCTTGGCCTTTCACAATGACATAAAAAAGGCAAATTTTTAAGAGAGTGATTGCTAAACTGAGATTGACTTGTTGGAGGTGCTGATGTAGGTTCCAACTCAGATGGATTTCAGGCACAAAAATTCCCTGACAGTGAAAAAGCCTTTTCAGGTGCCTCAAGCCAGGCATCCCAAATCAGTGACCACTTTTTAAAATGAAAAGGTAGGTTTGGGAGCCTGTTCCCACTAAGTCTTGTTTATGCGAGTGCACAGCTACAATGGGCTGCTTGTCCATGTAATGGACAGACTCTGAGCAAGAATTTGTGGCTGCAGCCTCCTAATCACTGCCAGTGGAATCCTGGCCCTACTGAAATCAAGGGAATTTTCCCTTTGACTTCAGCTGGGACCTGGATTTCACCTCCTGTGTCCCCACCTACTAAATGTGACTCTTTTTCCACAGAAGTATTTCCCTGCCTTATACCTTTTTCACAGGAGTACTGGGAGGCTGCAGTCATTAGCAGCTACAAAGCATAATTTGATTTCTGAAGGTGGAAGCCTCTGTTGAAATGCAAGAAGTTTTTAATAAGGCTTTTAAAATCATGTTATTTCTTGAACATTTTGCAAACAAGCAAACAAAAATGCCTGAAGCTCCCCGCAATAAAATAACTTCACCTTTAGCACTTGAACTTGTAAGTACCAGATGTCGACCTGGGAGTGCAAAGTCTGCATTTCATGAGCTGCAAAAGCTCCCCGGGGGAGATGTAGGGACCGCCAAAACTTCTTTGGGGGATTCTCTTTTGTGCTGAAACTGGGGAACTCTCAGCGGGCTGACCCAGCTGCTGGAAATTCTTCCACAGACACTGATGTGCAGCGCTGTTCCAAAACAAATATCTCTGAGTCCCACACTTCATCCATCTGTTTCGCATTTCAAGGAGTTAGTGTTCCACACACAAGTGTGTAAGAGAGCAAGCTGGACCAACAAAGGCTCATTAAAGAAGGGGAAAAAGAAAAAAAAGAAAAAAAAAAAAAAAAAAAGAAAAAAAAAAAAAGGAAGGGAAGACAGAAAGCTATTTTCCAAATATTGCACGCAGAGTCACTGGGTAGGGTTAGCATGGAGCTGCAAAAGGGCAGTGAGAAACCAAAAGATCTTCCCCCTTAAAACTCTTCTGAAATATAAAACATTCCATTCCAGTTCAGAACAATACAAACAACTCAAGCAGAAGCACATCAACATCAGGGGACAGTGCAAGTCAGATTTGTCCCTGATGTAAAATCAGATATCGGAGCACTTGCACCAGCAATGAAGGAGAATGCAGGTTCCTATCACTGGGGCTGACTTCTGAAACATTTGAAGTCATAAAAGATACCTGCTGCTGACTAATTAAAATCAAAATAAAAGCCAGGGTCATTTCTGTAGCTCTGTAGGCCTGATCCAAACCCTTCAGACTGCTGGAAACATAAGAGAACTACTCTGCAGCTTTTGTTTTCGGTAATTGTCCTTCACATAGTGCACTGTGGGGACTGCTGAATGCATTTCATACATTTTTTGGCAGCGGCGTTCCATGTTGTGTTAAGGGTTCATTAATCTGCTTGCCACTAGGCCCCTGTGAAAAGAGGAAATTGTTTCACACTTGCTGAAAGACAGAGAAAAGAGTTTAGAGAGGAAGGAGAAACATTAAATGGGAAACACCAGAGATGGAGAGGCAGGGCTGGGGTAGTACTTTGTCACTTCTCAAATTGTATGAGGACTAATGCAAACCTGGGAAATGTGACAGACTTTTCTTCAAGGAAACTCTGCTACTGTATCATTAATTAGCAGAAGACTCAAGATTTGGCTGCAGCTCATCTCTGTTTAGATTGTATAATTGAAACAATCAAGACACATTTCCAGGCCAAGATGATAAAGGAAAGGAAAGGGAAGGAAGAAAGATAATTGTAAAAAGGAGCAAGGAAAAACTAATTTCACATCATGAATTATAGGAATGATCATTTCAGGTGAGAGCCCAGTGGGCTGGGGAGCAGTGCTTTTCCCGAGGAAGACACTGGCACATGCTGTGCTGCAAAGCAATGTCCAGCCTCCCCAATGGACTGACCCAATTAACTCAGTCTGGACTCTCTATGTGGTACCCAAGGCATTCTCACAGCTGAGATTCAGAATTAAAACACCCTCAAGGCCTGGAGATACATTTCAGCTCTATCCTAAGCCTTTATCTAAGTTCCCTGGCACAGAAAATGTGGCTGAAGAGAGCAGAGGGCTCTTGTCCTCTTGCCCACAGCTTCACACTGCTGTGTGAATGACTGGATGAAACACCAGGAGACACGTTCTCCAGCCAGATTCAGACCTTGTGGCTGTATATCACTAGCTAGTCCTCAGCAAAAGCCAGAGCTAGAGCTGTTCTCACCACGTTCCACAGCAAACGGCTCTTTGTGAGAACAATCCTGTGGGACATTCTGCTCTGGTCCCACCGATACGGATGCCTTTTCTGTAGCTGCTCATATCCACCCGAGTTGCAGAATCAGGACCAATATGTGTTAGAGAGTGAAGACCAGACAAACAGTAAGGATGACATCCTGTATTCTCATGAAAAATAAACCGCTGCGGTTTCCATCTACAGGCCTATCAAGCATCCCTCTTAAGCAGAGTGGAAATTGTTAAAAAATGGTTTTAGCATTGCCTCACATTGAAATGTGCTAACCAGCCCGGGCTTTTTTTTTTTTCCCCCCCACCCCAATAATTATTAACTGAAAAACTTAATTAGAGAGTCACAAAATTGCAGGGGACCTCAAGAGATCAGTGAGTCCAACCCCAATAAGTTCAATTGGGTATAATCTATTTTACCTAAACCATAAAATTTGAAACTATGGATAAATTCTCATTGTGAACAAATTGTAATCAAAAGCTTATTCCTTTTCTCTTCGTGAACTTTAACAGAATTAAACTGCTTGCACTGGCCAGATGGCAGCAAGATATGCAGCCTGATGTTCTAGCAGTTCTAGTATTTTTTGCTGCTTCTGACTGTAGTCACATCCTACAGAGGTCCTGACAGCAAAAGAGCCACTTTGACTTTACCCATAGTTCAGCTGCTCAGAAACAAGGTCACACATTGTTGGCTAAGAAATACCGGCACTTAATGTTTCACCTTGTGCTTCTGTTACATGGCAGTTTGGTACCTTTGCAGGGAGAAAGGATTTTTTCCTTGAAATTCTGATAAATGTTTCTGTTTAATTCCCTATTTTCTTTTTTCTCCCCTTTTTCTGCAGAGCCCTGCTTCTTTGGCTGTGTTCAGCTTCTGCACAAAGGTAGAGGAACATAAGGTGGGCAGATGTACTTGTGCACTGACATTACACGTAGCATTTGGCAAGGCACAGCTCACCCTTGCTCATCCCAGGAGTGGGCTCTTTTTTCCTCCATTGGTGTTTCATGGAAATTTGCAGTAGGCCAAATGAACAGGAATAACCCATGACATTATGCCTCCCACCACTGAGTCACTGCTGGTAGGACTGGGAAGGAGTCGTGTGCTCCTGTACCACAAAGGGGCCTATAGTTTCTCAGATACTTGATTGACTGTTAAATGAATGGCAAGCACTTCGTTCTCTGTAGCATGTCATGATTAATTCATCTCCTCCTAATACCCTGCTGTACATGTTGTAGTGGGCTTCATTCATGAACTGAAAAAGACCTGAGTAATGCTCTCTGCTCACAATTTTGTTTCTCCATAGAAGGTCACAAAATATACCATGGCTGCAGGTGGTCTTCTGTAAACAAAGCAAGCTGGACAGAGTTCAAGGCTCAGCAATATAATATTGTCAAGTGATCATTTTGTTGAAATTGTTGGATGCCTATAAAACATCTGCAAATGCTAAATTTAAAATACAAATAAAGCCCAAAGTTGGAAACTCCTCAGACTTCTGGTGAAAACATTGTTTTGTAAAACACAGCTCCTCTTGTCCCCCTGTAAATCTAACACTGAATGTGGACAAACAGCTTAGCTCTCGAGACTGCCAAGAAAACAGGCTTTGCATGGGTGCAGAGCTCTTTTATTCCTGCAGGATCATCACCCAACTTCATGGAGCAAAAGTGATGGGAGAGCAATAAAAAGCAGCTCGGGAAGTGAAAGAGAAGGCTCAGGGTGATATTGTTGCAGATTGTGAAACCCAAATTAAACAGAAGAATGAAATCATTCTGTTACTTATTTAGCACTTGGCTGAGATGGTAGACCCTGTCCTGAGAAAAGTCCATAAATGGTATCACCCCAGGAGCAGAACGGTGAAGACATAAGGCATGGGGATGCTCATCTGGGATGGAGTTCCCTGCTGGCCCACAAAGGGATGGTCACTGACTGCTAGATTTAGGGTGAGATGAAAACACCACCTCATTCTGTCCCGACTGCCATTCCTGCTTGTTTAGCCATGCTTTGCAGAGTAAGAAATGGAGCCAGAGCTCCCTCTGCTCACCATCTACCTGCTCCAGACAAGCTGAGGAATTACAGAAGTACAGCTTCCCCTGAAGGAGCCTTGGGTATGCGCAGCAGGAACAGAGTGAAGGAAAAGTCAGAAGTTGGAGATATAGGGGGACACAAGAGCTTCCTTCAGAAAAGGGCTTAAGAAGTGGGGCTGCCACCTCAATTTACTCTGGAGATGAGGAGTAATATTATTGAAGCCTCCCTGTAGGGAGCCGGCAGGAGCCCTGGGGATCTGCTTAGCACTTAACAAATCTGAAGGAGGATAGAGAAAAAGAAGGGAATGGAGAAAAGAAAGAAGTAGTCATTTTATACAGGGTTGCTTTTTTTTGTTTGTTTTGTGTTTTTTTCTTTGTTTGTTTGTTTCCTGTCTTAGTTTTTGAGACCTACCAGTTTTTCACTTAACATTCTTATTCATGTTTGCCAAGTTCTACTTGGGGGTAGCAGACAAAGTCACTTTGCCTCTCTCAGCATATCCATAGCACTGAGCAGAGAGAGAATCTGCTGTCGAGAGACCGTGCATTGAAACAGCAGGTGGTGTTGCAGGTTAGGAGTGAGCTACAAAGCAGAGTTTTGCTCAGCTCTTCACTGCACAATGTCTGGCTCTAACCAGAGCTATTAGTCTCTGAGGCCCCGTCCAAGTTACATCTTGAGCTGCACTCACAGCTGTGCTGTGCTCAGAACCATCAGCAGAGGTTTCCTGGCACAGTTTTGCTATCCAGCTTTGCAGCCTGGGATTTCACTAACAATTGTGCGAGCTGAAACCATGCTCTTGACTGTCCCTCTGGGTAGTATGTCACATAATTAGTTAATATGTTTATAATATCGCTTAAAGTCATAGCGGGCGTGGACACAAATGGCTTTGAAAAGCAGCTTCAAATGCAATTATAAGCCTTATTGGCTTTTAAAAGAAAGATTGAAAAACATTCTCTGCCACCAGCACTGGAGGGAGCAATCCTGTGGATGAGGCAAGCAAAGCCTGTGGCTTTTTGCTGTGGCACCAGGTCATTGTTGCAGGCAGCGTGTAACTGACATTCTCTGTACTGGGCAGCCCTGAGCAAGATTTAGGTGATTTCAAGACCCTCAGCTATCGAAGCAGGCTCTGCCTGGCAGCTCTCACAAGGGTCAGCCACGTGCTGTGGGAAAGAGACAGCATCCAAAGGCTGCATCGAAACAGCCACAGTTCCGCTGCCTGCACCTGCAGTGGCCAAACCTTAAAACACATCCAGCTGTCACTACCCTTCAGGGACAGTGGCACCATTGCTCATGTGTACTGCTACTCCAAGGGACTGCACCTCACACAAGCCATCCCACAGCCATACACCTGGGGAAATGAGGCATTTCAGATGTTATTTCAGAGGCAGCACTACTGCACTGAGCACATCACCACGAGAGTATTAGGGCTTCCTTGTAACAGGAGGTATAACTCTCCTATGACAGTATCATTAATGGCTAAATAATGCACCAAATTCTCCATCCTCACTTATCAGATAAATGACCAACGCTTACTTGAATTTACTAGAAGTGTAAATGTCCCTCAAGTATTAAGTAAATAATGCTCTGCAGCAGCCTACAGACACTGCTGCCCTGCAGATGCATACAATTCACTTCTTGTGTGAGAAAAAAAACATACACATTAACGATATATTCAAACTGTAACAAAGCAGTTAATTCATTTGCTAATACATCTTTTCTGCTTTAGAGCCTATCAAGTAATGAACATTTAATGACTCATTCATTTTCCTAAGAACTGCTGCATGGCACGGTAGAATCAATACAAAAGATGACCGTTTTCACGCATCAGATAATCTTATCTACAAGGTTAAGATAATATTATGTTAATGTTTCCTGCATTATCTTACATGCTTTGGCTCCTTTGAGAGGGATTCATTTGGTTCTAGCAGCTTTCACAAGCCTTCTTGCCTCCTGGAGGATTTCTGTATCATTTCAGCTTTACATATTTACAAATATTCTCTGCACTTGGTCAGATACAGCAAGAAACAGTAGAAACAATACAGCAAGAAACAGAAAAAAACACACGATGGGAAAAAAAAAAACACCAATAAAAGCAACAACAACAAAAGCGGCACAGGCAAATATTATATTCAACCTGCTTTAACTTCTAGTCTGCTCTGTACAACAGAACCAGAAAAGACAGGAAAGGCCAAGCTGCAGCTCGAGTATGGCTCTTGAACCGGCTTCTGAGTGCTTACTAAGAGTAATAATTGAAAACAAATTAAAAACAAACAAAAACAAAATAAAAACCCTTCAGACTAATACCGCTCTTAGCCTTCAGTTCATTTAAAGCCTAGCCCAGCAGGTGTGGTGGGAATGCTGTTCGTGTGTGGCTGCTCTCACAGGAAAGACCAGGTTGCCCTGGCACTGTCCTTCCTCAGAACACTCAGATCTTTGTTCAGGTGGGAGATGTGAGCTGCACCATTGCCAACAAGATGCACCTCAGAGCATCTCTCAGTATGTTCTGCATGACTGCATTCAAAGACGGTCACAGCCCACCCCTGGAGGTGCTGAAGGCCCGGCTGAATGGGGCCATGGCAGCCTGATCTGCTGGGGGGCAACCAGGCCATGGAACAGGGTTGATCTTTTAGGTCCCTAAGCCATTCTGTAATTCTAAGAGTGTCCAGCCCACATGCTGGACCAGGCAGGCATTGGTAATGCACCAACACATCCATCTGCAATATTTTCCATGCCAGCATTGGCACGCGTATCTGGGATCCTACACATTTTGCACTAAGGTATATGCAGAGCTCTCCTGTGCATTCCTGGTAGCTGCACAGTGTACATATTTAAGAGTCCCTGAATAATCATTTGCCTCTGTAAATACAGCAACATTCTTTAAAAGTCCCTAAGCACGGATTTTATCGGTGCACCTCAACAGATCCAACAAAAAGTCCTGCTAACACACCAGATACATAACCGGCATTAACATGTCTCTGAGTAACCTTAAGGCCTTGTTTACATCAACACCTTTCTCCGGCCTTCCTTTCATGCCTTGTAAGCCTGTGCCTGCATGGATAGAGAACAGGGGCCTCCAGAGGACAACCTCAAACCCTATGGTGGCCCCTTTTTGCTCAGGTCGCACAGCCCACGCCCCACTGCTGGCTGCAGAAACTATGTTCATCTTCACTGTGGTCATTTTGGCCCTGAGATCCAAACAAAACTAAACAAAACTCCCATCTTTCTGCTTCAGAGGCACACCACTGGATTGAAACCCACCACTTCCATCTCACTAACTGTTTTGTTTTAATTATTTCTTCCTACAAGTAGCACTCAAGGTGATATGACCTGGCAGCAGGCTTGAAAACACGGCCGTATACAAGAGCACAGGGGTCACGGCATGCCCACACCGTGCTCATGGCCACTCACCGTGCCCCTCCTCCTGCTGGGCTGCTGCCCTGCTCTGTGTGCAGCTCTTTCACACAGCAAGGTGGGAGAAAGAAATGTTTGTAAAAAGTGGAAAATGAGCAGGCAAAGCCAAATAAACTTGGCGAGTGAGCTCAGTTTGGTGCCCTGCCACAGCCTGCTTCTCAATTCTGACTTTTGTTTGTGCATGCGTGGCCTGCCTTCTCTGCCCAGGCCCTTAGCTGCTACCCCTTTAAACTAATAAACAATCTTGCTTTTTCAAGCTAGACTCCACATCAAGGCAACAGGGCCCACTAAGGCTCCCTTTGCTGGCTTTTGAAGGCAAAAATACACTCCCACTTCCATCCAGGACTGCCAGCTGTGGGGTTCCTTGCCAGGCCTTGCAGCAGCCTTGGGCATACTGCCTTCAGCCCCAAAAGCCTGAAATCCAATCAACTTTCCCTGAACTGCAGTTACAAGTACTGAAAACCCTGAAAACAAGGACTGATTCAAGCCTGCAAACTCCAAAAGCAATGAGCAAAATTAAAGAACTGAAAACATTGCTTTTATCTGATGGGGTCAAGCTTGACCCCTTCTTGTTGAGAAACTGTAGTAAGCAGCTTGGGAAGTGAAGCTGTTTGCTCAGTGTATGAGGATGTCTAATTGGGAGGATGAGATTTTAAAAAGGCAAAAGCTAGTGTTCAGCTCTGACCTGTTTGGGTGCCCAAAGTAGAGTACTCAAAATTTTCAGTGCTGATGGGCATCCAATAGTCTCCAAAGGGTTGAGGTTTATGCCTGATTACTCCTCTTCAGTTCTTAGAATCTCATCCAACGTGAATCATAAACAGGAACACAGCTCTTCCTCAGAAAACAAAACCAAACAAGAAACACAATTTAGCAAAAATATATGGAGTAATTGCTCTATTCATCTCTCTTTTGGATTTTTCCCTTTGTCTAAAGATAGAATGTGACAGTATGTATTCCAACTTACTATCTATGAAGCAAAGATATTATAGAAACAGTGGAAGTAAAAATTAACCTGCCATTTTGTCATGGAAGTTATTTTTCTTTTTTCAATGATAAAGCACATTGGAATTGTTTTACTTGAATGGTGCAATTACATTTCAGTATCTTGTTGTAGTGCATAAATGTAGGAAACTAGAACAGCCTACAGCCTTTTTTAAAAAAGAAAAATGTTACAAGAAAATGAAACTATAAAATATTTTTCGTTTGTTTTATATTTGCATAACACCATTTTAATGATGAGCAGAATTAAGAAATCCTGTACATATGACAACTACCTGCAGTCAGTCCTTGCACAACATGAGATGTAACCAGATATACATTTCTGGAGACTCTATGCCATAAAGAAAGGAGAGGAAAGAGGAGGATTTTTTCCCATGTAGATTTTTTTGTACATCATCCCTGTGGATTAGGTGACACTATGCAACAGCTTTTGCAATGCTCTGTAATAACAGGATTACGGAAAATGGAATGGGAGGAGAAGGAGTTACTAATTGCAGACATAACTGGCTGACTTTGGGGAGATTATTTTCCCCATAAGCATGTAAGGTGCTTCTATTGACTTCTTACGGATTTGGATCACATCCTTTGTCAGTGGCTAACACTATCTGATTTACTCAAGCTTACAGGTTAGAAGGAAAAATTCTACTTCCCATGGAAGAGTAGAGAATCATAAGCCAGATGCAAACCTGTAGTTGCAGCAAAAAGTCCTAAGAGCAGCCTGCACCACTGACACAAGCCACAATGATTCTATTAAGACAGATATACCCCCCTCCTCTAGGGAGGAATCCATGTTAGAGCCTAAAAAGCCTTCCAGCAATAACTATACTTCTGTAGTGTTATTGCACAACCTCTGCTATAAAGTGTGGGGGGGAACCAAAGAGAATACTGTAAAGAAGCCGCCTTGAAATGAGAGGAGTAACCCCTTGACAATTGGATGATTGGTTAAAATTAGTCCCACTATACAAAAACAACTGTTCTGATCAAGCCCATGAGAATTAAGGTCTAACACTGAAGAATAAAATCAGATAGAGAGACAGGTTGAGAACACAGTTTTTACATAGCTCCACAGATCAAAACCATCTACTATTGCTTAGAATAACAGTGACAATTACTGGGAAGGGATTTTAAAGGAATAGGCACTGGAGAAGACCTTAGGAAAAAAAAGTGAAGACTGAAGATCTCTGCAGAAGGACTGAGGACAAGAAAAAAAAGAGAAAAAAAAAAAGACAAAGTGAACTTTTCCAGAAACCTGCCAGAAAAACTGTGAGATAGGGTCTTTGCAGCTAAAAGGCCTGACAGGAAATGGAAGTTTGGATGACTAATTAAAATTTGTGAAAATGGAGCAAAGATGGATGAGTTCTGTTTCTACTCTTTCAGTAACTGACAAGGTGAATGCCTCAGTTTTCCCGTCTATGAAATATGTGGGGTGATTGGTTCTCTGTCAGCTGTGAGACAGGCTGCTATTAGAAATAGTTCAGAATTGCTGGGAGAGCCTTGGATGCTATGTGTTGTAAAGATTATACTGGATTTATTTCTGGAGCTGCTCTGCTTCATGAGCTGAATCTATGAACAAATGGAACAGCCCAGCAAAAGGGCCTTCTGGCTATCTCAGCTCCATGCTCTTAACCTCACCTTTGCGAGCAGTGACTCCTAAATGCAGATGAACATTTCTCTTTGCTCTTACCAGTCTTTCTACAATTGTCCACTTCACTGCTCAGTAACAAAGCACCATTCCTCTATTTTTTCTGCCTTCCATACGTTCTCTCTCCTCCTTCTTTTTCCACAGTCTGATCAGAAATTGGCCCATTGTCTTTCAAGCTTATGTGAATTGTTGTGTTTCTCCCTTACGCGGTGGATTCTCATTGTTAATATGTGAGTTATATGATTACCCACAGCTGGAAATTCACTTCTGTAACCATATAGCTATTTCCTGTATTTTTAGAACTGACTTTTTCCAGCCCTTCTTACATCTAGTCCCAGTAGTACTGGTTTTAAATAGAAACTTATATTTATCTGCAAAGTACTGAGTCCTGGCATCCCTCAAGGGACATAAGAATCATTCCCCATCTAGCACTTGACAGCTCTGTGGAGATGCATTTGGGATAGCAAGAGGGACCAGAGCTTGGCCATTGCTCTTCCATGAATGGGCATCACAAGCACCTTTACTCTCCTGGGGCCCTTAATCAACCTGCAGGCTACAGCCTGTGCTTAGATATTCCCATCAGTAAATCTCTCGAGTGCACTGCAGTGAGGTTGCTTGCCAGAAGCACCTTAGTTGTGTTGAGTGCTGCACAAGATAGGAACTCATTTGCTGTTTTTACAGCTATCAGCAGCTTTTACTTTTACTCAGAAGAGCTCTTCCAGGTGGCCTGACACAAGTCTGTACGATAGAAACAGATGGTCATTTGTAGAAGGTGATGCATTTGGTCTTAAACACAAGAAGGAACAGGAGTGACAAAGACTTCTAAGATAAAGGCAAGATTTAATGTAACAAAGGCCAAGAAATAAGATCTCATCTTTCATTGGATGTTCTGTCCATATTAGAAATAACCTGTGTACGATACACAGCAAAACCTAGTACTGGCACACAAATGGCAATCACTGTAGAAACCACCACATCTGTGCAGGGTCAACATGGTATCTGTTGGAGAAAGAACATCTGCATGCTATTTTTTTACAAAAATGTCTTTGGATAATAACTGAAAGATTCTCTTATTCTGCACACTCAAGAAAAGCAATATGTGGCACAGGACATGTAAGAGCCTGCAGAAACATGGAGAAAGCCCATCAGTGCTCTGCACATCACTCCATCACCTAGTGTCTGGTCTCTGCAGTTCTCATGTTCTGAGAGCACCTGGGATGAAGCTTCTTCCTGGGTGTACTAATGTGTGTGTTTACTGCTACCTCAGAAAGCTAGTAACTTTTGTCTCCCTTTAGTTTCTTCAATATAGAAACATATATGCAGGATAGAAAAGTTCAGTTGTAAGGGATCTTCAAAGATCACTTAGTCCAACTGCTTGATCACTTTTGAGAAAAGTTAACACACGTTATTGAGCCTCCTCTGGCACAGCGTTGTGCTGTTGCCTTGTGTTCTGTCTATTCTGAGATCACACGGCTGAGTTGTCTTAATTCTGTAACTGCAAAGACAATAACTGCAAAAGAAAATGAAAGACGTGAAGCCGAACTAAAATATCTCCTCACTTGACTGCAGGAGGCATGCTCCTTGCTACCATCTGCCATTCAGGGGACTAAACCAAAGCTCAGAATCTAACACCTCCTGAAGCAAATCTTAATGTCCTGAGGATACATCTAGATAACACAAAGTGCAGGGCATGCCTGCCCTCGCAGAAATGACTGAGATAATGTCACCCCAACTGGTAGCTCTCCACAGTGCAACGCTGCCTGAACGCATTAGCTTGGGATCAGGCACATTAAAGTCACTCTTGCGTGGAAACACAGCTCTGCTGTTGCTGGATCAAAACTTCGTTCATACTGTGGGAGACATCTGTGTCTCTGTCTCACACCCTGGTCTCCTCTCATGACAGGGGGATGCTGCACAGGACACCCTTTGTAGATACAGCAAATTGTCATAAAGCTCAGAGAGCACACCCTGATCATCTGACTTCTGCTGTGGGATCGTTTTGTTTTAGGCCCCTCTAACAAAGCCATATAACATGAAAAGGCTCAATTTTCCACAAAGAAATATTTTGCTGTACAAATGTTCTTGTGAAGACATCATTTCATAACTGTCCTGGTTCAGTTAAGAGAATGCGTGCAGGGAGGAGGGGTTAAAAATACTTAAGAAGAAAGTTTCCCCAGAACTACTCCCTGTTGAGTACACAGGGGGGATAAGCTTTGACAGTTTAGTTTTAAACAAGAGATAACATCAAATAGGCCCATGGGACTGGTTCCAATTATCAAGCCAAACAAAAAGAACAGCTGCACCCAAAAAAGCCTATACTTACAGTCATATTTCATTGTAACCACATTACAAAGGAAAAGTCTCATGATATACAAGGCTTTCGGTATTGGGTTTTTTTAATTCCACAACATAGTTAGAAAGTCACCACATCATATGGTATAGAGATGCACAGTTAATTAAGCAGGCATTTCATTAACATTGCTTTTATACTCACATCAAAATGTCTTAGGTTAATCAAATCGTTACGTTAGAAGGGAATGCTACAAAAAGGAAATAACTGACAACTTTACCTACAAATCCTGTGACTTGATGTCGATGTTGTCTCTGGTTGCTTGTCAAGGTAAAGTATCTTGGGATTGTATTTCCTTGGAGTTTTCACAATGATAATGAGAACAATTATACTTCTCCATCTGGAATCCATTAAATGTGATTATGATTGCTGACTTTCCTATCCTTATTACTATCTAGATTAGCTAACCCCATTATAAAGACCATGCTCCCAAAGCTCAGTTGCAAATATGGTTATATGATTTCCTGTCATCCAACCAGAGTGTCTTTCTCTCTCCCCCTCTCATCTCTCTGTTCATATACCATTTTACAAACTATTTTACCCTTGTCTCAATTATAAGAACCTTAATAGATCCAAAGTCCCAGGTGACTTGCATTTGCAGGTGTTTAAGAAGGGAAAAATCAGCTGACCTATGTGGTAATGACTCTTACTTGCCTCAATCAAGCAAATGGATCTGGCCTGCAATTTGCAGGTGGTACAGGGTGGAAACTTAAACATCCTGACCGTTTATTTCATGTAGATTTAGTAAGAACTGTTAAGAAAGATGTTATTGTAAAGAGGAAAGAAAAGTTTCGTACTATAAACATAATAAGCAACCTTCCAATTCAGAAGGCTGAATTGGTTGCTTAAGTCTTCCTAAAGTCTCTGGTTTTCATTTTGTTCTCATTTACACTATTAGTAAATCCAGAGCAATTCCACTAGTTTCATTGAAGTTGCTCCAAATTCATACTAGTACAATAAAGATCAGAATGTATCCTTATTTATCTGAAGAGGTTCTTATGAATTTTTATTAAAGAGTCTGTTAAAAGCAGAAATACCATTGGGTAAGGATCAATTCACAGTGTTTCTGAACCAGATTAATCAAAGTTTGTATGTCTTCAGCTGCAAAGTTTAATGTAACATTTTGCAAATGGCAGTGTCTATAATAACAGTATGACACCAGAAATGCACACAACTTTTCTTCTTTACCCCAGACAAGCACCTCTGAGTGAAAGATGCAAAGGCCATGGTTTTGTGTAGGGCTTTACATGAAATGATTTCAGATGAAGCTCTTAGTTCTACTATGCCCGTAAACCCATATATTTTTCTTCCATTTCTTTTTCTGCTGTACATCTACCATCACTTATTGTTTTGAGCACTAATTTAGAGGTTCATTGATGCATTATAGCTTTGTACAGCCAGCTCACAACTTTCAAACTGCTTGCTTTGTGCTTTGATTATGCATTCGTTTTGACTTGAAAAAGGATTATATAATAAGCAGTGTTTCAACAGAAGCCAGTTGCAGCTCTTTCTATCTATAATGATTGTTTAATAACTACTTAAGATGTGGTGGCTGGGGTTGTCTAATCAGCCAGTTTTTATTAGCTTTCAGTGAATTCAGAGTGATACCTAATCAGTAGCAAAGCATCAGCATTGAAAAAGGTAAAGTTTAACTTAGTGAAATCATAAAGGTCAAAAATTATTAATTTCCATTACAAATTATTCTTGTGGGCATTTATAAGGCATCTCTTACTATCTAGGAAAAATGATAATTCTGAGCAAAGTATTTTCCTGACCTGCATTTTCTTTGTTAAACCATGAGAAGCTGGGTATGATTCCAAATGTCTTGAAGTCAACAAACTGCTCCAGTGAGTCTTGGGATCATGGCTCATTGAGAGAGCATGTGTTCACACTTTGCTATCCTTGAAACCCTTTCAGCCACTCCCCTTTCACAGTCTCTTTTAATTCTTTTACTTTCTGTGTCACTGTGGAAGTAATGCCTTCCAAGCAAATTTGAGGAAGAACCATGAAGGGAATGTAGGAATCAAATGGCTTAGGGAAAAATGCTCGGTGATCTAAAGCATCACACACACGTTTCTGCTGTTTTTAGTTTAAGGAGTCTGACATTTTTGAGTTACTGCAGTCTAATGAATCCTTTCTACTCATCAGGTGATCACCAACAAATAAGAGTAGATATACTTTACCCATTGCAAGTGTGAGCTAAAAGATGCTTGCTTAAACGTCACTGAAAGACATTTACACTGACTCCTGACTCATGCTTGTGGCCAGCTAAGGGAGCACACGTGTCAATTCCCACAGCTTAGCTGACACACAGAAGTTCCTTAAGCCACAGTGACATGATCATGTTTAAGAATCCTTATTTCCATAACTGTGGCTTCCACTAATTTATTGTGGTCACATTGAAATCTGACGAGTACCACCATTATGAAATCCACATAAAAAAGTAAAAGCTTTTCAATTAAATGTCCTCTACTTTCCAAATTAAATATCCATGTTGTTTTGTGACTCACCTCCTAGTGTCTGCAGCTTTCCAGTTCAAAACCTCCTTTTTGGTTTACTTCTCATTTCTGACCAGATGTGCTCTTTCCTTCCTTTGTGCTCTGCCTTGCTAATGGTAGATTTTCAAGGCCATAGTGGGTTAACCAACACACATGCTATCCACACCAGGTAGATTGATGTTGATGGGCCAGAATCAGAGTTGACAAGTAGATATCTGGTCTAACTGAAATTTTCACTAATTTGTTGCTTGGCCTGTATAGTGTTTCCCTGCTGAAGGGAAAATAACTTACAGCAGCATGGGCACCTGAAATCCAGCACCCATGACAAATCCATTGTGTAAAGGATATCCCTGTTTTCTTCCATTATGTGATCTTGGATCAACAAAGCATTTGGGCTGGTGTTTATCTGCTCAAGTGCCTGGAGGAAGTGTATCACCTTCATGGAGGAAGGTGTAAAACCTGATATATCAGGACATGAGCACACTTTATGTAACTTGCAAGATCAACCTATCATCAATCATCATTTGCTACAAGAGAAAAAGAAAGTTTATTCATGTCCTTAATATGCAGATCAACTTAGAAGCCCCTCCTGGAGTCATACAATGGAAGCCAAACCCATCCAGCAAAATCCTATCATAAGTTACATGCAAAGTTTTTATGAGATGAACTATGAACTTTAAAAAGTCTGGAATCTTTAGCAATTGCTTATTGCCTGCAGGATAGATACAGTTAGTATAGTGCCTTGTGGGCATGCCCTTAGCTGCAATCCTTATTGATGTTCTTTTGCTACTGCTTTCAAAACTGTTAAAATTCCTTCGCTCAAGTGTTCTTAGCACTTATGTTGATAGGGAATACTTCAAAGGATACATCTTTACTTTATCAAATCTGCTCTAATTTTGTAGACAGAATCAAAGAGGTTCATTTTAAGTCTAGTCAAGTTTGCCAACTGTCCTAAGCTCAAGAAATCAATTCTGTGTTGCTATGTAATCAACCTAAACAAGAAGCCAGGAACACAACAGGGCAAACTTCTCAGTGAAGCCACAATTTACTTCAGCACATCTACCCTGAAAATAATTTTTGCCCATTATTCTTACACCCACACTTTTTCTCCCTTTCCTCTGAAAGCTTCCCCAAAGCATTCGATACTAAGGTTGCATTGATGAGCAGCTGATACATCAGTCCTCAAACAGAGCTCTCAGTAGTGCCTGTTGAAAGTATTACAGCATCATGTATTCGCTTCTCTTTCTCACAGAAGCTCACTTTGGAGCAAAGCTCTTGCAGGGTGTTCTCACACAGTTATTATGACAACAAGGTACATAATGAGGGTCGTGCACTTGGCAAGCTTTTATGAACAAATGGCAAGAGGCAAAACAGGAGTTTTGTAGCTGATGTTTTTGGCATGAACCTCTATTTACTGTGGCAAGCAAAAAAACTTTTTTTTTTTCTCTTAACAACCTAAATAAACTTTATGTCAGTAAAAGCGGCATGTCCATAATGTTGTGCTTGAGGTCACACAAAGCTGTGTTGTAGTTTTAGTTTGTTGCTAGTTGTAAAGCTAGTTGTAGCTTTAGTTTGAGTTATGAATTCTATGGTCATGATTCAAAAGAGATTTTTTGTTTCTTCTTTTTCAGCTTCTAAAATAATTGTAGAGACAGTTTAAACTAGAGGAAGACATCTAAACATATTAAACAATTTCTGCAGGACAAATTTATTCCAAACCTGGAAAGCTTTGCTTTTCTAGAAAGGTGCTTTGGAGACTCATAGACTTCGGAACCTCTATTAAGGTCCTAGTGCCATATGCAACAATCAGAAGATTATTACACTCTTGGGAAAGTTGTTTCTCGGAAGCTATCCAAAATCAGTGTAGATTCACAGGTGCAAAATGGGGGACAGAACTTTTATATGACTTCCATTAGAAATGAAAAAGAATATTCTCTTCATGAATTTCATTTCACACAGCTTTCCTCGCACTCAGCTTCAGTTTTTACTTTTAACGGTATTTTGATTAGACCACATAACTTAAAGAAAACGTCCTGTGTTAATCCTATATTCACATTAAAAAAACAGTTGCAAAAAGCCATCCACAAGTGTCTTCTTCTGCAGTATTGAAATGAAAACCTGACCCTGATGCAAGCAGTGGTTAAAGTCACATTTCCATATAGAAAAGATACACTCCATGAAGGTTTTTGTTCCTGCTTTGTCCTCTACTTCCATCTTTTGACAAGAAACTGACTTTGAATATGCTTTGGTACCTGAAATAGATGATAAAGTCGAGAAATCTACAGCTGCTTATATTGGCTGTAACACATTGATTTTTGCATGAAGACAGTTTGCATGTTGACATGAGCCCAAAGTTGTAATAATGTCTCTGCAAAAGGGCAAATCAAAAGAATGTATAGAATACATGCATGAATACACAAACATATGTAAAAAGCAAAAGGTTATATCATAGTGTAAACACCACCTCCTTTGTCTTGTGCTTCCTGTTGGATCAAGGCTTCAGTAAATAAGAAATCTGTTTACATATTGTTCAGGCTGCATGAGACTGGGCTGCAGAGCAGAAACTGTCTGTGTGTTCATAAATACACTTACATATACCTTTACATGTATTTACTATATTTAAATACAGTGGTGCTCTGCCTGGGAATCAAAAGATCACCGCTGAAGAAAATAACTGTAGATTAATTTTGCCAAGATAATACCAAATCCAGAGTGGACAGTAGATGAAGTGTTGATGTGCCCAGGTATGCAACTGCATATGATATACAAAATATATGGATATTTGTGGATATCAATCCATAGACAGTATGTGGAGAACTCTCTGCATGAAAGGACACACTCACGTCTGCCTGTACAGTGCGCACAGATGCATAAGCAGACAATGACAAGTGGAGGTGTGTAAGAAGTAAGTGTATACGTGGCAATTAGGCTGACAGTCCCGTGCTGATGTGACACAGATCTCAATCCTATGATTCCAGAGAGGCAGCTGGAAGAAGCAGAGAGGCTGGATCCACTGCCTTGTGAGAGACAGGCAGCCAGCAAAGGGGAAATGTGAACATGATTGACACAGAAGCATTGTACTACTCTGTGAGCCCTTGTGGTATGTGCCCATATGGACTCATTTGTCTCTCTCTTTCTTTTTTTCTTTTGGCACTATCCACAACCCATTTAGTGGCAACACTACTTGTATAGAGCGTGGCCTTTTGCTGGGAGGGGGAACCATTTATTCAAAATAACAGCAACTTTTAAAAACAAAAGTTGTCTCAATATTTTAGTTGTCCAAATATTTTACAAACGCTTTCATGTTTCATACAAACAAGAAAGCAAAGGGATTTTCACCTCTGTCTGCGTGGTGATGAAAGCAAGCAAACTGTGACTTTGCTGCTAAATAGGCCCATTTCCAGAGTTTGGAGGAACGCTCATTTGATATTCTCAATGTGAGATGTTCCTCTTTATTAACCTTTAAAATAAGTTCATGCAATTCCTGCACGCTTTCTTCCAGATATTCCCTTATGACTGCTTTCTTCTTTCTTACCTTTTGCAATGGGAGCGCATTGAGCATGCAGAATGACCTCGGTGCCAACGCCAACGCGACGTCCCCCACATCTGCTGCAAAGCTCTCTCCTGGGGCACAGAGAGGAAGGGTTGTCCTTCCAAAGGGTTAAAGCATTTTCAAATACAGATTCGTATCTCGGGCACAGAAAACAGCACGTCGGATGAACAAGAAAAAAAAGATCCTGTTTAGTTTCAGTGTGTGACATTTGCCTGGGGGAAGAAAGTGCAGAGCTCATTGGAAATCCTATTGTTGAAACTCTGACCAGTCAGTTATAAAGTGTCACAATTTAATATGCCAGAGTTGTTTCCATTTTCAGGGTCAATCACTCCATCTGTGTGTGCGCGCGCAGTGAGCCTCTGCATTTAAATAAATATTTTCTGATTTTTTGTTGCTTAATTTCCTTTACAGGAATTCATTTTGTTTTCAGCAGAACAGACCACCAGGAAGATTGCTTCCTTCACAGCACTCGAGGCACATTTTCCAACACCAAATCCCCTGATCAAAGCAATGGATGTTATAGATTGAAGCAATAATTATGACCGTAATCAGAGTTAGTTTTGTTACATGATTAATCATACATGATAGTTAAAAATGTTGGCTGCTGCCTGCTGCTGGTGTGAGATGCAACTAGAAACACCACCTATAAAATAGCTAGAAGAAAGGTCAACAAATCTGAGCTTGTTACAGCAACCTGCAGGTCCCACACATTTCGATGTTTAGACATCAGTTTGCGATAACTGCTTTCTTTTATGACTCTGGGCTTTGTTACCAACTTACCATTAATAGGGTTCAGCCAATGCAGATCTTTTGACTCTTTTTCTCTCTCTGTCCTCACCTGTCACCCTTCTCTTCATCAACTATATTTATTACAATCAAGCCCTGTCAACTGTCACAGCTTACATACAGTCTGCCAGTAAATATGTCTTTCCAGTCATTAGACATTCCTTCCAGTCACCTTGGGATTTCTACCTTGTCTATCTCACTCCAAAAAAACTTTTGTTCAGAAGTATTAGACTCCCACAGAGCGGTGTCAGCTTGGGGCCATTACTGTAGGAAGTGACAGAAAACACCAAACTGTCACTCATTAGGATCTAGTTTTTCCAGAGTTGATGTAAGTCAGATTTAGCCCCAAAACGAATCATGATTTATTTAATATATTTGCTTCTACAAGTGTCAGCTCATCAACTTAAAATGTTTCTCCTTTAACTCTATTGAGGCCTGTACAGAAAGTTTTCTTTGAAACGTAGTTTTTGCTCTAAGGCTCAATAATTAGAACAGAATTGAGAACAGTCAAGTTTCTGCTCTACAGGTGCACTTTAGTGGCCCTCAGTTTTATAATTTTATTGTTCATGTTAGAATTAGTGCCGGACATGTGAGAAAATGCCACCTGGTGGGTGAACTCTTTTTATTCTAGTTCCCAAGTCCAGGGTGAGATTATAAAAATCTGTGGATAAATTTGAAGAGAGAAAAGCAATTAGCTAAGGAAGCAAAGATGGAGAAAGGAAAAAAAAAAACAAAACTATGATTTCCTAATTATGCTGTGAACTGTCTCTCTAACAAATCTATAGTCCATCCTTCTGGAGCAAAATTTATACACCAGAGGTGCTTCAGTGATTGCACTTACAGAAAAAGAGTTTACTGGGAGGCATGGACACCAAAGGGTGCCTTGACTCCCCAGACATGCATGTCGAACTAGGATGTGTACTTGTAGCATATCCCACATAAAGTTGGAGAAAGAAAGCAGCAGAGTGCTGCTGTTCTGTGGATCGCAGAGAAATGTCAAAGTAATAGGTGGCATGTCTGAAAAAATGAGAGGAAAGAAGAGAGGAATAAAGGTCCAGGATCATTAACTCAAAGGACACGAATCGCTCACACAGCAGCCACCAGAGAGTGAGTCAGGTCCTCCACTGGTGCACATCAACATAGTCCAAATGACTCCAGTGAATTCACAGAGCACAGGCTTACAGAGCAAGGTAACCCAGTGGAAATGTCAGTAGGCAGACTTTGCATTCAAATAGGGATATCATCATTAGTGATTCACTTATATAGTAGCTGTTACAGACTGTAGGGGACTATGCAGTTAGAAATTGTGCACGAGTACCAATGACTTGGTTTCACTATCAAATTTCAAATTCCTCTGAGACAGAAGGTCCTATGAAATCACAGGAATACACACACATGATGGAGAAGAATGAAACGGTCCCATAAATCAGAAGTTACTCGGGATTTTTAGTGGGCACAATTGCCAAGTTCTCTTCTTTGCTTTCTAACTGTGAAAATGATTCCTGCCACAGATTACCAGCTGAAAATAAATATGCAGCACAGATTCTGATAATCATCAGAGGATTAACAAGATAGATGAATCATCTGCAGGATTTCCACTAGCTGTGGCTGCTCAGGCTTGACTCTGATTACTGTTAGCGTGAGAACAGATTTCACCATTAGGATACAGAAAAATCACAGAATGTTTAAGGTTTCCATCCTAAAGCCTGGGATCCATCCAGTGCTTCTGTGGATCACTGAGGGGACTGAACTGTATCAGGATGCCAGCAAAGCAGCAGCACTGAACACTAGGAAATGTCAGCATGAGTGCCTGGAATAACATCCTGGGCAAAATGTCTCTGGGAATCCACATCAACATGTTGGGTAGCATATCAAAAAGCTGATCCTTCAATATTGCCTTGTTAGCAAATAAGACCAGCTACAAATGCTTCTGACAAAGCTGATCTCATTGCCTACCTTTTCACGCAGCAGCTCTAAAAATGTTTTTTGTTTAAAGAAAAGATTATTTTTAGTGTTTTGGAGACACTAAGAAAAGAAGTTGGTTCCTACAGTTGCTAGCAATGAAACCCCAGGTTACAGCTGATGAATGTTGGGTAACCTTTATTCTTTTTAACCTGGTGAGTGATCAACAGACACTACTTGCTGCTAGCTAAACACAGTTCATCATAAGTTATAACTCCTTGCTGAAAAGCAGCAGCGTTAATTACAAAACAGAGAACTGAAGGTAAAAGGTGGGGAGGTACCATTTAATACAAGGCTGGAAAGCCAGCTTATCTGCCAGCACCACAGCCCTAATTCTATAGTTATTTTCCAACATTTGAAGCTACCACAGATTCCTAAACAACCCAGAGATCTGAATTCCTAACATGCTTTTAAATCCCTCAGCACCCTTGCTAGCCCAGTTTCTACTGTTAGAAGTACTTTGTCCCAGCTGGATTGCTCACCATCCCTACTGTGTGACTGACTGCCAGGACACACCATCTTTCAGGATCTGCATTCACAGAAGAGGATGGCCTGTCCAACACTCTGTATAGGAACGTCTTACCAGGCTCATGCCAGTTAACACTTCTCTCATCTCCCAGGGCATCTGGAGTGAACCATTCCAAGGATCACACTTGTCAAAGCCTGTCCAGATCTCAAGAAAAAAAAAAAGCCAGCCAATGCCTCCTTCCATCACCACCAAGGAATGATAGTATTGCATAATTAAGAATGGTGATTTCATGCCAAAGTGGTGCCTATACCCAGTTATGAAGAGATTGACTCAATTCTATTGTGCCCTTCTTTTGAGAAAAGGATGAAGGAACAGGCTGCGTGATGGCACTAACATGGTACAGAAACACTAGCCCAAGAGCTGCTGAATGAGTGCCTGAAATATTGTTGACATGTAGCATAATGATAAATGAAGTGGTTTCCTTAGTGTTGAGCAGGTCTATCTCAAACAAACGTGTCACTATTACGAAAGTTTTGTAACCCTTTTGGAAGTAGATGCACATTTGTATGGCTGGGAAGCAGAGATCAGGGGATTTATGAGACCTTTTTGTACAGACAGAAACACTCACCACTGGAGTTACTCTGTTTCCTAGGTCACTTCTCAAGTCCCTTATCAGCATACAAAAACCTACCCCATCAGAGTGGAGAGACTCCCATCAAAGCCAACAGACTTTCGATCAGGCCTAGGATTTTAGATTTATACACAAGATGGCAAGTAAATTGTCACAGGGCAGCCTGAGAAAGCCAAAAGTGACCACAGGTGTGGCAGCCACGCTGGGAAATAGATGGAAGAACCAGCACAGCCCAAAACAGAGATGAGATGGATCAGATGGCAAGTGTAGACTCAGTTCCTTGGCAAAACCCAGAGCGAGATCAGTAGCAGGAGCATCCTGAGGAGGGAATGTCGACAATGCAGCATGATTTCCACCTGCCCTGTGGGAGCTCCCTTTGCATAGGAAGGTAATCTCCTCTCCCTGGGCTTCCCATGAGGAGTCTGTCCTGCACCCTTTCAGTGCTCACGACTCAAATGCAGTCAGCTATGGATCTGCTGGAACTCCAGTGGTGCACTGTTATTCTCATCATAATTTTGATTTTTAAGGATTTTTTTTTTCCTTTCATTCATTACATGAAAAAAATTGTGAATCCACAAGGAACTTTTCATCGCTGGCGCTAAAGAGGATGCCCAAAAATGAGATGTTAGATTCTGTATGGCAAAGCACCTAAAATACTTATACAGATCTGACTGTGGTATTCAGTCCCTTTGGTGTGAAATCAGGCTAAATAAACATTTGTGTGTTGACTGCTGCAAAATAATTATACAGACTGCAAGCAACAAAGGGTGTAATAACCTGCTGGAGGTGTAGGAATGGGTAGAGAGCAGAGAGGGGGGTAGTGGAAGGAGGAATGAAGGGAACCTCAAGGTCAAATAAGCAATGGGTCAGGGCACACAAAAAAAAATGTAAACAAGAGAAGTCTTTCAGCATAATTTTGAAAGTAATGGATGACAGAGTCATATTATGCAGGTGTGCAGAAAGCACTTTGCTGCATTATGCCATCTCAAGTTCTTACTCCTATTTCCTTTTGTCAAGAGGTCTTTGATTGAAGACATGATTGTCTTCCAAAGAAAGGATAAAATGTCATGTGAATAGCTCAAGTGATAGACTGCAGTATCTTGGATGTAGCAAGAAAAAGCAATGCTAATGGATTTGTATAGTAAACAATACGGGGCAAGAGGGAGAAACAATCAGGCCTAGCACAAGGATAGAGGAGGCAGTTAGAACTTCCATAGCCTTCCAGATTCCTCCCCCTCCCTCATGGTGGCATGCTGAGTCCCACGTACCTGAACCCGTTTGGTTTTGTTTGTTTTGTTTCCTGATCTGCTAGTTCCTCAACACAGCCTGTTGAAAAGCATCTGACCTCATTCCTCATGTACGATTCACTCCAAACCATTCATAGCAAGCTGGGGCAGAAGTCCAGCGTCCTGATTAGTATGTAAGGTATTTCTTCTGGTCCATATCTGAATGACCCAATCTTCATATGACTCTTGAGTAGTCACATGAAGTAAGCTTTGCTCTTCAAGAGAGCTGCCTCACCTGAAGTATTGTCAATTCAATGGAGATAAGAAACAGAGATAAAGATAAGGACTTGCTAAGCAGACATAAGTAAGTCCTAAATCAATCCCAGGAAGAGAAGAAAAATCCCTTGTCACAAACACCCGTCTGGATTAAACTTAAATGCCAAAAAGAAGTTGCATTGAGAGGAAACAGGAAGCAAGGGAAAAGAACCATGGTTTTCATGACTCGTTTGGTATGCTGTTTCCACAGTTGAATGTGTGTGTCCTGCTCTATTAGAACAATACAATAAGCAGTGACTTCTGCACAGCTGGCAGGTTGGAGATGATGGAACTAGAGCAGC
Source organism: Lagopus muta (assembly GCF_023343835.1). Lineage (NCBI taxonomy): Eukaryota > Metazoa > Chordata > Aves > Galliformes > Phasianidae > Lagopus > Lagopus muta. Next base: position 57,718,361 of record NC_064437.1, on the reverse strand, counting down.
CAGTGCAGCCCTGGATCCATCCAGCCCCAGTCCAGACAATTAAACATGGCCTGGTGGAGAGTTCTAACCAGATGTGCTGCACAGACCAAACTACACCTCTGCAGAGACCCTACTTGCCTTCACTTTGTGGCTTATTCTGGAAGAAAGGTGAACTGTTTTGAGACATTATCTCCCCTTTGGGATCAAGCCCAGACTAACCAACAGTCAGAGCAGGATAATGACCAGACTCAAGGGTTGCACTCAGGTTTCTATCATCAGAACATAACAGAAGGCCTTTCTCAACAGTTGTGAATATTAGATTAAAAAAAAAAAAATACATCCAACTCCCTTTGGCCTTTTGTCTGAGATAAGTTGTAGTATCTGTTTGAGATCTGACACGTGCTGTATCAGGACCAACAGCACTCACTGGTGGGGGCATGTGCTCTGTGATCTGACAGATCCTGCCTGTCTTTAGTTCTTCTGATCCTATGATTTGGCTGCCCTGTGGGTACACTGCACGCTTACCTGAAGATGCACAGAGAGCTGTGGGATGCCATCACACTGTCAAGATGCATCACGAGATAGCAACAGCAGAAGACTTTTTGGGAATGACACCACATCATCATCCACTTCACGCTGATTACTTTGTGGTGTTGTTTCCTGGAGCCATCTCATCCTGTTCAGGAACAGCAGACAGTGTAAAAGAGGTGAGGTATGGCACTAAACATTAAAAATGCTATTATCTAGTTTTCTAGTTATTGAGGGCTTAGAGTGAGCCCCAGGACTTTGAGTGCCTCTTCGATCACTGAGCTGACTCTGAGAGCTCAGGAGGTGGTAGTGGCAGGAACCTTTGTAGATCACTAAATCAAACCAGTAAACAAGATATGTTTCTCCTTAAGATCTGTCTGGAACACATCAATGGGAAAACCTGCTCTGTTAGGGGGTCCTCAGTTGGGGAAGCATATGTTGGAGGTCCGATACAGCTGGTAAACAAAGTATTACTTGGATCTCTTGACAAAGTAAGATGAGAGAGAGAGAGAAAAGAGGAGAGAGAAAAGAGGAGAGAGACTAATTCCTTAAATGAGAAAGGTACAGATTCAGTACATCATTTCAGACTTCTAGGAGTTAATTAGTTACAGGCAAAAAAGATGGTGGTCACTAGAAACGTACAGTTGTACCAATGGTGCAAAAAGGATAGCCCAAGCAAATGACAGATGTGGTTGGCTCAAAAGAGCCAATTAATCACAAATAAATTGAAAAGAAGAAGAAAAAAGACAGAAAAAAATGCAAATGAAGATTAGAGTTACTTTATAATGAATTTCTTGAGCAAGATAATTATGGAATTGCTGTTAAGTTTAATTCACATATAATTTCAATTGAAAAAACATGGTACTTGCTATACTGATAAGGCACAGGATGAATGGGTGAAGAGCTGGCTACTTGGCAGATCTCCAAAAGACAATTGTCAGAGAGTCATCACTGCATGGATTTTTCCTTAACAAAATTTAGCAGACAGAAGGACTGGTCTGCAACTAGCTGATGTTTTCTTTGGTGGATTCAGTTAGTAAACATCATTAGATTCCTGTCTATGAATTAGTTTCAGTAAGAATTATGCCCACATCAGATCATCTCCACAGATTGTTTTTGGAAAACGTTATTGAATCGAAAATGTTTCTGACCTGCTCTCATAACACATTTGGGAAAACAGAGAGGTTGGCAGAGGGATGAAAAAGAGTGCCGCTGATGTGAGGGTGATATCTGAAAATCTTGGAAAGGTGGAGTGAATTAAAAAAGAAGATACCCTGATTCAGCCCAAAGCAAAATTATATAAATGGGAAAATGCGTCCTTCAGAAGTGTCCACCTATCTCTGCTGACTTGTGAGGGAGCCTAGGAAATGCCTAACCCTATTAGATGCCTAACATTTAGCTGCCTAAGAGTTTGGTCAGACTTAGGTTAAGATGCTCCCCACTCTCATAGCAAAGAAGAGAAGGCAGGCTAGAGACTAAACCCTAGGTGGGTGTAAGCCAGACTCTGGAATCCAGTTGTCATGTTAAAGAAAGACATAACAAAATTGGAGAAGACTCAAAAAGAGCCACAAAAATGATTTACTGACTGCAGATAATGTTTGACAGTGATAAACCTAAAGATCTCACACTGTTTAATTTATCAAAAAGAAGATTAAAAGGTTACTTCATTGCAAGAATTATCTCATAGGAACGCCATGTACTGAAATGCTCTTTAATCTAGCCAGAATGGCACAAATATTTAGCATTGAAGGTGATTAGCCACTAGAACGAAGCATCAAGGGAAGAGGTGGAATTTCTCTCTCCTGATGTCTTCAAATCGGGTCTGAATGCTTTTCTGGCAGCTGTGCTTTAATCAAACAAAAGCTATGCTTTAGTCAAATGCAAGTTACCGGGCTGAATACAGGGAAAGTTGGACAAAAAAAGGATGCACTCCTGGCCTCAAAAATCTACAAATCTGTGAATGCCAGCTGTAATTTGAATGTACTTGCAAAAATCAAAGTGTTCAAAGTGTTCTCTGCTTTAAGGGATAAGAATCCCAGGAGAGTAGGCAGGGACGTGTTCCGAGTGCTTACAAACAGCAACAAGTGCTTTAAAAAATTGGCTTATTGTCCAAAACTTACCACTGACTGCCTCCATGGCTTGGGAACGACCACTGCTTCAAACTGGGCTGTGTGAAAAGAGACACATCAGAACTGCGATAGGCAGCGAGCAGGCATGGATCACTCTGGGTTCAGAGGGATTTGTGTGCACTTACTGTCCATGGATGTGAATTTACACATCCCCTAATGAAAGGGGAACACTTTGGGAGTGACTTCCATAGCATCTGAAAGACTCATGGGAAAGCCAGCCTCACTTTTTGCTCCTAGATCAGAGCCAAGTCTTCACCATTCCTGTTTTTGGCATCACCTTTCTTTGTTTCTGTTCTCTCAGCTGTAAAATAATCACATTTCCTGAACTGGACAACTGAAAGGATTAACATTAGAGTACTAGTTTTCAACCCAGGGGTCTGCAGACCTCTGGGGGCTCTGTGGTCTACTTCTAAGGTGTCTGTGAGAGGTGGCGAAGGAAAACAAACCCATTTATGCTGTGCAGCGCTTCGAGAATGTGCATTTCAAAAGGGACACGCTCCTCTGCAAAACACACCACGGCTCACAAATCAAAAAAGGTGAAAAAAGCAGAAAGTGAGAGGCAGCCTGTAAGTGACCGCTGCTTTGCAGCTGCTTCCCCTGCCAGCCGGGGCTCGCTGAGCCTTGCTAGATGAACCTCACGCCTCAGCCCCACAGCCTGCTTTGCAGTCGGTGGGCTGATGCCCCCAGCGCCTCCTCTCCCATCACCACCAGAGCAGTGCTGAAGGGCTGCAAGATACGATCTCACCTGGAGCGTTCCCATCTCCCGGCTGCTCTCTGCCTGCAGCCCAGCACCGCGCTCCGTGCTGACAGCTTTTTGATTTTCCCCTCTGCGGGGTGGGCAGACGCAACCACGTTAAGGATCGCTTCTCATCTTTGTCTCCAGCCTCTGTCGCTTTCACCTATTCCCACGAGTTTGGAGCTTTTTTTTCCTCCTTTCCCTCCTTGCTTGTCAAACAAGTTTTTCTCCCTGAACTCCCCGGCTCCCAGCCGTGACACAGGCACAGAAATACTATTCCCAAGGTGAAAGTTTACCAGCTTGAATAACAATGTCAGCTGCTCTCTTGGCAACAAGTTCCACCTCGGATGCACAAGGGGTGAGAGTAGAAGCCAGCATCCTAGTGGGGCATGCTGCAGGCTGGGCTGGTACCCAAATGCTGTGCTCTGACAGTGCCTGCGTGCAGGTGGCCTTGAGCTGCAGCTCCATGGGATAAAAGGACTGGGAGAAGGAGCTGGACACGGAGGCTCTGCCCTACACAGCTTGTTCAGACTGCAGTCAAATAGAAAAGGGATGTGTAATAAAGGGAAGGCATCTGAACAGCATCATGTGTGGCCCTGCTAATCATTACCTTTGCAGTGGGCGTCAGAACGTGCCATTCATTTACAGCTGGAGAAAGGCTTCTCTGCTATCCATGCATTCTAAAGCATTTAGGGCCATTTCTTCTACAGTGCTGATTTTTTTTTTTTTTTCCTCATCATTGCTAAACATCCTTTTAGAATCAGACTAATGACACATATTTACAGGAAACATTCATCTCACTTTTTAATCTTGGAATCCTAGTTCTCCTTTAATCTTAACACTCCAGCTTTGTATTTGAGCTCTGCATTTGCATACAGAGTTTAAGCAAACAGCCAAGGTATCAAATAACAAAGCACAGAAGCTCTAAGAACTGTAATACTAAATAAGAAACATATATCATAATATCCAGGCTTGACACTGGGCATTTTGAAATGCCACGCAGGTAAAGGAGAATTCAAAACACTGTTTCATCGACACCTGACTCCAGATTCTTTTATCAGGCTGACATTATCAACAACCTAATAAAAGTATTTCGCTTTTTATTTATTTAGATACATTATTTATTATTTTATCATTAAAGGGCTATATTGTTTAAAGCAAGCTGTAATCACAGAAAGCTTTGTACTGGCTTTTTTTAAAGCACTGGTAACTATGAGGTGTGCATGTAGCCAGTACGATCATGGACCTGATTTTCGTATTTACTGTGTATGTATATAGCTACACACATCCCAGATCTGTTATTGGCATTAAAAAAAAAAAAAAAAATCAAACATTTCTGAGGATAGTTATGTGATGGCACGCTGTAAGAGAAACAAACCTGTCGACAAAGCACGAATTACATATCTGAACCAAATCGAAGGCGTCTCCTTTTAAGGCAGTTCAAAATTGCAGAACGAATAACAGAAGAGCCGAGTGCCAGGAATGACTGAAATCGCACATATTGCAGAGCACTCAGCGGGGTAGGAAGGTGGATTTGAGGCTTTTTTGGCTCTGCAGCCCCCTGCTGGTAGAGGATCCCTGCCCTGCAGTGGGACATCACAGCCCATGGCCCACTTATGGCCGTGCCCCATGTTGCCTCCCTCAGCCTGCTCTGACACCTGTTAAGGGAAGGAAGAGTTAAACCACAGTAATTTTCTTTTCCTCTCCACTTCCTATCACTGCTGAAATTACTGGAGCTTTCTACATCTGGTTCAGTTCATTGCAAATGATTCAGGTTCTCTTCTTCCCCCTCCCTTGGGAGCACCTTTCCTGAGCCTTGCTGCGGAGGCTGACCCTGGTGCCAGCAGGATGGAGCCCCAGGAAGTCCCAACAGCCTCATCCCGACTGCGAATCCCCAGCTGGGTTTTGAATGCATTGCATCAGAGAGCAGTAGGTCACCACATTAATCAGGAACTCTGAAATCCTGTGAGACACCTTGTTGGGAACGGTTCTGGCTGCTCTTAAACATAATTTAAAAGACATTGGGGTTATTTTAAGGCTTTTCCTTTCCTTCAGCCCTATCTCTATGTAAATGTTCCCTTCCCCTTCTCACTGCCGACTGCTTCTAACAGGCATATTATTTTGCTTCTCTGGCCTACTTTGTTTCAGACAAAGTTTTGACTATCCAAGTTCTTTTTTATTCCATTTTACATATTTAATGCTATGTTGTAAAACGTCCTTCCTCTTGAGCAGTAATAAAAACCTTTTTTTCCCCCCCTCCCCTCTTCAGATTTCTTTTATAACACATTCAGCATTTTCTGGGACATAATTAAAACATCAAACAGTTTTCCTGCTGGTTATGCTAAAATCTGAATGCTCGAGTCTGCTGGCATTATTGAAAATTAAAATGTACTATTCTAGAGTGTATTTAGGATGCCCTTAAATAACTATCAAAAATGGTTTTGTTCTTCTTTATATGAAGACCGACACCATCATGCTAAAATACCTGCATTAAATAATGTCTCTAATTGGTAGCATGAGGATACTTTTAAAAAGTATAAAATTCACTATTTTTCCTAGGCTAATCTGTCTAATTTTCCCATACAACGTTATCCCCGAGGAAAAATATAGACAGAAAAACCATTACCAATACATGAAGTTCAGTGGTTTTCTCTCTTTAGATGTAATTGCTATCAAGCAGGCTGGCAGCCGGGTAATTTTAGTTCAAATGAGTACATAGCCTGCAAAAAGGACAAATCAAACTTTGTAGGTCTGAAATTAGATCCCAGTGTGGGATTGTTCTAACTGAGCGTACATCAGGTTCATAAAATACATTTGCCAGAATGAAAAGTCCCTAAAAATCCAAGGGCAGCAGTGAGCTGGAAGGGGGAAAGGTTTTGCCTTGCTGCAAAGCCTCCTTCCTCCTCCCTTAACCATAAGGGCTTCAAATTACCTTTTTAATCTGTCACAAAGTGTTCAATCCCGCTCTCATTCAAGGCAGTGGAAAACCCCCCACAGCACTCCAAATCCTTGTTTCAGGGTAATTAGTTCCTCCAGTCCACAATTAGGGAGGAGCTGAGAAAGAAAGAACCAGTTTCCTTAGGAAGCCAGGTGGGACAGCTTTACCAGCATTAGGCACCTGAGGATCTGGGTACAGAGTCCCAACAGCACTCACAGGTGAGCTAGCTGGGATAGCAGAGCCTTCAGATGTCAATTTTAATCATCCTGTAAATAGCCCTGTCGTGGAATTAACACCCAGTAATGGTTTGGGTTCCTGTAGAAATTTCTTCATCCCAGATAATCCTACAAATTAAGATCATACTTATGCTTATACCTGACCTGCCTATTTTCTTGCTCCATTTTGGTCAACAAAGTGTGTCCAGCTTTATAACTGCAAATTGTCAGCGAGGCAGGGTTTGGCTTTTTCCTCTTTATCAAAGGATAGCACCAAATGGGACATGTCAGAGAGGGTCCTTTTAAGAAAAGAAAAAAAAAAAAAAGAGAATCTTTACTGTTCTGCAACTCCTAGGAGCACACCTGGGATTTGCAGAAACAAGATGGAAACATAAATGTATGTTCCAGGTTGATGAAGTTTCTCAAACAATCTCTGATGGCCATTTTAAGTTTCAAGTGCCCTTCCCCTCAAGTTTCTTTAATCTAAAAATTAGGGTACCTTATGTCAGTCTGTGGGCTATATATACATATATTCAAGTATAATATTTTGATTTACTGTAGATGCTTATGTAAATTCTAACCAATTCCCAGAAAGGTCAGCTAAGAAAAATATGACATGAGCATTCTCAGAATAGTAGGCAGAAATGTGACTGAAAATCAGAGGATATACAGAGGTCCTTTCCCGAAAAACAGCCCAAAGGTTATAGGCAGTTCTATCTCTGAGGAAGGGCAGTTGGATCAGATTTTCTCACGCCTGCTCTCTGCTTCCCACTAAGCATGGACAAACCATTTTCTTAAAGGTTAAAGAGTCTGCATAACCTCATCTGTGCAGTGTGTCTGCTCTCTGACCTCAGCTTTCATCCTTGTCCAAAGTGTTACTACAGCGATAATAATAATAACAAAACGCCCCAAATGCAGAAGATTGCTGAACACATTTCTTAAGCCAAAGACTTCTGTCTCACTATAATATGCTGAAGTAAAAACATATCCAGGAGTCGTCCCTGGAGTCTCAAATCATTCTCTCATCACACTGGGTTCAAAGACAATGCGAGTTGTGTGGCGTAGCTGAAAGTATCTGCATAAAGCAGTTCCGCTATGATGTTGTTTTGTTTCTGGCTTGCTTTTACCTGGGCTATCTGAAGACATTGTTTGAGGCTAAGGAAAAGAATATGAATAATGTTTGGGCCTAGAGATCAAAAAATGAGGCTTATTTCCATAGTCGTTAGTAGCCAGTATCCCATGTGGATCTGTTCGTTTCTAAAGCTGCACTGAAATGCTGGATGTGTTAGGAAAGATTTCTTTTTATTTTTATTTTATTTTTCTAAGAGTTTGTTCTTCTTGGTTTTTGAAGATCCTGAAAGCTTTTTGATGTCGCAAAACCAATCATAAGAGGGAAAACACAAATTTAAATGTGAGATAAAAGCGGCTTTGCATGCATGCATAACAAGAAACCTATTGAACAAAACAAATTACTTACCACCTCCACAATGACTCTCTGCCTCCAAGGGATGGGCCGGTTCACAATGAGGAGGTGACAGTGATAAAGTCACTGTGATACTGTGATCAGAAAAGCTGCGATAAGAAAAAAAATGCATATAGGGAAAAGTAAACTACAAAGAGGGGAGAGAGGAAAAAATGGCTCACCGTCCCCCTGGGACTGTGAGTGACTTTCAGTATTCCCCCAAAAGTTTCACTTCAAACATTACGAGGCCAAAGAGGTCTCTTTCTGCATGCCAGTTCTGGCAGCTGATGAAGGAGGCAGAGGAAGAAGGATGGCTGAATTTTTCATTCAAGTAACTTTGTTCCCATTTGGATGTGCCTTGTCTGGAATTCCCATCGATGGCAACAAGGTGTGAATTTTCCTGATTTGGAGGGCAAAAGTCATCTCTGGGACCTGAGTTTGTTAACAAGTTTATTTTTGTTTAGTTTTGTTTTCCATTTAAATCTCTATCTTTTACTATTTTAAAGCCATGGAAGATGAGCATTAAGGGCTGGGAACAAGCCAAGAGAGAAATGTAGTTTATAATTTCCTTTAGAGTCCTGTGCCTCAGTGTTTGGGAACCACTTCAAACTGGTTAGTAAGAAATACTCCTCCCTCAGTCCCCTGCTCCCATCCCAGACAGTGTTAGGTCACACTACATACTACCATTTCATATGTTATTTTTTTAATATTTTTATCTCCCAGAGCAAAACACGCATTTTTAGGAGCTGAAAGTCTGAGGGATGCCTCAAAAGTTACAGGATACTGTGTCTACTATGAAATAAGAACATTAGAGATACCTCTCTAGCAGGACAGTTATATCTTAAACTGATCTTATTTAAAAACAAACAAACAAACAAATAAAAGAGGAGAGGAAAGGAGGAGTAGAATTTCTGAGTAAAATTCCTTACCTATGCAGGTCTTACTTGAACACTACATCCAGGACTTTTTAGCCCATTGTGCTTCTGAGAAATCCCCATGCCAGTTGACCTTGGCCATCTTGCTGACAGGATATACTGGGTCATGTAGTAGTTCTCCATACCCTGTTTCAAAATCAGAGGGCACAGAGCCCACTGAAGTCATTTACATTCCAAAGGATGTAGAATGTGGTAAGAACTCCTGGAAAGATTTAACTTCTTTTCGTTTTTACTTGTTTGTCTTCTTTTTGTTCTTTTCCTTTGTTTTTTTCTTCTCTCATTCTTGATATTTTCTTGGTCACTGAAGATGTAGAAGGTAGAAGGAGAGGAGAAAGAAAAGATGATCAAACAGAAAAATAAATGAAAAGTTGACTTGATTTTTTGAGTAGTGAACAAAAAAAATGAAATACTTCCTTGAAGAGCTGTTTTGTGATTTTGTTTGTTTCCTTGCTTGCTTGTTTTCTTAGTTTTGAAAAAGATCATTGTGTGCTGTTTCTTTTGTTTTTAATTTGATGTTGTTCTTGGTTTTTTGTTTGTTTCTTTGGTCACAATGTTTTGGAGCGTGAGTTCCAGTTCTTTCTTAGCGTCCATTTTTTCTCTTTCACTCTCCTGTGTCCTTTCTACATGGGCAAGAATATTTCCTGCCTGCTATCAAGCCAAGCTAAGCTCTTTTGCTGTCCCATCACAGTAAATCCTTTGGTTACATTTTGATAGTCAACAACTTTCACCTTTCAAACGTAGCAAATTTTATGCTACCTGCGAAAATGGCCATTGGCAAAAAGATTTGCTCAGGAATTCTCTTCTCTCAGGAAAAACTTACCCATGGTCTTCACTGGTCTTTTCTAATTCAGTCTACCACTGAACAATTCTTCCTCCAGAATGCCTACTTTTTATTTTCACTGATTTATGTTATGGGAGTTGTCCTTCATTCTTGATATCAAAACTATTGTACTGAATTGCATCAGTTATCTTAAATTGAAAGTTATTGTCTTGAACAAATTATTTCCCCACCATATTTTTAGAGCTCTAATTTTAATGCCAATTAAAATGAGGCAAAAAATATGTCTTTGGTATACAGAGAATCTAAAGAATGGGTAATAGTGTTGGAAGAAGCCTGTAGGAGATTTAAGAAGCACACTTCTCTGAAGAGCTGTTGCTTGTGCCAGTAGTACTATGTCCTGAGGCTCTGAAGAACATTTCCATCACTGAGAAGAGCTGCAGAGAGTTATACAATAATCACCTGCAAATTTGACAAAGCAAAGTCAGGATCTTAATACTGCAATTCATTTCCTTTGATATATTATCTGTCATCTCTCCCTTCCCACATAACCTCTTTATAATGAGAAGGAGGTGTGCATCACCTATTCCCTTGACTGTTGAGCGAGCAAGTTATTTCCCTTCTCTTTCTCCCTCTCCCTCACAGTCTCTCTCTCTCTCTCTCTCTGTTTCTTGTTTTCTTTTTTCTTCCTTGGTTTCTGGGACTAAAGATGTTGGTTGTGTCTTCCATCTCTCCCTACCTCTTTTATGACTCTTTCAAAGGAGAGGGAAAAAAATCTCGTTTGATTCAACTTGACACAAAATACTGCAGCAGAAGAGAGCCCATGGTGAGGGCTTTGGCCACGTGGCCTGCAGCCAAGTGAGGGTGCCCCAGTACGCTCCTTCAGATATGGCCAGGTTGTATTTTAAGCAAAGGTCCGAACTCTGCTCATTTCACTTTCAAAGAGCCTGGATGGGTCTTTGGGGAGCTCTGAAGTCCAGGGGAGGAGAAAGCTTGCATTCATGAAGCTGAGTGCCTGGTGAGACAGGGCTGGCTGTGGACGTGTCTGCCCGCCTGTGGCTCCCCCTCAGCTGCCCTTGGGAGCACAGCGCATGAGATCTACACAGAAAGTGCAAAAGCGCCTGGAGCTGAGTGATAATATCTTTACAAACAAGCTTTTCATTACCATGGACCTCTTCGACACTAGCTCTCCTTGGCTGGAGGATGCTGAAGAAAGCTCGGTTACTATTCAATTAATATTTAAATATCTTCTGAGATTTTGCTACATAAAGGCTATGGTTTCATGTGTGATTCACACAGCCCTTAAGCTTAAATCAATTTAAAACTTTGATAGAAACTCTGAAAGCTACAAAGTTTATTTATATCTCTTGTAATCCCTCTAAAATCCTAGGAGTGGAGTCACCCAAATAAGAAGTCACAGTGTTTGGGTTCTTGTCTAACCAAGGCTCATTGATTTTTAAGCACATAAATTCAGGAACTCTAAAGACCCAGCCAAAGACAATAAGGCAGCAGCACAGTTCACAGATTCCCTCGGGGAGGAGATGTGGTTGTAAACACTTGAAAATGTTTAAATCCAGTGAATGCTCTAGTTATATTTGGTAGGTCTGACAGGACAAGCAGTCCTAACAATCTGTAACACTGGACAGAATGGAGAAAAATCTTTGCCAAAGACAACGGAAGCCTTGCAGTCCTCATCTCCGCCATCAGAACATGGAGTTATGGCCTCGCTCCTCCTAGAGATGCTCTTATCCTTCTGCATCTCCCTCCCACAAGATGCAGCAGCTGTTCTTTGCATAGTGCTTTACCTGCTGGGGACCTCGCACAGCTTGGAGGGGGCTTTTAGTTGAAAGACAGGGGAAGAACAAAGGATTAGTCAGCTAGGTACCTGAGTCCCCAGTTAAAGTCAGTAAATGTCCAAGGAAAAATCTCCAGGCCTTGGACCCGGCTTCTGGCTGGATGTGGTTAAAACCTTGTTTCCCTGGTAAAGATTTTCAGAACAGAGGGACATGGTGCTGATGTAAGCTGTCGGTCGAGACTGGTACAGTAGGACAGCCTCAGCACGTGTGACAGCCTTGTAGGGCTGCTCTGAAGTAATGCTACCTATGTTATTCTTTTGGCCCACAATGTCAGTGTTGCTGGTACAGCAGTAGAGGCTGAACCTTCCCACATATTCCCCATTACATTTTGTTGCTGCATGACAGAAGGTCAGTGCGACAAAATGTAGAAGTGCATGTGAAGCAAAGGTGTGATATTAAATTCCTCCATGCAGAAAAAATGGCACCCAGTAACATTCATGGACTCGTGCTGAAAGTGTATGCAGACCAAACAGTGGATGCGAGCACAGTGAGGCGAAGGTGGTGCAGTTCAGCAGTGGTGACAGTGGGTCACTTCTACTGATACAGATTTTTCCAAGCGTGGCATGCAGGCTCTTGTTCATCACTGGTGAAAACGCATAGCTGGTGGTGGTGACCATGCTGAAAAACAGCATTCTGTAGCTGAGAATTTGCCCTGTGAAATAGTGAGATTGTGCTTTTTGTATCAGTTGTAATTTCCATGGAAATAAATAGGAGGCATTACTTTCGGAGCAACCTACTTAGACAATCGCAGCTTCTCTTCCCAGTGGTCACTGAACATTATTTCCAGGCTCTTGGCTCCCAGCAGCAGCATTATGTGAGGTAGGTATGGAGTCCTCCTAGGCAAGAAAATGTCTGTGCAGAAACGTGTTGGAGATTTCTAAAAATGCCCCAGTTTGAGAAGCATCAGAATTCCTCTGCACAAAAAAAAAAAAGAAAAAAAAAAGATGTGGAACAAGCATCAGATAATGCCCAAAGATACACGGAATACAAGGGGGCTGTGATTCAAAAGCAGGACGCTGGGGTTTGTGAGCAACAAACATGAGTAGAAAGAGACTGAAGAGGTTAGAACTCGATGGATGGGTAAGGAAAACAAGAGCATTCACAAAAATACCAGGGGAGATGAAGTACTAGCAAGAAGTTGCATCCTGCAGCACACCGAGAGACTGAACTCTTTTGAAATCTGCCTTTAAATAAATACACAAACATGAAGTTTGAACAACTGGAAAACATTGGAGAAAAATAAACCTGTAAAAATAAAGACAAAGAATGGGTAAGGGAATTTAAAGAAGATATGAATATAAACAAATCAGCTTTCCAGGTTGCGTGCATCCTGGAACACTTAGGGAATTGAATAACAAAGTAATTGTACCACCAACAATTATTTTTTGACAAATCATGGGAGATTCCCAGGGCCTGGAGCAAAACAAATATTGTACAGATTTCTCAGGGAAGAACTGAAGCGTGATCCTGATAATTACCATCTCCTACATCAGTTTTCTCTCTCTGGAAGTATAATAGCACAGCTAATTTCCTGAGAGCTATTACCCCCAGTACAGACCAACACACAGACATGCGAGGCTGACTGACAGCTCCAGTCCCAACCAGGTGATGGGAGAATTGCTTGCTTGGCTGTGGTGCATCCAACAGCCTTGATCCCACGGAGCAGTCCTGGGTGGGAGCCACATGAGGTGAGTGAAAAAACTCATTTCCAAACTAAGGAAGTGCACTCCACCTAAGCTAATTAGTCCTGTTACTAATTTATCGGATCCGAAACTCGGTAAAGCTGTGGAAACGTGTTTACAACTGCAAAGAGCCCGTGAGGAAATACTCTCAGACAATCTGTCCGTTTTACTTGATCCCACATTCCTAGAAATGCTTTGGGGGAAGGAATTCAGAGAAAATGAAAAGATTTACAGATGACTTAAAAAAAAAAAATCACACATTGTTATTATAACAAAATAAATTAAAAAAAAAAAAAAAGAGAGAGACAATGAATAAACGCCCAGTGCTGCAGTCGGGTAATGCTCATTGCTTTTTGTCCAGCTTATGGGAAGGGGCTAAGGCAAAATTCCTTTCCTTAATTTCTTGTTCCCACCCAAAGCCTGCTGTTTTTGAATTTGTGCAGGGCATGTATGTTTCATCCATAATCATTATTTGCAGATATTTTTTTGGGGCCAGGAGGGACCATTAGATCATCCATTCTGGCCTCCTGCATAACACATGCCATAGAATCTCATCCAAAAAGGTAATGAACTATCCAACTCATTAATGACGGTGGATGAGGTCTGAACCTGTGGCTTTTGGGGAGATGACAGATGATTTCTGACATTTCTCAACAGAGAATCTGCAAAGCATCATCACATGGAAAATCCTATATGAAAAATAATTTTCTTTAAAAAAAAAAACAAACACAAAAAAACATTCCTTGAAGAAGGAGAAAAGGGGAGGTGAAATTCTGCAGTACAAATGGAAAAAAATTTGGAGATTATTGTCTTTTTCCAAATTTCATATCAAGCGTTTTATTCTTGCCCTCTTCCCAGTTAACTTCTATCAATATAACCAGACACAAGCATCAGGGAAACTAAATGATAGTTTAGTCTCCAAAAGGGAGAAAAAAAAAAACTTACTGAAATATGTTTCTATAGTAGACTTTATATATCCATTCAGTGCAGTGTAATGTAAGTCAGCTTTAACAAATATTTTTTTCTCAACTTGGTTCCAGGATAAAATTGTAGAAGTTACTGAAAGGTGAAAAAACGCTCAATCTATTCAACTTTTTTTTTAAAAAAAGACACTTAAGGGGGGTCTAACTGAAGTATACAAAATTCTTAGCTGAATGGATAATATCAATGCATGTTACTACTTTTGATACTGCATAGATGACAGGATCAGGGGCATAAATGGAAGTTCAAAAAACAAATTCAGAGGAGACATAAGGAAGTGCTTTGTCACTCAAAGAATAATAAATGTTTGGAATGGCCTACTGGGCAAGGTTGTTGAGGCAAAGACAGTGGTCTCGTTCAAGAAGCAATTAGATGCTATCCTGGGGGAAACGCTGTATTACAAGAGACAAGCATCAATGTGTTGAATGGCCTTTTCTCATTCCTAACATTTTCTATGTTCTTTTCTCCAGCTTGTACTCTTAAGGGTCTGCAGCCTCGGTGTATGATATCAAAACTGAAATCAGGCCCAGCAGTGTTCTCCGCTAAACTGGGCCAAGAAGCATAATAAAGATTTGGCCTTGCTATAAAAATGTGCCGCGCTGTACTGCTACCCTGCTTATTCCATGCTGGCTTCCGGGCTTCTAATAAAGGAACAGGCATTGGGCAAAGCACCCAGGGTTCAAAGATTTGTTTCACGCCTTGTGTTGAGTCCGGAGCGCGCTGTCAAGAAACTGGGGCACCCTGCCCTTCAGGTGGGAGCACTTCAGAGGTGGCCGAGGACAATTCCAGCACCCGCAGGGCTCTTTGAATCCTTCACAACAAAACTCGTCATTCAAATGTGTCTTTATTAGTAGTTATTAATATTTTTAGAGAATGGCTCCATCCTTTTCACCGTCTGTCCTAATTCTGCTCCTTCTCCCTCCATGCACAGCACCAACCCGTTCCCCCACCTATTCCCCTTTGTGTAGTTCAGAAGGAAAAGAAAGTTTGTATTTGTTCATCAACAAATGGTGTGAGGGCACCCATGGGAAGTGAGATCCTTTGGAAGGTCAGGGAACAAACTCTGTGTTGTGCTGACACAACTGCACCTCACCACTCCCAGGAATGCTGTGTGTCCTGAGCTGAGGCCGTGCTCCTGGGGCAGCAAGGATGGCCCCTCCAGGCACCCCACTGCAGATGTCCCTTTGGGGAGGCATTGTGCTGAGGGCCTTGGAGCTGAAAGAAGGAGAAAGAATTCCTCTGCCAACGATACCAATCGTTCAGGCAAAGAAAGAGCAGAGAAGTGGGATGGCACCCCTGTGCAGGCAGAGTAAAGAAGGAATGAAAATCACTGAGGTGCCACTACCAGCTCAGGAGCTAAGACAGCCCCTAATTCAGAGTCACGCAAACAGAAGCTAAATCAATATGAACTGCTGAAAGACTCGCACAGTCTGCCCTTTCTTCCCCTAACTCTCCTGCAAGGTTTTTGTTTGTTTTGTTTTTTATTATTATTTTGTTTTGCATTATTTTATTTTATTATTATTTCTTTCTGGTGAGTAAATCTTATTATTATAGCTCTAACCTTCATTACAGTGGCTTTGTGCCCCAGCACTCCAGGGGAAATGCAAATTCAGAATAGCTTTGCGAGTGCTGCCGCAGCCATTTGATGTCTGCACCACTAGCTAAATTATTTGCTAACAAACTTTGAGACTTTTTGCCCTTCCAAAAGAACCGTTCCACATGTGGTTTTTGGCTTCCACTGCAGTGGCCCAACAATATTATTTTATCCCAGCAAAGAGCATATTATTGTTTAATATCACTGCTATATTCCAGTATGTTTCCCAGGATGATAAATGTTGGCACAGAAAAGAAGCAACTTTTTCAAACAATAAGTAATAAATTGTGGAAGGCTGAGGTAAATATTTTTCCATGTCCCCAAACAACTCTGAGTACATTCTTGAGGAGTGTATTGACAGTAAAATGTTTGAGAACAAGAAAATTTGTTGGATCGGGTTGTGGTTGTTGTCCAACCCATAAATTATCAGGAAAATTCCTTGCTTTTTCAACCATCTGTTCCACTGTGTGCTTGTAGGTGAAGCTTTAAGGAGTGCATTTTAAAAGTCTGCTACAGAAAATATGAATATGGATGAGTTAATGTGAGAAGATAAACTACAATGCTCTGATGCTTTAGAAAAAAAAAGAGAAAAAAAGAAACACAAATGTTTTCAGATACGTCCAAGTGCACAAGGATATATCTTGGCAGTGGGTTATTGCAGTACTTTCCCTGTACCAGTGAGATACACAGCACTCTGGGCACCCATTCCTAACCCAGTGGCACACAGCTAGACCAAGCAAAGTCAGGAGAAACAATGCACAAATTGCTTAGCACTGGGCATGTGCAAAGGGATCACAAGAGATCACACATGCCAGACATAAACAACTAAAATGTCACCTCAAGATTACCTTTGAAAACAACTCCCCTCTGTAGGTCAAACTGCAAAGAGCAAAGAATGTCCTGAAACACAGTATTATTATCCAGCATAACCTTTTCCTACTGCCATTGCAGCCATCCTTGGAAGTTTTGCCTTCAATATGCATAACTGTCCATCTGTACCTCTTCGCATCACTTTGGGCCCCATTCTCACAGATTCTGCCCCACGCTGACACACTCACCCAGGAAGAGTGCATCCTTAACCCACCAGGAGCTTTATCAAAGCCAGAGCAAAAGGATTGCTGATTGCAAGTAAGGCTGCAAGTAATTGCAAACATGGCCCCAGCTGCCTGAACCTCGCTGCATGTTTAAAGAAGGCTACTTGATTGCAAGTCTTGCCCTGGTTTCAAAGGATTTTTACAATGTTTAAATGTGGAATATGGACATTTTCAACATCCTTCAAGGGCAGTATTTGCCTGTTTAAGTTGGAAACTACTAATCTTCTAGCACTATTATGGATAGACTTACGCTGTGGACATGATCTGTACGTGAGACATAAATAATAAATGCAATTTAAACTGAATTTTGAGCTGACTTTCCATTAAGTAACAGATCACTGTTGGATGGGCATATTTTTTTATAGCTGGCAGAGGGC
Organism: Lagopus muta; assembly: GCF_023343835.1. NCBI lineage: Eukaryota > Metazoa > Chordata > Aves > Galliformes > Phasianidae > Lagopus > Lagopus muta. The sequence continues at coordinate 57,701,077 of NC_064437.1, read as the reverse complement.
TGTATCTCAGATATGTAGACATCATGTAGAGATGGGATATTTTGTAAGAACATTAATAATGATGTTCCTACATTGCTCATGCTGTGGAAATGCTTCCTATTCATCTCATTATCTTCTGGTCCCACAATGGCAGCATGATGAGCGTAGAGAAACTAGTGAGAAGCCTTCTATGTCTTTGTGTGGTGGGTTTAAAATGGTTGCAAACCAGAGGAATACTTAAATACATTATTTCTTTGACATTTCACACTACCCTTCTGGAAAGACCCCATATATTTAATATCAAAAGGGCAGAGACCACTTACCATGGGAGAAAAAAAGAATGACTGCTTTGTCCTGCTATCTGTATCCCAGGGAGCAGATCATAGAGGACCCAGATGGTTTCTCTTACACCTTGAAAGGGACTGATGAGAACCACAGAAGCACCTAGATAGAAGTCAGATTCGTTCACACATATCAGTCCCACAGATCTGCTCTGTATCTCTCTTCCCAGTCTCCTCCTCCAGGGTTAAAAAGATGGCACAGCAGAGTGTGCCAGAGAGAAGCTGTTCTCTGTTATTGTTGTGTGTGTTCAGTGGTCAATGCTGTCTTCATAATCTTCATTTCGGTATAAATCACTCCTGGACCAGTTCTGTGTCCCAAGGACTATTCCCATGAGTAGCTGTTGAATTTGGGCCTCCGGCTTCTCTCTAATGACCTTTCACAACATTGGTAAAGGCTTCAGCACTTACTGAAAGTATCAAAAGGCCAGTTCTCATCTTTCATGGAATCTAATAAGAATGGTGAGGCTGTGTATTCACAAAGCTGGCATTGCTTCTCTGTATGTCCTTGGGCAAGTCTTTTAACTGCAGGAGTCTCTATGTGGGAGAACGGGAATAACAACACTGGCCTGCTAACCAGAAAATATATGACAAAGAATCACTTAAAATACTTGTTGAACCCCAAAACAGTTGATACAGGCAAAAGACCTTGCATGTAAGCAAGAGGTAGGGCACGTTGGTGGAGAGGAGAGCAACAAGCCTAAAGCTGTCACCCCAGTTTGTAGCCCCAAAATACAAATGACGACAAGACTGTAAGCATGAATATCTCAAGCTTCAACGATCCAATTTACATCAGTTGACAACTAACCTCTGGAATGGTCCCTTCACTCCACACCACTAAACAGAACTATAAATATTTAATTTGAAATATAAGATACTAATAAGAATCTTAAATAAAAGAAGACTGTGATAGATTGGCAGACTGCCGTGCTCATCTCCAGTTTATACAGTGCTTTCTTCTTGTCTAGATTACATCCTTCCGATAGAATTAATTGGTCTCTTTCTTATTCCGTGCTATTTCTGGTTTAATTATTCTACAGTTGGGCCAGAAGTGGATGATGCTCTTCCTTTTACCACTCTAGTACTCTCAGTGTGCTCTGTTGGTGTGGATGTTTTCTAAATTCTGTTCCATTTTCCTCTTATAACTTCCTGACCAGTATTTCACAGAAAGCACCATCTAGAGCCCAATGCAAAAGGAGTATTGATCAGAATCCATTGGCTTCAACAGCTGGTAGATCAGGTTTTCATACCTGCCACACACCCCAGCAGTTGGACAAAAATGTGCATTTGGAAATGAAGTTGCATATGTGATGAAGAAGAGATGACAAAACTGATTGGAAGAAAAAAAACTGAGTTTCTGCTTTCCCAGGAAACTACAGTCTGACCTCTGGTTACTGAAATATTTCCCCTTACTTCGTATCCTTTCCTTTGTAGATACACCAAATGTTAGACACATCCAGTAAGGTACATTCCCATGTAAATACTGAATCATCAAAATGCAAAAGATTATGAAGGAGGTGAAGTGCATTTTAGAATTAGTCAATTGCCTTCTTGGCTAACGTTTATGATTTTTCTTCCACATATTGACTGACTTCCTCCATGATAGGATTTTAAACTGTTGGAGAGGGAGAGGGAGAGAGAGAGGGAGAGGGAGAGGGAGAGGGAGAGGGTGAGGGAGAGGGAGAGGGAGAGGGAGAGGGAGAGGAAGAGGAAGAGGAAGAGGAAGAGGAAGAGGAAGAGGAAGAGGAAGAGGAAGAGGAAGAGGAAGAGGAAGAGGAAGAGGAAGAGGAAGAGGAAGAGGAAGAGAAATTATTCCAGGTAGATAGTGGGAATGAAAACTAAAGTCCAGTAATCTCACTTAACCATGTAAGCGTAACAGGTCATATAATCATGTTAAAGCAAATCCAGACACACACCAAAATCTCAAGTTCCAACTTCTCTGAATCTAGGAATCTTTAAAAGCACACTCTATTAACTTGTGACACCTTTTATCAGATTTTCCCCATTCCATGACATGCTGCCTAGTTTACCTGTCCAGCCAATGCTTTTTTGAATGGCCTGTCAGAATTGGTTAAGCCTGAGTCAGAAAGCCAAGTATTATTAAAGCTGGTGAACATTCCTCTGGATCAAGAGAATATTCCTGTGCTAAGAGCCACACTCTGCACACTTGAGCCCAGGTATGGGCACAAACCACACTTGGCAGTGGTATTTATAGTATTGTTCACAGTTGAAGAGACATGAGACACAACCCTGTAACATTATTTCCTTTGCCTTCAGAAAGTACTTCTCTGAAGTGCCCAGAGACATCCTGTCTTGTGGGTTATTCCTAGTTAAGATAGACCAAGTGAAAATGTGCAACTACTGTCAAAAGAGGAATAATGCTAGTGCTTATAAAAGCTCTCCTTCAGATACAAGCATCATTACGCATAACCTCTGTGTTTGATTTCCCCACCATGTTTTCTCGCGCTGGAGATGGTCCCGGAGCAAACCTTTGAACACAAGCACAGAACATAATTAAGAATCAAAGTCTAGGACAATGGAACATGTGTCTGGCTGCTTCTCATATCTTTACAGAGGTCCAGCCAAAATTCTGAGTGCAAACACCCTGAAATATTTGCACGCTTTGCACAATAAGCTGAAATATTCATTCCTAATACTATTAACCTTTTGTTGACTAAACCTTTGGTGCAAATTTAGTAGTTGCTTAGTAGTTTAGTAGTTGATTCTGCAGGGGACAAAATTAGTTTGTAGTTTGACCCAAATCCAAAGCTATGTTAACCTTGTGTTCCCTCCCCAGATACTCTGATTTATGTCAAGAAAACATGTATGTGCACAACTGAATCCCTAAGATGCTCTACCTCAGTGCATAGCCCTTACACAAAATGCTGAGGAGGCAGTATAACTGGGTATGTACCTACCACGCTTACATCAAGAGGATCAGATGTGGTGGTTTTCATTGGAAGCCAGTTGCCCAAAGTTAAGATCATGGTAAAATTTTCTCCTGATAAGCAGTTTTACTTCTAACAATTGAGAACAGCATGTGATAAAATTGCCTTAGCAAGGAGAAGTGGTCTTCAGCATGACCAAAGACTTATGCATGCATCTCTCAAATCAAGAACATATCCATACTTCTTCTGGGAGAAAAATCAAACTCACCTGCAAGTTCCACAGCTGGAGGTCTGATGTGATTCAAATACCGCTGCCAACCTGGACCTTGTCCTTCTTATGCCCTTGTGGGACTCCTCAAAGTTAGCTGAGAGTTTCTGCTTTCCCAGCCTTCCAGATTTCTTTGATATCTCTCAACAGTCGACATCTCCTACAATCCAAGACAGAGGGTCAAACAAGTGATTTTTGCAATTAATAAATCCAGCTTGTGCGCTGGATGAGATTTCCATTGTCTTCCCCTCCTTGAGGACATTTCTGATAATCTTAGGAAGTGATTAATGAATATCACACTTATAAACCATGTAAGATTAGGAACTACACAAACTAAATGCCTGCCTAGTAGTAGCCTAGTCTTGGCTACTACTTCACGGATCCTGGCATATTTTCCTTGCACATCCAAAGTCCCAGTGAAAAGATATAAATTTAAAATAAAACCTCTCACTTCAAATTTACTCCAGAAAATTTCAGCAAGGAACATCTTAATCATAATCTTAATTATGATCATTAATCAGATCACAAATAAGAAAAGCTGCCCTCTAAAGTGAGAACAGAAGAAAAATTAGGACAACATACATCTGTGAAAAAAGTTAGACTTTTTTATTCCAAGAGAACTCAACTAAAAGCTCCCCTGATTCAGGCTCCCGGGTTTCATAATAGCTTCTCTCCATTGTTCCTTATTATCAGAGCTGACTATGTTCAAGCTAAGGCAGATCTTGTTCCTAAATTTATGTCTCTGTGTGTGACCGCTACAATATGTGTTTTGTATGCTTTTTCCTGAAAGCCTAATGTAGTGATACCTGTGACATGGCTTGGACTCCCCCTTTCATGTATATTACCAACTCGAACTGCAACCTGCTGGTAGATTTTTCTTAAACTCTAAAATGAGGGTCTAACCTTCTCTTCTTTTTCTTTTTCTTCTCTGTTACCTATAATCTTGATTTGACTCACACAAAAGTGACACAGTGGGAAATCCACTCAAGAAGACTTTGACAACTAACAATGGAAACCTACCTACACGAAAGTTGACTGGTGGCGTTTATAGTGAAAAAATGTATTCAAGTTTAAAGATGTCATCTGTGTTAACTGATCCATGTCGGTTTTGTGTGTTTTTGTCAAAAGAAATGTGCTGCGGAGTCACCTCTGCTAGAGTAAAGAAAACTAGCCAGAACAACAACAGCACTAAAAAAAAAGAAAGTCAGAAAAAAAGTCCCCCCCAAAATATTTAAGTTTTGGATAAATATGATATTTAGGTTGGACAAAATCCAAAAGGCTTACACGAGACAGGGAAACCTGAGCACATTAAAATCCAACTGACATACATAATTATTTATACTCCTGGTCGTTTTGACATATCTGACATGAGAAATACTGTTACTGTATGCAGGACCAAAGACATGCTAAGTGTATTGCATAGATTAAATTAAAATAAGATTACTATAGAGTTTTCAGTAGTAGCTACTGGTTGTTTTGGCTTCAAAAGCTGAAGGTAAGGCAGTTTTACACAGACTCTTTTCCCTTGGAATGAAAGGAATCCACAGCTTGCTGCACAGCTACCACCTTCCTGAGATGGGGCACCAAGGGAGGGACCCTGCTGTTCCCTGGCAAAATACTGGGTATCAGCTGGTTATGTGCAGTCCATATCCTAGACATGAGTGGTATCTGTTCATTGGTGTTGACTTAAATATTTAAAGAGGGTAGGAAAAGGAAAAGATCATCTCTTAGAACAATTTGGTGTGAAGCCGCTTTCTTCATTGTTTTTTTCACTAATCCAAATTCTTTGTCACTTCTCATGATGCAAACGAGTTTATAAAAGCAAGCCACTTGGCTGTTTCAGCAAAAATAATGCAGTGAACAGGGAAATAGGATACATCATTGGTATAACGAGGAGTACTCCAGAGAATCCAGTGGGAAACAAATACATTGGAATGAATGACTGAAGAGGGAATTACATCTTCTGCTGCTGTGGCAACTCTGTACTTGCTGTGCAGGATGTGAGCATGCTTACTGCAGAGAATAAGAGCTGGAATTTAGGCATCTTTCTTTTTTTTTTCTTGTTTCAGCCATCGCCTGGGCAGCCTGATCTGGTGGCTGGCAACCAGGCCCATGGCAGGGGGTTGGACTTTGATGATCTTTAAGGTCCCTTCCAACCCAGGACGTTCTATGATCCTATGATTTTCTGGTCTGCTGCTTTGTACACGTGTCCTGCCCACATGGACCCTTCATTTCAGGCAGGGCGATGGGTTCCAGTCACATGCCTTATCCATCCTGCAGCCTCGCTGCTAGCAAAACCTCAGCATTCAGGGGATAAAAGACTGCTAAATCCTGCAGATGGGAACTCCCAAAGTTCTGCATTTAAACAAAATGAAACAAAAAGGACCTTAAATTCTGCTTTAGAGGGGATGTGTTCAAGTGCTCTTGTGCCTGTGCCTGTCAGACCCTGTGATACCTGCCCAGAGGAAGAGACAGTATTTGAAATTCCTGTTCAAAACAATTATGAACTTGACCTCAAAGTTTGAGTTTGCCTGCTTTTATCTTTTTAGGAGAGAATGAAGTATGAAGTAAAACAGAAAGGCCAACTCTTTGAAGGCCCGGCTCTGCAGCAAAGGAAGAGGAGGAGGTGGCCCAGTGGCTACCAAGGGAAGCCTGAAACTGCTGGCTCTGAATGGTTGCTTGGCTCTGGCTGGAGTGCTGCTCTTCAGCAAGACTTCATGGGCAGGAGAGAAGGGCACTGGCTCATCCCACAGCCCCACTGGACGGGAGAGATCCCTGTGAGCCTGGTGCTGGTGCACAGCACCGTCCAGTTGTGCTGCTGCTCCTGCTCCATCCCAGCAGCTGGGGGTAAGGCAGCCATGTGGTACAGACACACACACAGGATCACGGCACAGCCCTGCACAGGGCTGAGATTCAGCCCTGCTGCTCCCCAGGAGCTCGAGCCATTAGAAAAAGAATTAAGCCTCACCAATGTCTGTGCTTTAAAATCAAAACAACAATAACAAAAAGACCAGTCAGGTTAATTACACTAGAGCAGGGAGGAATCTCTAGGATGTAAATACATTGCCGTGAACATTAAAAGCAAACTCCTCTCTAAAGTGTTTTTCTTTCACAAGCAAGCAAGAAAACGCACTGGATAAAACAAACTTTGCTTATTTTAGTTTCGACTCAATTACCTGTTAATGGAAAAAATCTGGCACCACTAATAATGAGGCAGGAATGAGATCACTGTTCTGGAGGCCTGGCTTGTCAGGGAAGCTTGCAACAAGAAGTGCATTTATCTGCCTTTCTATAACCCTTTTCAAGCACTCTGTCAGGGAGCCCAAACTGAACAGCCAGTTTAGGAGGAACTTGGAACCCGCTCCAGGCCCCCTAGGCCCTCTGGGAAAAGGAAAATTATTGTTGGCAAGTCTGCCTGGCTCCAGAAGTTGATCCAGTGCCCCCCACTTGCCCATGCAGCAGCAGACAGAGCTAAGAATTTTGTTATAATTAAATAACAGAGTGCTGATTGGTTGCTGGAGGTGGTCTTGAAACTGGTGTTTAAGGCAGTGGAGAACAACGGTTACTATTCATAGAAAAAGCAGAGTCTTAAAATCCATCTGTTTCATTCCAAATTTAGGCCAAAAAAATGCTCACTCACTGTCTTTAAAAATACCACCTGCTTTGCTATTTTGTATAATGTGCCATTATATAAGTTTGAAGGAGGAGAAGGCAGGGAGGCAGCGGGGGCTGGGAGCAGGGAGTGGATTTAAAAGACATAGTTAGGTCCAAAAATACCCCAGCAGCATTTTCGAAAGGGAACACAAAATACAGTGGCAAAGATGTTCTGGGGGGAAGATTAAAACCAGGGTGCTTGCTAATGTCTGGGAACCAGCTACTACAAATGGGCCTGTTTGCACATAAGATGACAGTCTTTTCTTATCTCTGTTATTTGGGGTAGAAAAAAAAGAAGTGCCTTCTTGCTACACAAACCCAGCTGGGTTGCTGGGAATGCATGCAAGCAGCCAGCTTGAAGTGAGGGCATGAGGAACTGTGACACCACTGCTTCTATTTTTCAGAGCGGCTCTACTCTGTGAGCAGTAATGTGAGTGAGGCGCAGCGTCCTGCAGATGTGTCTCTTATCTCCCCGTCATCCTTCTCCTCCCCTTGCTTCCTCACTGCAATCTTACATAATGTTGCATATTCCAGCTGCAATATTTCCTCTTTTCCCCATAGCTCTAACTCTCTCCCATGTCCCTTGTTCCCTCCAGCACCCCAATGCTCTCCATGTCTCCTACCTAATCTTCTTGGCCTGCCAGTTGGGCAGGAGAGCACAGATGCTGGTCCAGAAGTAGATGTGTGATAATTGGCCATCCGGATGCTGCCAGAGGGGGATGGATAGCAGCTGATCTCTCCCAGCCTGTTCTGCAGCAGTGGATCTGGAAGCCCTCTTCTCAGTGCCGGCAGAGATTTCCCTGGAATTCACAGGGATTTTATCGTCTCTGGGAATTTCACTGCCACTATCTAATCTGGTTCAAAATGCAGGAAGTTTCACGAGTTATCAGGAGATGGTCCAAACAGTTGAATGGAAAGCATGGCTTCGTGATCTCCACTGTCTTAGAAGTCTGGACCAGCACCTTCCAAATTCAGTGCAATTACAACCTTTAGAAAAAAAAAAAAAAAGGGAGAGAGAGAAAATTTTCAAACATGGGTGTAAGCCATTAGAGAACATTTTGTATTGATCCCTGGAGAAATTCAGTCCAGAGACTGGTAGGTAAGTCCTAATATATGTGATGGCATCATTGACAATGACAAGCTGTTGGGATGCGTTTAGCTGTCGCTGATCTGCCTTGAAAATCTCAATATGTCTTCCAAGAAGATCTCGAAATGAATGTCAGAATGCTTGCCCAGCCCTACTCCTAATCCAACAATTGCCACAGTCACTGTGCACATTGGCATATTCATAGTTTCAGTGCTGTAGGAACTTCTCCTTCCTATCTAACATAGATCACTGAAGCTCCCTGCATTTATGCTGGGTTGAATTTGGTCTTCAGCTCCAGCACGTCTCCCAGCACAGCATCCAAAGTCTTTATGCAGTCTCAGGTGGCAAAGCATTCTGATATGCATGCAAGACATAGCTGGGTAGTGTTGTCACACACATTCATTTTTGTTGCTATTATTGCTCGCTTTTGCGCTTGTTGCAGTGGCCGACGCAGCCATTATATCACGAGTTCTCTTTACATCTTTATAGGGCTTAATGAAATGAATTGGACTCTACAGACTGCTCTTTTTTTTTTTTTTCCTGCCTTCCCTTTCCTTTTCTTATTATTTCTTTTTCATCTAAGCAAAGCTTAAAACCATGTGGCACTGGTTTATTGAGTCAGCAATTGCTTAAACTTTTTAAAATTCCATACACTAAGTGAAAAATGAGATTTACAAAGCTAATGGAAAATAAATGCCTCCTGAACATGAAATACACTGACTTGCTTCCTTGCCTTATCCCATAAAAACAGATGGAAGCAATACCTGCAGTGAATTGCCTGCTCTATGCTGGGCCCCACACTATCCCATGGCAACTCATGTGAGGACAGAGCATGCCAGCATGCCCCACACACCACTCTGGGGGCAAAGAGGGGACCAGGGTACATTCCTGCAGCCAGCCTTGGCCCTGCTCTGCCCCAAAGCTTTGCCTCCACCTGGGAGTTCTGAGTATGGGAATTTGGAGGCCAGTCAGGAGGCACCAGCCCCTCAAGGGACACAGCCAATGCACAACCTGCTGAAACCCAACCAGTTGCTTTCCAAAGAATACACAATTGTTCTCCGCGGCATACAAGGGTTCCAGCTTGAGCTTTCCACCACTTATGAGCTCTGTTCAGTGTATCTTTCAACCAATATGCAGAAGGAAAACCAATTTGTCCAGGAACGGTGTTTTTGGATTCTGCTCACTAATAATGCAGCAAGCAAAGAACACACCATTTTGCTGAGCACATGAATCATACCTTGATGGTGTCTCCTTTGAATCATGGTATTCAAAGTTCTCCCCGGAGCACTATGTTTTACATTAGAAGAGAGCAGTTATCCCCAGCAGAGACGCAGCACATCTGTCTGGCTGATGGATGGCCACGTTCTAGTAAGAGTCAAAACGTTTAAGAGAAGGAAAAATATATTCTCCAGAAACCTTAAGTAGTGGGAGAGTAATTTGAGCATCGTGTTCAATTTCCTGGCTACCAACAACAGCAAAATTTAGCATCTTGCACGTTTTGAAAGTATGAGGGTGATACCATTTTCCCCAACGACGGTCCCATTGCCTTTATACTGCGTGTGAGCCCTGAGGGGCTGAAGGGAGGGGGCCTGGGACAACCATCATGTTTACATACCTGACCCTGGTTTTGAAGACCAGTCCTTAAACAAGGCAGTAGAATAGGAAGTGCTATATAGCCTGTTTGAACATGAAGTTCTTCACTCATCTCCCTGCCTCCCTGCCTCTCTGCAAAGCAAATTCCTTCTGTAGCCAGCACACCGCTGTGGTTCCATCAATGGAGGTGGGGCACAGGTATTTCAGGTGCTTCCTTTTCCTCTGCCTTGGAAAGCAACTAAACCCCACAAAAAATCACCGCTCTGTGCCTCTGTTTCCCCGCAGGAGGAAGCACACTTACCCTTCCCGCAGAGCTCACCAAGACTGAAGAAAAGTACAACTCGAGTGCGGCGGCAGAGCGTTCCCGTTGGCAGACTTCTCCATCGAGTGCCAGTGTAGAAATTGTTACAGCTGAGATTTTCCATGCCTGAGGCCACAGTGACATCCACATGTGAGACATTCCTGGAAATGATGAAACTAAAGTCCCTACTCTTACACTGAAATAAACAAGCAAACCAACCATTTCATAAAAGTTTTTGAATGCACAGAGGCATATAGTATCATCGTGTAGCACCTACAGGAATTTCTGCAGTTAAGGGGATTGCTGGGTGCACAGTGCTCTGCTGAGCTGTAAGGGCTCACTGCCTAAGAATAAATAATTGCAGAAATGGGACAAATTCTATAGGGAAGATAAACCCTAAGAACAGCACCAGCATTCTGACAGTCTGGGCTTCCTGAGCTCTCCTGACTGACCTTTAGATTGCATCAGTCCTGCATTGGGATCTTTAGTTTTAAATAAGGCATCACCAGCCCCAGTCTCCCGTCTCCTAGTCAGGGTCAAACTGGAAGGACAACATGACTTCACTCACATGCTATTTGCCTTTTGCCAAATCGTATGTAAATAAAATCAAACTTGAATTCATATTTGAAATCAAATGCATTTGTAACTACTGCTGCTCACACAAACGTGTGCTGGGCAGGGAGAGGGCTGGTGCAAAATGCACATACGGGTTGCAGGCTGGGGCAGCAGCAGGACCTGGTGTGAGCAGAGCTACCTGCCCGTCAATCTTTTGGGCCTGAGTGAAATGCAGTCAATGCATAAATGAGTTGACAAGTCGTTCTCTGCACATACTAAGTTGCTTTTATTAATCCAGAACTGCATGCTACAGATACTGTACAGCATGAACATTTATTCATTACAAAAAATGGCTTCCAAACCATTAAAAATGAAAATCGGAATAAGAGCATAAAACGGAACAGTAACATCACAACTGTTAGGAAACATTCAAAGTATTCACAAAAAATGTTATAGTTAGCATCTTAATAAACCAGAGAAAAATCTGAGACAGTTTTACAATCGCTTCATGTCAACTACAATGGCACTGAATGAACAGATGAACAATTTTTCAGCTTTATACAGCGTTTTTTGCAACATCAACATGCCTAGATTTTTTTTTTTTTTATGTTTTAAGTTTGCTACCTACCTGTATGTAGTAAGTGTACATAAAAGTGGCAGTCTGATTTTCCTTTTATGAATAATCTAATATACAGAATTTGGCCCTTAAGGGTTTATACCTCTTCATTTTAAATGCTTTCCGGACAATCTGCTACCAAACACGTCTGTTATAGGTGACATTAAAACTACATACATATCTACCTATGTAACATCACAGCAAAACATGATGAACAAAAAAATTACAGCATTAAAAAAAATAATAATAATAAAATAATAAAGTTGTCGGGAGAAAGTTTAAAAGTCACTGAGAATTTTGGCACATGGAGATTTTGCACACAGCCTAAAGTCCTAATGCCGCAGGGGATCCAGCTGCAGTTCTGAACGGGACACACTTGGACCTTGCTAATTTTCAAACAGTGTTGTGAAAAATTCCCTTGCTCGGTTTTCAAGTCTCTTTATTTCGTGTGTGTGTTTCTGTGATGGCTTTTAAAGCGATTTCTATCTTTTTTACACTATTGATCCTTGGAAAACGCGTCTGCGAATGTCCGTTTGGTGGCAACTGTGTTTCATACAGAAAAAAAAAAAAATAAATCACAAAAGGAAGTCAAAAAAAAAAAAATCCTGGAAAAAATATATATATACACATTTATATATAAACTTAAAAACCTTGTACAAATGAGTTGTTATATATAAGATGCTTACGCTAAGGGCAAAAAAACAAACAAACAAAAAAAAACAACCAAAAAACTTTATACAATGTTTCAAGAAAAAAAAAGAGGAAAAAAACCATTTAAAAAGGGACAACATACAGATACAACAAGCAATTTCTAAAGCAATAAATACTACTGGTCCAATAGCGTTGTGATACTTTTAATTGTTGAGTAGCGTTCCCTCCCCCAAAAAGAACAACACCATGGAACAAGGTATATTAACACATTTTTTTTTTAACCCTTTGTTTCTGTACATTTAAACAATAACAAGTAACATCACAATAAAGGTTGTTTCACACGAGGAAGGAAAAAAAAAAAAAAGAAGTAGTAGCGGCACTGCATTCACCGTGCCCTTCAAGGTTTAAAAACCAGATGTAAAATGATTGGTTCGCAAGCTCGTATTTAATACAAATAATAAAGAACCAATGCCTCCGGCAAGGGCTGCTTCAAAATTGCTTCTTTTTTTTTTTCTTTTCTTTTTTTTTTCTTTTTTTTAATTTTTAAAATCAGTCTTTAAAACTAAGCTATTGGAACTACATAACAATTATGTATATATATATATTTTTTAAACGCTACAAAGACTTTAAACAGCTGTTGATAAAAATTTTGGCAGAATCATGAGGCTTTTCTCATCTACATATTTAAAAAGGAGAAATTGAAATAAGAATGGGTCAAATATTGACCAATGAACTCGATAAAACATCAACTAATGTAGCCATGTGGCACAAACTGGAAACGAAACCGAGAAACGACGACGAACGGTGGACGACGACGACGAGGAGGAGGAGGACGAAAAGAAAAAAAGAAAAAAAAATTAAAAAAAAAGAAAAACAAACAAAACAAAACAAAACCCAAATCCCAACAGAATCCAACCCCCCCGAAGGAAACCGAAAGGGCGACAGAGGCTAAAGCTATTCTAAGGACTTGGTTACGAGGGAGAGCGGCTGGGGCTGTGGCCCCACCAGCGAGCTGTGGGAATGTAAGGAGGAGGTGGAGGGCTGTGCGAGGGATGTGGCCGGCGGGAGGGCGGCCGGCGCGTGGTCCAGGGCCCCGTTGGGGCAGCTGGCGGCAGGCAGGGCGCCGGGCTTGCTCGCAGCGCTCTCGGCGAGGACGAGCGAGGATGGCGGCGGCATCATGACCAGGTGCGCCAGCGGGTCGGGCTTCAGGGAGAGCGAGAGGGGTTGCGTTTGTTCAGTCTGTGGTTTCGAGTCTCTGGAGGGGGAGGCGAGCATGGCGGGGGAGGACGGAGGAGAGTCTAGTAAGCTTCCATCTGAAGAGGGTGGGCTGACGCAGCTGCCTTCACCTTGTATGTAGCGAACGCACTTTTTTTTTCTCCTAGAAACAGGGAGAGAGTTATCTGTGAATGAAGGCAGAGATGCCGACGCAGACAGCTACAGCACGGGGCCTTGGGCCCGGCCCTGTGCACCATCCTGGGGCTGGCAGGCGGCCACGGTGCCCCGTCCGCTCAGCCCTCCCTGGGCTAACAGATTTGGAAAGGCTGCACCCATTGCCTCTTCATCCCTCTCCTCTTCGGGCCGCCTCCTTGCCCTATTTACTGACTTTCAGAATTACAAAACTGGATATAGCAAGTTTTTCAAGCCCACTGTGCTGATCTACAGACTCAATTTTCCTCTCAAAAAATAAAAAACATATCTTTAGGAAATAAAAGCCCTGGATATGTTGAATGTATCTCAAGCCACCTCAAAGGGGCTCTCTACCCTGCATCACCTGGCCGCTCTTACGATGCTCTGCCCTGGGAGGCCAGACTGCTGCAACCTAAACTCCTCGCTTTCTCCTCTGTTAAGAACCACACCAAATCCAGAAAGGTCAGAGTCAGACAGGAGGAATATAATAGAGAGAATGAGAGAGGGGAAATAAAAACAAAACAACAAATCAAACAGAAGGAAAACCAGAAAAAGAACAGGATAAACAGAGTATGATCCAAAATAACAAGAATAACTGGTTGTATGGCCTGCAGGTTGTGGCTTTAAATTGACTCAGTTTTACTTTTTGGTTTAAGGCAGAGTGGTAGATTTGGGAAGCTGCTTGTCTGCATTGGGGGAATTTTCCTCTGAGAGGCCATCCTTGTCACTTCAGTGGAATCCAATTTCAGTGGGTGAGGAGCACGACGACAGGCACAAAGGTAAGGAGCAACATGGGGAATTTATTTCACACCAGGGAATATGAGAGTCTTACAAGTTCACCTCCACGTAAGTGACCCAATAAATCTTTTCTCCTCCCTCTGTCCCCTTAATAATGTAAAGGAGCAATGAAAACAGATGACAGTCTCACACCACCTCTCTTGCCAAGTGTCTGCATGACAGTTCAAGCAGCAAGACAAAAATAATGAGGCAAACAACTGAAGCATCTGGGAGAATGACACTGAGTGGCCACCCTGACCCTCCTACGGACAGCTCTCCAGTCCTTCTGCTCAAGCACTTTCTGGGGAAGTGCTGACCATGTTCTCACAGCCCAACGTATTTGACCACATCTGTCTAAAGCAGCTCTGCCACAGAAACTTTGGACGCTCAGCTCAAAGCCACCAACATGAAGGAGCATGGACACCTTTCTCACCAGCTCAGCAACTTCATCAGGAGAATCTCCAAAGTGTGGCACCAATGCTGAACATCATTGTGTGAAACTCCCCATGCATGTGCTTTGACATACTTCCAACTCTGGTAGTCACTATGCTCCCCTATATATAGCATTGGGTCAATCCTAGGCACTGGGACTGGACATTTCTCAGCTGCATGGGAGATCTAACCAGCTTGAGCCTGGCACTAGATGTCCCATAGCCAGGAAGGGAGTCGCAGACCAGAACCCCATCTTTCCACCTGCTTTAGTGCAGATCAGGGTTGTGGCTTCCTTCCTCCAGAGAATCAGGGGCTCTGCTCCATGTACCCCTGGCAAGGTAAGGAGTTAGGGCTAATAGAGTTATAACCACGTTAGCCTGCAGATAAATACATGCTAAAAACTAAAGACATCCATGCAACTTAAATGTTAAAAAAGAAGGAAAGGAAGAAAGATAGAGGACAGCAAGTAAAGGCTATAAACCATGCTTTATTAGAGCAACGTTAAAAGACAGAAAGAAATTAACTTGGTGGGCTCAAAACAGAACCTGTTAATTCTTCTACCAACAACAAACAGCAAGGAAAGCCTCTAGCACATGGCTATGGGCATTTCTGCTGCTCCTGGCCTCTGCCTCCACAATTCCTAGCTCCAGCTGAGCAATGCTGCCAGATCCAGAATTCACATTATGACTTTCTGTGCAGCTGCCAATGGCAAAGCAGAACAGCGATGTGCACAAAACTCTATGCTGACACCTGCATTGAAAGGTGGGTTTTCTCAACTTGGAGACTGCAAGGTTTCCTCTCACTCCAAGCAGAGACCCAAACTCTGCCCTCCTCACTGACACTGCTCCGGAAGCCATTCAGCGGGATTGCTCTGAACCCACAAGGCAGCTAATTATCTCACTAATTCACAGTTTGAATCTAGTATGTAGAGAATTAAAAATGATTTTGTTAATACTGTTTTAAGTTCTGTGGCCCAAAATGAGGAATTTCTCATGGCAGAGCCAACTTATATCAGGCTACCAAAGAACTGTCTGACTTCCTGAGCTTGCAGAATTAACAGCTCTCAAAACTGAAAACTCTGGTCTGCTACCTTCAATGTTCATTTGATTAGGACTGAGGAAGCAGAGTTTTTTCTCTCTTTCTGTTTCATGTTTAACTCTTAAACAGTGAGGCCACTTTTAATCTGAAAAGCCATTTAAACAAATCTTGGTTCAAGGCGGGGGGGACACTTCTCCATCTTCACTATGTGCTATCTGTGGTCATGTAGGGGACAGGGTTAGGTGGGCCAGAATAAATAGATGGGCACAACTCCAAAACCCTGCAAGCCAAATTTTACCAGAAGTGAACAACTTCAGGCAACCCTGGTGAAGGGGAATAAGTCAACATCTGAGGAACGTTTTGTGCCTCAGTTTTGCAGCTCTTAAAGAGGGAACAAAAATACTACATATCCCCCCTTAGAAGCACACTGTGAGGATTATCCACTTGTGTGACACTCTGAAAGTGTCAGCTGCTACATCAGTACCCCAGGCACAAACAGAACTGACCCTGCTCATGCTGTCATTGAAATAAGCCCTAGGACAGCATCAGAAAAACCCAGAACACTGCAATTGCCATGAGTGAAAGCCACAGATGATGACAAGGGTTGCTGTGAGCAAAGATGTCTCAGGTTTTTTTTTGTATTTGCAAACTGTACATCTTTAGCATCTACTTAAGATGCGCTACAAAAAGCTACCATGCTATCAAATGCCATGTTGTAATGCTTAGGACAACAACTAAGAGAGAAATGCCCTACACTACCCAGTGATAAAATGTCTCTATGTTTTAAAAGAAAAAAAAGAAGAAAAAAAAAGCTGACTGTATCAGTAACCCTAAAGCTACCTTACCACTGAAAAGGGGCCACGCTGCTCAAAAATGATTCTGAAACTGGTCTAAAAAAGTTGTCACTAATGTGCAGCAAAGATCTCTGGCCAAAACCAGGCATAATTTAAGAGAGAGTTTAAGTTTCATGTGTAACATAAGCACTGCACAGACTGAAGGAAAAGTCCCTTGGCTGATAAAATGTAGTTTTAAAAGTATGATGCTTACTTAAGCCACTAAGGAAATACAGAGCCACACAAACATGACGTGCCCTCCATTCTGGTGCATGGCATACAGCATACATGTTTCCAGTACTGTATCTCTAGACTACACAAATATCTGCTGATAGTGTCTGGTAAATTAACCACAGAATAAAGCCTGATTAAACACAGCATCCAAGCCTTTGCTTAGCATGAGACTCGAGTCCTGACACATGGAAGGTGCCTACCCAGCTCTTGAACTCTTCTTCCTTTCCTTAAGCTTTAAGAAACAGCAGCTTTTAAAACTTGTTTCTTAACATACATGCTGGTATCTAACATGTCAGCCCCCAAAACACCCAGTACTAGCATGCCTGAAACAGGACAATCATCTGAAAACAATTTTGGTGCCTTATCTAGTATTTTGACATACAACACCACCCTTGATTCACGTTTTCCTCGACACTAAGCACAAACAAGACTGCGTGCATACACAAAATATGATGAACATCTGATCTACATTCTAAATGAGATGAAGCACATGGGACTGGCATGAGTAAGAGGGGAGAATGTGGGAGGGGGAATCACTACACAGAGTGTGGTTTGGGTTGAAATACCTACCATCATAATATTCCAAATTCAAAGACTGCTTGTATCAGAACAAAGAAACAACAAATTTAACCAAATGCGATCATATAAGGAAAAAGGAATGAGAAAAGAACTACTCGGTATCCCTCCACCAAGAAAGACGTACATACTGAGTCATACATGGAATTAAACTCCAGTAGAACATGGGCTGTCGAAATTTGGGCTCTCTGGTCTTTCACTCCTTTGAATGCTGGAAACTGTCCTACTAAAGTTGGAATTAGTTTTGTCTAGAGCTCAGGAGTTTACAGCTCACACGTTGGGATAAAATTTAGAAAAAAAATGTCTTTTCAGAATCAGGAAAAAAAAAAAAGACATCAGATCGTTTAAAAATGATTTCTACATAAAACTCATGGAGGCACAGGAGCCCAGAGGCAGCAGTTTAATTCTGCATGTAACACCAAAAAAAGTGAGTACGATATAAGCTGTAAACACTGGCTTTTATATCTATCATCATTTGAAAAGCACTACTGCTGCAGATCCCAAAACGTTTTAAGCCTTTGGAGGTACTGGACAGAGACCCAATGAAAGACAAAATATAGATGTCCAGCTAAACATTCTTTTTTTTTGCTGACAATCTGGAAAGAAACAAAAAAACAACTGCCAGCTTCAAGCACTTCAAGCGTTCTTGTTCCCAGTTCTACCACCAGGGAGAGGTTATTGGTAAAGAAAGAGAGAAAAATGGCATTAAATTAGCAAGAAATTCCAAAGATCAAAGATTATTAGCAATTGATGCTGTGGGAGAGAGAAAGGTGGGGAGTGGGGAAAAAAGATTAAAAAAACAAAATCACACGAATGCACTAAGAGGACAGATTGCTTTTATTTCCCCAGAGGCCTAATGGGTAGTATTATACCTGCATGGTTTGCACCATAAACTCTGTCGGTCAAGCCCGAACAATGCCCGACACTTCTTTGGAGTATTTGCATCTGTTAGCATAAGGTAAACACAAAAAATACAACACAATGGTGGATAGAGCTCATTTGGACTGCTTAATCTTAGCTACAGCTACGTTTAGCTTTTAATCACCTCCGCTTTATTTGGTAATCTCCCCTGACATCAAGGGCACGAAAGAAACAGGACTTTTACGATGAGCCAAAACGAAACCAAAAATGTCCAACACCGCCGTGCGTCCGTCCGGCATCGGCACCGCACTCAGCGCCATGTGAGGGCAGGCTGAGGGAGCCCACGACAACGTGACTGTCCTGGAGCGGAGGCCGGGAGGAAAGGGCTGTGTTTGAGCCAGGGATCAGAGAGGCTTAAGGCTGATGCTGTTTTACAGTGGGTTTTTGGCTAGCAGCAGCAAAGAGGAAGGAAAATAAAAAATAAAAACTGGAAGGAAAAAAAAAAAAAAAAAAAAAAAAGCAAAACCCTTTCAGAGAGACGATAACTCATGGCAGTGTCCCACTCCCTTGTGTCTTCTAGATCACAACACAGAGCTACAAAGCAACAAGGCAGGAAAAAAAGGGGAAAGTACCAAATAAACCAGCTGCAAATCAGCCATAGCGAGTCTGGGAAAACTATACACACCTGCAGGGGCCGCACCAGTTATTCTGTTGATCAAGGCCAAAGCGCGCTCGGCATTTCTTAGGAGCGCTCAGGTCTGAATGAGTTCAAGAAAAGCGAGCAGGAAAGGGGGAGAGGAAAAAGAAAGGGGGAGAGGGGGAGAGAGAGAGAGAGAGAGAGAGAGAGAGAGAGAGGGAGGGAGGAGTAGAGAAAAGGGGAGAAAAAAAGAGAAAGATAAAAATAAGGAAAAAATAAAAATAAAAAAGGGAATAAAAATCAATGTCCTCATTATTAATTGCAAAATAATGACTTTCAATTTAAAAGTTAAAAAAGTGATAATCACATTTTTATTCAACTCTTGAAATTAGCTGTTGCAATTAAAGCTGCAGTATCCCTTTATAAAGGACTGTTTCTTTCCCTTTTAAAAGAGCAGGTAGAGGAAAGTCATCGTGGCTGGTCTAGCAGGATGTTTTAGGCAAGATTTGTGTGGGTTGGGTTTTTTTATTCTCTTTTTTTTTTTTTTTTTTTTTTTTTTTCTTTTTTGAGGTGGGAAAAAAAGGAAGAAAAGAAGCTGAGTATGGAAGTTAGATCCTGAACATGCTTTTTTCTTCAACTCAGATACGAAATAAAAATAAGAGGAAAAAAAGAAAAAAAAAGAAAAAAAAAAGGAAATTATATCTCCTGGGATAATGCAGCTTTTGGAATAACATTCAATTTATTTGTTTTGATTAATTTGTACTTAAAAGAATGGATAAGAATAAGCAGATTGCGGAATGAGCATGTTAGTATCAGCCAGAAAATAAAACGTAAAGCATGGCAAGGTGCTGAGTTAGTACAGCTAGTGAATTGCAATGAGTAGGCTTGAGGAGAAAGGCAAAAAATAAAATAAAATAAAATCCAAAACTAAAATAATAATAAAAAAAAATGCGCTTGCATGCTAATGTGAGAAGACTTAGTGGGAGCCATGAAAAATGCCATTAGATTAAGGAGGTTCATCGCTGACTTGCTTCCATTCTTTATCAGTCTCTTTAAAGAAATACTGCATATTCAATTTGCACAGTTAGTACAACTCTTGCGTTATTTTTACTGCATTACGGTTTAATAGCATTTGTTACAAAAAAGAAAAAAACAAAAGCAAAACTGAAAAAAAATACTATCAAACATATAATAGATATAAAGATATATAGATAATAAACACTGTAAAAACGTGTGGATGGTAATTTTTTCTTAATGTCATAAGTGTTTAATGTTAAAGTCTATAATGGCAGGAAAAAAATTAAAAAGCAGTTTATAAACTATTTTAAATGACTCAAAATGACGTTAGCACCTGTAATCGGAGGAAGTGAAAGGCAAGGATTTAGGAAACATTCGCTGTGTTCTGAAAAAAAAGAACAAATTATACAAAGGCTTCAAAAAAATTAAGTCAGGGCTTCTTCAAAATTGACTATGAGATTGCCTATGCAGTATTTCTAATTTCCTATATAGAATGGCAAACCTCCTTAATTTAAAATGGGTGCGATTTACCACTGTAAGGCATGCATCAGAACACACAGGTACAGCCCAAATTAATACCAAACACATACGTACGTACACGCACACATATGTGTAAAATAAGCAGACAACTTTATGAACAACGGCATAGGCATTACAACTATGGAACTGCAGTTAAAGGCTTTGCAATTACTAGGAATAAATTCAGCTAACGTCACAAGAGGCTCTTACATGCAATGGCTTGGTTACTAGTTTTAGAAGGGCAATAACGCGTAAATAATTAGGGTGCATTTAAAAAAGGCTATCTACTATTGGGACTGGCTCCCCTGTCAGGCTGGGAGACTTGAGCCCACCTCCCCCCTACCTACAAGCGTGACACCGGGACTGCCACGCTTCCACTAGGTGAGATATTTAGACTTATTTTTACTTACCATTGGTCTCTCCTGGCTGCTTATCCCTTTTCCTCTTCTTCTTCTTTCCCTGTGTGACACACACACAAATGAGAAGGGTTAAAATCAAATCAAAACGCAGCTCCTTGTAAGATGGCACGGCGGTAGGGTCGGGGCCTGTCTTGTGCTGGGGGACAGCAGTGTTGTGCTTGCTTATCCTGTCCCAGAGAAGCTGAGACGCCCCCAGGCTTCCCCAGGGCTGTCACCCACCCCCCTAAGCCTGGAGAGGGGCCTGCAAGATGCTGCTTTTGGGATGGGATCACAGAGATGACAAACATTTGCCACACACACACACACCTCCACCTGGGAGTTTCAGAAGTTACTTGTGACCTCGTTTGTTTTCCCTCGGGGAAAACAAAGAAAGGGGAACAGCAGAGAATGAGGGAAGGGAAACACATGAGCATGCAACACTAGACCACACAAGAAAGCCATGATGATGAGCAAAACCTAACTGCAGGTTTCTAAGTGCATTCACAACCTAGGAAACAAAGCCAAGAAAAGCAAAAATCCAGATACAACCAAGACTCATTTTACTCAGTCACACAGAAAATCTGCAATATTTTGCCAAACTGTGTCTCTTTCCCAAATATTGGCCAGTAAGATGATATGATTTGTCACTGTTTCTGCCTGAAAGGAGAAAAGGAACAGAAGAGGCCCAAGAAGCAGAAGCTAGCTAGTTCTGTTTGCCATCAACAGAGAGGGAGAGGACACAGTCAAGAGAAACAGCTCAAGTTCTGTGGAAACCCAACAATCATCTTCTGAGTTACGAAGTGATAAGAATAGCCCAAAAGAGAAAAGCTGTTTTCAATGAAAACTCTTCTAACACTGAGCTACAGTCTGCAGAGCAGCACAAAAAGGCCATTGCAAAATGACAAGAGTTTGTTTTTTTGTTGTTTTCATAGCTCAGCAGATACAAAAAGCAACAACTTCTGGGCTTGCAACATCAACTGCGATCAGCGCAGAGACCCCTGCTTTTGAAGGCTGTGGTAGAGTAAGAGAAGTTGGTGAAAAGAGATCAGACCAGCAGTGCCTTGTGGTCAAGAGGGAACAAACATGGCTTGGAAGAAGGAATCTCACAGTACTTTTGAAGAACTGGGTGTATCTGTGAGGGGGCCAAGCGCCTCTCCCACATGGCAGACTGCTCTTTCTCAGTAGTTTTGTTTGGTTCCCAGCTACATGGTTAGGGTTGGCTTCAGCTTGGCACATCCACTGTAACATTTGGCATGCTCACTATCATGCATTCCCTGGAATGTATCAGCAAGAAATTCCCCCAGTGTGAACGTTAGATTTTGATCTGTTGGTGTGGTGTTCCTTCTCCCTAGCAGCCAGCTGTCTGGCATGGGGTCCTGAACTCGTTCCCCCTTGCTTGTAAACTGCCACCCTGCTGTCCAGGCTGTCACAAGCACAGTCTTGTTCTAGGAAACCTTCCTGTGATGGAAAAAACAGTGTTCAGTCAATTTTAAAGGGCTTTTAAGTGATGTGCACGTAACCTTACAGTCTGCCGAGTAAACAATCTCAGACACCTTCTGAGGTCATTTGGGGGGGTATGGAAAATCGTCACCCTGAGTCAGTTGCCAGAGCACCCGTTTGTCTAACATGATGAGAAGACAAGACAGACAAGCACTGTTCCTAAAACTCCCTGAGAATGTAACAGGGAAAACACGGTACCCCAAAGTCCACGTACAGCACAGAAATACAAAAGGCTCAGACTGCTCCATCTCTATTGATCTCATTTGACAGTAACTCTGTGAAAGCCAGTGAATTTTTCCCAGCTTTACAATGTAACTGAAACCAGCCAATTGCCTAAGGACCATAGGCCTGATTTTTATTTAATCTGGCCAACTTGATTAATTTTTCAGTGCATTTGAGAACTGAAAGGCTATTCCAACTTGAGACCTCATCACTTTTTCACTTGATGGTCAGCCAGAAAAAAGGTCAGGAGTCATCATCCCTTTACAAACTCTTTGAGCCAGGTATTAAAGTACTAGAAGCTCTCTGGGGAGCAATCTATTAAAAATGACTGATATACAGAAACATCAGCCATGCACCAGGAATTTCTGATTCCTTTTCAACACAAGCCTTGAAAATTTTTCTAATAAAGAACTGAAAATGTAACTTCTTTTTTGTTCTTTGCAAATGTTATGGGGAAACATCTATCTTGATTACTCATTCAACTTCTGCAGAAGATTATGTGTAGCTACATTTACTGTATGGACTTAAGGAAATAACTATGACAACAGTTCTTCAAGTACACAGCAGAACAGTTATGTCTTTGCCTCAGACTGTCATCCTAAGACAGGAACAGACAGTCTGCAACATTTTTCATCATCATCCTCTACAAATCCCAAGGCTTCAAGGACATGTGGATGAACATACTTGCTAAACATTTTGGCAGCTCCCTCCACAGAGCCAAACCAACATAGGTTTTGACAGGATTGCAGAGTTCTTTGGTACTAATTTTCTAGACAACCAGCAGGCGAGGTGACTAAACCCTTACATATTTTTGAGTCCAACACTCAGCACCACTTAACATCTTATATTAGATAGCAGGAAGAGCGAATGTGTCTTGTGACACCAGCAAGCCACAGGGGATTCACTGAATCCTCTTCTCTTATTTAAGAGCAGCTGAAAGCTGTGATTCTTGCACGTACTGCTTCTGTTTCTGAAGACATTGGCTGCATCTGGCCCCATCCTTGTGCCTGATGTGAAAATGCCTAATGATCTAACCGTCTCAAGCACCCAAAACATGCTCCTGCTCTAGATGAGGGAAGGACCTGAGACCCTAAGAAAGGAAAAATAAATAAATCTTGCCAATGATTCAGTTAAGTGACGCAAAGCTTCCTGTGCTCTCCTCAGGCAGGAAGGTTCCCCCTGAAGGTCACTTGGGGGTACAACATCAAGCTGCTGGGAAACCGCCAGCTTTCTCATCCTGTCCTTTTTAGCTCAAGAAGAAAGGCTTTCTCAGTGCTCACACGGTGAGGACAAAAGTAAAGGTCCTAAGTGCTGAAGGCTTTGTACGTGCCCATCCATTGGTGGCACAGTCACTGCACAGAGCAAGCATTCCTGAAGCCTCAAGTTGAGCCTACACTCGCTTTTGAACACCCAAGATGACAATACTGTGCAGTGCTGAGGAACTACCTCAAGCCTACAGCCTGACAGACTCAGGCCAGACTATGCTGAAAAGAAAGGGAGAATGTTGTGAACAGGAGCAGTGCCTCATGCAGCTTGAACAGATTGCCTCCGAGGAGCGCATACACGGCTACACCTTCAGCAACGAACAAAGGAAGGAGTGAGGGAGAGTCCAACAGAAAAAAAAATGATCAAGAAACAATAGAAGGATTTCAAAAACTGTCCTTAAGTAAGTGTAGCTAAATAGGTGAGCATGTGTATTCTCTACTGCTGAAACAGTGCAGAGAGCTGCTGCTGCTGCTCTAGGCTGTGCTGCAGACCGTGACCTCATTTTTTCATCCATACATGTGGAAGCACAAACGCTCTAAGAGGTAAACACTGCCATACACAAAGCACACGTTACACGACTGAGGCAAAACACAGTATTAATGGTATACTAGGTAGTGATGGTGGCAATGATGGAAGAAATGGACATCAACAAAAACAAAGCGTGTAACACTACACATAACTGATGTTAATTTTACATGTACTAATCCCCAAACTTGCACGGAAGTCTACCTCGAAGGTAGGGAGTAAGGTTTATTTTAAAACCAGATACCTTGAAAGTTTTAGGTGGTTTATATTTTAATTTTAATAATCAAGATGCTGTTATAATCCTATTAATGAGGGCTTAGAGCTCCCACCAATCTACAAATCTGCCAAGAATTTCTGGATTTAGGCTTGTAAGCACTTACTACTAGATGCACCACTTACTCTTCATGGAGGAAGGGGCTACATACCAGTAGTAAGTAGTTACAACACTGACATTACAACAGAAAATTCTATTGCTTTTAGCTACAAACAGGCTTTCTGGAAGGTGGAGGGGGGAATCAATCTTAAAAACACTCCATGAATTGATAACAAACTCCAAAATACTCTTCAAAAAATGGTGAGGGGAAAAAATAATAGCATGGCCATGAAAAAGCAGAACGTAATCGAAATACACAACAGTAGAGCGTGGAATAATTCATTTAACCCCACTTGAGAGTAAGACTTTCAAACAAGTCACGCTTTTGGTTTTGCCAGTCCTTCTCTGAAGCTAGGATAAGTCATTCTTCCACTTTCCACTATACTCTCACACAGATAAGCACAAGACACTAATTATTCATATTTTTGGTGGAAAGGAGAGGAGCCATACTAGGGGAATTTAATTATATATATATATATGTAAATATATAATGAAATTTAAAATTAACTGCAAGCCAATAGCATCTCCAGATGCTGGTAAAAGTGAAGGCAAGAGTTTCTTCACAGATCTCTACTGCCATGCCCCAATTCTAACCTTTTACTAGTCCCAGCCAGGAAGCCTCTTCCAAGTGGAGGGCTGTGAATTATCCCCAATAGTTTTAGTATCGCAGAGGGAAGCGTCCGTTGCTGTTACCAGATTGGGATCCTGAGGCACGCTTTCCAAGTAGTGCTTGTGTGCAATGTGTGGTCGTAGTTCAGCAGGTCACATATACATTTCTACAAGCTCTACTACTAAAAAAATTTCCACCTACATAGGAACCTACATAGTTATCCCGTGCGGACCAGCCCGGGTACAGCTGCATATGAAGCTGTCGTTCCTTTCTTGCTAGTTCATAGTATTTCGCTTGTTCTTCTCTGGATAACGCATGCCACTGAGGTGAAGAAAAGAGAAAAAAGAGAAAACACAGGTGTTTTTTTAAAGTGTGTTAACACCAGAGTAGATTATTTGTATATAAATACAGCTAAATATGATTTGCATTAAAATCTTGATAAAAACAGATGATCTGGCACACAGACGTTCATATTTTATTTATAATGCCAGATTGTAACTCCAGCTAACTCAGCAGAGTCAAAACTAATCGTTTATGTTTATTCAGCCCCTTAATTTTCCTGATGAGAGAGAATTAAGAAAACTAAACAAAACCAAACAGAGGAGAGGATCCAGAAGCTGAAGCACATCTTTCGTGTTAGATCTCAGTCACAGATTTACAGAAGTTCTCTTCCTCCCTCCCCCATCAGCATCCCCTCTTCTCTTCCAGATCCAATACTTGGACCATACTTCCCAAAGGCCTCCTCCTTCCCCTCTTATTTTCCTGACCATTTCTAAGACAAAATAAGATTTGTGATTTTTCCATACACTGGTCAAAGAAATAACACTGAAATAATACTGCTGTTAATTAACTCCCCCCACATTGTGTGACCCCACCATCAGAAATGTCTGCAAAAAAACAACCCAAACCAAACAAAAATACCACAAGGCCTTTGGTTTAGTTGAATTATACGAACACACGATACTTCCCTATCCAGTATGAAAACCAGAGGAAAACAAACCAATTCAGGACACAACTCCTTTTCTCAGCAAGCAGCCTGACCGAGGTCAGACCCTGCTGGTGGTTCTCTCCTGTCACCTACCCTTCGACCAAGGATTTGGTTGATGGCTGCGCTCTCTTTCAATGTGCATTCTGCTACAACTTTTGCTCTCATTTCCTTCATATACAACATAAATGCATTAAGAGGTTTCTTTATGTGTGGCTTCTTTTTCTCTTCTTCTTTTTTGGAGTCCTGATGCTTTCTGAAGGGTAAAGATACAACAGACAAAAACCTCACAGTGAGAACTCTTGTGAATTTATTAAATTAATCCCCTCAATCCCTTAACATTAATCCTCAGAAATTAGTCTCTAGAAAGAGGAACAGAAGGTTCTCTAGAGCCCTTGCCCCGGCTGCTGCATTGGAACAGTTTTAACAGCATTATAAAAAAAACCTTCTCTCATGTTTATGTAATATCATCAAGTATATCCTAGGCCCCTAGAATAACCTCAGAAGGACATGGACACCCAGGCCCAGAAAATGGGTTCTTAGTTCATGGGGAGGGCTTGTGAGCATGATGGTAGAGGAAATAATTACATCCCAACGTCCCTGGGAACTGAAATGCTGTTTCTCTGGTACACTAATGACATGAAAGGGAGGAAGCTCCAGACATGCAAGGGGCAGAGATAGGGTACTACTCTCTTGGTTCAAACCTAAACCTGATATCAGCTCTCTCTGCACCTATTTGCAAGTTGTTCATGATCAAATTTATCTTCTCCTGTTGTGTATCTGGTATCTTATGGCTTCAAAGTAGGCACTGCGTGACAGGAAAACTGTCAAAAAGCTTAATTATAAATTTAAAAAAATCCATTTTCTTGTTAAAATGGGGAGAAATTAATACCTCATTGTCTATGTCACAGAAGCAGTCTGAAAGACTGTTAGCATTATTTTCATGTGCTTTGATAGTTAAACTCCATCCAACTCAATCAGACAAAACAAAAGGAGAAAAAGCAATTTAAGAATATTTTACAGCAAAAGCACTGCCACAGACTCAAGGGTTTTTAAAGCTACACATGCAAAGGTGATACCTTATGGGTGGTAAAAACAACGCAATGAAGCAAAAACTTACGAGCTGTGGAGTGAGCCGACGTCACTCTGGGAAGATTCTTGTTTGACTGTTGGTGTGACTATGGCCGGATGAGGGATTCCAGTTGTATGTAAACTATGGTGTGGCGGGACCATGTGTGGAGGAAACCTAGAGGAGAGAAAGCTGTGTAAATCGTCAGAATAAAAATGAATGAATGGGGAGGGATGTGTACACACATTTAAAAAAAAAAAAAGGCATATAACAAGCACATGACAGCTAGACAAAGCATATGAAAGCTGGCAGCATTAATTAGCAATAAATTAAACATAATGACTCTTCTAATGTCATTAAAGCCAAGCTTCCCCTTCATTATCATTACTGACATGAGACATCATGATTTTTAACATCTTTAACAAAAGGCAAATTCAACTGGATGAACTTGGATGAAAGTGGAATTTCAGCTACCTGCAAAAAAATCTACCAGTCCATTTCTTTACTAAGAAATTATCTGTGGCAACTAAGAAATCAATTTTTGTAGTTCTGAATCATGTTGTGAATTTGGGATGACATCTTTTGTTGCATATTGACAGCAAAATAAAATATTAATGCCAACACAATCCAGATGCATTTTTGATAATCCTTATAGAAGCCTCATTAGGTACATTTTGTTGATGGAGCAGAAGAAAATATTTATTTGTGTCTAATAAATCTTTGAGACACCCTGCTCATAATAGAAGGCTGGAAGACTGTAGAATTAAGTCAATTTTGATATGTTAAGGTAACCCACTAAGGTTTAAATTCAAGTAAAATAACAGTCTCTCTAAAGAGAAAAAATATTGCCAGCTTTGTGGTCAAATACATGGATAGGTCCCAGTCCTGCAATTGGATGCAGAAGGATGTGCAACCCTCTGCACAAATCTAATTACTAGAATGAGGCCACAGCACAAACATACAACTATCATTCGTATTTTCTAATTTTTAACTGAAATTAACAAATTTCTCAAAAACATTACTAAGTTATTATTCCTCAGTTATTTCAAAAAGGTTTTGCAGTGAATAAGGAAAGCACAATACGACTGAGCTACTGCCATAGAAAACACCCACTGAAGTCAACAGGCCTCTAGCGGATGGGATCTAGCCTAAAATTCTGACTTAAAAATATCTTCCCACAAAAATTTCATGGCTAAACGGATCTGGCAAACTGGAAGTTCTTATTCATTGTAAATTCCTAGACTTATCTCAGATTTTGACCTGTCTTGGTCCAAATAAAAAACCCTAAGAATATGGAATGTTCAAGGGCATAAATAATTATTTCGTCCATCACTGATGTATGATTTTTTCCTAGCTAACGGTTTAAAATGAAATTGATATACTATGATTAAATAGACTGTATACAGTCATCAGAAATACATTGGGTTTTCTTTATATTTTCTCCTCTCTTAGAAATTCCATTACTGAACTTAAAATCCAAAAACTTGCCTAGACATTCTCTATATTCAGAAGATGACACAGAAGTACTTTCATAAACAAGAAGTATTGTCTGCTGTGAGCTCTGTGCATCTTTGTCTACCAGCTGGTAGTACTCAAGATCGTTAGACAGAAGAATTCTATCTTTGAAGGCAGTGGTGGGAAGAGCTGGGTCTGACAGGGAGAATGTGAAATTGTTCAGACTACAGAGAAATGCAGCTCCTACAAACAAAGACGTGGAGAAAAGGAAAAGAGAAGAGTGTGATGGCAATGGAGGAAGAGAATGTTAGCAAAATGGTCATTCTTTGTGTTTCTACTTTTGCTCAAGACACATGGACACAAATCTCCAAATGGTCTGTCAAAGTGCTTTCACTGCTCCCTGAAAGAATTAGCTGAAGGAGAAGTGAAAGTCTGGGGAAATGCATTGGTACACGGCAGGTTATAACAGAAGGGAAAGGTGAGCCTGCAAAGAGACCAGTGGACAGGTCTTCTGCCATGGCACTGCCCCACCACCACCAAGACTGGAATGGACTGCCCAGGAAGGTGGTGGAGTCACCGAGCCTGGGGGTGTTCAAGGAAAGGCTGGATGTTGTGTTGAGGGACATGGTTTAGTGGGAGCTATTGGGAATAGGTGAACAGTTGGACTGGATGATCTTTTAGGTCTTTTCCAACCTTGGTGATTCTATGATTCTATGATTCTAAGACAAAAAGTGCACCTTTATATTGCTTTCTTCTGCTCTCAGTGATAGCACAAGGACAGAAGGGTATGAGAGTGGGCCTCAACAGGGTCAGACTCACTGCTGTGGAAGGGCTACGAAGTGTCACAAAAGGCTGATTACAAGAGGAGTTAGTGGGGACAAAAGGTGGTGTCTGTTAAGTTCTGAACGGGACCCCAGGGAGCAGCTGTGATAACTGGGTCATGGACTTGCTTGCTGAATGTAGATCTGATAAAAAATTAAAAAACACTGAAAAATGAACACTGCCTACATGTTGGGTTGTTGTATCATCAGGATCTTCAAAGGAAGGAAATTCAACAAAATGGAGGAGGTTATTCTATGGGTTTATTTTTAATGAAGACTTAGGCATCTCCAGCTAATCAAAAATTGAGGAGAGTGAAGAAAATCTGCTTAAATTGTAACTTTTTCCCAAATTATTGGAGAAATACTTTCCCACTTGCCATTTAGAAAAAAGAGTGCCTGTAGGAAGAGTGACTAGCTGGGGAGGAAGAGCAGCAGAGGGGGAATCTGCTACGCACACAAGTTGTGTGGAACAAAATGGCGAAACCTTCCCTGACTTTTGCCAGGCTCATACCTCACCCAGTGAGCTCTACACTTCAGACACGGCCACCTTCCTAGCAGGCAGCTAGAGCTCAGAAGTCATTTTGGGATAGCAGTTTTTCCAAAGGAAGTTTTGTGTTCATTGCCAGTGAACATTTATTATTGCATGCTGAAAATGCATCTGTCCTGACACAACACTTTCTGTTGGACCTGGACATTCCTTTCAATGTATGGGCTGTACAAATATGCTCTAAATCCCGAAATGGATCACAGCATCCCATGGACTCTAGTGAGCAGGGAATTAGACTCAAAGCCCAAGGCCTACTGATTTCCATGCAGACATCCAGTCACGCAGCAATAAGAAAGGGGCAAAGCATTAATTTTTAAGTTCCTGGCTGCACTCCAACTTCAGTAATTGCATTCAGCAAAAGTGAGTTTCCTCTGAAATTTCAATTACAACAGGTATTTTCCACTGCCACCACTTAACTGCTGTGCAGCGTTTGCCTAGAATAATTCTGTTCAATTATTTCTTGATTTCCCCTCACATCAGTTGTTTTTTCACAATAGGTCCACTGTTTGCCCATCAGTCAGTTAACCCTGCCTCATTTTGCATTATGGGCATATTTTGGAGGGGTAATGAAGGATCAGAAGATGTTATAAGTATGTTGAATGCATAAGAAGTGAGTGGGATGTTGTTACAAGAGGAGAAAAGAGTTGTAAGTGGTTAAAACAACCTGAAGACACTACCTTAATAGTTTAAATCATTTATTAAAATCACTATTAGTCACCCATTAACCTTTTATAAACTATTCATAAGCACACTAACTAATGAACTGTAATTACTTAGCTTTGGGAATATTCTGGGCTAGGAAGCATTATATGCTCCAAAGGTCTACATCATAACGTAGGCAAATGAGGGAATCCCTTTGAAAGAAAGGCTCAGGAAAGCCATGGATAAGGTCTCTAAGAATAGTGTGGTGAGGCTGGGGTCTGCCCTCTCATCACACGCTGAGGCTCTGCCCAGAGGGCAGGTCTGTGGGTAGGCACGAGCAGCCCGGGCACATCAGCCCCATTGCTTAGCCAAGCCAGTGACTAAGGGTAAGGGCTGTCCCACTGCCCAGCACAGGTGCTCCAGCTGATAAGGCAGGCGTGAAGAAACGTGTATGAGAGCAGGTATGCCCAGAGGGTGTTCCCATAGAGGGGAAACCAAGAGAGAAGTTTCTGGGCTGAAACAAAGGATAAACATCTTAAATCTATTCATCATCCTGTGTGTGTGCCTGAGCGTCTGTGTGCGTATGGGCACGTGTCAAGAGACAAAAAGAAAGGCTGTGTGCATACACACACCCCTCACCTTTGCCTAAGACATCCCCCTGTATTTTTTTCTCTAGACAAGTATTCCATGAATTGCAATAAACACCCTAAAAATTCTAAGCAGCTCATTATATACCACCGTCTCCTTTTATGGCTCCAAGCCAGAATATAATGATGAGTCTTAACTTGTTAAGGACAACTAATTTTTTGTTCCTGGCTGTCTCAGGGGCTTCTCTCTTACTCACTCTCACTTTACTTCACTGTTGACATGTTTCTGTTAACTGGATGTCATCTGCCTGCCTTGATTTTATGCACAAGCAGTGGGATGCATTTTTCTGTGCAACAATTCTGCTTTGAGTTGCATTAGATTTGTCATTATTCTCTCATTTTCCCCTTGCACTTGTAACATTTCATCTATTCCTGCCTTATTTTTTGAGCCACGGTGCACCCACATTATGGTTTATACATGATCTTGCTCCCTTTGAAGCCGGCAGATTTCAGAGCCAGCCCTCGTCAGGAGAAGTGCCTGCTACCAATTTAGCAGGCTGAGGGCCCCGAGCTCCAACAACTCAATCTAAAGGGGGTCACAGGGTGGCACAAGCGAGTGTCAGCAAGTGCTGTTTAATTGCCAATCTAGGCTTCTCCATGGTGTTTAAAGTATAATGACCCATCACTTAATTCTGAGAAGTCCTGGCCCTGCTGCTGAATGGAATGAATATCAAAGGATGTGCTAGAACAGGGCAAGGAGCCTACATTTCCTATAACTGCCATAAGTATAATAGACCTCTACTTCTGTCGTCCCATTACCACAATAATGTATTTAATTTGCTGTGTACTCTTTTTAACTAGATACCTTTCATAAAGCCTATCTTGGGAATATAGCCTGCCCCCTCCCACAGCTCCCCCCTCCCCCAAATGACTAGCCTCTCTAATAATAATTAAACTAAATCAAGCTCTACTTTGCCTCACACCATGCCTGCAAGTCTTTTATAGATATTTAAAAAGATTAAACAGAGCGAAGGAATTATTGTTTAAATTTGCAGCTCTCTTTCCAACACAGGATTTTTTCCTCCCTCCTTTGGGTCCATTAATTTTATTTTTTTTTCAGTTGGTTTTTCTAGTTGCCTTTCTGTACTTGCTGGAGCAATGTGAGCAGATTTGAATTTCTGCTTTTACTCTACGTATCTAAAGCACACAGCACAGTATTTCCCCCCCTTCGTTCACTCATAGCTCTACTTACAGGTTTTCACTGCTTAAGAAGGTGTGCTTTTTTCCCCTATCACCTAATCTTTTCCTCCTTAAATCCTCTATAAGCCAACCTTCACATATTAGACTGCAGAGATGGAGAGGAAGGGACAGAGAAGGGAAGGGACATGGAACCTTGCTATGTAATTCATGCTAATTTAATTATGTGCCATCATCAAAATGGATTAGCTGTTTCAGCCCATCAGGAAAGTCTAAACCTCCACCGATTTAATTAACCAGACTGAAAATCAGATGAACAGAAAATAAAACTATCATTAGGAGCAATTAGTGATTACTTAAACATAGTGCTGCCAACCAGTTTGTAAATAAAACTAGCAGCCCCTGGAAAATTAGATGGAATTAATTGGAGGTAGGGAGGGGGAGAAACATATACTTCTGAAGCTTTAGAGGGTCAGGCAGGCCCTTTTATGTTGACTGTCAGTGTTTGGAGATTTGGTAGGGAAAACACAGTGCAATAGCCTTCCTCCTAACCTGCTGCTTGCAGGGCAGCCCCCCACTCCACAGTCTCTCCTCTTGCACACAGGCTGCTGCTCTGAGAAAGCAAAAGGTGTCACAATTTCTCCTCCTTGCTTTTTAAAAATCACTTTTTCTCAGATTTTTCATTTAAACACGGCTTTCCACTACTCCATCTCTCTCTCAAAAACAAATTCTTAAAGCCCAGTGAGAGCAGCAAGACATCCTATTCTCATGAAATTTGAGGATGCTGCTCATGCTCTCCTTCTCCATGCTCCCAAAAAACAAAAGTTTAACTGAGGTGCTTTCAGGATTATGTTTCCTAGATGAAATGCCCTCCTCTAGAGAAAGTAGCGGGAGGAGTTACGCTTGCTCTCAACTCAGGACCTCAGTATTTGAACTCACCTTGACATGGAAGCATTGACGGTCAGAGCTGTTGGGTAAGGGTGGCGGAAACCCCCTGTCGTGATTGGGTACACTGGCTGACCTTGCCTGGCAAAAAGAAGGGAAAGAGAGAATGAGAGAAAGAAAAAAGGGTTTAAAAAAAAAAAAACAACAAAAAACTTCTCTCTGCGCAGTAAGCTTTATTCTCATTTGATCAGAACAAAAATCTTGGGGATTGTACAGCAAGGATCAAAGGAAAGAAACACAGAACAATTTGAATGCCATAAATCTGATAGGAATGGCTAATTAAATTTTATAACCTCTGCTTATGTCAATAGAGACCCTCTCCCCAAGCTGAAACTAGGTGTTTTGTTGTAATAATTAAAGGCGAAGTCTCGCTTGCTTTAATGGAGCCATCACACTAATTGAGGGCTACACATCCAAAGGAAAACAATAATGAATGTAAATTTATACCAAAATAAAGTACAGTGAATCAAAGGACTTCAGTTGCGCTTTGGGCCTCTTTCGGTATTTAGATCTCGGTGAGAAAACATTAAATTAACAGAGCTTAATTTGTAGCCTTTTGTCAGATTAACAAGTGTTGACAAGAGTTACCGGGGGAGAGTCCCCAAGAAGTATTGTGGGTAACCAATAGACAATCACACCTCATTACAATAATTAAAAAATACAGCAACATGCAAAACAGCATCCTCATGAAAGACGCACAACTTTTTCTGACTGAGATTTGTCTGTGTTGGCTGGTTCTTTTCATCTGTCCTTCAACTATGTCATCTGAATGGGCAGGCTGCGTTCTGGGGGGCTACTATGCTAGAGACATTCATGTTAGTTGAGGGTAGATGGGTTGGGAAGTTGAGGGTGAACCATGAGTGGCAATGAGAGGGGAAATAAAAACCTTGTGTTACTTCTTCAAAATTGGCCATGCTACTCTTCTAGAGCAAGAGTGAATGAGATGATATCCCTCAACAAAAGCCATTTGACTAAGAGTTATGAGTAGACAAATACACCATGGGTGTTGGCTTGCTATAAACCAGTGGTGATGATCTAGTCTTTCCATGACAAAGATGACCATTATCACCTTCCTGATGAAATTGGCCACGTGTGGCAACACTTATGTGAGTTTGGCACCACATCACGAGGTTCAAGGAGAACAAACCTGTGTCTGCACACGTAAAACTCTTCAAGATAAGGATGTGCAATAAGGCACAGGTCAACAACAGTGAGGAATTCCTTCCTACTTTCTGTCATCCCTAAAATTACCAACTCAGCATTTATTGAGTATATTTAATGCTGAGGCTTCTGATCTGCAAACTTGAGCTAAGTAGTTGCAACGCAGCTCTGAGCCTGTGCTGCCTTTACTTCAGCCAGGCCTTGTAGGTAGGAAAGAAGGAGAAAAAAGAAGCTGACATGGGTTCAAGGTGTCTTACACAAATGTAAATCACCACAAGCAAGGTGGAATTTATAATTTCAGAGAGCAACACTCTGGGCTTTTGTTCTGCTCATGCTATGCTCTTCTGGAGAAACTCAGCCTTCTGCAGAGAGCTGGTGGATGTGCTTCCCCTTCAGTGAGAGAAGGCCTCTAGCCCACGCAAGTGGCATTACCACAAAAGAAGACTTGCAGAGAGGCCACAAGTGGACTGCTGAGGCCTGAGCTCCAGCACACCAGGTATCAGTGCCCCTAGATGCCAACGTGCGTGTGCAGCCTCCACTCATCCCAACTCTCCCGTGGGTGTGAATTCTGTTGCCTTAGGGAAGGCAAACTCACAGACAGGTATTTTAGCACAGAAGCCCAAACAACCTAAAGCAGGAACAAGCAATTTCTAGCTTTGAGCAAGTAATTTCTAAAGAAATATGATCTCCCTGATACTGATGAAGCTGGCTATGTGAGAAAAATAAAGTAATGATCTTGATCTATAATAGCCATTTTATACAGCAGCACAAGTGTATTTTATGAGAATTAAAACGGAATATACTGTACACAAGGCCTAGGAAGTGCTTAAATGTGTCACAAACCCATTGCAGAGGTGCCAAATTTAAAAAAAAAAAAAAGAAAAAAAGAAAGGCTCAGTTATTGGAGGGAGCCTTATACTCAACAGGGCTGTGCAAGCGGAATATAAAGAGTTGGGAAAACAAAACAAACAAACAAGCAAACAAAAAAACCAACACACCAAAATAAGCAAAAAACCCAACAACTACTTCATATGGCTTTTTTTCTTAGCCAGTTTTAAAGTAAGCTGATTCCTCTTTCTTGTTTGCAAGAAAACTCCATTCCTTAGATTCCAACTGTCCAACCCGGTCTCAGCCAGGAATGCTGTTCACCAGTTGATGTAAAGCTCTACTATTTCACAAGAAAAACGAATGGGGCTTTAACAGGGAAAGCCAAAGAAATTTAAACTTTCACATTTATAATGAGGATGGCCCCGTTAAAAAAATGTAAGAAGTCCATTAGATCCACTGTGAACTCACAGAAAACCAAACATGAGGGTGTATTAAACAAACAAATGTGGTTAGTGTAAAGGTACTAACAAGAAAAGAACATTTCTGCAGAACAGCTTAAAAATGCATGCTTCACGAGCCATCAGTCGGTTGAGACAACATGCAAAGCTGTGCGCAGCTGCCTGTGTTTGTTTAAGACCACATGACTTGGTGCGAGTTTTAATTAATTTTTATGAGATGGGTAAATTGATAATCACTCAGTAAAGTGGCAGTTGGCAAACAGACTTATCTCAGTACGTACACACAGGCGCGCACACACACACAATTTTTAACATGAATTTTATACATCAAAAAAGAAAATGGAAATTAAAAAAATGGAACTCCTTACTGTGGTACTAACCATCCTAGCGGATGGGGGATTTGTCCTACAGTGCCTGGTGATAGGGGATAATAAGGAGATATGTCTGGAGGATGTGGAGGCCTTGGAATTCCTGCGGAAAAGGAACATAAAGTGAGGTTAGTGTTGAGACACTGGAGAAAGTAAACAAGGTAAAATTATATGTTTCTACATCGCTATCTCTTCTTTCTCACTCCAATACTCGTGACTTTTCTTTGAGTTTTTACAAGCTGTTTCACAGTCTTATAAATGGCCTCTTGGCATCTTGATAAATGAGTTTCAACCAGAAAAACTGATGCAGTTCTCTCTGTCATCTCCTCAAGCATAATTATTTTGTTATTAAAGTGAAGAACGTAGAAGCCTCAGCTACTGTTCTGGTGAGATGCTGTGCTAGGTGCTGTCTTCAGTGATCAACAGAACAATCAAGTTTGTGGTTTATTCACTCTCAAACTCTCCAAAAGAGCACAGACTCTACCCTTACTTCAACTGCATACTCAATAGCAGGGCAATATTCCAAAGCAACCTCCAAAAAGAGTTAGAAAGTTGTTATAATTCCAAATGGTGTTTGCTTTTGAAGCACATGAATGACACTTGGTTTTGCATTCCTAAACTTCTGCAAAACCAAACAGAAGGGCAGAAAAATAAAAGCAATGACAGAGCCTGGAAGTGCTTGGTAAAATAGGGGGCAGAGGCTGAAGGTATGGCGGGTAGAACAGGAAGCCCATCAATTCTCTCTGAAACTGGTGCAACCCCCACTCAGGGAGCAGAGTGGAAGCTCAAACCTTAGGATCCTTGCCTTAGAAGCAAGTAGGAATTACTCAGGGGAGGAGTAAAGGCTACAGGACTGAGACTTTCAAGTACCAAGTCAGAGCTCAATTACATAGCTAAAGTAAAATTAAAACAGAGGACGTTAAAAGGAGGGGGGACCACAATAATGGCTAAAAACTATTTTTTTAAGTCACTCGGGAAGCTCTTAATCTCTAAATTAAATCTCCTTGTGAGATTTTCATGCAGACACTGCTTTTTCTCCATTACAAAAACCAAACAGATTAACTGGGCTTTAACCATCCGGTGAGCTATTTGCACACTTGAAAGAATGTTCACTGAAGAAAAGCAAACAGTCTATGGACGTTAATCATATGTTTTACGATAACCATTTAAAAGCTATTCCCTGTACTACCATAATTTAAATGAGAGGTTGCTATTCTCTTGCAGCACCCAGTGATGGCGAGATGGATTCCTTTTAAGCCACGTGAAGTTAGTATTAAGGACAATTAAAAGGGGCCCCCACTGAAGTGTATGGAGTGAAAAACAGCTAATGCACTGCCTTGTTCAAGGGCTGGAGCTTAAATAAATTATCTGCATATGTTAGGGCAACACAGGGCAATTCTTTTGACAAACTCTGAACTTGGATTCAGTTTCAGATGCTCTTTCCAATTAACTAGCTGGCACTTGGATTAACAAAAACAAAACCACTGTCACTAGGAGCTCAGTGCAGCCTGAAGAAAGAAGATTGACGCTGTTTGACTTCTCCGGGCCCTCGGGTTAAACAGGGACTCTTTAAAAGTTAGAATAACATGTAAATTCTATTCTGTAACACCAAAAAATCTAGTCAGGGTTTTACACATTGCTCTATATTCACGAAGACTGCCCTTCAGGCTGAACTGAGAGTTGGGTACACTTACATTGGGGAAAAGAGTTGCAAGAAGATAGCTTGAGTTAAGTAGTTAGAGTGGATGAAAATTCAACATAATAGGAGAAAAATGGCTGAACTCCTGACACAGAAACAATGGGATTTGGGGAATTAAAAGAGATTCATTTTGAAACTGGTCATGACCCACCACCTTTAAAATTCCAGCTGCAATTTTGTAAGTGCAGATCACAGAACGTACATGTTTAACTCTCTGGGTCGTGCATGCAAACCAAGCAGTTAGCATGTCTGACTACTGGATGGGGTATCATGATTGCACAGAAACACACCTGCAAACGGCCCCACACATGCAAGTCTGGTGTCACTTTGCAGAAGCTTTATGAAAATTCACCCAGTAGGTTTCCTTCTGAAGCCTAATTAGCTTCAAAAGAAACTATTTTGTCCAGATTCTCACATGCATTTGACGTTTTACATGCCTCCTTTGGTGCTCCAGCATGGGAAATCCTTCCCCATAATATGAAGAATGGAGAGATCCACCCACACTCTCTCAAAACCCAAAACTATTTCCCACCTACCTGTTTTTGGATCTACGTCGGCTGGTAAGTGTGGAGGAGGGTTTCCTGGTGTGAAGTGCTCATTGCTGTACGTGATAAGCGGTGTAAGAGGGTGTACATGGTGCGGGTGCTGCACAACTGGCACTTTGTTAGACTGTCAAGAGAGAAAGGTCGATGGCATTAGAGGAAGGCTGCACTCTCCCCACTGCAGCACAAGGCACAACATGCAGCAAACAGAGCACCTAGGATTCCCGTGAGCTCCATGCTCTTCCGGATCCCTTCTTGGTGCCAACCTTGCAGCTTTCCCACCCTCTTGCTTAAAATCTGCTCACACACTTTCCCTGCTCTTGAGTTTCTTTCATCTTTTTGACCTGTCGTGCTCCTGTATGGAACAACAGCAATTCTTTAAAATTTGTCCTTTCTATTTTATAATCTTGGGCTTCACCTCGAAGATGCAGGCAGACTCCTCAGTGAGGGGCTGACAGAGTTCCCCATTTAATTAGCAAGAGACCCAAATGCTCACTGACCTGTAGGTCTTTTCCTTTCCCCTTCCTGTCCTCACTTTCAGTTCTGCATTTTACTGCTCATTGCAAATACTCCAGATAAAAAGCCTTTGTAGTGCAAGAGTATTCCCTTCATCAGCAAGCATTAATCTGACAAGCAATCACCTGCATATTTTATATATATATATTTTAGAGGAGCTGATTAATTATCAATTCATCAGAGTGCTAATAAATGGAAACTGGATACTGATGAAATAGGCTACTAAAATATTTATCCGTATAAATAATGGCAAAAACATAGATAAAGCCATTGAAATTCAAACTCTTGTGGAGGGAAAAATCACATAGATATCAGGAGGTTTTTCTTTTTCTTTTCACATTCCTAGCTCAAGGGGGGGTGGGGGGGGGGGAATATATATCTTGTTCTTCATAACAATAATAAAAAGAAAGAACGAGTCAATGAATGAAAGGAAAAGACAGGCTGAACTGTAACTTACCCTTACAAGATCACAAAGAAAAAATTAAGCTGAAACAAGCAAACTGCTGGACCATTTACTGCGAGTAATCCAATTGCAAAAAACCCTATTCCCCATAGAGGATTTTCACTAAAATCCTACAACAGGGACATTTAACCAGATTAGGTACCAGCAAAGATAAAGAGGCTGGTATTAGATGATGAATGGATTAGAGTCAGGTTTCATTTTAGAATGTGTCTTCATTTCCTTTTATTACTTTAAGTAAGGAACAACTTGCATTAACATCAAGTAAAAGGAATCGCATTAAAACAGAGCAGCGAGAGCAGGGCAGCCCCGACAGCACCGCTGCCATCCGACGCCCACTGCTGCCAGCACAGCACCCCAGTGCTGGAGCCCATGCACCTCAGCTCTGACCCTCTCAGCTTCTCATAGAAGCCTTTCAGAAACAATTCAGTCATTTGTGAAACGACAGCAGGATTTACTTTCCTGCAGCCCTTGCAGAGAATGGTTCAGCTCTGTGGCACAGAAAAGTCCACGCGAGTCATGGCACATGGGTCTGAGGGCAGCTGTAGAGCTGTGGGCAGCTCACAGCTACACAGAGCCAGCCTCATCATCAGAGAAGCCATGTTGATTTAGCCCCTTCTTTCCAGATGTCCTCTGACCAAAAATCTGTTCTCTTCCAAGTGAACCAACCCTCAACGCTCTGAAAGTACTGAAGAATTTAGCAAGCTTTCACACTAACAGCATAGCATTGTACGTGGCCAAATGGCTAGCTGAAATCTAGTTTGCAGAAAGCAATGTTCCCAATGAGAGGGATTTCTGTTGGCCACAGATTGTTCTTTGGTGACCAAAGCATGAGTGTTGGCTGCTGGAGCTCTCTGCTCTCCCAATTACATCCACACATTGCTGCTAAAAACCTCATCCAGGTCCTGAAGGACGTTAAAACAGCACAGTGCTCTGTCTTCCACTGAGAGTTTGTTCTCATATAAACTGGAACTGGTTAGTTAAAAACACAAGTAAGGGACAGAAGAGCCCCCTAAGGAGGGTTAGACATAAGCCAAGAAACAAGAAACAATGCTCGAGGAGAACAATAGACTTGCACACCTATATATATATATACATACCATAGAGGGTTACATGTGTACTGTGGGAAACCACTTTCCACTGCTCTGATAAACCAAGACCCCTGCAATTTCTTGCCAAAATGGCATGGCTTTTACATTGTTATGTGCTTTACTTAACCCTTTTCACAGAAAAAAAATGGAATGGAAAGGGGAAAATCAATAACAAAAAATCAACAGCCTAGACTTGTCTGCAAAGTTTTCCCCAGGTAAGTCACTTTTCTTGGATGACTGCCCTGAAGTTGGATGATTCATGTAAAGGTAGTAGGTATAAGGGCAGGATACTTAGCAAATCTGATGGTGTTGGGGCAGAGGTGTGGGGAGAATGTACTGGGGAAAAAATGGGAAATTAACATCTCTATGCTCAAAAATCAGTCAGCAGCTGTATTGCTGCCCTCGGCTTGGACTGCGCTCTGTTTTGCAGAGTTTATTACACACTGGGAAAAGGTATTCACTCTGCTCAGAATAGCACACACAACTTGCAAGCTAAGCTAATCATGCACAGTATGATAATGAGCTACTCTTTAAAAGCAGAACTCCTGAAGTTAACTGAGCTTCCTTGGAAAAGAGAAAAAGAAAGGACTAGCTGGGAAAGAGCAGGATTAATCCTGCATATGCATCTTCCTTTGAAGTCAATGGGAGCTCGGCCAGAGAAACAAGTGTGGTCCTAACCCCATCCACTGGCAATGAAAGGTAAACCAGGGAAGAGTCAATAGGAGACACCTATTAGGTGATCTCAGCCACCCAACCCCCTGCAAAAGGCCCTTCCCCAAGACACGTTTGTGAGTACTTCAGGAAGGGCAGTTTTAAACTAAAAGCTGTTGTGAGATGCCGGAATTTCTCTGGCAACTTGAAGAATTCCATTTATGGCTATGTCAGAAAGGGAAAGCAGAGCTGCATGGGCACATACAGATTAGCATCAGTGCATGCGATAATAGGACGGGAGTAAGTGGAGATTTCTGGAGAGAAATCTCAGCGTCTACAAAGCACCAAGTCATCTGCTGGTAAATCACTTGTCTGCACTGAAAGCTGGGATCTCATGCACTGGGTTAGAGGGCATGGTAAAGAATTGCAAAAAAACAACAGAAGTTTGCTTTTCTTGATAACCCCTGCCTGAAGCAAACCAGAGGAAATTGTCCCCATAGGGACCCAACTACTAAATCTCTATATATGAATTTGAAATGCTTTTGGGAGCGCTTAAACACAGATGATTTTAAACAACAATTGAGCTGTGGAATGAAAAAAAAAAGGGTAACAAATTCAACAGTTTTTGGACTGATATATATTAGAGAGAGATTCTGAAATCCATTTAGCCTAAGTTTGATAGGAGCCTTTAGGGAAAAAAAAAACACCAAAACAACTGAACTTCAGATTTAAACTGCAGGGGATTGTGTGTGTAAATTGCTGTGTATTAGTCTTTGTTGCATGGTAAGGACATTTCATTAACAGGATGAAAGATGCTTCTATGTGTATACAGCCCAATTTAATACACCCCACTGATGAATACTCCCCATTTATTGAAGAAGTTAATACATGCTGTATAAATCAATAGTTCCTAAGTCTCTAAAAGCAACATAAGACTTGAACAAGATGAAACACTGCATTGTTGGGCACACAAAGAGAAAACCATCTTTAAATAGGAAGAGTTTGTAACTGCAGGTTTTTTTGTTTGCAAATTCATAGCTTGTTTGGCTTTAATAATAAACATGGTATAAACCCAAGAGAAGAACATGCCAAGGTTGCCAGAAGGTCTGTCCTTGTGGAGGTAATGTGGCGTTACTAAAATCTACAAAAAGCATCCCGTTTCCAAGCAAAGCACCACCCCACCACAGCAGCAAGGTAGCCTGACCCTACAGCACTGCCTCTCTCTTCCATCCTCACAGCTCAGGGCAGGGGGAAGCTCCTGCCCTGGAGGACAGTAGGGTCGTGGAGCACCTCTGAAGCGTGCCCCAAGACCCTGCACCCGACACGCTGGGCAGGGGGTGGGCAGCCTCCCATGAGCATCTCCTGCAAATGGGACCATGGACAGGGGAGATGGATGAGCACTTGTGCCCCGGGCCCCCTCTCCTTCCCCATCACACAGGACCCCGAGCTTGCCATTCACCTTCAAACCTATTAATCACCATCCACCAAAAACAAATGGAGCTAGAGCTCCGCCTGTCTTTTTTTTTTTGCTACGTCCTCCTCTTTCCCGTTCCCCTCTGGCTTTTCCTTTCCGCTGGAGAAAGATGGGCCCTGAGAGTGCCTTTATGAGCCTAATACAATAAAACAAAAGCAGCACAGAAGAGGGTTTGTCAGCCTTTCCCT
The DNA here is from genome assembly GCF_023343835.1 of Lagopus muta. Taxonomy (NCBI): domain Eukaryota; kingdom Metazoa; phylum Chordata; class Aves; order Galliformes; family Phasianidae; genus Lagopus; species Lagopus muta. The sequence goes on along the minus strand of NC_064437.1, from coordinate 57,658,238 downwards.
CTCCTCCGGGATGGATGCAGAAGGTCGGAGGTGGTAGTGAATTAGCAGCCCTCCTGGAGCTGTTCCCTGGGCTAGGCAAAGGGTCCCATTCAGTATCAGTTCACATTAAAAACAGGTTTATAACTTGTCTCCCTGTATTTTCCAGATGGTGCTATTGCAGTTATGCTATGGGCAGGGAAATGTTAACAGATGTTCCTGAGCTGCTCTTGCACTGCAGCTCTGAAGATGCTCACAAGAGACTGTCTTTTTTTCCTCTAAGTTGGTCTCTTGCTGGACCTGCCTCGGAATTAACTTTCCTCCTCCCAAAATCTGTAAGTTTCAGAAACATAAGCAGCAAGAAGGAGTAAACTCCAAGATATTGTTGAAAATGAAATATTCTTCCATTTCTTGCCAGAGTGACCAGCACCCAAGGGAGAGCACCCAGACCAGCCAGAGCTCCCCAAACTCCAGCAGAGAGCTACAACCACCGAGCGGATCTCAGTGCAACCATCTGGGGTCACAGAAAGGCTAACACCAACCAGACCCACCACTAGATGGGAAGGGATGGGCACTGAGTCACAAACACAAAACTCCGATGCCAGTGAGAAAGCATTCCCTGAAAAAATAAAGATTTTATTTTACCCTGCTCTGTTTATTTTGTAAGGATGTTTTCACACCTGACTAAGCATTTTCTCCTGAAAACTACTTCCCCTTGCCCCATTATGGCTGATACAGTGGCCTGAGCCCTTTCACAGTTCAATGTAGCTGATTTCTGCCTAAGGTCCTGCCCTAAGCTAACTGCCTATTGTAACGGGAGACAAGGCCCCCATTGATAATCCCAACTCGCCCTCCTAAGAAAGGCTCATTTTCTTCTTTCACACAAATGATGACAGGAGCACTGACAGCCATGTGCTGGGACAATACCCCCCCCCTAGACAGAGGCTGACAAAAAACCACCTCCCAGCCCTCCCCTTCAGAAAAAAAAAAAAGTGGGGAGCAGCATTCGATATCTTTGTGCTGCCCCTCCCCTTCCCAAGCACAGCACCAGCCTACCTGCTCCAAAAGAGCCGTCAGCTTCCCCCAGAGCTGCTCTCCTGGCGATCCCACACGTGCATCCAGCAGTTCCGTTCAGGAACGCAGCGTTTGCATTTTCCCTCAGCTCTCCTACGTGCCCCCTGCACAGCGAGGCACCGAGCCCCTGCGCCAGCCATTCCCCGTGTCCTTCCCAACCCGGAGCGGGTGCTCAGAGGGGAAAGGGGGAAACCTTGGAGATGTTCAGGAAATTTCCACTTAATTTCGCCAAAAGGCAATTACGTGAAATGATCTGGTGACAATTAGCATATGCCAAATCCTCTAGCGTAAAAAGAAAAGAACGGGATTTAGCTAATTACCGCCTTGTAGTTTCTAAGCAGGAGAATTAAAAACATTAGCAGTAAAACATTGTTATTAAGTGCTCTCACACTTTTCTTGCAAAGCAGGTGTCGGCTGAAATCTTACTGCTACTGTATTTTGGAGGATTTTTTTTTCCTGTTTTTTTTTTTAAATTTTTATTTTCAAGAAAAATAAACAGGGTCTCGATACAAGTGTAATGCTGCATCCTTGGACCACACAGTGTTATGGGGACAGCAGCTCAGCCCCAGATAAACACCTATTTAGACACAGCTATACATTCCGACATCCCCCAGTATCACTTTTAATTATATTTACATCCAATTTTACCTGGTCATTCCCTCACTGCTTTATTGACATAGAGAATGCTGCATCCATCCTGGCTCTGAGCGCGTGCTCGCACTTCCCCAGCTGTACCCCATGCACGGAGGCTGCACACTGCTGGGCAGCGTCCCAGCAGCTCAGAATTACGGCTGATGGGATCAACAGGTGAACCACTCCATGAGGGTGAGCAGCGCTGGGACTTTGTGTTCCAGGCACAGAGGGGCTAAGGGTGAGTTTTTCTGCCATGCAAGGAGATATAGCGCTCCTTTTCACCATCGGACAAACATCCCATGATTTCTTTGTAATTAACTAAAGTATAGTTAATTACTAGGCAGATATTATCTCTTTTCTAGCAAGTAAGCCTTCCTTCATGTATAACAAGGTAAGGAGCGGAGTGGTGGCATATATCTGATTAAAGCCAAAAGAACATTCTTTCCCGAAGCAGTACCACTAAAATGTGTCAACAGAAACACGGAGCAAAGCGACTGATGAAAGCTGAACAGGTGCTCAGGTGATGGTCCTGAACAGCACTGGGGGAGAGATGCTGAGCAACAGTGCATGCACCGAGATTCAGAAAAGGTGGGAAGAAGGAAAAAGGAATTTAAGCAAAAGACTGATTGCATAATTGCCATCAGAGACCTCATTTTTAATGCGCTTTGTATGGATACCTATTAATGCAATTTTACTTGCTACCTAGCAGTCTGTAAAATGCCACGTTATGAACAGCTTTGCTTCTTGCATGTAAATCACAGCTTTCAGCACCACACAGCCGTGCACCGCGGAAGAAAGCCCACTGATTTCATTAGGGTATCTCTGATTTCTGTCTCCAGCAAGAACTTGAATGTGAGGTTATTAAAAAAACTGCAAGAAATGAAGAGAAATTGCCATGCATGCCTACCCCCACCAGCACTGGGCTATTTCAGCAGCAGCAGCGTTATTAAAAAACTAACATGCACATACATGCCTCGAGATAGGACGCCAAGTTTTCAGTGCAGCCTTTAAAAATGCAGTGCTCACAAATTATAGCAGAAGGTGCTCAATACCTCGACACAACATAGGTAGCAAATGTATATTGAATACTTTACGAAATAACAAAGCTCTAAAAATGTTTTCATTTTTAAATGTGCTCAAAACATCAATTATCCACCACAAAACTACTGAGCGGCTCAATTAACAGTCCAGACCAATTATTTCTTGAATAAATGCAGAAGTTCTCTGAAAATGTGAGGCTGAACACGCCTCAGAATTGACACACCTTGCCTGTATTTTGGAAGATAAGGGGCCAGTGCACCCTGCACCCCAAGGCCTTCCGCCCTACCTCTCAGCAAAAAGAATTCCTGTAAAGGTAGAGAGCTGCTTACGGGGTCTCGTCCCCACTCATGTAAGGCTGCATCCTCAGCAGCATGCAGGGAGAAAGAAACATCTCAATAACTGTCAGTTCAGATTTTAATGGCAATAAATCTCTACAGGATTTTATCACCTTTATGCTTTATACAAGAAAAGGCAAATAAATCAGCTCAGCAGTTAGCAGAAATATTAAATACTCAGGAAAGGTAGCACCAAAGTGCTCCCGGATCGAGGGACCCAAAAAGCAAGCCTGGCAGGGCTGGAAAAGCCAACAGCAGAAAGCTGAAGGCTCCCACAGAACCTCCAGTTGGAGCGAGATGCTCTCGGAGATCATTCAGCCCTTCTTTGCACTCTGTGTATCAGTATGGGCAGAGGACAGCACTGGCTGTCGGGTTGGGTTACTTACTGGAATAAGGATGAAAAAAAAAAAGAATAAAAAGTCTGGCAGACTTCTGGTAACAAACACAGAAGCACCACGTCACGACACACATTAACTGGGATTTATCAAAATTCAGCAGTATTTCTCATATTGTTTGTCACTGAGTGGAATCATCTTTATGCAGTGCCCCTGAAATTTTCACCTTTACAGCTGAGCTTCATGAAGAATTCAGAAAATAGAATGGGGTATCAACCAAGCGCAGCATCAAACCACTCAATTAAAAATTACTGTATACAATTTTCATTAATTTCCCCCAAAGAAACAAAAATAATCTCGTTCTGTGTACGGCAGGAGCGAGACCACATCCGTTCCAAAGACCCTTCGTTGTACCACATGTGCCCTGCCGCAAACCAACTTTTCCTCCTAAAACAACAATTTTACCTTCATGGTTTCAGAGTTAAGGAAATATCGCACTGAACTGCGGAAAGCTTTGAAGTGGCCCCCTCCGCCCCAAAGGAGAAAGAGGAAAGAAAGAGAGTGATGTCATGTTCCCTGCGTGGCTGTATCACTGCGTGCGGAACACACAGATGATACACGCGCTCCCTTCACCCTCGCTGTTAACCATTGTTCCCCATCTATAAATCAGAACCTGAAACCTGACGCACACGGGGCTCTGAGCCCCCCCTCTGCACACACCCTGATCCCACCCTGCGAGCGTGAGAGGATTTCTTCCCCCCGTCCAAAAAAAAAAAAAAAAAAAAAAAAAAAAGAAAAGAAATCGGGTGGAGGAAGGAGAAAAGAGGAGGAGTGCAACAACTCTGCCCCGCTGCACCATTGTGCCGAGACAAAACCCCACTCGCTTCCCGCGACCACTGGAAAATTAAAGTGCCATCGAAAAGTCATGCTTCCCCCTCCTAAAAACAGTGATTACCATAAAATAAATAAATAACAACAGCACGGCTAACAAAGGTCGCAGCCAGGGATGCTCGCCTGTTTCTCCCCCACTTTTTTTCTTTTTTTCCTTTTCTTTTCTTGTTTTTTTTTTTTTTTTTATTCCACACGCGACGAAAGAGAGAGAGAGGGAGAGAGCGGGAGAGAGGGAGCGGAGTCACATAAGAAGTTCAACGGTCAAGACGGAAAGCGCGCACGCAGCAAGTGCTACTCACCCAGCAATTCAAATTGAGATGCCAGCAGCCCAACTGCTGGAAGAGAGAGAGCCCAGAGGCAAGCGCTCCTCCTTTCCCACTCAAATCTTCCATTCCCACTAAAATTGCATCCCTCGGGTACATAACAGCTTTGTCTTTCCTTCTCTTAACCTCAAAAACTTTGTTTCTTTACTGTCTGGATGCCAATTGTGCCGGCTTTGTATTATTTTCCTTGCAGCTTTTCTCTCTCTCTCTTTTTCTTTCCCTGCTCGCTCCCCCCCCCCCTTCTTTCACTTAAAGTACTGAAAAAGCTGTCTTAAAAGATCAAGATGTCTCCAGTATTTTGGCCTGGTGTTTTCTGAACGCTCCAAATCCACTGTCATGTTGGCCGTGAGAAGTGTCTTATTTCTAAATCGCCTGCCGCAGTTAGCGAAGTTATAGAAGCTCTTCTCTTCCCCAGTAAATCACTTTACCATCCTTCTAGGGAGCGGGGAAAAGCCTTCCCCCCCCACCATGCAGGTATGTCTGCTCAGAAGAGCAAAAAAAGCAGTTACCTTGGAAATCAGTGACAATGCCACCACAGCCCAGGCTGCACAGGTGCTGCAGAGCGCGGCAAGGATGCGGCCGGGAGGGAGCGTGACCAGCTCAGTGCTGCAGCCGCTGTACTGTGATGCTGTCAAACCCCTCTAAACAAATTTCTTAGGGGAAGAGCTGTAAGAGGGAAGAGTATTTTCGCAGCATTGTAACCCAGGGGTGACATTTGGCAGACCTTTATCATCAGCTCTGGTCTCCCCCCCCCCCCTCTCCTCCCCTCCCCATATCTTTTCCTCTTCAGGAGTATTTAATATTTCTGCTAACTGCTGACCCCACTGTCAGAGGAACTTTGGGATTGCTTGCCTGGCGATTGTATTTCCCTAGGGGACAGCACACGGGGATGCCCTGAGCACAGCCGAGCCAAGCGGGGCTGCAGCCTGGCACCGCACTGACACACACAACAGAACCACAGCATCCTACCTGCATCCCTTATCCCTTGGCACAAAGTTGTCAAGAAGTCACCCTGCAACGCAAGGAGGTTTGAGAAGCAGGGCCCCACTCTATCCCGCCAGGTGAGATGGTCAGGGGGCCCAGAGCTGAGCCCTCCACCTGCACCTGCCTGCCCCCCTGCAAGCACAGTATCCTGTCCCTGAGCACCCATAGATAAATGCAGGCACAAAACTGGGGCTGTTTTACGCGGGAAGAGCTTGGATGGCTGCAGGCTTGTACTGGGGACGTGTGTTAAGTGGCGGTCGGATGAAGAAAGCGGCAAAACTGAAGCAGAATGCAAAGGTGGCACCGGGACATGGGGAAAAAATAACACTAAGACACTACGTGGGGAAGGAGCCCGGCCCCGCTTCCCTCTCCCAGCACTGATCCGGCCCCGACGAGCGCGATGTCAGCCAGCAATCCTTAAGGCCCTTAATACCAAAACAAAACCCGCGATTTCCCTTTACACGGCGACAACAAAAGCAACGAGGCTCCAGTTTGACAAGTAAAAAGCCCCGACAACACGGCAACTAATTGCCTTCCCTCCCTCTATTCACAGCGGCCACCACAACTCGGGCGGCCGCCTTTTGTCACACGTGCGAGTCCCGCTGCAGCTTTGGCAGTGACCGGACGGGACACGACGCGACGAAATGGGACGGGACAGGACGGGACGAGACGTGCGGCCTGAAGGAGGGCTGCGAGGGTCCCTCTGCCCCACTCCGCCCCACAGCCGCCGCGGGAGAGGAGTTGTGCCCCGCGTCGCCCCGCAGCCGTCGGGGAAAAGCCCCGCGGGGCTCAGCCCCGGCCCCGCGCTCCTTACCGTGCAGCCGCCGTCCCGGAGGGGAGGCAGAGACCATGCGGGGCCGCGGCTCGCATCCCACATCCCCGCAGCAGCCGATGCTACGACAAAGTTTGGTATTTACGGGATGAGAGGGATAACGCATCGCTCGACGTTTTCGGAAAAGTTTAAAAAAATACATCGAGAGCCTCTGCGCTCATTGAGGGAAAAAAAAAAAAAAGAAAGAAAGAAAGAAAGAAAAGATAAAAACAAAACGGAGGGGCAAACTCTGCTAGTTTCACCTCGAGGGGGGAGGACAGGGGGCACAAATCGACCCCCCCCCCCCCCCCCACGCGCAGATTTCACGCCTTTCCCAATGAAAATACCGCGATCAGCTCTGACC